>NC_090934.1:1461293694-1461914409 GCF_040938575.1 Ambystoma mexicanum | reverse complement strand
TGCAGTTTGACCAGGGTTAAGTGCCATTGAAACATGAACTTTAGCCAGGTCTCGTGGACCTTTATTGATCTAGTAAGTATAGGAATCTGACTCCACAGGCTCTGTCTCCCTTGTTCCCCTATATCCTTACCCATGACCGTCTCCCACTTTCACATGTAGGTCCTGATGGGTATGATTTCCCCTTCCTTGATGTACTTATAAATGAAGGTCATCAGTCCTTGTCCCCGGAGTGGATATCTAAGTATTTTTCAAAAGTGGTCAGGGGACGCGATCCTGCTGCTTTCAGGTCCGGATGTGATAATCGGTGACGCAATTGCATATATCCGTATCCATGTCTCTCCTCTAATCCAAAATCTAATTTGCACTGCTCGAAGACTTTAACCTTTCCTTATCTCTCACCATTCAACAGCCACCCTGGAACCACTTACCAAATGTTGAGGTGTCAGTGCCCGGGGTAAATTGAGGATTTTCAATCATTGGCACGTATGGGGACGGGAATGTGGTAATCTGAGCCTCCTTCACTGCAGTGTCCCAAGCCTGTCCCAAAGTCAAGGTAATTCTATTGGCATACATTTGGGGAGTTCTATAGTCCCTCGGTTTCCATAGGATTCCCTCTAAGTGTCCCGCCACAACCGCCCTATCCATTAGCCTCCAGGGCTTATCCCTGTCATCTCTCTGCCAGTCTCTAAGTATCCTAATTTGCGCCGCCATATAATATACCCTAAAATCTGGCTCTCCTATACCTCTTCGAGAGGTAAGCATTCTCATATGGGTTGCGAAAATTCTCTGATTCTTATGCTTCCAAATGAAGCGACTAGTCACCTTATGTAGGGCTCTGAAAAAGGTGCGTGGGATGTCTACCGGCAGAGTGGCAAACGGATAGAGCAGCCGCTGCAATATCGCCATTTTTAAGACGTTCACCCTTCCCAGCCACGAGATTGAGAGCGGCCCCCAGTCTACTAGCTTCGATTTGATCTTTTCCAGTAGTATTTCCTAAAAGAAAATAACAGTCTACAAACCAACGAGACCCCTCCGATCGAACAACGAAATCCACCTGGAACTCAAACCATACCTTAAGAAAAAACTTGGAGGCACCTCCTTCTACCACTTAGCCGCAAAAACCTGGAACAACATCCCAAAGGAAACAAGAAACACTGAAGATCACCTAAAATTCAGGAAATCACTAAAAACCTGGCTCTACAACACCACAGACTAAACCTGGAAACCGAAACTGGAAAAAAGGATAACTAAACTGGAAAGACACAGACATCCCTGACCCGGGAGAGTAAAGCCAACGGCAACTGGACGAGTGACACCGGATAGTCAGGAACACAGGAGACTGAGTCAACTAACCCAGACAATCCCACCAACACTTTCGCCCGCCCCTTAATTTAATTACCGCCAGGTTCCACATTGGTGTGGAATTATCGAAATATTGGCAATCACCCCACCACCTGAAAGGTTGTCATTGGCAGATGCACTGGCCACAGGAGTATGAATGGAGGATAAGGGGAGCTATGAGAGAGCATGTTAGAGGTGGGGGCTAGAGGAGTAAGGAACCTGTATGCCAGTCAGACCCAGATCAGGACAGAGCCGCAACAGGGGAGAATACGCAAGCCGAGCGCTTCAATTCAGGATAGAGATGCAAACTAACCAACCCTACTAACAATTTCCCTTTCTGCATACACCTCTCAAACTCCAAACCAAACACAACCAAAACCTACAGCACAACAAACCGCACAAACTTCACTACATTGCAACAACAAAACAAAAACACACATAGCCTTGCACAACAGTACATGACGACTACCGGCCGCAAACACCCCAGGCCCAGCCAACAGACCCACCGGGCTGAGGCCGCCAACAGCACATCACTGCTCTCTTGCAGTTTTCCTGCTTTCTCCCCCTAACTCAACCTCCCCCTCCTCTTTCAGAGCCGCCAGAGCGCCAAGGGACCACTCCAGTGGTGATAGTGTGCGGTACAAATGTCCTTTAACATTAACAACAGTAGAGATGGGTAATTTGCATGGTATATTCCTTCTATAGTTTTGGTTAAGTTTACGGGGCATGTCAGTGTGAGAAGCAGGTCGTCCGCAAAAGCGGCCACTTTGTGCTCATGGGCCCCGAATGAAATGCCAATTAGAGAGTCTGCCCCCCTCACCGCCACCAAGAATGGTTCAAGATGAAGGGCGTATAGCAGCTGGGATAGAGGGAACCCCTGTTTAGTGCCTCGTTCTACAATAACCGGGTCGGATACCTGACCATTAACTGTCAATCGAAGGGCCAGGGCTTGATAATTGGCCTTAATCCGGTCTAAATATTTGGGCCCAAATCCCATCCTACCCATCGTGGCGAAGAGGAAGCTCCACTCCACCCGATCAAAGGCCTTTTCGGCATCAGTCAACTGCAGCAGGGCAGGGACCTGCTTCCGCTGTGTTTTTTCAATTAGGTGGGTTATCCTCCGCACATTATCTGCCGTTTGCCTACCCTTAATGAATCCCGTCTGGTCAGATTTTACTATTTTGGGCATGTTCCAGTCTAGACTAGATGCCAGGACCTTAGTGTGTATCTTAGCATCCACGTTTATTAACGCAAATGGACAATAAGAACCACACATCTCTGGGTCTTTCACCTTTTTATGAATAGGATAACCTTTGCTTCTTCCATAAACCTGGGCATTACTTTAGTGGGCCCTACCTGATTAAACAACCTTGTCAGATGCGGGATTAAGAACTCTTTGTGCAATTTATCAAACTTGGCCACATAGCCGTCAGGGCCAGGGGCCTTATTCATTGCCAATGAGCCAATAGCCTTCCTGATCTCGTCTGTTGTTATATCTTCCTCTAGTCTGTCCATGTCTTCGTTTGATATTGCCACGAGTGGTACTTTGTCCAGGTAGGACTGTTGGCTTTGACATAGTACCTTTGACGCAGACGTAGGAGACTTTGTTCCGCCGCCTTGTATGAAGGAGGTTAATTTGACCTCTGAGTGTGCGGACCTCCCTCACAGCTGCTCTCGTGTTTCGCGGCCATCTGCGCCATTCCCTCTTGAAGCTTAAGCCCAAGGTTTTCTTCCTCAAGTCTCATATCTTTCCCTCTGTGCCTTGATTGCGATGATCTTGCTCCGTATCGTGGCCTTAAGGGCATCCCAACACATCTGTGACGATGTATCATCCTAACTATTATGGCTGGCAAAGTCCTACAGCTCCTGTTCTACCGCCTTCACCAGTACTACATCTCTAAAACACTGGCGTCGGCTATCGCCAGAACCACAGACCCATTGGTCCATGTGGTCTGGCTGTGGTCAAGGTTATTGGGGCATGATGGGAGATTGACATAGGCCCTAGATTAATATCTGTTAGGGTGCCCAATAAGGGGGAGGACATCCATATGTAGTCTATGCGGGAGTGGGATTTATGCGCATATGAATAAAAAGTGTATCCTGGCATATTCCATTTGGTCTCCCTCCAAGTGTCTATTAGGGTTAATTCTCCCATTTTCCTCCTGCGGTCCCAGGATGAGCCCCCTGTTGCCCCCATGTGACCCTGCTTCTGTCTTTTGTGGGGTTCCATGCCATGTTGAAGTCCCCCGTTAGTATAATGCTACCCCTGGGAAAATTACCTAGTCCGGTTAGGAACTTCTGAATAAAGGAGTCTTGGCCATTATTAGGTGCATATATTGTTGTAATTGTGAGATTCTCCCCCTACCCTCAAGCTGCACCGCCAGGTACCTTCCTTGTTTATCTTTGTTGATGTGTTGATATGATTTCTAGGTCTAACCCATTTTACAGCGTGATTATTACTCCCCCTTTCTTACTGGGTTGGGTGGCCTGGATCAACCTTTTATACCCCCAGATTTTGATTCTATGTAAATCTCTAGTTTGAATATGGGTCTCGTGGAGTGTGGCTATATGCGGTTTTTCCCGCGGAGGAAACTCTCGATTTTTTTTTTCTTTTTATTTTTCTCTTGAGCGGGGCATTTAAACCGTTGACATTTAAGGTCAATACATTGAGTTGATCCATATTAGTCAGTATGGTGGGTCATGTTAGGTCTGCCCCTGCTATTGGTAAGGAAGTGACTCTGTATTTCTGATATGTGGGACTTGACATCTGGCCCTGAAAGTCTTTTGCTAGTTCCTAACTCCTGGATCTGCACAACCCCTCCTTCCCTCCCTCCCCTTCTTCCCCCACCATCCCCCCACTGGGTGGGTCCGGCTGGCACCTAGCCCCTCTCCGTTTGAGAACCTAGGAGCCCATTCCTAATAACTGCCCTTTTTGTCTCCATGCAGGAACTCCCTTTCCCATTCCAAGAAGCCGGGTCTCCTCCTCCTCCCCATTGCATCCCGCTCTTGTGTCAGCTTACACCTCTTCTATTCTTATAAGCACGTCAGTTTCAGCAAGTATACACCCTCCCCATGGATATCAAGGAGATATGGGTCGTGCTTCTTAATCAGTTTATTTGTCCTTCCTTCCACATTGGTCCCCCTGATCTGGCAACAGGACTTGGGTGTGAGATCCGCTGGGAAGCTGTTTTTGCTCCTTCTTTGATTTCTTTGGTCCCGCTTATGTCTATTCCCAAGGCTTCCGGGGAGCTACTCGGCCAACCGGGGATGCACGCGGCGGTGGTGTATTGTCTTCCAGGCCGAGTAGAGCTGCTCCTTGCTCGCATGTCGTAATTTTATGGTTTTTCCCCTGCCATATGAAGCTGAGGACAGATGGATGAAGCCATCTGTATCGGACTTAATTTTCTCTTAGGTGGGTCAGAATCGGAGCCATGCACCTTCTCATATTCAATGTGGTTTGAGACAGGTCCTGAAATAACTGAATTTGTACTCCGTTGTGGGAAATCTGGCCTGCCTTTCTGGCTGCTTGCAGGATCCTCTCTTTCTGTGTGTAAGTATGGAACGCCACCAGGACATCCCGTGGGCTCGCTGCCGGTTCTTGGCGCTTCAGCCCAACTCTGTGAATCCTGTCGAATCTGACGTCGCAGTTCTTGTCCTCCTCTAATAGGTCCCCAATTATTGTTCTCATCGTTTCAACCAGATCTTGATCATAAACAGCTTCTGGCAAGGATTTAATACGTATATTGGACCTTCTGGACCTGCTCTCTAGGTCTTCGGCCCTCAACTCAATGTTATGAGTGGCTGTAGCTATGGTTTCCAGAAGAACGTCCGCCTTTCATGCGTCCTCAGTCAACGTATCTAACCTATCTTCAATTTTGTTGAGGTCCCTTTTAATCTCTTGTAAGCCTTCGGCCAAGTCTTCCCTTAACGCATCCATTTGCTTCTGCCCTGCTTCCGTGATTTTCTCTACAATTTCCCCAAGAAGGGTCTTGAGCATTGACTGGGTGACGGACAGTTCCTGTGGTTCCTGGCTGACATCCTGCTCTGATACCATGGTCCCCTCCTTAGGGTCTTGAGGCCTCTGCTCCCCTAATTCCCTGGCCCAGATCTGGGTGAGCGAAACCCTCTTGAATCTTTTTCGCCATCTTGGAGGAGCCTGGGGTGTCCTTAGTCTTATTTCTAGACATGTTTCTGATGCAGACTCCCCAACCGTGGGGTACCAGTGCCGCTGTTGTGGTGGTCTAACTTGCATGACCTGGCGCCCCCACTGTTGTAGCCGAGGTGGTGCAGGTGCTTTGGTGTCTGGCAGCGAGCAGGCGACCTGAGAGCTTCTTCACTATCTTGTGGGAAAAAGCATCATGAAAATGTGTTGGAGAAATGTTCCCGTGCACTGTTGGTGACTTGCATCTATTGGATTATTTTCATGAGTTCTCATACAAAACCCAATTGTAAACGGTTTGGCTTTGAACCCAATAGTTCTAAAAAGTGTGCTCTAAAATGCACCTATTTCACCCATTATTTAACAAAAATCTCAGGGGGATACTTTGTGTTTTTTTTTAACTTTGTCACTTGGAACTTGGGGAAGGGAACGCTGGGTTCTAACCAGGAACATTTAACTTCAAGATTGTGTGAACTGTGTGATTTGAAACTCTGACTCAGACTTTCCTTAGTTTTAGTTAGATAGGGAAGTCCCACCTTAGCATAGGGCAAGTTAGGCCTTTTTCCATCCTGACATTTAAGTTAACAACATTGGTTGTTTTGAATTTGTAATTTGTTGTCGGTCTCCTTCATGATACCTTCACAGGGGGTCATTCAGTGTTGGGCAGTAACTGGTAAATTGACAGTATTTGGCATATACCACAGATGTTACCATCTACCTAATTCAGGGTTAGGCCAAATACTACTACTGCTAACCCATGGGAATACCTTTTGCTGCAATTTATACTGACTGACAAAAATGTGCATATTTTTCAGGGAGCGTTGAAACTGGAGATGATAGGCAATAAGGAAAATCATTCCATAACTTACCAACTGAAACAGAAAAAGCATGGCCGCCTACCCTAGATAGATAGAATTTATGTTACGCTCACCTGATATCCCCGGGGGCGTATGGAAGGCTCTGAGATCTGGAACCCTGGATGCGTAGTTGCCCAGTGCTGAATAATGAATCTTAGTTATTTGTAGGGTGAGCTATCCGTCTTGCGTTTCTTGTGCAGGGGCGCTTGACGTTTGTTCGCGAGCTGCCCGAGTTGTTTCACTGGTGCAGTACGCCTTCCTTGGGCCCAGGCATGCTGTGACCCCAAATCTGCTAGTAGGCAGGTAGGTTTGTTAATTTTAAGTCTTTGTTCTGTTTATGGTGGGAATTCGTTAATGTCTTTATCTCCTTCTTTTCAGGTGCAAAGGTCTTGATGCTGGCGTGCCGGATGGAGAGGCACATTTTCTAGGTAAGAGAAAGTGCGAAGCGCAGCGCTTTTTTTATTGTCTTTTAAAGCTAACCTGTGTTTCTTTCTTCTTCTCCTCACAGGCCGCTGTGGTGCTGCGAGTGGATGAGGGCGCGATGAAAAATAGGCCCCCAGAATCCGTTAAGGTAAGTACAGCGCTGTGCGGTTGTTTAATATTAAAAGCGAACCTGAATGTCTCTTTTCCTTTGCAGATGTTGCTGTGGTGCTCCGGATGGAAGCGTGGCATAGCGCGATGGAATTAAGGTAAGACTGATGGAATTCGATGTTTTGGAAGCGCGTGTTCCAATATTGTTTTTCCCTTTCTCGTTATTGCAGGTCGCAATGTTCGAACAGCAGCTGTGGTAGCAGTTTGCCGGAAGTCCTTAAGCCAGTACTCACAGGTGGGTGATGTTTCTTCTTCTTTCGGTTTCCACAGATTGCAGCCCAGTTGAGATGCTGAGTGCTGGATGGTGTTTTCTCAGGTAAGACAAAATAATCTTGTTCTTGCAGGATTACATGAAGATGCTGAAGAGCAGGAGCTGGACACGGTGAGCGTCGCGCTGTGGGTTGCAGAATAACACGAAGCATTTTCTGCAGTCAGTGTGTGGTTTATATAGCCCAGGTAAAGCAGTACCAGGGAAAGTAGTTCCAGGCCTGCCACACCCAAAACACTAGACCGCATGGCTTGGTTCTTAGAACTAGACCGTGTGGGTGCATCCATGTTGGATTTAAAGGCCCATGTACATAAATGGGACCTAGTTTGAACAGCCCTTCATTCCTATATATGAGCTTAGTGCCAAAGGCGCCAGGGCTGGCTCCAGGATCCCTTTTGCAGTGGTTTTAAGGCCCTCAGGGTTCTGGTGGGAGCCTGCTTGTGGCACAACTTGTGCCCCCTCACAGTGGTCATGACCGCACTCCTCTCCAAGGCCCCTCTCATGGTATCCTTCCTGTCCAGTCCGGGTTTGGTGGGGGTTATCCAGGTGAAACCTCTTAATCAGACGTGGTGCGTGAATATGTTCACTTGGTTCCCAAGTTCTGTCTTGAGGCCCGTACCCTTTCCAGTCCACTAAATAGTATAGCTTAGATCTGGTACGTTTCGAATCCAGGATGTTTTTAACTTCAAATTCAGGCTCTCCATCAACTAGCACAGGTTTTGGTGGTGGTAAGACTCGGGTTCCTGGTTGTACAGGTTTTACAAGTGACACATGGAACACCGGATGAATTTGCATGATTGGTGGTAAGGCTAACTTGACGGCCACCGCATTTATCACCGATTCAATGGTATAAGGTCCTAGATATCTTGGACGAAAGGTCCGGGTACCTTTTATGGGCACATGTTTTGATGCCAACCAGACTTTGGGCCTGATCACGACTTTGGCGGTAACGCCGGCGGTATTAGCCCTACCGCTGAACTCCCCGGCGCTGATAGCACCGGATCACGAGTTTGGCGGTAATGTAATTCCCCATTGAGCCCATTCGGGAATGTCCCATTCCCCATTGGGCTCAATGGGGAAAATGTGCGCTCTTACTGCCGGCGGTAATAGCGGGAATTTTCGGCGGATTTCCCCCCAGCCAAGAGCTGGCGCGAAATCCGCCAAAGTCATGATTTGGCGGACCCTTAAATCCGGCGGTAATAGCGCGACCGCCGGATTTAAGGGTTACCACCAAAGTCGTGATGAGGCCCTTTGTCTCCAACTTGGTAATCGGGAGCTTGCTTTCGATGCAAGTCCGAGAATTTATTTTGTCTGTCTTTGGCTTACAGTAAATGTTCATTTGCCCTTTTGGAGGCTTGGGTTATGCTTCTGTGTAGAGTCTTTACCACTGGCATTTCCAAGGTTGTGGGGGAGTCTAGTTCAGAGGTACGTGGATGTCTTCCGTATATTGTGTAGAACGGGCTTCGTCCCGTGCTGGAGCGTATGGAGTTATTGTATGCATATTCCGCTATCCATAACAAGTCTTTCCAATTCTCTTCCACTTGATGCAGCATGCAACGTAGATACTGTTCTAATGTCTGGTTTGTTCTTTCTGTTTGTCCATCCGTTTGGGGGTGATGGCTAGTGGATAATCGAACATCGATTTGTGCCATGGTACAACATTTCCTCCAGAAGTTGGATACAAATTGGCTTCCACGATCTGCGATTAGGACTCAGGGGAAACCATGCAGTTTTATAATCTGTTCAAGAAATGCTTGTGCCAGACCGGTAACATGAGGAAGTCCTTTCAATGGAATGAAATGTGCCATTTTAGAGAACAGGTCTACAACCACCAGAATGCTATTAAAACCTTGACAGGGAGGTAAGTCTGTAATAAAATCAAGAGAAAGAGTATGCCAGGGAGCCGGTGGAATATCCAGTGGTTGTAGGAGGCCAGCTGGTTTCTGTTTTTGTGATTTATTCTGTGCACATAGCCCACAGGATAGAACCAATCGAGCAATGTCCTTACGCCAGGTTGGCCGCCAATAATTCTGTTTAACCTTGGCTAGAGTCTTAGCAATTCCGGGATGGCCTTCAATCAGGGAATCGTGATAACCAGACATGACCAATTCTTGCAGATCTTTACTTGGTAGATATAGTCATTCCCTGAAGTAGGGTAATCCATCCAGAACCGTGTGATGTTCATTTTGGGAATTCCATTTCTGCAAGATCTCGGGGTTCATTAAGGTTTGAATCTTATCTTGAAGATCACTCAGAGCCAATGTGGTGGTGCGTCCCAGTAGTTTCACTTGGGATGATGGCAACAGGGTCCAGGGTACTGTTTTCTCAACACCCACACGAGACAAGGCATCGGCCTTCCCATTCTGAACTCCCGGTCGGTATGTTATTATGTAATCGTATTCTGTGAAGAATAGAGCCCACTGCAACTGTCGTGATGATTGGGCTTTTGCTGACTTTAGGTATTGAAGGTTTCTGTGATCTGTGATTACTGTGATGGTATGTCTGGTACCTAATAGATACTGCTGCCAGGCTTTGAAGGCTGATTGTATTGCCAACAATTCTTTGTCTGTAATTGCATAGTTAAGTTCTGGTGGTGAGAATTTACGTGACCAAAAGGCCACAGGATGTAATTGGCCTGTCTCTGGATTTCTTTGAGCGAGAACTGCTCCCATAGTTACGCTGGAAGCATCAGTTTCCACTACATAGGGGAGATCAGGACGAGGATGTCGTAAAATTGGCGCGGAGGTGAATCTTTTCTTGAGTTCTTGAAAGGTCTATTCCGCCTCTTCAGTCCATTGGAACTTTTTGTTGTTTTTTCTGAGTAACAATGTGATTGGGTGGACTATCCTTGAGAAATCTTGAATAAATCGGCGATAAAAATTCCTAAAGCCACGCATGCTTTGGGTTCCTTTAAGTGAAGAAGGTGACGGCCAATTAAGGATGGCATCTACTTTGTGTAAATCCATCTTGACTCCCTTTGGTGAGAGAACAAAACCGAGGAACTCAACTTCGGTGACAGGGAAGGAGCATTTCTCGAGTTTAGCCTACAGTTTGTGCTGGCGAAGTTTTGCAAGGACTGAGCAAACATGTTCCACATGATCTCTTTCAGAGGGGGATTACACCAGGATGTTGTCAATATAGATCAGGGCACAGACATTGATTAATTCCCCTAATACATCATTCATGAAGTATTGGAACGCTGCGGGAGCGTTGCACAGCCCGAAAGGCATTACCTGATATTCGTATCGGGCCATACTTGGTGCAAAAGGTTTTCCATTCATCCCCTTTCTTAACACGTACAAGGTGACATGCTCCTCTGAGGTCTAGTTTGGTGTAGATCCAGGCATTCTTGACTTGGTCCAACAGTTCCAGCATAAGGGGCAAAGGGTAGCGTTTTTTTACTGTGATTTGATTAAGTGCGCAGTAATCGATGCAAGTCGTCAAATCTCCGTCCTCCTTGGGTGCGAAGAATAAGGGAGAGGCTGCCGGTGACTTTGACGGGCGGATAAACCCATTAGCCAGATATTGATCCAGATCGGACTTCAAGTGGAGATTTTCAGTTCCCGTAAGTGCATAAATTTGACCACAAGGAACCTGTGCGCCAGGTATCAGGTCGATCTGACAGTCATAGGGCCTATGTGGTGGTAATGTGTTAGCCTGTTCCTTCTGAAAAACATCTTGATAATCCTGATATTCTTTTGGTAAGGTGTCCATTGGTTCCGCGATCCCTGATGCTATTCCTTGAACAGATTTCAGGTTTGGCTGTGGTATAGATTTCGGGTAGCAAGCGTGGGCGCATTTGTCGGAAAAGGTCAGTCTCTTTGCACGCCAGTCTATGGGGATTGTGAGTTACTAACCATGGCATCCCTAAGATCAACCGGAACTGAGGGGCTTTGATGAGGTCAAACGTGATCGCTTCTTGATGTCCATCCTGACACAGAAGGGTTAATTCTTTTGTGCATTGGGTTACTGGTCCCGAAGCAATTTCTATACCGTCAACAGTAGTTACCTTTTTAGTTGTTGGTTTTGTGCATAAGGGAAGTCCCATTTCTGTGGCCAGATCTCGATCTATGTAATTACCAACTGCTCCGGTGTCTATATATGCCTCTATGGCATGCATCTGTGACGGTCTTGGTGATTGATCAAGGTTACTGGTAGGGCAAAATGTGAGGTCGGTGACTCATCCTTCTCGCTCGACAAGCTGACCTCTACGCTTGCCGGGCCTGGTAGTTTTCAGATTCCTTTCCATCATCTTCTTTCTCTGTAGCGCCTACCACCTTCCTTGGAGGTTTCACTGGGCATTCTTTGAGGTAGTGACCCGATTTACTGCAGTATAGGCATAACTGCAGCTGTCTCCTCTTGTCTCTTTCAGCCTTAGCTAAAGGGGGTCGTACTCCTCCAATCTGCATGGGTTCTGTGGTATTTTCTGATGGACGTTGAACATTATCTTTTGAACGTACGTACGTGGCACGATTTTCGAGTCTACCTCAGTCTGTTCTTCGATCCTGTAATCTGTGGTCCAACTGAACTACCAGGTTGATAAACTCTGCAGTCTTTAGGTGGGGTCTACCACTTCAGCAAGGACATCCTTCAGGTCTCCTCGTAGGCCCTGATGAAACAACGTAGTTCTTTTATCTTCTGGCCACCCCGCTTCTACAAACAGTCTATTAAAGGTGGCAATATAAGTCAGCAAATCTTGATTCCCTTGGCGGAGGGACAGGAGTTTGTTATCAAGAGCTTGTCCATGCAAGTGTCGAGCAAATAACTTTTCCATCTCCTGTTGAAAACCCCTGAAGTTCTGCAGTAATGGGTCATCCCGGCTCACTAAAGGTACTGACCAGTCTGCAGCACTTCCGCTCAAATATGATAACACAAAGGCCACCCTCGCTTGGTCATTTGGGAAGGCCCCAGGCCTACAAAGAAAATGGAGGCGGCACTGGTTCATGAATGTTGCGTACCTTCTGGGGTCTCCATTAAACCGTTCTGGTGGTGCCAGGGGTACAGCTCCCGGCAACGTTATCTGTACTGGATTGACTGATGATGGTGTAGCGACGGATGGGGCGAATCCGGGCAATGGAGCCTACCCCACCTGTGTTTGTAGTTGCTGTTTGCTTAGTTCACCAGTAGTCTTTTGTGACTATTAACTCTTGTTTTAAGGAATTGGTGTCCTGCCGGGCTGCGTGTACCTCGGCACGTAATTGCCCCAAAAGCTGAGCTAACTGATCAGTTTCAGATGTCTACATGACGCCCAGTTGGATACGGTTTAAAGGCTTTGTGTTCTGTTACGCTCACCTGATATCCCCGGGGGAATCTGGAAGGCTCTGAGATCTGGAACCCTGGATGCGTAGTTGCCCAGTGCTGAATAATGAATCTTAGTTATTTGTAGGGTGAGCTATCTGTCCTGCGTTTCTTGTGCAGGGGTGCTTGACGTTTGTTGGCGAGCGGCCTGAGTTGCTTCACTGTTGCAGTATGCCTTCCTTGGGCCCAGGCCTGCTGTGACCCTGAATCTGCTAGTAGGCAGGCAGGTTTGTTAATTGTAAGTCTTTGTTCTGTTCATGGTGGGAATTCGTTAATGTCTTTATCTCCTTCTTTTCAGGTGCAAAGGTCTTGATGCTGGCGTGCCGGATGGAGAAGCACGTTTTCTAGGTAAGAGAAAGTGCGAAGCGCAGCGCCTTTATTTTCTTATAAAGCTAACCTTGGTTTTCTTCTTCTCCTCCTCACAGGCCGCTGTGGTGCTGCGAGTGGATGAGGGTGCGATGAAAAACGGGCACCCAGAATCCAGCACTGTGCGGTTAATATTGAAAGCGAACCTGAATATGTCTCTTTTCCTTTGCAGATGTTGCTGTGGTGCTCCGGATGGAAGCGTGGCGTAGCGCGATAGAACTCCGGTAAAACTGATGGAATTCGATGTTTTGGAAGCGCGCGTTCTAATATTGTTTTTCCCTCTCATTATTGCAGGTCGCAAAGTTCGAACAGCAGCTGTGGTAGCGGTTCACCGGAAGTCCGTAAGCTAGTACTCACAGGTGAGTGATGTTTCTTCTTCTCTCGGTTTCCACAGATTGCAGCCCAGTTGAGATGCTGAGTGCTGGATGGTGTTTTCTCCGGTAAAACAGAATAATCTTGTTCTTGCAGGATTACATGAAGATGCTGGACACGGTGAGTGTCGCGCTGCGGGTTGCAGAATAACACGAAGCATGTTCTGCCGTCAGAGTGTGGTTTATATAGCCCAGGTAAAGTAGTTCCAGGCCTGCCACACCCAAAACAGTAGACCACATGTCTTGGTTCTTAGAACTAGACTGTGTGGGGGCTTCCATGGTGATTTAAAGGCCCATGTACATAAATGGAACCTAGCTCGAACAGCCCTTCCTTCCTACATATGAGCCTGGTGCCAAAGGCATCAGGACTGGCTCCAGGAGCCCTTTTGCAGTGGTTTTAAAGCCATCAGGGTTCTGGTGGGAGCCTGCTTGTGGCACAACTTGTGCCCCCTCCACAGTGGTCATGATAATTTAGGGACGATGATTAGACAAGAATTGCCAGAACTTAAAGTCCGCCCAGTGATATTAGGTTGGAATTTATCCTGCAGGCAATCGACCCCTTGGAGATAGTACGCCCAGTGAAACAAACATAAGGATTTAAACTTAATCCTTTTGGTCACCGGGAGCTAATGAAGGGCATGAAGCACCGGGCTGATATGAGCACCATAGGGGGTAGAGGTGGCCACTCAGGCAGCCAGGTTCTGCAAGAGCTATGGGCGATATAGAAAGCCGGCGGGTTGAGCCAAATATAGGGCATTGCAGTAGTCAATACGACTAGTTACTATTGAGGCAACTACTAGAGGACTCGATACGTAGGAAGAAATGCCAGCACCTTTCGGAGTACCCTAAGGAGAAAGTGGCCCGTTATGCAGACTGCACTCACCTGTGCATCCATAGAGAGTGAAGTAGAGAAGGACATGCCCAGGTTTTTGACCACCGTCAAAGGGGTGGGCAAGTTGCCAAGTGATGAAGGCCAGAAAGAGGGGACCCAAAGAGTAGGGATCAGGGGAGAAGCCACCTCCAGATTCTCTGTCTTGTCTCAGTTGAGCCTCAGCCAGTTATTCTTCATCCAACTCCTCATGGCCTCCAGACACACGCACAGGCGCAACGACACCTCATTCTGGTCAAGATCTAATCGGACCAGGTTTGGGGTGTCATCGGCGTAAGAATACCATCAGAAGCTGTGGGAGCGGACAAGACCAATTAACGGCCGAAGAGATGTGTTAAAGAGCATCGGAGACCAGGAAGAGCCCAGAGGGACACAAGAAAGCAAGTGAAGAGAAAAAGGAAAGGGGGAGGGAAAGAGATTGGCTTCTATCAGCCAGGATGAAAACAATGCCAGGATGGGACCAGAGAGACCTGCTGAGGCCATGCAAGATAAGAACATAGAGTGGCCCACTGTGTCGAATGTGGCAGACAGATCAAGCCATATCTATGTCCCCACTCCACCACGGTCCACAAGTAAGGCCAGATCATCCAATACAGGTACAAGCACACTCTCTGTTGCCTGCCCTGGGCAGAATCCTGACTGAAAGGGATCAAGAAAGCAGGAAGACTCAAAAAGAAGAAAGAAGAGGGGTGGGGGGACACCAGTGACTCCATAAGTTTCATAAGAAACGGGATGAGTGAAAATGTGGCTATAGACAAAACAGAAACATCAAGGGACCTTCTTTTTAAATAAAGGGATGATAATAGGCTGTTTAAGCTCTCTAGGGATATGACCTGACTGACAAAATTGACTGCCTTAGTAATCCAAGGGACAAGATCTGGAGAAATCTCCTTGAGTACATCAATGATGGATTTACCAGGTACAAAGATATAAGAAGGCTGCTGGAATAGAGACTGGAGAGCTTGTTTTCAGCAGTACCTGCCCTGTGCCGATTCGGTTAATATATTTTAATATCCACAAAATTGCTTTCTCTGACTGCCTCAAAATGTACCCGGTAAATAGGCTTTGTTCCAATCGCACGATAAAGCAGTCCTGCAGTAGAGCCACTTTACTTTCTGCTCTAAATCCAATCCCGGCCATTAGATTCTTGAAACCTGTGACCACAGCATGAGATTTTCTTTAGGTATGTAGATCGCCTTATGCTAAAATAAGAACATTGTTTGAAGATTCGTTTTTTTGATAGTCCAAATAATATTCTTATTGACTTAAGTATCTTATGAATAAAAAGCATTCTTCTAGCTTGGCCAAATATGCACCATAAAAATAATCATGAAACCACTGCAAAAATAGTTTTCTTCAATTAGCAAAACACAATCAAAATAATTTTGCACTGCATTTAAAATTCATATGGTATTTTTATCCAAAATTCTAAAAGAAAATGTGGCTAACAATATTTCGAGCAGCAACACCTGAGAAGGTGTGTTCGGGTTTCTGAGTTTGAAGCCTCCCGGGTCTGCTAGGCTGCGATGGACACCAATCTACATGATTTATTTACCAGTTCACCAACTTGGTGTGTACTGACGCCGGACATCCTCCTGTGTGACTGGGGTGTCTGCACCACAAGTCTAAAAACACTGTTCTGCCACCTAAAAGGTGTGCCCCCAAGCAAATCCCTCTCTGAGCCGTATTTGCCAAAATGAGAAGTCCCTGGAATTGATTCAGCACGCACTGACTCCCTCATTATGTGCCCCCCTATATAACAGCAGTGACCACATTGAACCTTAGAGTTTGCGTCTCCGGGTAACTTCCAGTGTTCCCCCTGGAGTATGGCCTGGGGGGCACTGCAAGTCTCTCGGCTCCCAGGGCCGTAAAAGGCCCGAGGGTGGTCTTGATGCAAGGTTACTCTATGGGGTTTGCCCTAGAGAAGGGCATTGTTAGTGTGGCGCTGGGAGCCCGTAATGTTGCAGCAGCCTTCTTTTAATGTAACTTCTTGAGTATGGCGTGGGGGGCACCGAGCACTGCAAGTCTCTCCCAGGGCTGTACAAGGCCCGAGGGTGGTCTTGATGCAAGGTTACTCTATGGGTTTTGCCCTAGAGAAGGGCATTGTTAGTGGGGCCCCGGGAGCCCGTAATGTCGCAGCAGCCTTCTTTTAATATAACTTCCAGTGTTCCTCCTTGAGTATGGCGTGGGGGGGCACCGAGCACTGCAAGTCTCTCCCAGGGCTGTAGAAGGCCCGAGGGTGGTCTTGATGCAAGGTTACTCTATGGGGTTTTGCCCTAAAGAAGGGCATTGTTAGTGTGGCGCTGGGAGCCCGTAATGTCGCAGCAGCCTTCTTTTAATGTAACTTCTTGAGTATGGCGTGGGGGGCACCGAGCACTGCAAGTCTCTCCCAGGGCTGTACAAGGCCCGAGGGTGGTCTTGATGCAAGGTTACTCTATGGGGTTTTGCCCTAGAGAAGGGCATTGTTAGTGTGGCGCTGGGAGCCCGTAATGTCGCAGCAGCCTTCTTTTAATGTAACTTCCAGTATTCCCCCTGGAGTATGACGTGGGGATGGGGGGCACTGCAAGTCTCTCGGCTCCCAGGGCCGTAGAAGGCCCGAGGGTGGTCTTGATGCAAGGTTACTCTATGGGGTTTTGCCCTAGAGAAGTGCATTTAGTGGGGCCCCGGGAGCCCATAATGTTGCAGCAGCCTTCTTTTAATGTCACTTCCAGTGTTCCCCCTGGAGTATGATGTGGGGGGCACTGCAAGTCTCTCCCTGGGCTGTAGAAGGCCCGAGGGTGGTCTTGATGCAAGGTTACTCTATGGGTTTTGCCCTAGAGAAGGGCATTGTTAGTGGGGCCCCGGGAGCCCGTAATGTTGCAGCAGCCTTCTTTTAATATAACTTCCAGTGTTCCCCCTGGAGTATGACGTGGGGGGCACTGCAAGTCTCTCCCAGGGCTGTAGAAGGCCCGAGGGTGGTCTTGATGCAAGGTTACTCTATGGGGTTTTGCCCTAGAGAAGGGCATTGTTAGTGGGGCCCCGGGAGCCCGTAATGTCGCAGCAGCCTTCTTTTAATGTAACTTCCAGTGTTCCCCCTTGAGTATGGCGTGGGGGGCACCGAGCACTGCAAGTCTCTCCCAGGGCTGTAGAAGGCCCGAGGGTGGTCTTGATGCAAGGTTACTCTATGGGTTTTGCCCTAGAGAAGGGCATTGTTAGTGGGGCCCCGGGAGCCCATAATGTCGCAGCAGCCTTCTTTTAATGTAACTTCCAGTGTTCCCCCTTGAGTATGGCGTGGGGGGCACCGAGCACTGCAAGTCTCTCCCAGGGCTGTAGAAGGCCCGAGGGTGGTCTTGATGCAAGGTTACTCTATGGGTTTTGCCCTAGAGAAGGGCATTGTTAGTGGGGCCCCGGGAGCCCGTAATGTCGCAGCAGCCTTCTTTTAATGTAACTTCCAGTGTTCCCCCTTGAGTATGGCGTGGGGGGCACCGAGCACTGCAAGTCTCTCCCAGGGCTGTAGAAGGCCCGAGGGTGGTCTTGATGCAAGGTTACTCTATGGGTTTTGCCCTAGAGAAGGGCATTGTTAGTGGGGCCCCGGGAGCCCGTAATGTCGCAGCAGCCTTCTTTTAATGTAACTTCCAGTGTTCCCCCTTGAGTATGGCGTGGGGGGCACCGAGCACTGCAAGTCTCTCCCAGGGCTGTAGAAGGCCCGAGGGTGGTCTTGATGCAAGGTTACTCTATGGGTTTTGCCCTAGAGAAGGGCATTGTTAGTGGGGCCCCGGGAGCCCGTAATGTCGCAGCAGCCTTCTTTTAATGTAACTTCCAGTGTTCCCCCTTGAGTATGGCGTGGGGGGCACCGAGCACTGCAAGTCTCTCCCAGGGCTGTAGAAGGCCCGAGGGTGGTCTTGATGCAAGGTTACTCTATGGGTTTTGCCCTAGAGAAGGGCATTGTTAGTGGGGCCCCGGGAGCCCGTAATGTTGCAGCAGCCTTCTTTTAATGTAACTTCCAGTGTTCCCCCTGGAGTATGACGTGGGGGGCACTGCAAGTCTCTCCCAGGGCTGTAGAAGGCCCGAGGGTGGTCTTGATGCAAGGTTACTCTATGGGGTTTTGCCCTAGAGAAGGGCATTGTTAGTGGGGCCCCGGGAGCCCGTAATGTCGCAGCAGCCTTCTTTTAATGTAACTTCCAGTGTTCCCCCTTGAGTATGGCGTGGGGGGCACCGAGCACTGCAAGTCTCTCCCAGGGCTGTAGAAGGCCCGAGGGTGGTCTTGATGCAAGGTTACTCTATGGGTTTTGCCCTAGAGAAGGGCATTGTTATTGGGGCCCCGGGAGCCCATAATGTCGCAGCAGCCTTCTTTTAATGTAACTTCCAGTGTTCCCCCTTGAGTATGGCGTGGGGGGCACCGAGCACTGCAAGTCTCTCCCAGGGCTGTAGAAGGCCCGAGGGTGGTCTTGATGCAAGGTTACTCTATGGGTTTTGCCCTAGAGAAGGGCATTGTTAGTGGGGCCCCGGGAGCCCGTAATGTCGCAGCAGCCTTCTTTTAATGTAACTTCCAGTGTTCCCCCTTGAGTATGGCGTGGGGGGCACCGAGCACTGCAAGTCTCTCCCAGGGCTGTAGAAGGCCCGAGGGTGGTCTTGATGCAAGGTTACTCTATGGGTTTTGCCCTAGAGAAGGGCATTGTTAGTGGGGCCCCGGGAGCCCGTAATGTCGCAGCAGCCTTCTTTTAATGTAACTTCCAGTGTTCCCCCTTGAGTATGGCGTGGGGGGCACCGAGCACTGCAAGTCTCTCCCAGGGCTGTAGAAGGCCCGAGGGTGGTCTTGATGCAAGGTTACTCTATGGGTTTTGCCCTAGAGAAGGGCATTGTTAGTGGGGCCCCGGGAGCCCGTAATGTCGCAGCAGCCTTCTTTTAATGTAACTTCCAGTGTTCCCCCTTGAGTATGGCGTGGGGGGCACCGAGCACTGCAAGTCTCTCCCAGGGCTGTAGAAGGCCCGAGGGTGGTCTTGATGCAAGGTTACTCTATGGGTTTTGCCCTAGAGAAGGGCATTGTTAGTGGGGCCCCGGGAGCCCGTAATGTCGCAGCAGCCTTCTTTTAATGTAACTTCCAGTGTTCCCCCTTGAGTATGGCGTGGGGGGCACCGAGCACTGCAAGTCTCTCCCAGGGCTGTAGAAGGCCCGAGGGTGGTCTTGATGCAAGGTTACTCTATGGGTTTTGCCCTAGAGGGCATTGTTAGTGGGGCCCCGGGAGCCCGTAATGTCGCAGCAGCCTTCTTTTAATGTAACTTCCAGTGTTCCCCCTTGAGTATGGCGTGGGGGGCACCGAGCACTGCAAGTCTCTCCCAGGGCTGTAGAAGGCCCGAGGGTGGTCTTGATGCAAGGTTACTCTATGGGGTTTTGCCCTAGAGAAGGGCATTGTTAGTGGGGCCCCGGGAGCCCGTAATGTTGCAGCAGCCTTCTTTTAATATAACTTCCAGTGTTCCCCCTGGAGTATGACGTGGGGGGCACTGCAAGTCTCTCCCAGGGCTGTAGAAGGCCCGAGGGTGGTCTTGATGCAAGGTTACTCTATGGGGTTTTGCCCTAGAGAAGGGCATTGTTAGTGGGGCCCCGGGAGCCCGTAATGTTGCAGCAGCCTTCTTTTAATGTAACTTCCAGTGTTCCCCCTGGAGTATGACGTGGGGGGCACTGCAAGTCTCTCCCAGGGCTGTAGAAGGCCCGAGGGTGGTCTTGATGCAAGGTTACTCTATGGGGTTTTGCCCTAGAGAAGGGCATTGTTAGTGGGGCCCCGGGAGCCCGTAATGTCGCAGCAGCCTTCTTTTAATGTAACTTCCAGTGTTCCCCCTTGAGTATGGCGTGGGGGGCACCGAGCACTGCAAGTCTCTCCCAGGGCTGTAGAAGGCCCGAGGGTGGTCTTGATGCAAGGTTACTCTATGGGTTTTGCCCTAGAGAAGGGCATTGTTATTGGGGCCCCGGGAGCCCATAATGTCGCAGCAGCCTTCTTTTAATGTAACTTCCAGTGTTCCCCCTTGAGTATGGCGTGGGGGGCACCGAGCACTGCAAGTCTCTCCCAGGGCTGTAGAAGGCCCGAGGGTGGTCTTGATGCAAGGTTACTCTATGGGTTTTGCCCTAGAGAAGGGCATTGTTAGTGGGGCCCCGGGAGCCCGTAATGTCGCAGCAGCCTTCTTTTAATGTAACTTCCAGTGTTCCCCCTTGAGTATGGCGTGGGGGGCACCGAGCACTGCAAGTCTCTCCCAGGGCTGTAGAAGGCCCGAGGGTGGTCTTGATGCAAGGTTACTCTATGGGTTTTGCCCTAGAGAAGGGCATTGTTAGTGGGGCCCCGGGAGCCCGTAATGTCGCAGCAGCCTTCTTTTAATGTAACTTCCAGTGTTCCCCCTTGAGTATGGCGTGGGGGGCACCGAGCACTGCAAGTCTCTCCCAGGGCTGTAGAAGGCCCGAGGGTGGTCTTGATGCAAGGTTACTCTATGGGTTTTGCCCTAGAGAAGGGCATTGTTAGTGGGGCCCCGGGAGCCCGTAATGTCGCAGCAGCCTTCTTTTAATGTAACTTCCAGTGTTCCCCCTTGAGTATGGCGTGGGGGGCACCGAGCACTGCAAGTCTCTCCCAGGGCTGTAGAAGGCCCGAGGGTGGTCTTGATGCAAGGTTACTCTATGGGTTTTGCCCTAGAGAAGGGCATTGTTAGTGGGGCCCCGGGAGCCCGTAATGTCGCAGCAGCCTTCTTTTAATGTAACTTCCAGTGTTCCCCCTTGAGTATGGCGTGGGGGGCACCGAGCACTGCAAGTCTCTCCCAGGGCTGTAGAAGGCCCGAGGGTGGTCTTGATGCAAGGTTACTCTATGGGTTTTGCCCTAGAGGGCATTGTTAGTGGGGCCCCGGGAGCCCGTAATGTCGCAGCAGCCTTCTTTTAATGTAACTTCCAGTGTTCCCCCTTGAGTATGGCGTGGGGGGCACCGAGCACTGCAAGTCTCTCCCAGGGCTGTAGAAGGCCCGAGGGTGGTCTTGATGCAAGGTTACTCTATGGGGTTTTGCCCTAGAGAAGGGCATTGTTAGTGGGGCCCCGGGAGCCCGTAATGTCGCAGCAGCCTTCCCTGCTGGAAATCTCGTTGGAGACCAGATGTACGCGTGTCCAGGGTGGGGTAACTTGGCATACGGTGCCAGAAAAGATGTTCACACATGGATGTGAGGGATGCTCGAGCGCCTCGGAGGCCGGAGAGGAAAACACGGCGAATGCTCGCCCAGGGGGAGTGAGGCGGCGGCGAAACGGCGTCAGCAGCTTTCCTTAAGGGCATCACAACCTGCGTTCTGTTGGTAAACAAATTAATCTTCGCGAAGGTCGCCACCCATTCTCCGTTTCCCTGGCACAGTTGTCATGTGGAGCGGGAGATTGGCTGTCACGGTGCCAGGCAGGGAAGAGGGTGCCACTTCTGCACCCATCAGCATTCCTGCGGCAGCCCTGCCTGCCTGCTTGCGATGCCATGCGCTGCTGCCTTACAGCTGTCCCCCACCCAGCGCCACGCAATCCGGCAAGGTGGGCCTGGCTGGCCCGCTGCCGCCGAGTAGCGCGTTCCACAGGCAGGCTCCGCCAGCCAGCAGGCCTGTGCCTGCCGCCGGCAGGCCGCGCCTTCTGGCGCCCGCCAGGCTCGCGAGACAGATGCGGCGCGCGCAGTGACGCGGCGCGCGCGCGCACTCGCCCGCACCTGCCTGCCTGCCTGCCTGCCGGCCGGCCGGCCGCCTTCCTCAGGCGGGCGCGTGGGCGGCCTTCGCTCGCGCCCTGAGCCGCGCGCGCCACGTGCCTGACGCACTCGACTGACGCACGAGGTTTCCAAGTTAGCTATCGAAACGCATTTCTTCTTCACGGCTTTTATATTATTCATTCATGTGCATTTTGTTGAGAGTTTAGAGCTCGTTTGTCTGTGAGGGGAAGTCGCTTACTTTGGCCTGTTTCTGCAATAATACCTTGTCATACCTCTTAACTCACACGTTTTAGGCAGCTCTCTCACCCGCCTAGCTCCCTACACGCCCATAGGAATCAATGGGCTTTCACCCGCCAGATGCAAAATTGGGTGTTTTCATCCGCCCAAGCGCCTTGAAAGGTTGAGAGCTACATATATGCCAACCCTCCCGATTTAGGGGGCAGACTCCCCACTTTCCAGTGAGAAATACTGCTTTTTTCACGTTCTCCTGCCTAAGATCATTCCAGTGCTAATACATTCCTATGGGAAAAACTACATCTCCCGATTTTCCCTCTCAAAACTCCCTCCTAGGTGCACCGGAATGTATGGAGCTATGCCTTGTATCCAGTGCTGTGGAGGGGGGACTGGTTAAAACCAGGCAGGGCGGGCCACACTGGCATTATTATGTTTGCTGTGCCCAGAGGGCAGACCCTCCTTTTAATTAAAAGGAGGGTCTGTGGGCACACCAAAGGTGTGACACTATTTCACCCCAGCTCACTCGCAGCAGGCAGCCCTTTCATTCAAGGAACTGCACGGTTGAAGGGTTGCCTGTGGACCCCCCGCAGGCTACCCTTTAACCAGGTGACTACTAGAGTAAAAGGGCTTCATGCAGCGTGATGTCTCTGTACTGGAGTACTCTGTTTCTGAATAATGAGTCATCACGCAGCATAAAGCCCTTTAACTGTGCTGTTAAAGGGCTTTATGCTGCATGATGACACTTTACTCCGAAACAAAATGAGAGCCAGACACTCCAGCATCTGAATACAGAAACATCAGGCAGCCTGTTTAGCCAAAGGCTACACGTTTAAAATGCTGAGGTTAAAAGGCTGACCGCAGGTGTCAGTACTTTGGAGTTAGAAAAAAGAAAAGGCAATGCATTTTTTTTTCCAATCCGAAGTGCTGACACCTACCGGCAGCCCTTTAACCGTGCAGCACTTCGGCTACACGTGTTGCCTGTGGTGTCAGCATGGCTGGGACTCGTCAGGGGTAAGCCTGGCAGAGCCCCAGCTGGGGAGACCTTTTGGGAGATTGTCGGGGCTCTGCTCTGGCCCTGCAAGTGCCCCCCAGGGTGAGCTGGTGGGGGACACTTCTCCCTATGTTGCTGCTCTGTACCTGCCTGTGTGTTATGTTTTTTGGGGGCCTGTCTCTGCGGTGGAGAGGTGAGAGCTTCTCCCCCGTTCACATTCCCGTATGAAGGGACGGAAGGGTTTGTTTTAGGTTTCCTCCTTCCCCCCAAATCCTTAGTCCCTCTAGAGTATACATTTGTATACTTGGAGCCAGCAAAAAAGAGCGCATGTTATTTTACAAGTCTGAATTGCGTATATAGCGCATGTATCATGTTATGTTATTGTGATGTATGCTGCGCACTGCTGCCATTTACATGGTCTCCAGGCGCTCTGGCGGATCTGAAAGGAAGCTGGGTGGAGGTTAGTTATGTGATTGAGAGGGAAAGTGGGTGGGGTTAGTGTGATTATGAGGGAAAAGCACAAGAGAGCTTTGATGTGCTGTTGGTAGCTTCAATTCGGAAAAACTGTCGTTTTCTGGTTTGTTTGTAGTTGGTCGACATGTGATGTTTGGTGCAGATTGTATGTCAGTGGTTTATGTGCATTTGGCTCAGTGTCCTGTTAGGTGCTGTGGAATGTCAGTAGAGTCTTTGTTGTTTCCAATGTTTTTTGCGGTGGAGGTATGTGTCTGGTTTGCTCAGTTTTGGAGGGTGAGTATGCAGAGTATTAGAGAGTTTTTGGTAGGGTTAGTCAGCGGAAAATACAGTGTACAGTGGCTGAACTCAAAATGCACCTAAATTCAATACAGCAACTATACTCAAATGTGCCACCTACATTCAATACAGTGGTTGTACTCAAAATGCAATGTTATGTAAGATAACGTATTTGTCTTTATTCCTTAATTAGCACCTTCTTTTTCCAGTCTTAATTACACATATACCACACCATAAAACCCAGTTTTATGGTGCACTGAAAGTAAATGCACAAAGTGGATAAGGAAATAATACCACAAACTACCGAATTACATGAATCAAAATCTAAGAGACCGCCAACAATAGCCTACAGAAGAACTGCATGTGCGAGTGTGCGGAAAGTACAAAATACTGTGGTGGTGGCGCGTCCTGTCGTGGGTGGACCAAATCGTTCAACAGCAGCGCTGAGACCGCCATCAGTAAATGGCTGCGGAGAGAAGCAGGCCGCAGAAGTAGTGTGAAAGAAGTTGAAGCAGAGATAGTGGAGCCACAACGGCTGGCAAAGCTGGTGAAGAGTTTCCCAGGAGAAGGTTACAGTAACAAGTACAAGTCCGGGAGGGGGCCAGGAAGACTCCAGACTGTAAATCATGAAGAATTAGATGAAGTAGTGAATCACTTTGTAGCACAATTCCCATGACAGTTCCACAAGCACGTGGTGCTCGAGAGTCAAGAGGGACTCGGGGAGCACCTTCGTCATCCCAGTGGGGTTAGGATAAAGAGCATAAAGAAAGCAAATGTGTTGAGACTTCCATGAAGGAACTACAAGTTTTGTTGAAAACTATAAGGAACATTGGGGAACATGCTAGAAGGGAGTCATTCTCCTAGTGCACAAGGATCCTGTAGAACTGTTCGTTATGAAAAGCTTTGAACCCTAATGGAACTTTCACTTTGAGAAGACTTGGTGTCTTTGAGACACTTTGCATCCAGGAGAAGGGAGTCATTCTCCTAGGTCACGATCAGAACCGGAACTGCATTATTGGTTTTTCTAGTGACAGGGATATTGTAAGAGCTTTTAGACTGAGACGGTGCCTTTTGATTTTGACTTTCACAGCCTTCCTGACAACCACTTGAGTTTCTTTAGTTTAGGTAAGGAAACCCCATTCGAGTTAGGGACAGATAGGTTTATCTTTTTTTATTAATTGAAAGTCTATAACAATCACTATGGCACCACTTGGTCAGTCTCTTCGTTCCTTGTCGCCACACTCACCCTGCCTGTAACCTTCTGCATTCGCTTCCCCCATGACATTACAAAGGATAATAGTCTGTCCTAATTGCATCCATATTATTGCACACTACTACTTTAATCCCTTGTTTTGCAGTGTTCCATTGCTTCACAGCTAGGCTTGTGCTATATGAAGCCCAGCACATACACACAGCCCCATAATCCATATGGACAGAGTTCAGAAAGGAATATAAGAATACAGCCTCCGGGCTTCTTGCTGCACACTAAGGGTCGGACTACCCTTCCTTATCACCCTCTGTGCAATATCAGCTGTCAAGAGGAATCCCTTTTTTCACTAGGTATTGCTAGCTCCTTCCACACCATGCCACATTTTGACTATTTGAACCTTAAGAGCCTGTTGTTTACTCCTGGTACTTCGAATTGCCACCTTCGAATGGATTGTGTCCTCCCACGTATTCCTCATCTTTGATATTCAATATCCAGATTCAGCTGCTTCAGCAATTTTTTTCGGCATAGGGCACTGTGCGTCGATGCAGTCGACTCGATGTCCCTCGAGGGCCTCCATCTCGAGGATGATGTAATTAAAGGCATACATAGCATTCACAGCGCCCTTTGGCTTCAAGTCTGTTTTTCTGCGAATTCTATCGCTTTGAGAAATACAGCGCGCTTTATTCACTAATCACCAGTATGTATTCTTCGTCGACACCAAATACCCGAAGACCGGCTTCAAAAAGTGTTGAGATTGTGACTCGAAAATGTCGTTGACTGATCCACACCTTATATGTCTATGGTGTCTTGGAATGGAGCATATGACCTCAGCCTGCTCCAAGTGCCTCTCGATGACCGGAAAGGCCCTGAAGGACCGATGGAGGAAATTGGCGGTAGGTTAAACCCCCTATAAATCCCCATCTACCCCAACCAAAAAACCTTCGACCGACGAGTTGAGAGGCGACTCTGCTTGGAGGAAGAAAGTAAAAAAATTGAGATCGAGGAGTGCTCCCACCACTTCTCATAGTCATCGAGGAAGTCCAAGAAAAGACACCATAGGTCACCTTCTGCAACTTTGTCATACACCTGCCCTGAGGGGGTATCTTGTCTCACAAAAAAATCCACACCTGCCGAATGGGAAGCATTTAGAGGAGAAATGCTGAAAAGATTTGAAAATCAAAAACCCACGGCAAGCCATGCTCCTACCGTGTCTTCCAAAGAAGCCAGTAAGGAAAGAGCTCGACCCAAATCCTGTGCGCCCTCGAGCCCGGGACGAAGGCCTGATCCTCATCGAGAGCCGTCAAGGCATCGACGCGATGACAAGTCATTGAAGGAACAGTCGACCAGAAAATATAAGCACAAGTCGAGGTTGTTTACACCATCGAAGCCTTTGACACCAGCTCGGCCCTCGACATCTGCGTCACCTTTGACGCTGACGGCATGAACGCCAACTGTGCCACCAGTGCCAGTTACGCCGGCTGCGCCCTCCACGCCGGCTGCGCCCTCCATGCCAGCTGTACCGTTGATATCGAGTGCCCCATCTAAACATATGATTCCATCAAAAAAGATTTCGACGACTCCTCGAGTTTCAAACCCACATATTGTCAAACCCTTGATGCCTGAAAAAATGTATGTTCCTTTACCAAGGAAAGAACATTTTAAGTCCCTCACCTTATTATATAAGGAGAATGAACCCTCAGACAACGATGCACCCTTTGGTCTCGACTTTGGCACTCCAAATGTGCCTGCAAGTTTCATTTCTGAGGAATCAAGATTAAAAGACCTTCATGACAATTTACAGACGGCCAGAGGGGTGGACACCCGACCTGAGGTAGATTTTGGAAGGCCAGAGGCTGTGGAACACTCTGATGCTTCTTATAGGCAGCTAATGTTCAAGGCGGTAGAATATATAGGGTGGAGTAGGCCTCCGTTACCATTTGAGCAGGATGATCTGACTGACAATGTGGATAAGGGTCCACAGATGGATCCTATACAGCCTTTCCATATTGCTCTCCAAAAAAAGGGTGGCAGCAAATTGGGAGATGCCAGAAACAAATCCGGCTGTGAATAAAAATCTGACCAAAAAATACTGCCCTTCCAGTAGTGACCGCGACTACCTGTCTAAACACCCCACTCCTTAGAGTCGTCCCTGTCGTGTGCCTCTTGTTAGTACAAAGGTATCTGTGAGGTCCCTGTTGACCCGGACCTTGGCCCTCGGCTTATTGTAAAGTTCTGCCACCCAGCTCAGGAAATTCGTTCCCAGCCCCATCCTCGTCAGGACCTTAATCATCAAGGGCCATTCGACCCTGTCAAATGCCTTCTCTGACTCTAGAGATACTAGGCAGGCATCCTGCCCATTCGTTTGGGCCCCATGAATCAGGTTCATAGTCTTCTGAATGTTGTCCGACCCTTGCGTCCCCCTTATGAACCCCACCTTATCTCCATGTATCAGAAGCAGTAACTCCACCACCAATCTTGTTCCCAAGACTTTCGCCAGGATCTTTAAATCCCCATTGAGGAGGAAGATGGGTTGATAAGAGGAGCACCTGGTGGGATCCCCCCTCGCAGGCATGCGTTGAACACCTTCACTAGGCATGGGCTAACGATGACCTCAGTAGTTTATAGAATTTCATTGAAAAGCCATCCTCCCCAAGTGCTGACCCTGACTTCATCCCCTTGATGGCTCGCAGGACCTCCTCTCCAGTTATGGGGCTCTCAGGTTTTACACAATTTCCTTGGGGATTCCAGGAGGGGCAGCCCCCTCAGAAATGTGTCTATCTGTGCCTCATACCCATTCCATTCCGATGCTTAGAGGGAACTCTAGTACTTTGCAAATTCATTTCCAAAGCTTCTGGTGTCATAGACACTTCTCCCTTCCGTCTTTATTGCTCCTATTGTCTTCTGCTTTCTCTCCTCCCTCAACCTCCAGGCAAGGATCTTATCCGCCCTATCCCCTTTCTCATGATATTTTTGCTTCAGAAACAGGTGATTTTTTTCCGTGTCCTGGATCAGAATGGCCTCTTATTGTGTCCTATATCGCCAGAGCTCCTTCACTTCTGTGGCAGATATATACTTTCCTTGGGTACCACCAGGCTGTATCTGCTCTATTTTCTGATGGCGCACGCTCTCCTTCTCCCCCCTTTCTCTTTAAGTTGCCTTAAAGCCCTCCCAGACAGATTGGATCCCCACTTCTCCAGTATCGTTGAAGAGGAATTACTCTTTAATTCCCGTGAGTAGTTCCTGTTGCACCGCCCTATCCTGTAACAGGAAGTCATTGCATCTCAAGCTCCCCCCGGGGCCCGATGACCTCCCCATTTCCACTGTGACCCTCACCATCTCATGGTCAGACCACGATATTGGGGCGACCTGGGAGTCCAAAACCTGTGTTTTTAGAGTCGAGTCCACCAGGACCAGGTCTATGCGTGAGAAGGAATCATGTACTGCTGAGAAGGTGTGCGGCCTATCGCCCTCCACCAGGGGCGCGAGGGAGACACACAGACCCAACACTTAATTTGCCTGCTTAAAGCGTTCAGAGTCTCCCATATTTGCCCTTGTTGATGGTCACTCCCCCATTCTCTTACGGTCCCTTATTAGGTCTAATACCATATTAAAGTCTCCCACAACCACCAGCTGCCCTTCTGCAAATTCAATCAATTTGTCCATGACCTCCTCCCAAAATTCACACTGGCCCACGTTTGGAGCGTACACGGAACCCAGCATGAGCCTGGAACCATACAACTATCCTTTGACAAGCACATACCTTCCATTTGTATCGACTAATACTGAGTCTACCAAAAAGCTCAGTCGGGATGAGATCAGGATCATAATCCTTCGCCATTTTCTTTTACATCAGATGCCATGATCACTTCCCCCACGTCCTGGGAACCTAGTAGAGGTTCACCACCCTTGGGCCAGTGTATTTCTTGGAGGCACATCCAATATAGCCGTGCCATGTTAAACTCTCGAAGTACCATTGATCGTTTGCTCCAGAGTTGTGGGACCCAATGATCATTTCACCCAGGTTAGACGTCACCCTGTTGCTGAGGCATCACATTATTCCCCCCTCCTCCGAGACAGTTCCACGGATGGGCACATGGGGCCATGCTGTGTTTCTACCCTTGAGAAACAACGCTCCTTGAACGTTACCAAAAGCAACCCCCTTTAACTCCCCCTACCAACGGCATCCAATCCCGCCCTGATTCATCTCTTCAGATGGGATTAAATCACCAGAGGTCCTTCTAAACTGCAGACAAGCTTAACTAAACTCTTTTCCTGGAACTCCCTTTCATCGCCCCATTTCTCAACATACAGAAAGAACAAACCAAATCAGCGCCCCCCAAACCCCACTTGTCGGGCACACAAAAAACCCTGATCGATTCAACTAGCCATTTTCTTCAGATTCAGGATGACCCAGCTGGGGGGAGATGTGTTTCATCAATGTCCTCGAGCCTGGGACTTTGCACATGTTCAGCTCTTTTATGTGACATCGCCTGTCTTCGCAACTTTTCTCCTCTTTCCACCATTGGTGCACCCCCTCCCATCAGTTCTCCTGTGACTCTCTGTATGTCGTCCTTCGTTACCAGTTTATAGTTATATCCATCGACTTCAGGGGATAAGGAAAAGGGGAAGCCCCAGCTATATCTCACCCCCTTCTCGTTGAGCCATTTCGTTATGGGGGAACATAGGCGCATCTTTGTCAGCGTTAGCGAGGACAGATCAAGATAGATTGCGATTTTTCACATTACCCAGGGCCACTGAGCTCTGCCCCTTTGCTTTTTCCAGGATTTTTTGTCTGTCCATGTATTTGCGAAAACTTGCAAGCACTGAACCTGGCCCCCTCCCAGCTACCCTGCTCTGTGCACTATCAATTTTGGGTTCATCGATGTTCTTGTCTCCGAACAAGACCTTCACTGCCTTGTGGATGGTCCTCCTGAGGCCTCTTTCTGTTTCTCCCCCCTTTCTGGGATCCCAAAAAACCCCCAAAAATCTCAAGTTATTCCTCCCCTCACGGTATTCAAAATCGTCCATTTTAAGGGCCACCTCCCCCTCCCTTCTCTCCAAATCCAACAACCTCATATCTATTTGAGTCTCCATTGTCTCAAGTGAGGTCTAGTTGTTCTCAACTGCTTGGAGTCTCTCGTCCATTCTGTCTTTTCTGACATTTATCCTATCCACTTTTCCTCCAATGTCGGGCTTCATCCCCTTAATCTCCTCCAGCAGGGAGGCTATTTCTCTCTTGGTGGACATGGTGTCATCCCCGCCTCCGACATGGTGGGGATCACAGTGTTAATCTCTGACTCCGACCTCTAAATTGTCCCAACTTCGCCCTCCAGTCCATGGGCGGTGGGGTCCTCTACTCTTGATTTTGGATTCACCCCTGCCATAGTTAATGGAGGCCTCCTGCGGCAATAACGTGTTCTGAGCCCCCCTTCACTCCGCTCCCCAGAGGCAGTTCTCTGTTTATCTTCACGTCTCCTCTGGGCCTACTCCTCTATCGTTGTGGGCCATGGTTTCAGGCCTCCACGCACCTGTCGTACCTGAGGTCTGGTCCCCTGGGGCCGCTTGGGGTGGCCTGTTGTCCTCTTGTTCCATCGGGTGCCTGCACCTGGTGACACTACCTTCCACTGGGGTCCATCACCACCCACACTATCCTTCTCCGGACCTTCTCCTAGTTGGGCACACGCCCCGGGTTCTACTCCAGGGACCCACACCTAGTTGTTGCGCTTTACGGCTGTTTCCTCAGGGTCTTAAGTCGCAAGGGTGCCATGGGGTGAGCACTTTCTCCTCGGCTCCTTTAGGGTGGCAGCGCCACCTCTATCGACTCTCCTGCACTCTGGTGACTCCCTTGCCAGGCCTATTTTGAATCAAGTCTCGCCTGCTTTGGCGTTTTACCCTCCGTGGGGGGGGGGGCGGCTGTCCCATCGGGGCACCGGATCTGTTCTCCACATGTCTTCTCACCTCTCTGTCCCCCACGTCATGGTCCTTAAAGTCTGGACGTCTCTGCTGATCTCTAATCTGGCGGGATTACTTTTGTTTTCACGCCGGCCTCCACTACACAGCTATCTCAGCCGTACTGAGTGCGTTTTTCTCTGTTCATTGACCGGAGTGTAGTCCAAGGATTCCAGGACCTCCTGCACTGTGGTGGCACCGTCTGGGGGGGTCGAAGCAGGGGCTCAATCTGCTTTTTGGCCCACTAGGTCTGGAGGGGATAATTCAGGGTGTGTTCATACACCCACCCACTGGTGGTCTCGGTTGTTCCTTTTCCAACGATAGATGAGGCTTTTGAGCAATTTGTCTACCAAGCTCTATAGAGGGGAGCCTCGATTTGAAAGTATTATCAATTATTTTAAGAAAATAGACTGGACTGTTGGGGAATCAAGTGGCTTCCACTCTGTGGGGGAGAGGTGGGGTACATGAGAAGAGGAGCCCAGTAATTATATTACAACATTGTTTAATATCTTCTTGAAGGGTTGCCCTCCCAAAGAACCAGTGGCTCCATAAATGTAAATGTATTTTTCAGGTTGCGTTATACATCATCCACATTAAATGGAGTAATGGCATGAGTTATAAGATTTGAGATACATGTTTGCGGGCTATCCAACATAGTAAGAGCTTTGGTAAGAGGCTTTTGGAAAAATAGCCATCCTTTTAGGTTTATCTTCAAATCGTGGCTCAGAGAGGTTAGGAGTGAAGGGTTGGATTTTGTTTTTCAGCACATTTTACCTAACTATTTGCTTGCAGGGAGAGTTTGGAAAGATCAAAGGCCCCCTGTACGCAGCACTTGTAGAAAAAAATAAGTACAAAGTAAAAAACATTGTTAAATTGGCAAAGAAAGGGGTCCAGGTACAGAGGTATCAGGGGGATACCTGAGGACTATGTTTTAGAAGAGATTTGGGTATATATTATCTTTGGCAATAGGGAAATGGTATGTGCTTGATTTTGAAAGATTTATTTATTTGGATTTATCAACCGCCCAGCGGCCCGAAGGCATCGTGGCGCTGTTACAGAAAATTCAGCTTGGTACAGAGACAAACAAATGTAATTGTTTAGGAATTTGCTTTTGAGGCCTGACCAGGTATTTCTATTCCCAATTTGCATTTTATTAGTATCATTATTAATTAATGAGGAATGTTTAGAATATTATGCATTTACATACAATATCATACTTAATGGAAGGTTTTGCTAACTAAAAATATAATTTTAAATCAACAGGTTTATATGTAATCAGGACAAGTTCCTTTTTTGTTGAAATAATTTTGACATTATGTCCAGTGTCGTCTTGTGTGTAACATACTATTTGGCCAAAATGTGTATGATGTGAAAATATGTTGTCTAGTTTTATTTTTTTTTGTTGCTTTGGCCATCTTAGATGCCAAAAAGGGCTTTCAATTCTGTTGACTGAGGTTTATGCAAGCAACCTCCAAAATATTTGGTTTTGGACCATTGATGCGGCAACGGATACCTTTTCTGCATAGTGAACCATCCTTAAAGATTAGGTCCAATGGCGACATATCGGCTAAAATAGATCTAAAAAGGGGCACTACACAAGGTTGCGAACTGCACCTTTGATATTTGCCCTCATTTTAAAACCCTTACCTTTTATGAAATAAGGACAGATTGTTCTAATTGTTATATACCTGTGGCATTGAGCAATCATATTATATTGTTAGATGCAGAGGATCTTATCTTGCTCATTAAATACCCAAGTACTATTTGTCTGACCATGCTACTCACGATTGAACAATATACTGAGATTTCCGGTCTTCTGGTTTACTGTCTTAAGTCCATTCAGTATCCAGTCCCCCAGCATAGGACTTGATGAATAACCTTTGAAAATCATAATTTTGGCTGCGTGTTACCCAAACTGAAACACTTGGTAAATACATGGTCCAACCTACCTCTGACACTGATGGATAGGGTTCCCATTTCTAAAATAGCTAAGCTTCCCAAGCTACTATACTTCTTTCAAGTTATGCCTGCGATTTTACCAACTTCCTTCTTCGGGCCTTTGGACACACTTTTGGTGAGACCAGTCTAGGGTAACAGTACTGTACGGATTGCACTGACAACTTTAAACATTTCCACTGATGTTGGTGGACTTGGTATACTGGACTTTAGACTCTATTATTATGCTGCTCAGTTACAACGCATTGTTCCCTGATGAAGCAATGGTTTGTAAGACTTGCCTAGTAGGTTGGTGCACAAAAAGGTATATGATTTTAAGCTACCGAAAATTTTGTGGACAGACAGACCTACCGCTCTGACCTTCCTAACAACTGCTTGCACAGTACATAATATCTGGTTACGATTGGGTACGCATACAAGAGTATCCTCCATTGTTTCTTTTGACATTCCTTTATGGAGTGATCGTATTTTCAATGATTAGTCTAAGAGCACATGTCGTAAAATATGGGGCATGCAGAGTTGCAGTTCAGTAGGTGATTTATATGTTAATGGTATGGATTGATTAGATTTGCAATATGTATATGGCGTTCCGTGCAGGGTGAACTGCATCCAAGCGCTGATGTTTTTACCAATACATAAACCAGTGACCAATATTCAGAGAAAAGGGAAGTTCAGCAGCATTAAAGCACACATCATCTAAAAAGGTTGGTTTTTAACAGGTTATTGCAACACCATTTCAGGATATCTGTTAGAGGTGGAACATTGATTGGGGGCCAATTACTGGTTTATGCAGCTACAGTGCCAATACTTTGTAGAATTTATCCGATTTCCCCATTGCACCACTGCAACACAAAATAGTGACTACGATCAAATCCTTGAAAGGGGGGCACTGTTCCATAGAGGGTATTTCTTTCAAACCATGCGCCAGTGGCACTTAAGGTTGGATATAGCTCGGAGAGAGTTTTAGGTACGCCAATAGATGATGCAAATTGACGATTTATTTGCCGGCACGTTAAAGACTCCACAAATGTCATACTGAAACTCATTCAGTATGAATTCATACATAGAGCTTACTGAACACCTGTATCAATATGCAGGTTTTCCCCAGACAGTTCTTGCTCCTGCCCAAGGATGTTCCTTTCCTCTGTCTTTTGAGATTTGGCTAAAATATTCAAATAGGTTGGTCAGCAGCAGAGAGCAAACTTCACATTCGGAGAAGTGTTAGATCTGGCTCTGACCTATTTAATTCCATTTGGGAAGATTTCCTGTTATGGGTCAACTACATCTCTGATTTAATGCCACATTAAAGCATGATTAGCCTGTAACTAATAACTGTTGTGTACATGTATTACTTAATTTGTATCGAGGGGGGAGGGTGTGAGAAGTATTTTAATTTCTTAAGTACACTTAATGGCTTTATGTAACAGCACTGGGTTTTGACTGTTTATGGGGTATTTGAAGTTACTACTATTCTATTTTTTTTCTTTCCAACGTGTTTGGAACAATGAACAAACTAAAAAAAAAAAAACTCTTCTAATTAGTACCGAAAGTAATAGTTAATCCCAAATGACTGACATACTGTGTTTATCCGCTTGCTATCTATCTTCCTTGCTCGCCCATCAATGCCTTACACCTTCTAAATAAATGGGTGTGCATTCGTTTATTTTTCCAACTCTACCCAGCTTTACATGTCTGCAGCTCTCAGTATGCCATGTAAATCACAGCTCAAAATGTTTCACTACAATTTAATTGCCCAAAATGGGCCTAGATTTCTACTACCGCTAATGCCGACCTCAGGAACACGAGCAGCAATATACATAGTGTCTACTGATGCCAAACCTCTCAACTGTGTTGAGCCCCTGTGATATTTAGTCCCAAGCTGTGGCACCTCTATGGAAATGCTCAGATGTCCTCAGTGCACCTCAGATGCCAGAAACCTGCAGCCAGCACCAACACCTGCCTACTACCTGGATGTGGCGCTAAGCTGAAGTTCCCTGCATTTGGATAACCATTTTGCCTGGCCTTTGTCCCATAGAATGTCCATTTTAGTATCTGGCAGCTCTCTGATTGGCTTTTCTAACCCATCCCATGTGCTATTCAGTAAATCTCTGTCCGTAGGCGTCCCACTGCCTGTCATCCAGAGCAAAGTGCTGTACAGACATACAAGGGCCTGGTTCTGTTTAGTCCTGTTAAGCCTTGTAGTTTTTAGAACCACTGATTCGTCTCCATGACCCCCATCATCCATTTACCCAACAATGCAGAACTACCACTTGAGTTAAATCTCCCAAATCTGCAGAATCATTCTTATTAACATCTAACAATGCATGTAAACTGCACCTTGTAAATTGTATTTCTTTCATTGATGTGGTCCTTCCGATTTCCTTTTAATTTCCATTTCTTAGTTCCGGAGGACTTTAGGATTATTTCTTTTTTATTATTGCATTTCTTGGTCTCCTAGGACCCTGTGGATTCTTTTTAATTGCTTGTCTTGGTCACCTATGACCCCATGAATTATTTAAGTTGCATATTTGTGTTGCCTAGGATCCTGTGATTTTTACACTTTTTTAAATTTCCATTTCTTGATTGTCTTGGACCCTGTCATTTTTAAATTGCTTTTTGGTTGCTTTGGACACTGTAGTCCCACACTAGACCTGCCCCATCATGCCATGCTCCGCCAACCCTGTTCTTCCTTACTGTTCTTTCTCTCTTCCACAATCTCTTGGCAACGTAGAGAAGTCATGGTATCACAATTATGACACTGACACAATGGATACCATTTGTATTCCCTTTATTGAAAATGTTGGGGTCGAGAAACTCCTATGTTTAAGATCGCAGTAGTCTTGACCATCAAACAATAAACAAAACAGTCCTAGTGGAGTCCGTCAAATTAAAATAGCCTATGCTACCAAAATCTAATTGCTGCCTTATTTCTCGTACAAAAAGTGTAAAAAGGAGAAATGGATGCAAAGGAAAAATCAGTGTTTTAAAAGGTATAAAGGTAGTTGAACCAGCCTTCCTCCTCATGTTAAACCTCACAGAGTAAGGCTGTCTTTGTAGGCAGGATGACACACTCTGGCTCGATCTCTGACATTCTAAGCCGTTCCAAAGTGTGGATTGATTTTCAAAATTGAATTCCAACATAAAGTTCACAAAGGTCCCCCTCTGCCAGGCTCAGAACCTAATGCACACCATTCATGTAGGTCCCCCCTGTCTAGCTCAGACCTCTCACGTCACAAACTTGCCAGGGGGCTCCCTTCCACAAGCTTACTGTCCTTCGGGTCTCCCTCAATCCGGCTCAGACCCCTTTCGGATGTGGAATACTTTCAGATGTGCGTGGCTCTCTTTACAGACGACCGCAGGACCACTTCGACTCAAAGTTCACGTTTACTCTCCCTTAATTCACTTTTGCTGTTTGTTCGCTTTATAGCTTCAAACAATGTACCTTTCACAGAGACCTTCGAATGGGCTACTTCCTTTTGCCGGACCACTCCGTTACTTAGTATCGCTGATCTCACATCTGCCTTTTACTTCAAAGTTCATTCACAGGTTTGCCTTTCTTTGCATCTCATTGTAAAGAACTTATGGTAGCAACAGTAAAGATGACAGACACAAGTGATCATAGTTCAAGGGAGTTTATTAAACTGTAAATGCAGGGTGGAAAAACGCTGAACCTAAATCTAAGATGGGAGCAAGCTTCAACCATCGAATGAAAAATAAGACAGTCCTTGTTGCGTCTTGTCAAAGTAAAAGGCCTATACTAAAAAAAGTATTGCCAAATCCTTACAACTAATTACAGAAAGAGTGTGTGATGGGGTTTTTCATAAAGAAAAGTGTTCACTAATAATAAGTCAGTATGTGATTGCCGGGGGTCTTCCTTCGCCACGTTTTGAGCATGGTAAAAGATGGATCTCCTGAGCACAGCACACACTCGAGCTTTCCCAGCACGAGCCAACAGTTCAGTTCCAGCTATCAGGTTCTTGGATGGTTAAGTATTTTCCATTCAAAAGTCTCTTGCCGTCGAGGACCTGATGTATTCAACAAAAACAGACAAACAAAAAGTTCCTTTCAAAATGGACTTTGGGTGATGACTTTTTTCCCCTGGTTTTCCAATATTTCTTGCATTCACAAATCTTAATGTCTTTTTTAAACAGCTCTTCAGGCTTTGCCCCTTTTTGTCGGCTTCTCTCTGCCGGGTTCACTCTGGCCAACCTTTGCAAAACAGTTCATTGTGGACATCCCTCATCCCGGTTCACTCCTGTCAACAAACTAGTCAAAGGGACTTCAGGCCTTGCCCCTTTTTGTTAGCATCCCTCTGCCGGGTTCACTCTTGCCAACATACTGTATTTTGGGACTTTAGACTTCACCCCCCTTTTAGCTGCATCCCGCATTCGGGTTCACTCTTACCAATCTTGTCATTCATATCTTTCTCATTAATTTCTTGTCATGCGGGACTCGCTTCCCTTCGCTTCACAATCATCTGTCGGCCAAAGACTTTCGAATATACAGAGTATTTTACAAGACCCCTGTATGACCACTTTGACCCCCTTTCGCAAGGACTTCTGGTTATGGTAGTTTCTACCATCGAGTAATTGCTCAGAGTTTCCTGCGTGAGCACCCACATGGTGCCGGACTCCTATGTTGCTGGTTTTCCCCTTTTTTTCATCAATTGCTCTTTAAGCCTTTTACAGTTCAAATTAGCCGTTTGCTACTTTTCGTTCAACACAGTTCAGTTTCATATAGACTCTCCCCTCAACTCGCTGGCTGTGATGAACCGCTTGGCTTGCTTTCTCGCTGGAGTCAAGGTTGGTACTGTTATAAACTCACGTGAGTGGAATCAGGCCACCTTGGTGGACTCCAGCTGGTGTCTTCGTTACAGGTTCCAGAAGGAAGTAACCCAGAAAAGGGTCCCCTCAAAGAGGGCGCCCTTCTCTTTGAGATACCGTGCTGCCTGTAGGATTAACGGCACCATAGTGTTTCAAATGAAAGGCCAGTGGACTACCAGTACAGAGCTGGGAGAAAGAAGACAAGACAAGTTAGCAATTTGTCATGTAGGAAACAACAATTATGTTCTTGCAACCTATTAGTAACCAACCTGATATATTAGATGATGGAGATTGAAGTGAAGGAATAAGAGTAGGCAGAAGGATCAGAGGAATGAGTGGATTACATCGAGAGTGGGTTAGTGGTTAGTGGGACCTAGACCCGACGAAACGAGGACACACTGAGATGACAATACTTTGTATTCAACAGCATAGCATCCAAAGTCCATATACCAAGAGCTGAGTAGTTGTTTGCACAGAGGAAGGTTTCTGCTAGCACTCCTAACACCACCTCTTTCAAGCCACTAATATCACCACTTACAAAACAATCAAAACAAATAGCAACAGATTGATTACTGGTACTAATATGCAGATTTTACATATAATCCGATATCATGCTTTGGTCGGTTACCTTGCAGGCGGTGAAATACTAATTAAAATCAAAAGGAATCTGAGGGAATGCCGTGGTTGATTGCCAGGATAATCAAGGAGGGAGGCGTTCAGAAGATGTTCCGGGCGGCTCGCGCTCAGTCAGGAAAGCGGAGGCAGGAAGGCAATGGGAGAAAACAAGGAAGTCTGTGGGCGGTCCGAGTCAAATAAACGCAGGTAATTCGGAACCTCTGACTGGAAGAAATCGGGACAAGAACATCAGGGAAAGGTACGAAAGGAACATGTACCGGTTTAATCAGAAGTGCCGGAATTAGAAATCAGGGCTTTAATATGATGCACACGGTAGCACACGAGTCTGTGTATTTGCCATAGAGACGCATCAAGGAGGCGTCAGTTCACGCTTGCCTTCTGTGTTCCTGGCATTGGAACAGACTCTATGGTAACCTCCAAGGGCGAATGAGGGAATGGGAGCTATAGTTTGAAACATGGCTAGAAGGAAGCAGATTTCTGCGAGCCGTGACGGGTACCACAGAGACGAGCGTCTCTCCCCGGCTTGGTGATCAGCGGAGGAGGGTCTTTTGTACTGTTAATATCTGCTGCAACACACGCTGGCTATTGTTCTCGGCCTTGTGATTCCTTCTGCAAAGGTTTCCTGGCCCATGGTCGGAAAGGGCAAGGTTGCTTCTCTCCTGGTCACCCTCTCGGTATGCGCCATCTTTCTCCTCTTGAAATGCTGTGCTGATTTATCTCTCACATCGTGCGGTCTGCCTTGCTCGACCTGTGCTCTCGTGCTCCACCTTTTATCCCTGTGGGGAAGGGAAAGGGCCTTCAGTTGTGTGTGTGTTTCTGGTCAATTGCCTGACTTCGTCTGATCCTTGTAGTGGGACATGTCAGGTAAATGGCTCTGATGTTAGTCTGTTTTCTTTCGTGTAGTGCAAAAGTGTTTGTGTCAGAGAAGGGGTGGCAGTGTTTTGGAATATCCTACATGATAGGATGGGGAAAAGGTGTTGAAAGAAGGGGGATACTGCGTCTCACCCATTGGTATCTCACTCCCACTCCCCATGGAGCCCCCCTATCCAGGTGATCCTCCCTCACTGTTCTACCCCCAGGAACTAGATCCAATAGTGATGGCTGTGTCCTGGCCACCCGGGTGACAGATCGCTAGCGACTAGACAGGGAGACACCTTCAGGTTTCTCACACTCATCCACACATGTGCAGCCTTCATTTGTGATATAATGTTGTTACTTCATTCGCATTAACTTACACCGGTCTCTCAGGTACCTTGCCAACTCACTGGCTGTGTGCACTTCTTTCTTGTTTTGCTGTTTCCAATTCACGAGTCAAGGTTAGTTTCACAGGCTTGGCGTCGCCCTCCTCAACTCTGTCGTTCACCCGGGAGGGTCGCTGGCATCCTTGAAACACAATCTTTGCTTGTGGGATCTGGCCTTCTCTGTGTCTTTTGCGGTCTGTCGGAGGCAATGACCTCCATTAGGGAACCCTTGGGATTTTCGGCCTGCTGCTCTCGTCCCTTGGTCCGATGCTCTGCTCCAGTAGGTGTGCCTTTGTCCTGGAAGTTCTGTTTGTACTCGTGTTCTGCCTTGCTCAGCGTGTGTCTTTAGGTGTTGCCTTTTATTCGTATGAGGAGAGCTCACTGGTATCGGGTGTAGGTCACAGCAACCCGTCTCTTCTTTCCCACTCTCCCTCCTCCACTCCCCATGTCTCCCACCCACATTTTTCACTTGCCTCCGAAATGCCACTCGGGCCTCACGTGCCATAACCTCATATACCCTGTCCGCTTCCATTCACATATCCCAAGGCTCAGGAATGATTCAGTGGTTTTTATTTGTATTCTTTTGGGCCCTAGGGCCATTCTTCTCTCTATTCTTCCTTCAGGCCTCCGCCATATCTTGGGTATCCATCACTCCTGTAAGTGCTATGGAATGGTAAGCCCTACTGTGTAATTTCTTACTAATGCTACTAGTGGTGTCCTGTGATGTTGGCTATCTAATCTCCCTCGGACTTCCTAACAGTCCCCATTCTATCAAGGGTTTAGAGTTCTCCAGGGAATTGGGAAGTGCCTTGCAGCACTACTCTGAATTGTTTTAGGGCCCTTATAGTTGACTAGGACCATTAGGTGCAAAAGTTGGGGCTGAATTGAAATGCTTTTAGTGCTAGGCACATGAACGGCCTGTCGACCCAGTCAAAGTCCTTAGCTGTGTCTAGGGTGAGTAGGGCCAGTTCTTGGTGTTCTCCTGGCGCAATTTCCACTAAGTTCAGGGCTCAACGAATATTGTCTCCGGTGCTTCTCCCCGCAATGAAGCCTGTTTGGTCCGCATTGATGAGTGTGGAGAGAATCCTCGCCAGTCTGTTTGCCAGCACCTTGGTATAAATATTCGCAACTATGTTGAGGAGCGAGATCGGTCTTTATGAGGTGCAGTACCTTGGGTCATTTGCTTGCTTATAATGGTGGTGGATTCTTGCATCGATGGGGCCACTGCGCCTGTTTCTCAGAAGGAATTTAAAAGCTCCATCAGGTGGCTCGTGAGGAGGGAGCTGAAAAGTTTGTAAAATTTGGCCGAGAAACCGCCCGGGCCTTGGCCTCTGGGTTTCAGGGATTTTATCACCTGTTCCACTTCATCCTTTGAGATGAGGAGCTCCAAGGATTTTCTCTCCGCCTCCGGAATGTGTGGGAGGTCATCCTCCGCGATGTATTGCTCCTGGAGTTTCGGATTCTGTGGAGTGGCCGTCATGTGTTGATTAGGTGTGAGGATCCTAACTGTAATTTAGTTTCTTCTGCGTATTGGGTGCCCCCCCCCTCCCTCCATGGTCTTTGAGGCCGGTTATCTGATTTTGGCAGCAGAATTTGGCTAATTTCCAGACTAGGAACTTGTTGGCTTTGTTGCCATGTACGTAGTAACGCTGCTTAGTTTGGGTTAGGGAATGGGCAGCCTTTTCCACGTAGTGTACTTCTAGCTTATTGTGGGCGGTTCGTAGAGCCCAGGCGGCTTTCGGTAACCATCCCTTTTTGCAATTCCTCTCTGCTATGGCTATTTGTCTTTCTATAGTTGTTCCTGTAGAGAGGCTCGGTGTTTTTTGTAGACTGTTGTGTGGGCTATTAGCTCCCCTCTGATGACTTGTTTCATTGCATCCCATCTTGTGGCAATCGAGGTGGGGCCGGTCGGGTTTGCATTAAAGTAATGCTGGATGTCTGTAACCAGGGCATCTCGGAGAGCCATATCATGGAAGATCAGGTCACGGAGGGACCATTGTGGTCTTGGGGGAGGCTCTGTGTGATGGATGCGGGCTGTCAGGCTCACCAGGGGGCATGGTCCGAAGGCACTGTTGTGCCTATGTGTACTTCGTCAGTGAAGGAGAGGAATTGAGGGCCGGCTAGCAGCCGGTCTATGCGAGATGAGGTGCGGCGCACGTGGGAGAAGAAGGATTAGTCTTTAGCCATTGGAGATAGGATCCTCCAAGTGTCCACCACTCCCAGGGCTTTGAGGAGCTGTCGCAGGCCTACGGCTGTCTTAGAGTCTCTCAGCGTGGGGGGACCTGATTTGTCCATTATCGGGTCCGGGACACTATTGAAGTCTCCCCCTATTACTGTTTGGCCCTCCAGGAAGGGCAGCAGGGCGGCTTTTAGTTCGATTAAAGAATCTTTCCTGATTTTCGTTGGGGGCGTAAACTGAGACCAAGGTGTATAGTTGGCCAAACGGGTCCCCCCTTCACCGCTACTTAGCGGCCATCTGGGCTTCGCAGAGTTTCTCATGGCTGGGGTGAACCGTAGGAATCCCAAGCCCACGGTGTAGCATGGTGCTGGAAGTTGCAAATGATCCCCCGTCGTGGGGACCACGGCAGAGTTTTTTGGGGTGGCTATTCGGGCCCTTCAGGTTTGCTTCCGGGAGTATATGGTTTTCCCCCTCTTCGTGAGCCATGTCCATGCGTTTCGCCTGGGTTTCGGAGCTTCTCCCCTGTCCTTGGTGGGAGAGGGGCTCCTCAGGTCTTCGTTGGGGGTGGATGGTTCCCTTCCCCCTCAAGATGCCCCCTGCCCCCTCAAGAGAGCCAATCACCCGGGAATGGCCTTCATATGTAAATTGTAGGGTAGCCAGGAATATCCAGCTGGTCTTGGAGGAAGGAGGTGAGCTGTTTAAGAGCTCTGCATCTCTGGACTGTTGCAGGTGCTAGGTCCTGATACACCTGTAGGGCGGTCCCTTGAAATGTGAGCTCTCCTTGCATTCGGCTGGCCGACATGATCTCTTGCTTGATCGGGAATAGGTGGACCCGGTGATAACGTCTGGCGGTTCTGCTGCGAGGCTCCCTCTCCGGTTCCATAGCCTGTAGGTTCGGTCTAGCAGCACCATTGCTTTGTCACAGTCTGGGAGGAGGCTCTGGAAGTAGTTGCTCATGAAGGGTTGTAAGGCTTGGTCTGATATTGTGGCTGGAATCCCTCTGATACTCACGTTGTTCCTGCAGGCCCTATTTTCTAAGTCCTCCTGCTTGCGTGTCATCGCTTTGTTTCTCCCCTCCAGGACCTGAAGTTTCCTTCTTATGTCAGTCAGCTGGGCCGTGTGACCTAGGGTTTGGTCTTCGGTTTCGCTGATTCTGTGTTCTAATTCTCCCATCCGGTTGTCTAGACCCTCCACCTTGTTGTTGATCTCCGCCATGCAGTTCCGGAATTTGGATTTGATATCTGTTAGGATTGATTGGATGTCTTCCTTAGTGGCCCATTGGCCCGCAGGCCTCTCTGGGGAGTGCGATCTAGAGTTTCTGGAGTCCTGTTTTTTACCCCTATCCTCTGATACCAGCATTGTTGCAATGTCTGGTTTTTTTTAGGGCTTGTGGTATTTTTACATTTGCCTCTGGCGGAAGCGGGTGGGAGTTGCTCCCGTACCTGTGCCCTTGTGGTTCTCAGAGGTCGGGGGGGGGGGCCTGGTTATTCTCTTCGCCTTTTGATGTTTGGTGGCCTTCCCAGCTCTATGGTGGCTTGACCTGGGGGGGTTGCCGCTACGGCCGCAGGCAAGGGTGGTCTCCTGCAGGGGTTGTCAGTGTTTGCGAGCTACCTGGTGCTTCTCAGCTTGCCCGCGGTGAACGAGGTGAGTGTGGCACCCCACCTCTTTCTTCTTAGTGTGTTGGGGGCCAGTATCTGGCTTATATTGGGTCTTTCACTAGTTGTCCTGGAGTGTGGTAGATCCAGGGCCCACTGGTTTATGCATGTTGCGGGTGTCCTGTGGGAGAGTGGGGGAGCTGCCGCCTGCTACGGGGTGCCAATTTCCCCTTGGGTGCTGGAAATGGGGCAGGTGGTTGGCTTGTGGCTGGCCTTTCACTTATGGCCCGGGAAATTAATGGGTGCCGGGTCCGTTGTCCCCTAGATGCTGCAGGTATCTTGTGTGCCAGTGGGGGACCTGCTATTTATTACGGGTTGTTGTCCCCCTATGGCCACTGTACGCTGTCTGGATTTCTGTGTCGGGGCAGAGAAGCTGCCTGTCACGTGGTGTGGGATTCCCCAGGGGCGGTATGCGCTCCGGTCTCCCTCCTTCCGAGGCTCCTGTGCTGTTATTCCCCACGTTGCAGGGGTCCAGAGACCATGTTGTTAGCTGCAAGTGGGGGTGGGAGGATGGCGGTTGATTGTTGGATCGCTGCTTCTGCCGCGTTTGACTCTCACCAATGTCGGCGCGTTCTGCTCCAGAGCTGAGCTGCATGCAGGGGATACGGTATGGCTGGCTGTCGTCTCTCTGCTGCTAATCCTGCGCTCGTCCGCCGCCTCTGATTTCAGGCCAGTGGAGGTTCATGAGCACTCGTGTGGCTACTGCTGTGCGGGGAGTCACATTTGTCTTTGCGGCAACATACTTCATTAGGCAAGCATAGGACGCCTCCTCACCCTTACCCCACTGGGTGCCACCATCTTGCACAGGTCCGAGTTTCCCCCGCCGACCCACATTGGGGATTTCGGGTGCCTTATCCGCTCAGATTTTGCTTGTGAGGTGGGTCAGTTTGTGCACCTGAGGCTCCGCCGTCTGTATCGCTGCACAGGGGAGTCAGCAGTGCATTTGTCAGGTGGAGAGTCGTTGGGGCACGGGATCCCGCAGAGGCTCTCATGGAGGCGACCGCATCATCTGCGCTCCAAACCATGCCACCCAACCCCACTATTTTTAAAAACTCACTAGTCAACCTACATACTCTGACGATCCGCCCCTTTCCTCCAAACCTATGGGACTTTCTGCCAGGCTGGGGTGATTCCAGATCGTTAGCCAGCAAAGTGCACGTTTCCCTTTTAAGAATTGTCATGTGGAAGCAGGCCCACGCGCGGGAGTGTAGTAATGTCCTCGTCTCCGCCCCTTTAAATCGGTCCCTTTCTCCACTAAGAACATGGCCTAATACAGCTCTTCTTTTTTTGTTTCTGTTTCCCTGTTGTACTTTTTTGTTTGATTTTTCTTTTTTCCCCTACCCCTTTAACCTTTAGCTCCTCTTTCGTGCATGCTGGATAAATATTGTTTCTTTGTGTGTGTGCAGTATGCAAGTACTTCTCGCTGGTGGACCATCACCCTCTGTGTCTTGTGTCACCATTGGTACACCTGCGCACTCTGTAATATGCTTTCAGGAAATCAGTGAAGCTTCGACTTCGCAGCCGCTCTGCCGGAACATCTCAGGAAGTTTGTGGCTTCAAGGAAAGTGGGTACAAGATAAAACCATATATCAAATATAACAGTTTATCAACAATCCAATTATTGTACAAAAAGTTTCTTGTGCAAAACAAAGTGCATGGCCACAGTAGATTTTATAAGTGGTCAACAGTAGGGATAGGCCAAAGCTAGAAGATCTTCATAAGTGGAATTATCCAAAATTTCTCTACCGCTTTCAACGTATTAACGTTGTTTGGGTTACGTCTTCATCAGGAGGTAACAATTGGTTTTCTTGGCACAACCAACTGGAATCAATCTGTTGTATATATGGAACTGGAAACACTGTCATACAGATTGGCAGTATTCAGGTAAAGGATCCTGCGTAGCAGATGGCTCGGCTTAGTGCTCCAATCCAGATTAGCCGGGTGATAGAGAGGTGCAGTTAAAGATAGTCGTACACCTCAGCAGATGTTTTTGCAATGCCCGTGGTTCAGGATGAATGGAACCTGAATCTTTCAAGTCTGAAATAAGCGGCCGCTAAAGAAATGGCGGCCGCTAAAAAGGTGGTCACAGAAATCCGCAGTTGGAATAAAGCACTTGGGTTTCCTCGGACTCGCTCTGGGGGCCGTAATCGTGCATCTCTCTGGCGACTGTTACTGGTGCTTGCACTGAAGACCCATCAGGGTCTGGTACAGGACTTTGGTCCTGGGGGCTTCGGCCTCTGTGAGAGCTTATACCGGAAGCTTGTCCCCCAAGGGCGATTTGCCACATGCCTTCCCATTACGTGCTGCTGACCGGTTTGTCTCCTGATGGACCCTTGGGGTCTGCAGTGGAGGTGGGACTGGCACAACAAAATACCTTAGAGTAACCCCGGCATCCATGTTTTTGATTTCCTGCTCTTCAGATATAGACTAGAATGAAATTCTGGGCTGCGACAGTGGCAGTGTCTGCTCAAAATCTGGTAATTCATTGGGTGATTAATCACGAGCTCCAATCTGGAGTGTAGGTTCAGGGTGATGGATATTATTGTGCCACTGAGAGCTTTGGGTTCTTTGGGTCTTTCCCCTTTTTCTCCATGGGTAGAGTGTCCTCAAATGTTAGGAGCTACTCAACTCCACCATTGGGTGCACCACCCAGCACCTGGGCCCCTAGGAACATGTTGGGTACCTCAGTTACTCATGCCCATGTGTAACAATGAGCTAGTCAGGCGGTGTTGAGAGAAATAAAAATGGGTCTTTTATTAAGACTTTTAAAAAAATGGTAAAAGTAAAATAGCTTCACGCAGACTTCATTTCTGCAATGTCCTTCCTTGTGTTTATGCTGGGTTTCTTCTCTGTTATTTGCGCGGAATGTGATAAGGTCTTCTGGCAAGACTTCTCCTCCTAGTCCTCATACGCCCACCAGCCTTCAGTAGCTCCGGATGTTCTGTCTGGTTCGATCTGCAACAAAACCAAGAATGAACACACTCTTGCCTTCCAGCCTTGTCTTTATATAGGCAGAACTTAACAGGCCAATCAGTGTTAACTTCCTCCTCTAGTCTATATAAACTCCCCCAAGCCCTGCCCCTTTTCCCCTTGATGCATTGCGACTTGTCTTCTTCCTCGACCTCCATCCGCTCCCTGTTCCAGTCTCCTCTGTCCAGGTAAGTGCTTAATTTCTCCCTGTAAAGGACTGTGTGTGTCTCTGCGAGACCCGTGCTTTTGGGTTGTATTGTTATTGTGACACAAAGTTCTTCTTTTATATTCCGCGGCTCCGCGGCACATATGTGGACTGTTGAATAACCGCGGCTTCCCATGCCGCGGCAGCCCTGCTTCTCACGGCTCGCGGTGCTTTGACTGCTGCCGGAGTCAAACGTTGACTGCGCTGCTACTTCGCATGAACATGGCATTACGGTTCGAGTGTGACGGCCCGGAGGTTCCATGTCTTCCTGACGACTGCCAGAGTCGAACTTCGGCATCTCTGCCGTCTCGCATGAACGCGACGTTCCTACTCCTGTGTCCCCGTCTTGGAGCTCCACATTATATTTTCCTGTCCGTTTTTCTCCAGGATTAGCCCTCTCCTGACCCCACCATTCCCCAACCATGTGGGTCTCTGGGTCTTGGGCCCCTCCGTGGTATAACGGACCCTCTTGACTGTTACACCATGATTACATTGTTAAGGAGGTACGTTTCTTCAAAGGGTTCCATGACCTAATGCACTCCCAACCAATGAGGCAATACTTCAAGGGCTTTGGAAGGTGCTGGTCCCAGGCCGTGATTACAGATGTTTTCCTCACCCACGACGATGGCAAATATAGCCCCGTAGGGACCTCTACCCTTAACTTCACCAGCTCCTCCTCCTGTGGCCCCACAGTTCTATCGCCTCCACCATTGCCTAAAGACACTCGTCCTCCCCCCTTCTCCTTTGCTTCTTGGTCCCCCCAGATGACGCAGTCAATGTGGGAGATACGGATATCGTAGGAAACCATTCAGGTGAAACACCCATGTCAGCAGAAGCTTTTCATGAGTGGGTGCATGGGCTCCTGGAATACTTAAGAATCCCTCCCCCGGAAATATCACGGAAATTCCCATAACAGACATGTAGGTACTGTTGTCAGTTCTGTCTCACAAGACTTCCCATCGCATCAGAGACCCACGTGACACGACTACACTGTCAACAAGAGACAGAAGTGCCCGTTCAGAAGAATATGCTTGAGGGACCTTAATTCCCAAAGGCACACCAGCCCCCAGCTCAGGAGTCGGGTAGGAAGAAAAAGGACATCATACAGATGCCCACACCAGCCATATGTCGTAGGAAGCCACAGCTGTATGAGATAACAGCTTTCCATTGAGAAGTCTATCCCTGTTTTGATACTGAACAAGATTGTCTGAATGGGGTTAGAAGATCGAGGATCATTGAAACCACAATGATTATTTGTCCTGACGAAGGCCTGCTTGGAATTGATGAGGGAAGCCCACCCGGGATGGGGTCTACCCTCTGATGTATAGGCCAAAACGCAGTGTGTCGACGCAACATTTTGTCGACAATCCTATGGTAAAAAGAGATTGGGATAACAGACAATGGGCCTCATTACGAGCCTGGCACTAATGGGTTAACGGCGCCGTAAAAGGCTGCAGCGCCGTTAACCCATTAGCGCCTGATTACAAGGTCCCTTTGCGGGACCCGACCTTAACGGCTGGTCTACACCAGCCGTTAAAGTAGGGACCCGCAAAGGGACCTTGGTGCTAAGTACGGTACCGCAATTTGCGGTAACGTACTTGGCGCCTTCCCCATTCCCATTGAGCCCTATGGCACGAAAATGGGAATGGGGAAGGGCCATGGTTCAATGGGGAATTACCACCCCGCCAACCTTGTAATGGGGTGGTAATTCCCCATTGAACCATGGCGGACCCGTTACAACACCGGCACCAACCATGGTGCTAATAGCGCCATGGTTTAGCGCCGGTGTTGTAATGAGGGCCAATATATATCCCACAGAGATTGAAATAGGCAGGAAAACGACTGAGGCGTAAGACAGTGAAAGACCCAGTGACCGACAAGCAGACACATAAGGGAATCCTATCCTTGCGCTTGAACACACTGCTTGCGATTTATAAGATTCAAGGGAGAAGCGTTTTGCCTTGTTCCTTCCCTTTGAAGCTCTGTATGTAGATGTTTGGAAATTAATTGAATATCTGTAAATACTGTTGTTGGTTAAGAATTGAACCTCTGGTCCAAGAGAAATGCCAGTTTTGTATACTAACCCGTGATTAATGTAATCAATTTATGTATGTGAGTATGAATTGTATGATGTATGATATATGCTTTTAACAATATCACACTCTCCATAGAAGGGGTGTTTGGCAAATTAATAAATAAGTGAACTTTGCTACATGTATAAAAAGCATCAAGAGATTGGGACTATCTATTGTTTCTTCGTCTGTTGGAATCATAGTCAATAGTTAACAGCTAGTGCGAGTCTAGAGCATTTGTATACAGGAGAAGGAGGTAATCTGTGATTCATGTTTTTGATAATCTCAAGAGAGCGGATCCAACTGTAATCTAATGTGGTGTGGAGGCATTAAAGATCTGGCCAAAAACATTTTATTGGGTTATTCCATTTATTTACCATACTAGGGGCCAATTCTTGCTTGAGATCTGAATGTGGTGTTCGTGTTAAACTCACCACAGTGCAGACTGGCCGGGGTGTTGGCTCAGGATCAGATAGAGCGTCTCCTTGGGTCCAAATACTTCAGTCACTGCTGGTGTAATTCCCAAGGGGGAATACCAGACCGGACCCCCTCTCACTGAGGGAGCTCTTTTTGGCAAATGACCTTCCTACTGTTTTATGATTACAGCCAAGACGGTAAATTAGCCAAAAGAGCGGGGTTATCCACACCGCTTTCACCAGGCTGGAAAGGAAAAACAAAAGGGTTAGAACGGAGTGGATAATGAGTAAGTAACTTCCAGGTCTATATCTAAGATCAAATACCTGTAAAACAGGTGACTTTTGGGTTGGTAGTACCTAGGAGGAGAGGGAGAGCTATGAGCTAAGGGTAGTGAAGAGACAAATGGGCAGAACAGTAAAAGTATATTCGAGGCTTACCCACTGCAAAGTAATCAGACTCCTAACAATGGAAAAAACGGTAGGATAAAATAACAAAAAGGGGATGTTAGTACAGGGAACTCCCCGAACGGAACGAGGGCTGCAACTAGTGCCGGGTTGGTGCAATTCACAGCAGAGTGTTCAGTATTTGCATTACGAGGTCCCTTTAGTTGCAGTGATGTTTTCAATAAATCCTGTTTGTAGGAGGTAGATAGTCTTATGATGTTTGAGGATTTAGAAGACAGGGGCACTACTAAGAAGCAAACTAACCCAGGAGGGAGAAAAGACGTTCCCGTTTTACCGGTGGAGGAACTGCAATCTTTCTTCACTGGTCGATGTCCTGCGGGAGATTGCAGGAGAAGCACATTTTGGAAAACGCCTGGTTCTTGAGTCGCGTGAAGAATGGTACACGCCACTTTGAGATAAGGTCTCTTCGTTTTTGGCAGCACTCGAGATTCAAGTTCCGGGACAATCAGTATCCTGTCCGCACAGCCTGAAGTCGGGATTCGTGCTTGGCGAGGGAGACAGGGAACCGAAGTTGCGAGGAGCTTCGAATTGGAGTAGACGGGGTCTGGGACAGTCCGGGTCGGTAACCAGCAGATCAAACCAATGTACAGGGATAAACAGAAGAATAGTCGGGAATGGATAGCAAGGTCGGTACAGGTAAGAGTTCGGTAGTAAGTGGTTTGAAATAACAGCGCTTATCAGAAGCGCCGACAACAACACTGCAAAGGGTTTTATGGGCGTTGGGACGCAAGTCAATGGGGCGTGTCAAGTGTCCTGCTGGCAACGTGGATCTCAGCTGACCACGCATACGAACCTGTGGCAACAAACTTTGCTTCCCCGGCAACCGCCAGCGTTGCCAGAAAGGCGCCGCTCACCACAAACTACAGTTCCTAATACGGGGGGGGAAAGCAGCCGGTGCAAGGTGGAGCGCACCATGAGTGTGACAGTTAGCAGTTCTAGCTCACAAAACCTTTGAACCTATGGCAGTGGCAGAAATGGCTCTTGTTTCATCGAAAAAGGATTATCTGGTAGTGAGAACATCTGCAGGCTGAATCGATTAACAACAGGCTTTATCAGATGAGGATTCTGACATTTTCTTTCATGCAAATGAAATGGTTCCAAGGACTCACCATTCGGTTGTGCTGAAGGTAGTGTCCGAGTTCCACATGAACCAGGAAGTCATCCTTTTCAAGGTTAATGTGTTTTCACCCACCTCCAGCTCGTCCATTGTATTCCTGCATTTCTATCACTGAAAGTAGATGGTGGGTTGGGGTCAGGCAATATTGGATGTGGCAGAGGTTGGGGAGCAAGGGCGGTTGCAGTGTATCTCCCACTGCTTTGGGTGGTATAAAAGAGTAGTAAAAGAAATCTACGAGCTGAAATTCAGTGAAAACACAGAGCCATTTTTCCCTGATCTGCAAACTGAAGCGGACACGGTCTTACACTGTCTAGATATTCAAGGGGCCTTGAGGTTCTATCTAGAGGGTGACTAGGCTAGATAGGTCCTCACAGTCTTATTTATTTATTTACGTTTGGAGTTACTGATCTGGGCAAACAAAGGCCTAAAACTATAATAGTTTGCTGTATTGTTCTTATATTACACACTGTTATAAATTAAAAATCAGCGCTCCACCTAAAGGTCTTCATGCATACTTGACTAGGGTAAAATGTACAGCAGTAGCTTTTCAGTGGCACATTCTCTAGGAAGGGGAAGCAATATGGAAGGCAGCCGCATTAGCTTTCTGCAAGCATTACTCCATGGACAGAAGTTCCATAGCAGATGCTCAGTTCGGTCAGGCAGTTCTCAGGAACATCTTCAGTTTAAATTACTCCTCCGAAGGTAGAGTGATGCTTGTTACTCTGCCATAAGTATGGCGTAAAGGGTACAGGACGTAGCAGTAAGTGACTACTGTATTACTAGTCCATAATCCCCTTCCATCCTCCCTCGATCCCCTAAACAATATGGTTGGTCCTCAAGGTCCTCTTGACAGAAAAGGGGCTGAGGTAACGGAGCATAACAGGCAGCGACAAGGGCGTTACAACTTGCCTGCCCTCCTCCACATGAAAATTCTTGAAGGGAAGCATTGTGCTTTGTTTGCTGGTTAGGGCCTAGTTTCCATCTCGGCAGAGACTCCATATATATGGAGTAAAGGGCACTTAGTACTCTGTCCCTATGATGAGTAACCTTTCCTGAACCTTCCAACCCACAGTAACACAGCTAATCTCTTATACCTGTATGTCACCCTGGTCCCTGTTTCTCCCATAATGGACACCTCTCTCTGGCTATACTCTGATTAACTTCACTGCCTATTACTTCTCAATATCTTCCACCTCCTCTCCCATCTATCACCAAATATAAATTCAAGCCTGACTACATGGTCCTCTATTTCACCCAAGTCAATATCTCACCCCAAGCGTTCTCATGGACTGGCTCACTTCATTAAACTTCCCCATACCGAATACAACTGTGGACTGTCTACACCTTTTAATGATCACTACCCTGCCTGCTCCTACACTCCCCTCTACCCCCCAACATCATCAACCATGGTTCTCCTCAGCCACCCAGCTGTTAAGAACCATGAGTTGCTTCTTCCGCCTTTGTTGGAAAGACAAAGTCGCTGCTCTTCTCACTGACTTCTAGGACTCTCTACTGGCCTTGACCACAGCTCTCGACACTGCCAAATCCTCCTATTACAGTAATGTTGTTTACTCTTTATGCTTGCACTCTAGCAAATTAGCCATGATTCTACAGACGCCCGTTTGAACCACTCCATTTCCTCCTTTCTCCACGGATGGCTTTGCCTCCTAGTTCTCCACTGAAATCACCAAAACAAAAGACAACACCTTGCCCACCCGTCTATCTCTCCTACCCCTCCTTCATTATCCTTCCCTACTAGCTTCCCCACACTCTCCTCTTGATTTCACTTCTCCCCCACATCCCTAGTGAACTTCTACCCATCCTTCGTTCTGCCCACCCAATCTGCACTCCAATTGACCCCTTTGCACCACCAATTGTTAAGGAACTGGCACCCATCACATCCACTCACCTCTCTTATTCATCCAATCTCTTTCCACCAATCTCTTTCCAGCCTGTTATAAAACAACCACAGTCATACCTCTCTGAAAGAAACCGGCTGTTAACTCAAATAGCTCCTAATTGTACAGACCTATCTCCTTCCATACCACTGTAAAATCCTCGAGAGGGTTGTCTTCAAACACATAGTTAACTATCTCGAGGTACACTCACTTGCTGACCAGTTCCATTATGTATGCTGGTCCAAAAACTGCACCAAGACTGCACTCAGCCACATTGCCAATTCTCTCAACACTGCCTCTCCTCTGCTCTCATCCTGCTAGACCTTTCACTTGCATTCACAGTGTGCATCACCCCCTTTCAAATTCTTTCCATCCTTAGCTTTAAGGAGATTGTACTAGACTGGGTGTCTTGGGTTTCCTGACCACTCTTTCTCTATCTCATGCTCTATGCTATACCATCATCACCTCCCCAACACAACTTCAAGTGATGTTCCTCTAGGTTCATTCCAATGCCCACCAGTCTTGGGGTTCACTTTGACAGCAACCTGAAACTCTATCAGTTCACTATGACCACTGTAGCCAACTCGAACTCCAAAATATTAGAACAATCTGCTTACACCGCATGAATCGCTCAACTAAAACACTTATTTCGAATGGATTGTGTCCTCCCACGTATTCCTCATCTTATGATAATTTGTTATCTACAGCTTCGCTGCTTTGGAAAAAATGTTTCTCTCGGCAGAGGGCGCTGTGCTCGAGGTTGTGGCGTTGATTGCCCCTCGATGGACTCCGTACTCTGTCGACGTAACCGATGGTATAAATGGCTCGAGCCGCGCCCGTTGCTTCAGTTCCGTTTTTCCGATCGCTTCGCTATCAAGAACGGCGCGCTTGAGATTTTCTGTGAAGAAAATGTCATCTTCGACTCCTTCGACACCCAAGACTGGGTTCAAGAAGTGCATAGATTGTGGATCAAAACTGTCGATCATGGATCCTCACCGGGTTTGCTCCGGTGTCTCGGTTCCAGTCACCGGACCGATGACTGTGGTTCCTGCCAATCCATGACCAAGAAAGCTCTTCGTGAGAGGAGAGGTAAACTGTCGGTGGGGAGGGAAGCCTCTAAGAAGGCTACGTCCAAAAAACATAAGAAAGCGACTGATTCGAATGAATCGGATCGCCATAGGCACTCCAAGAGATCTCGATCTAGGAGTAGGTCTAGACACTCTTCTTCCTCATCCAAAAAAATGAAGAGGAAATGTAGATCTCCCTCATCATCATCTTCAGAGTTGACCGAAGAAATTCGATGTCCGACAAAATCGGATTCTCCCAGAAAATGGGAAGAATTTCGTAAAAAGAAGATGGAGGTATTCGAGAATGCGGCCCGACCCCCTCGAATGAACCTCGGAAAAGCCATAACCCTAAAGTCGCTCCATTGGACGACAAAGGGAAGTCCAAGACTACCATGGTAAAAACCGGTAGTGTCGAGGATACTCGAAAAACTCGAGTCGGCGCCAAGTCGTCGAGGACGGCTTAGACGATTTCATTGACGCCGTCGGCGTCAACCGTTTCGTCATCGAAACCAAAAACAACCTGGACGCCCGTGTCGAAGTCATCTTCGAAGTCATCGAAGATTCCTTCGACAACTTCAAAGGATTTCTCTATTCCTTTGACGCGTATGGTAGAGGAAGAAAGAAGATTCACTCCGTTGCGCAGATCAGACTTTTTTTAAGTCCATGTCCTCAATTTATGAGGAATCTGGCTCAGAGGAAGACAAAGTTACTCCTTTTGGAGTTTCATATGGCACAAAGCAAGTTCCTGAGGAACTCATTGATCAAGAATCAAAAATGAGAGACCTGAGTGACACTCTACAATGTTCCAGTGGAATTGACACCTCCCCAGAATTAGAGTTTGCCAGACCTGATCCTGCAGAGCATGCAGACGCTGGGTACAGGAGTTTTATGACCAGAGTAATTGAGTATATGGGTTGGGATAACACTTCACCTGTTTTTGAACAGGATGACATGACAGATATAATTGTCAGAGGTCCTCAAAAAGATCCAGTTCTCCCCTTTCACAGGGCTCTTCAGAGGACGGTGGAGAAAAACTGGGAAAAGCCTGAGAGCATTGCTGCTGCAGATAGTCATTTTCCCAAGAAATACAGACTAGCTGGTACGGATCCCGAATACTTAAACAAGCATCCAACTCCAGAAAGTCTAGTCATTCAGGCAGCATCCACATCAAAGCGAACTGCATATCCCACTATCCCTCCAGATAGAGAGGATAGAAAAGTTGATGCCTGGGCACGTAAAGTTTTCACGTCAGGCAGTATGGTCCTTAAATCGACAAATGTCACCTGTATCCTGGCCAGGTTTACCCATACCCTGTGGGACTGTATTTCGGCACGGCTGATCATATTCCGGAAGGCAAGGAAAGGGAAGGCTTCCTGAATATAGTCAAAGACGGGAAGGAGGCAATGAGGGAATGTCTCCAGTCTGGACTGGATACTGCTGATCGTATCAGCAGATCCATGGCTGCAAGCATTGTGCTACGCAGATTTGTATGGTTGAGGAAGTCAGGGTTTGCACCAGACGTGCAAGCCAGACTCCTTAACATGCCTTTTGATGGCTCGCGGCTGTTTGGCAGCAAGGCTGATGAAAGCCTAGAAAAACTTCAGACCTCGAAAGCGGCAGCTAAATCGCTTAGCGCCTCCATGCACCAGCCTCTAAAACCCTATTCCGGCTCATCTTCCTGGAGGGGTCGTTCTTTTTGTTACTACTCCTCATTTAGTAGAGGAAGAGGACAGACTTCTCAAAGGGGCAAAAGAACCTTCCCTCGTAGAGCACGAGGAAGAGGTGCAACATCAGCCTCAGGAGCGGCATGTGTACCCTCAGCCACTCCTGCTCCTGCTGCTGCCTCAAAATCCCTCTGAGACCTTGATGCACAAAACATCAGTGGGAGGCAGGATCTCTCAGCATCTGAAGGAATGGCGGGGCATTACCTCAGATGCTTGGACACTGGAAATAGTAGCCCAAGGTTACTGTCTCCCCTTCTTAAAAAGGCCTCATAATCATCCACCGGGAGCCAACTCCATCAAAATTCCAGATCCGCTCCTGTTGCAGGAAATTTTAACCCTGCTAGAGAAAGGTGCCATAGAACAGGTACCTGTAGCGGAATGGAACAGGGGTTGGTACTCCCCATACTTTCTCATTCCAAAAAAGGACGGAGGACTGAGACCCATCTTGGACTTGAGAAACTTCAACAAGTTCCTCAGGAAGGACAAGTTCAAGATGGTGAATCTTTCTCAGATCCTTCAGGCTCTCCAACTCCAAGATTGGTTGGTATCATTGGACCTTCAGGATGCTTACTTTCATGTGCCAATCCATCCAAAGCACAGAAAGTACCGGAGGTTCGCGATTGGCAATTCTCATTATCAGTTTCGAGTTCTGCCATTCGGGTTGACCTCCGCCCCGAGGGTTTTCACCAAACTGTTGGCGGTTGTGGCGGCGAGTCTCAGGAGAGGAGGTATTCACATATATCCCTACCTGGACGACTGGTTGATCAGAGCAAGTTCTCCAATACAAGCTCAGGAACATCTTTCGATCACCTGCCATTTTCTCCACAAATTGGGCTTCTCCCTCAATTTCAAGAAGTCCCATATGATACCATCCCAAAAACTCCAGTTTATCGGAGCAGTCTTGGATACTTCCTCAGGGAAAAGCCTCGCCTCCCGAAGTGAGAGTTCTCCACATCCAGCAGGTGGTAACAAAGTTCCAGAATGCCCAACGTCTACCGGCCTTCTATTTTCTCAGGTTTCTCGGCCTCCTGGCATCCTGCATTTTCCTGGTACCAGAGGCCAGGTTGATAATGAGATCCCTTCAATGGGCACTCAGAACTCAGTGGTCCCAGTTCTCAGGGAATATGTCGAATCTTCTGCAAGTCCCGAGCGCATTTGCTCAGGATCTTCTATGGTGGGCTTGCAACGACAACATTCTCAAGGGAGAATCTTTTTGGCAACCAGGGCCGGAGATAACAGTAGTGACGCACGCCTCACACACGGGGTGGGGAGCACACACCAACGATCTGACAATCAGCGGACGTTGGTCTCCATCGGAGTCCAAACTACACATCAACCTTTTGGAGCTGAGGGCAATCAGACTAGCGCTGAAGGCCTTTCTGCCCTCTGCACAGGGCAAGAATGTCCTGATAATGACGGACAATACAGTGGCCATGTACTAACAACAAGAGAGGAGGTGTAGGGTCACTACCACTGTCCAGAAAGGCAATGCAGCTCTGGTTCTGGGCAATACGAGAGGGAATCTCTCTACCGGCAATTCACCTAGCCGGAGAGAACACGGCGGCAGACTCTCTGAGCAGGCAGAGCAGAGTCTCCCACGAGTGGAAGCTAGCTCAGGAAGTCCTTCTGGAGATCTTCGCCCTTTGGGCAACCCCTCAAGTGAATCTTTTCGCCACTGAGATCAACCGGAAGAGCGATGAGTACTGCTCAAGGGAATTTCCTCAAAGAGGAGCTCTGGGAGACGCATTCGTAGTGGAGTGGAAGTTTCCACTACTGTATGCGTTTCCCCCAGTCCCTGTGATTCCTCAAGTAATCAGGAGGTTGAGAAAGTTCAGGAAAACCATGATCCTAATTGCCCCGGATTGGACCATGAGGACGTGGTACCTGGACCTTCTACACATGTCCATCTGCCCTCCAATACGTCTTCCGCAAAGAGAGGATCTTCTCTCGCAAGAGGAAGGTCGGGTTCTCCATCCAGAGGTCAAGACACTCAACCTTCAAGCATGGTTTCTGAGAGGTTGAGATACAAGGATTGGGATCTTCCAGATGACGTAATGGAAGTTTTGCTTTCGGCCAGAAGGCCAGCAACAAAATCTTTGTACCGATGTCGCTGGAACAGGTTTAGTAACTGGTGCAAAGATAAGGATGTGGACCCTTTTCAATGTGGTACTCCAGTAGTCCTCTCTTTTCTTTTACTTTTAGCTAATCTGGGGCTCCAGATAGGAACAATCAAAGGATACCTTGCTGCGCTGTCCATTTTCAAGCGCACCTCAGAAGAGGTTTCATATTTCAAAATACCATTAATAATTCAATTCTTAAAAGGGCTTACTAACGTATACCCTCCAGTACCTTTTCATGTCCCAACTTGGGATTTAAATTTAGTACTAAAATTCTTGACTTGCATACCTTTTGAGCCTCTGCACTCCTGTCAATTGAGGCTTTTAACACTAAAAACTGTCCTTCTTGTGGCTCTATCATAAGCCCACAGGGTTAGTGAACTTCAGGCTCTCTCATGCAAACCACCATATACTATTTTTTATAAGGATAAGTAAAGTTAAACCTTCCTTTTTACCAAAGGTAGTTTCGGACTTGCATTTGTCACAAAAAATAATACTACCAACATTTTATCCTCCTCCTCATTTGGGCAAGGAAGAGGAGAGACTGCATAGACTAGATCCCAAGAGGGCTCTTAGTTTTTACATCTCGAGGATGTCTAAATTACGACAAGATGACCAATTGTTTGTGGGTTATACTGGTCATAAACTGGGCTTATCAGTAACAAAACAGACCATATCCAACTGGATCATTTTGGCCATAATTGAATGTTACAGATTGGCGGGAAAAGACCCACCAGATGGTTTTCAAGCTCATTCTACAAGGGGAATGGCTACTTCGAGGGGATTGGGTCCTCCGACGTATTCCATATCTATGACAGGTAATGTCCACAGCTGTGCTGCTTTGGAAAATTTTCGGCGTCTGCTTCCTGCGTCGATGATGTCGATGCGCCGTCCCCGAGGACCTCCTTCGACGGCCGACGTCACCCGATGTGATAAGTAGGACGCGCGACACCCATAGCCTCAGTTCCGTTTTTTCCGCGAACGTGTTCGCTTCGTGAATCTCGGTACGCCTCGACTCGTTGGAGTTTGCTGTTTTCTTCTCGGTTCGTTGAACCTGTTTGTTTTTTTTGTGAAGACCTGTTCGTGGCGATGTCTACTTCGTCTTTAACCCCGCGTCCGGGCTTCAAGAAATGTGGGGACTGTGGGTCCAAGATGTCGGTCACAGACTCGCACAATGCCTGCCTCTGCTGCCTCGGGGAGGCCCACAATACGGACGACTCTGTCGACTGCCTGTCGCTCACAGCAAAGGCCTTGCGGGAACGCAAGAAGAAGCTGTCGGTAGGTCAGGTGTCTAAGCCCCGGAAGTCGAGGTCTGCGGGGCTTTCGACGGATGACTCGAGAGGCGACTCTCCGCGTCATCGTCGGAAGTCCAGTGGGTCTCCTTCCAGGAGTCGGTCTCGCCACTCCTCCGCCTCTTCGAGGCATTCCCGGAAGTGCCGGCATTGGTCGCCCTCCCCGTCCTCTTCCGAGGACTCCGCCCGTTGGCGGGTCGCTTATCCCTCCATGCAAGCGACACCAGAGGAATGGGCTTCCTTCGGGAAGCAGATCCTAGCGATTCTTGAATCGCAGGGCACCGGTTCGTCCGCGCCTCCGAGTGGGGTCGGTCGGCACCGGTCGAGAGACACCGCTCGTACGCCTTCGGGTGGTCGGCACGGCTTGCGGGAGAGGTCTCGCTCGGAGCCCGTTCCAGGTCCCGGTCCTCGACGCGCTTGAGACCGTGTGATCCTGTGCCGTCTTCAAAGAAGACGTCGATGCCTGTGGCGCCGAGGTCGTCGACTATTTCCCTCGAGGCTCTGCCTCCGAGGGGGCCGTCGACGCTGTCGGCACCTAGGTCGTCGAGTGACATGCTCGGAGCTCCAGCTTCGAGGCCTGTGTCGACGCAGTCGATGCTGGCGGCGCTGGAGCTGATGTCGACGCCGATTCGCTCGACGCTGTTTCTGTTGGCGCCGACTCGTTTGGCGCCCTCGACGCCTTTTGAGGCGGTGGTGTCAGAGGGGCCCCGTGGCACGGGGTTAGCCCCTAGAAAGGCTCTGGCTAAGGTCAGCCACAGCTTTGCTCCCCAGATGTCTTCCTCTCACCGCCTGGAGTACATTTCAGAGGGTGATGAAGGCTCTGATGACGGCTTGGTTCTGGTTACGGTACCAGATGAGCTTATCTCGGGCCATAGCCAGTTTGATGACCTGAGGCGGTCACTGCATGATGCCAGTGGACTGGACACCTCTCCGGAGGTGGAGTTTTGTAGGCCGGAGCCTGGCGCTCATGCCTATTCTTCATATCGGCGCCTTATGTCTCGGGTCAGTGAGTACTTGGGTTGGTCGGCTCCCCCAGGGGAGTTCGTTCAGGATGATCTCACGACATCCTTGATCTTGGTCCCCCCACTGACCCGGTATTGCCGTTTCATATGGCTCTGCAGAGAAGGGTGGCAGCGGCTTGGACTGCTCCGAAGAGTCTCCCGGCAGTGGGCAAGTCTTTGTCGCGAAAATACTGTCCAGCCAGTAGCGCCCCCTGCTACTTGTCCAGGCACCCCACTCCGGAGAGTTTGGTGGTGCAGGCGGCTACGGCCCCAGCAAAGCAGGCGTCGTATCCTACCATCCCTCCGGATAGGGACGACAAACGTTTTGACGGCTGGGTGAAGAAAGTGTTTTCTTCAGGGGGTATGGCGCTTCAGGCGGCCAACTCCATATGTGCCTTGTCTCGTTTCACACACACTCTGTGGAACTGTGTTGCATTAGCGGCTGAACATATTCCCGAAGGGGACGAATGGGATGGTTTCCTTGCTATGGTTCAGGATGGCAAGGATGCCATGTGTGAGGCCGTTCAGTCGGGTTTGGACATGGCAGATTGCGTCAGCCGGTCCATGGCGGCGAGCACTTTAATATGCAGGTTTGCATGGTTGCGGAAGTCTGGGTTCGCTCCTGATGTGCAGTCCCGGCTTCTCAACATGCCCTTTGACGGTGAGTATCTTTTTGGCAGCAAGGCTGACGAGAGCCTTGAGAGGTTCCAGACCTTCAAAGCTGCAGCAAAGTTGTTGGGCGCTGCAGTTCGACAACCTCCGCCTTTTCGTCCTAGGGGACAGCAATAGAGGGGAGGTTCCTTTCGCTATTACTCGTCCTTCAGTAAAGCGAGAGGAGCTAGCAGTCAAAGAGGCCACCGTAAGAGTGCCAGAGGTGGAAACAAAGGTACTCGAGGTGCCAAGGCCGCTCGGGCAGTTGCCTCTTTGCCCTCAGGCAACGCCGCAGCCGCTATCACTCAGTCATGAGGCCAGGTCCCATGGTTCGCCGGTTGGGGGAAGGCTGGCGCAGCATCTTGTAGAGTGGCGAGCCATTACTTCAGATGTGTGGGTTCTGGAGATCATAACCCACGGCTACTGTCTTCCCTTTCGGCAGAGGCCTCACAACAGTCCACCTGGGAACCTCTCTTTGAAGAGTCCGGATCTGCTCCTTGCGCAGGAAATTCAAGCCCTGCTGGAGAAAGGCGCCATAGAACTGGTACCTGTAGCAGAGAGGAATAAGGGATGGTATTTCCCGTATTTTTTGATTTCGAAGAAAGACGGGGGATTGAGACCCATCATGGACTTGCGCAGTTTGAACAAACTCCTCAGGAAGGACAAGTTCAAGATGGTTACTCTCTCTCAAGTCCTCAAGGCCCTTCAACTTCAGGACTGGTTGGTGCCTCTCGACCTCAAGGACGCTTACTTCCATGTGCCGATCCATCCCAAGCACAAGAAGTACCTGAGGTTCGCGGTTGGCGACTCGCACTTTCAGTTTTGGGTCCTGCCGTTCGGATTGACCTCCGCCCCGAGGGTTTTCACCAAGCTCATGGTGGTGGTGGCAGCACATCTCAGGAAAGGGGGGATTCACGTCTACCCCTACCTGGACGATTGGTTGATCAGGGGGAGCTCTCCCGAGCAAGTCCTGGATCATCTGTCCGTCACCTGCCACTCCCTTCACAAGCTGGGCTTCTCCCTCAATTTAAAGAAGTCCCATTTGACACCAACGCAGCGGCTCCAGTACATCGGAGCAGTGCTCGACACATCCCTGCGGCAGTGTTTTCCTCCCCAGGCGAGGGCTCTTCACATTCAGCAGATGGTGCACAAGTTTCAACTTGTCCAGAATCTCCCAGCGTCTGAGTTCTTGATACTGCTCGGCCCCATGGTATCCTGCATTCTTCTGGTGCCAGAGGCTCGTCTGCAGATGAGATCTTTGCAGTGGGCACTCAAGCTCCAGTGGTCTCAGACCTCCGGCAGGCTGTCGAACCCTGTTCAGGTGCCGCCCGCGGTCGCCCAGGAACTTGTGTGGTGGGCCGTCGAAGGCAATCTGATGAAGGGGGCCCCATTTTGGCTGCCCTGGCCGGAAGTGACGATCGTGACGGACGCATCCCTCACAGGATGGGGAGCTCATGCCAACGAGTTGACAGTCAGCGGTCGTTGTTCTCCGTGGAGTCCAGACTCCATATCAATCTGTTGGAGCTGAGTGCCGTCAGGCTTGCCCTGAAGGCTTTTCTGCCGACTGTGCGAGGAAAGAGTGTCCTGATTCTAACGGACAACACGGTGGCCATGCACTACCTCAACAAAAGAGGGGGGCAGGGTCACTTCCTCTGTGCAGGGAGGCGATGCAGCTCGAGTTCTGGGCCATCCAGCAGGAAGTTTCGATCTCGGCTGTTCATCTGGCCGGAGACGACAACGAGACGGCGGACGCTCTGAGCAGGCAGAGGAGCTGGCTCGGGAGATTCTCCTGGAGATCTTTGCCCTTTGGGGGACCCCTCAAGTGGATCTCTTCGCCTCCAGTGTCAACCGGAAGTGCGAAAGGTTCTGCTCGCGGGAATTTCCTCCAAAAGGATCCTTAGGAGATGCGTTCTTGGTGGAGTGGTTATTCCCACTTCTGTACGCGTTTCCTCCAGTCCCCGTTACCCCGCAAGTACTGCGGAGGTTACGGAGGTTCGGTTCCCGGATGATCCTCATTGCTCTGGCGTGGGCCCGGAGGACGTGGTACCCGGTCCTTCTCGACTTGTCCATCTGCCCTCCACGTCGTCTTCCCTACCGAGACGATCTGCTCTCACGGGAGGGGGGTCAGGTTCTCCATCCAGAGGTCAGATCCCTCAACCTTCACACTTGGCTTCTGAAAGGTTGAGGTATAAGGATTGGGACCTCCCTGAAGATGTAATGGAGGTGTTGCTCTCGGCAAGGCGGCCGGCAACAAATTCTCTGTACCGTTGCCATTGGAGAACGTTCTGCGACTGGTGCAGAGTTAAGAATGTGGATCCTTTGGAATGTGACATTCCCATGGTTCTGTCTTTTTTGCTTTCCTTGGCCCACAGGGGCTTGCAAGTGGGGACCATTAAAGGTTACCTGGCGGCGCTGTCCATATTTAAGCGCTCATCTGAAGAATGTTCCTATTTTAAGATGCCTTTAATTTCTCCGTTTTTGAAAGGGCTCACTAATGTGTTCCCTCCGTCACCTTTTCTGGTGCCTGGTTGGGATTTGAACCTTGTTCTTAAGTTTCTTATGGGTGCTCCGTTTGAGCCTTTACATTCTTGCCCTTTAAGACTGTTAACTCTGAAAACTGTGTTTTTGGTTGCGGTTACTTCCGCTCGCAGAGTGAGTGAGTTACAGGCACTTTCAGTTAAGCCACCCTTCACTGTGTTTCATAAGGACAGGGTTGTCCTTAGAGTTCGTCCTTCTTTTCTTCCGAAGGTGGTTTCGGAATTTCATTTGCGTCAGAAGGTTGTTCTTCCGGCGTTCTATCCTCCTCCACATCCTGGTAAGGAAGAGGAGAGGCTCCATAGGCTTGGTCCTAGGAGAGCGTTGAGCTTTTATATTTCGCGCATTTCCCGGGTCAGAATGGACGATCAACGTTTCATTGGTTACGCTGGAAAGCATATGGGACAAGCTGTGACGAAACAGACTTTGTCTCGTTGGATTATTTTAGCTATCTCCGAGTGTTACCGCTTGGCAGGTAAGCACCCTCCGGCTGGCTTGCGGGCCCATTCTACAAGGGGAGTGGCTGTGTCTACTGCCCTGCAGAGGGGTGTTCCTATTCGTCACATCTGTGATGCAGCCACCTGGGCTTCAGTACAAACATTTGTACGGCACTACTCCCTCGATTCCATCCGAGGGCAGGATCTGGCCTTTGGCAAGGCAATCCTTTATTCCGCAATTTGATTGGGCATGCTAAATTTGTGTTCTAAATTCTTTTCCCACCTCCTTGCTTGGTACTGCTTTGGGAGTCTGTCATAGATCTGGAATACTTCGGAGGACCCAATCCCCTCAAAGAACAATTTACTTTCTTACCTGGTAACGTTCTTTCGATGGAATGGTCCGACGACGTATTCCATATCGCTCCCTCCCTACCTTCCCTGCTACAGAATTTCTTTTGCGATTGCAGCTTGCTTTCTGCAAGGCCTTGTGTGTCTGACTGGCAGAAAACTGGTGGCACACGTTCTGGGGGAAAAAACTAAAACTGAGGCTATGGGCGTCGTGCGTCTTACTTATCACATCGGGTGACGTCGGCCGTCGGAGGAGGTCCTTGGGGATGGCGCATCGACGCAGGACACAGACGCTGAAGATTTTCCGAAGCAGCACAGCTGTGAACATTACCTGTCATAGATATGGAATACGTCGTCGGACCATCCCATCGAAAGAACGTTACCAGGTAAGAAAGTAACTTGTTCTTCTGCGGCTCTAAAGAGGGGAGTCCTGGCAGCAGATATTTGTACAGCTGCAACTTTGAAAACAATGCATACTTTTATCAGGCATTACTGCTTGGATACTGCCTCTTCCAATGAGGGGTTATTTGCCAAAGCAGTTCGGCATTCTGTACATGAAAACTGTAATTAGTACTCCCACCTCCAAAATTGCCACTGCTATGGGAGTCTGTCATAAGATGAGGAATACGTGGGAGGACACAATCCATTCGAAGAACAAGTTACTTACCAACTGTAACGTTCTTTCGACTGGATGTTCCTCCCACGTATTCCTCATCGACCCTCCCATACTGCCCCACAGTACAGTTTACGTTTTCTTACACTTTCCTCTCACGAAGAGTGCATCAGTTATAGGGCACGCCTGGGTGTTCCTCCTACATGTTTAATCGAAAAAACAGAACTGAAGCAACTGGCGCGGCTCGAGCTATTTATACCATCGGTGACGTCGACAGAGTACAGAGTCCGTCGAGGGACAATCGATGCCACGACCTCGAGCACAGCGCCCTCTGCTGAGAGAATTTTTTTCCGAAGCAGCGAAGCCGGAGATAACGAATTATCATAAGCTGAGGAATACGTGGGAGGAACGTCCAGTCGAAAGAATGTTACAGTTGCTAAGTAACTTGTTCTTCTACTCTTGTGCTCAGAAAACTGGAAAACTAGGCAAGTCTACTTCTTGGTCTATCCCTCTGCTTTTTGTTCTCCTCTCATCAAAGTCCTCAATTTTGCAACATGCACCCTTTTCAACTTAGCCATATCCTCCCACCACATCTGCCTTCCGTTACCACGCTGGTTTGCTTTCGATACAGATTCACACTCCAAATTCCTGTTATCAGTCTATGTCATTTGTAAATATTTGAATTGTTGCCTAAGGCTCTTATTTATAAAAATATTGTAATGTCCTTTAGTCTCTGCCATGGTTTATGTTCCAACTCTTACCTTTTCACTGCCTTGCATACCGTGTTCAATTTAACAATGCTCTTATGTAATGGCACCTTATCCTAGGACTGCCTCTTGTGAGTGGTCAGAAATGTGAGGCGGACAACTTTGCGAAGGTTTTTCAAAAGCTGCCATTTTATTAAAGTAAAACGTTGGATAAACGCCTCACTATCCCTACCCAAGGATTTCCTTGCCTAAAATAAACTAAAGGAAACGCTCTAACCTACTATATCTGTCCCTAACACGTATACATATAATAAATCATTGAGGTAATACATGGCAGTTCAAAGGCAACACAAATAACATAACTATTAAATTTGCAATAGGACAACAGTCTCTGCTTATAATTTGGGTGTATTCCCCTTGCCTAAATTTAAGCAGGATTCTGCTCCACAGTTCCAAAAAGAAATAAGGGAATCCTGGTTTGTAACAAAGGTCCAACACAGTTCTTTGTGATTCAAACTTAACAACAGAAAGTTCCAACACTCCAGTGAGTCAGCAAAGAAAATAGATGGTTCTTTTTCTTCCTTGAGCAAGAATAAGATCAGAATTATCCTCTTCACAAAAAGAATATCTTCTTAGTTCATCAATAGCAACAACAACAATTGTCTGTCAGGATGTTTGCCACAACTGAATATCTCTAAAGAAATGTATTCCTCTAGAGCAGTTTTAAACAGTTTTCTCCAGCACCACAAACAACATAAATTGTCTATGCCAGCACCACTTTATAACACGTAATCCACTTCTACCTGGTTTACTTCCATGCCAGTCCTACTACTTCAAAGGTCTGCCATCCGAGTATACTCCCCTGCCCGAATAGCGCTTCACAACAGCAATGCGTCTGTGGTTAACATCAACTTATAATTGTTTTACAACAGATTGACAGTGTTCATTGTTCTGGCAACAACATTTAGCAACTCTTATGGGAAAACAAGATTCACATTTCTGCTCGTTAATGCTCCACAAATTAACTTTTCCAGAAGGGCAGTCTTTTTGCCGGTCTCATTTTCCCACTGCATAAGTAATCAAATACTGACAAGGATAGGGTCTTATTTTGCTTCTTCCTTGGCTTTGGCAGTGTGGGTTTATACCAGATTTTGTTATGTTTTTTAAAATATGGGCATCAAGCTTCACAATCTTTTGACCTTTTAATATCCCCTTTGGCAATAACTGTTGGATTTTAATTGCCTTGTTTTTGGTTTCTCTTGGCTTGGGTATTGGTTGTATATATTAGCTTTTAATAATATAGCCCCATGGGGTTTCTGGGTTCTCCACTAACTCACACGCTTAAAGTTAGTAATTTGGTTTTGACAAATACGGCTTTCGCTGCTTTCTAATATTTAAGTAGTCAAAATCACTTTTAGTATCACTTCCACTCATAGGCAAGTGTTTGCTACTTGGTAAACACCTGCCTTGAGCACACAGGCGGTCTTGAGCGCTGCAGAGTCACTATCAACTGGTGAACTCGCTGGGTAAGGCACGCACGTCCGATCCCCTCACTGCTCGCAGGTGTTCTGCTTCAGTGGAACCTCGTGACCAGGCAATCTGCTACTCCTGGTCTGCTGTCGCCCCCATGCCACTTATAACAGGAGCTTCCTTTGCTCCGGAGGCCCTGTGGTGCTTGCCAGCCACCGGAGACAGCCTCCTGGGGACTAAAGCTTTCTTCGCTTTCGCTTCCCGCTGTGCAGCCTCTTCAGAACAGATGTCCAGAGGGCAAGCTTCCCTCTTTCACACTTCCCGACCTCTGCACTCAAGGCTTCTGGAGGCACATACCCTCTCAGGACAGGCTATTGTTTTCTGCTTAACAGGTGTCCTGGCATATTCTCACTCCTCCAGTTTCTGCGTCGACTGCATACACAGATCACACTACTCTTCCTGCTCGCTCTGCTCGACAGTGGCTTGCACCGAGAGGGCCTTTTAAGCCTGCCAGTCTACCTCAGGCGTGGGTCATTACTATTAACAATCTGACCACTCCTGCAGCATTGTTCCTCTTTACCCCTTTTCTTTGTCCCAGTACTTAAGGAATTCTGGGACTTGAAGTCCCTAATGGCACAGTTAGCTTTTCTCACTTATTCTGTTTTGCAATAGGCCATTAGAAGGTTGGGGTTTTGTGGGAAAGTTTAACAAGGGGGTTTCCCATTCCTGCGGACCTGTTTTGCCCCGGCCCCCGCCACAAAGCCCCCTCCTGATCCTTCCGCAGAACACCACCCCCAGGATCGGGATTAGAAAGCGTCTGCCTTTCCCTGGACACATGTGATGGTCCCAGGCCACGTTTTCTGGTGGAATCATTGCTGATTCATCACACTCTGCGCTCTCTCTGCCTATTTTATAAGTCATTGCCTGTTTAAAAGGACACACTGTTATGTTATATACAATTTGTATAAATACCCTTCTTATCTAGAACCCTTTCCAGCCTCAGCCAGCCAGGATACAGTATATCGACGCATATCCAATACCACTTCACACTGCTTGCATGCCGACGCCCACATAAAGACTTACCGCTAATTTAACCAACATGTCCATGTATTAAACCAGTGCCTTCCACCTCCCTTGCACTTGTAGTCATAAGTGCTGAAATACTTGCATTTCGAATTCTAATCTAAAGCCCAAGTTAGTGACACATTTCTTAAAGGACAAAAATCAAGATTATGGGCTGTATGGTCTCGTAGCAAGGCATAAAAGCCCAAGTTATTGGTAAATTCTGGGGAGCTACGGTTGAAAGGGAACCAAAAGCCCTGAAGCTGGAAAGAGAGAGTATCCGGAACACTTGTGTTAGCAACTCGTGAGTAATGAAAAAGTTAACGTTATGACTGAGTATTGGAAAGTAAACCAACAGACCATAAAAGAGGAAGCGAAACAGTTAAAAAAGCTCAAGGCGGAGGAATGGTGGTGTTAAGAATTCCCCTTAAATGATGAAGAAATCAGAATTCTTGTTTGGGGCTGGTGGTGGTGCACAACAGTCCATAAAGTGGCTGCTTACCTGCAGAGCTTCTCTCCTGCCAACCTTTCCCTCAATGTTATATGGCATTAATCTGGGTCATCATCCTTCCTGAGTAAAGTCATGAGTGGTGTGGAAGACATGAATGTGCATTTCACTCTCTACATCTGATGATTTGCTGTGCATCACCAGTCCATTTTGTCAGCTGCCTCATTTCCTAAGATGGCTGCCAGAGCACTACATATACACATCTGAGGGGCGTGTTGGTGCTTCTTTCTTCCAGGCTCAATGCACTGGCTAACAATCTGTTGCTATGTGGAAGGGTTAATCTTGCCTCGTCTTCTGCTGCTGGGACTTACTGCTTCTGATGTGCCACGGCCATCCACCTGCACACATCCACCTCTATACACCAGTCTAAAACACAACTCAAAGCATCTCTGCCATCAGAACGCAGCTAAGTTCCATAATAAATATTCAATCTAGCTGGACACGAGTCTCCTGCAGTTGAGCACTCTCCTGACCCCCTCACAGCACCCATTCACATGCCTGATAAAAATGGATAGCTAACTGGGGCCCGGCGTTCCCACCCTACACACGAATTACAACCTCTCTGCCAATTTTCCCATACCTAGGACTTCGGTTCTCCGAGGGCTTTCCCCCACAATTGCTTTAAGGCCATTCGAATAGGATAAAGGTGCTTTATACATGACAAACTACTACTACAACAATTGGCTAGTTTGGGTTTCACAGGTAGGCCATACTGCATTTTAGAAAATGGTGGTCTCCTCGTAACTCTGGAATTCTATCTTTACCTGTTAACGTGTGTACATTGTATTATACACGCTACATTGTGGTGTTTCATGTGTTACTTTAGTGGCCTATGATTTGTGGTTTGTTGCAAAGAAGATCATTCCTTTTGTTTATCGCTGACAACTGCTTTCCTATATTTCAGCAGTTTGTATGTAGTATGATATTCTCTTAAGAGGTTTACCTAACCCCCCTCTGCTACAGTATCCTACTAATGTGTTCCGACTTATTCTTGTTCACTCTAAGGCTTCAGTCAAAGGCTCACGGAAGACTAAAACTCATTTTTTTTAAATATGTTGCCTCTGGATCCCTCAAGGCAGCCAGGATAAGGGTACAGCAAAATACCCCCTTCCTGTCTCTCACATCCAGACAGTTGTCCTTATTGCACGCTGGTGGCAGTTCGGCTGTAATGAATCCTGCAGAGTCCTCACAGAATCCCTGCCTAAAGTCTCCTCCCAATTGGCCAGGGGAAGGCAGCCGCTATCTGATGCTTACTTTGGGGATGGTATTAGCCGGTTCGATCACCTGGGAGGAGAGGCCCCCAAGGGAATGGGGTGGCTCCGCTAGGAGAGATGCAGTATATATCCCTTTCAAAGGCAGAGATTTCCCTTATGGCAGAATATCTAATGGCCTGTTGTCAGAGTAGGGCTTCCCTTTCCAAAGCTACAAAAATTGTTGAAGGTGAAAACCCTTATAATAAACAGGGGATTAGTATATGTAGATATCGGGGAATAGATATCCCTACTTATGAGGGTTATGATTCCCCCTTGGGTGTACACTATAAAGCCTAGAATCGATCATCGATTCCCTTACAAATTTCCCCTCAAAGTATATTTCCAGAATCACTTAAACAATGTAAGACTTTTAGGCAAAAGAACATTAGGCACTTCAGTCCCATAATTCCCTAAGTACTGGGAGCTTAGAGGCACAGAACTATGATCTTTAGGCTAGCGGTTCTGCGTCGGTGTGGGTCATTAGGACTTTTGAATATATTAGGCCCCTTCAGGTGCAGGCCTTTAGAATGAGAAGGAGAAGTGAGCAGCAGCAGTGGAAGGTGCAGAAAGAAGGCAGTGGGACCGCTGCCGTGATTGCAACGGAGTGCGCCGCTGTGAGAGTCCTAGAAGCGAAGGCTTCATTCTGCAGAGGACGTGCAACAGGAAGCGTTGCAGCTGTGGGCCGTCCCGTGAGAGAAAGGAGCTCTCCCTTTGCAGTGTCTTGCTCCATTGGTTGGAGTTCACCGAAGCCCGCAAAGGAAGTAACAAGCCCCTGTTTCAGTCAGCGGGGGCGGTTGGAGTGTGACTGGAGCTGCCAAGCTTCAAGGACCCAACACACGAGGAGAAGACCGAACAGGCAGAGGGTCAAGCAGGCGCACAAGAGAAGACCGTTGAGTTGGCCTCCATTAGGTGACCCCGGGGCGCTCCGTTCCATACCGCTAACGGTCATATTGAATGCTGAACCTATTAAAGTATTAGAGGCCTAATATATACATTGAAGGCGAACTTCCCTACCAAAGTAAAGAAGGGCCAATACTTTGCAACCAGCAAGAGGGGGCAATACTGAACCAAGATTACCGCCAGCATTACCCAAGCAAAGAGGAGGTAATCCTGGAACTTAATAACCACCATCATTGCCTAAGCCAAAGAAATGCAAATGGGAATAAACAAGGTTACCATTTCCCTGACAGTATACAAAGAAGGTGATTACATGATGGGGAGAATCACAATCTGTGTTGCCTGATCCAAGGAGGGGAGGAAGGGGGAAATCCTTTTCTTAACAAAAGAATTGTGACTAAGGGACATTGTCAGCAGTTAACTGGTGTTGTAGTAGAAACCAAAAGGTGACGCGGCAGAAGCCCTCCTTTTATAAAGTCTCAAGGGGGAGAGAAAATTAACATGCACTACAATTGGCCAAACAAACCAGTGGAACAAACAGCATCAATGTGTGTTGTATCCTTATGAAAGAAGTTGTGAATTTCAATGATGGTGAAAGTCAAAGACTTTTTTTGAAGTTTGAAGCAAGCCACATTGCAGAGTACTTTGCAGTAGTAGTAGGAGTTGTTTTTATTCTGGCAGGAGAGTATTCCTGGAAAGGAACTGTTAGTGGTAGCCCTGGCAGGTTTGTGGACCAGGAAGAAAATATTGAAGTACTGCATTGTGGTGGAAAGTGGTTGTGAAAAGAAAGTTGAAAATCCACTAAAGCGTTTGATTATATTAAAAATGGTTATATTAAAAACCATTCTGACAAAACATTGTTGTTTGTGAAAGAGAAAGCTGAAAACAGTTGTTTCCCAAGCAGAGAAGTTACTCTGAAATATTGACTGACAGTGTGAACATAAAACATTGTAATTTGTTATGCAAGAGTTGTGAAAATTTGCCAAGTTCTGTCAAGTGATGAACTGTGGTCTGACGTGGAACAATCCAAGTGGCAAGTGGAAAACTCATTGGGCCATATTACGAGGTTGGCGGTACAACCCGCTGATAGCCGGCGAGTTGCCGCCAACTCTGTAAAACCGCTTCCGTCGCCTGACATCCCGGTGCTACCTATGAGCTTGGAAGAGAATGGAACATTTTACTTAATTGTCTATATCAACAACCGGGTAGGAACTCACTCCATTCAGCTATACTGTCTACCATTGAAAATCTGGAAGTAGCTGATGGGCATGACATGTTCCCATCAACCAACCATAGGTATGGGACTTTAAATTCTCAAAAGACAGTCTAAGGAGTTACCTGTATGATCCATGGACTAGAGCTATGTAAAGAAGTATTTTTTCATGTGTTCCATTCTTTTTGGCAGACATCCACAGAGCACATTGCTGATTCCTTAACGAGGCACCTGAAATATTCCTATTAAGCCTCTGACTTTGGCTGAGGTTCCTTTGTCTGCAGGTTGCTTTTCCATTTAATTGGGTTGTCGGAACCTAATAATGTGATTACAAATACTCTGGAGGAATCGGTGGTGCTGTATCATTCTGGTGGCTCTCTTTTGGTCAAACCGTTTCTGGTTCATGAACTTTTCGTTTTAGTCGATGCTGAACCCCCATAGACCCCCTAAACTATTGCCACCTGACTAAATGAACAGGCAGTTGAACGGTAGCAAACTCGGTAGCTTAGAATGTGCAGCCCCTGGAGGTATTATTCTTTGCTCCATGCTGCAACAAAAAAACAGTAAAAATGGCTACTGTCAGGAAACAATACATTCCCCCCCCACTACTAAACCACCCAGCCTACCTAATAGGGCCAAGTGGAGTCCCAGAGACCGAGAGGGAATGAGGATTGTACCTACCTGACATCATGCAGTAGCTGTGAACAAGAGCCGACGTGTGGTGGAGGGCTCTGCTAGAGTCCGGTAAGTACAGGTCCACATAACCCGCTATTTGAGGATAGCAATGCAAAGGAGAATCCTTTGGAACGTGGACACAGAGCAGAGTTCTAGGGAGTAGTTCCAAAGGTTCCACCAGATGATTCCGGGAGAGAATCCCAAAAGTCTCCAGTCCGGGAAAGTCACAGACTAAGGGAGAGGAGAAGGGGAGAGAAAGTAGGAAGTCACAAGCCGAAGTTCGAACAAGAGCAAACAACAACTAAGAGGAACAAGAATAGAAATCTGAGACCAGGCCAAGTTCAAATTGGAAGAATACAGCAGGCAAGGGGGAAATCGGAAAGCAGGTCCAGATGAAGAATAAGGTCACTAACCAGCAAAAACATAAGAAGATGTGAGACAAGCACAATGGGAAATGCAGGCACACATTAAGGTTTCCTTGAGGAGCAAAGATGTCCTGTGTCAAGGAACGTAAGTAAATACGTTCATCCTCTCACATCCCGATGTCCATTGGCAATTGAAGTGCAGGGAATGTCAGTGCAGAATAAGTCTCCATGGGTGGTTTGAAAACCGGTATCAGGGCCATAGGGACTCATTTTCATGGCATATTGCAGCAGCTTCATGGTACCCTCCGACAAAAGCCACTTTGGACAAGGTTTTTGAGGAGAAACTGCAATGGATACAGGGCTATAAAGGTGCTGCAAGAACCTGCTTGGCTGGTACCCAGGATCATTGTTTGAGGTCATAGCCTTCCCAGCTGAACAAGTACTGTAAAGGGCAATGACCGATATGAGATTCGAGAATGTGGCAAATCTTCTATCCTGGGTGGGCCTGGATAACCACAGCATGGGGCTAGACTGCATGTCGAGTATTCCAATGGTATGGTTTAGGCAATGAAGTATGGCAAATAGAATGAATATGCCAATGTGACGGAAGCCTGGGGGCATAATCCATAGGAACAACCACCGCAGATAGGGTCCTACATACCGAGGGGTGAACTTCTGACTAGCTGGCATATGTAGATACCTACTAGAAAGCCACATAAGGTACCCCTGAACATAAGAATGGGTGGAAGGTCTGTTCCTATCTGCTTGCTGTTGCTATGCTGCATACATGTGCATTTGTTTACAGACCTTTTCTTGACTGTCTCTGATGGCGTGTACAGTTTCACTGGCCCCTGGGACAGCAGTATCCTTCAGTAGACTGGTAACATAACGTGGATGGACCCTCGCAAAAGACACAAAATGACAAGGTGCCTGTTCAAGCATGCAGTGCATTCTTGTACTTGAACTATGCCATAGAAAGGAGGGTGGATCAGAAATCTGTATGTTGCACGCAGTTACAACACGTAGTGCTGTAAGGTCTTGTTCACCCTCTCTGTTTTTCTATCGGTTTGCAAATGGTAACTCAATGAAAAGCGAACCTCTATTCTGAAGCATGATGTGAAACAGTGAGAGTCTAGAGATGAACTGAGAGACTTCGCCCAAAATGAGTATGGAAGGGAGTCCATGAAGACTGAACACATTATTCAAAAGAAAAGCTGACAGTATCCCACTAAAAGGAACCAACAAAATGAACCATTTCTGAAAGTGAATCTACATGTCCTAACATACATGAATAGGAGGGAGATCAACAATGAAATCAAGATCCACCATGTGTGGATGCATTGGTGGGACTGGTAATATCTGTAGCAGGCCACCATGTTTTGTATAGTTTTGTATAGTAATAATAATGTATTTCGTATATAGCGCTACACACCCATAGGTCTCAGAGTGCTGAAGTAACAGAAGACATTATTAGGTGAAATGGCCTAGGCAAAGATGACCAGGGTCTTCACATACCATGTAACATCACGATACGTGCAAGGCCCATCAACACCACCATTGCATAAGAACACTCTTCTGTATTCTCAGATGACCTTTTACCTTAACAGCATGACACTACCGTATGGCTTGACAGCAAATGTCATCTGGAATGAACAGAAGGGTGCAGCAATAAGGAAGCCCGCCAGTAAGGCCCAGGTCTGTCTAAGACGAGTTGGTGATATGTTTAGCAGCCCATTCATTTAAATTTGGTTGAAAGCAATCCGGTATGGTGCAAAGGCAAACGGCTTGATCCACACCCAACAAGGGTTTTGGCATTTTGGGTGCCTAAGTGGTTTCAGAAAGGCAAGACGCATAAGCCGTGGCGTGAAGAGAACCTGGCCGAGAGGTGACGGGAGATGACGACAAAGTAAGCGGCACAAAAAGGTACTGACAAGCTCGCTGGTTGTTGAATTGTTCTTGCCTCAAGGCCAACACGTTTGTAGTCTGAATACACAGAGATGTATCATTTGCTATGTGTGATGGCTTAGTTACGTTCTAAGGGTGTTAGATTAAATGTGTACAAAGCCAGCGGATGCAACTGTTGAGTGTCCGGTCCACAATGGGACATGGTGGTGCTTTTTGCAGTATGCGAGGCATCCGTCATAAAGAATAGTGGCTCAGATTATGCAAGAACAGAGACAGGCGCTCACTGATGAAGGTAGTCCTCAAGGCTTTGAATGCAGATTGTGTCATCCAACCCCTTATATGAAACAGAGGTATTAGTAGGAAGAGTCAAGCATTCTATGGATGAAATTTTGTGTATATATCACTGATAAAAATATGCAAACTCTACGAACTCTTGAATTGACTTTAAATTGTGTGGAACTGAGTAACAAAGGAGAGTGTGCACCTTACAACAAAGTACAGGAATCAAATGGGGTCTATGTAAAACACATTTTTTTCCAACTTGGCATGTCGGGAGAATGTGCCAAAACGTGTTTTAGGTAAATGATAAATCGGTCCAGCACGTCCCGAAAGACATCATTGCTGATGTGGGTAGCAATGTTGCAGGGGCATTATAGAAAAGCCCAAAGGATATCCCTTGGTAATCGGACAGACCCTATTGAGTTTGAAATGGTCTGAACCCAGTAGCTCCTTACCCCATTTCAGGGTAACAGCCTGGTTAACACGGCATACTGTTGGTTGTGACCTATGAGAACGAACCTGGGAATATTGATTCTCTCGACCTGTATCCCGTGTTTCCCACAGGACCGGCTCCAGGGATTTTACCAACGAGGTGGGCAACAGGTGCACTCTTGCATAAAATGGGCCCACTTTGCTACGGCAAACAAAAACCAGAGGCTCGTCTGCACTGACTCTCAGCCACAGTGAGAGGTCTGTTAACACACCTGAACTGCATATGTTCGGTGGATAGCTCTTGTGGCTGGGTTTGATCGTACAGCACCATGTCCGGGGTGGCAACATGCAACCCATTATGAGGAAAAATTGGGATTTGTTTTGTGGGAAGAAAAGGCACCATCAATAGGGAGTCCTTAAATTGTTCTCAAAGAGCTCTGTGGAATGTGAATTCCTTCTTCTCTTCTGGCTAAGGGATGGGGGCTCAACCGTGCCACATATGCGAGCAGACATTTGGTACCTTGCCATAAATCTAACAACTACAGGTCAGAGTCCAATACTGTGTATCAAATACTCAGAGTAATGCTGCAGCTGTACAAAGGGAATGTAATTTCAGTTGGTTAACATTTTTTCAAAAAGCCTTGCTGCACCCATGGAATCTCTCAGGCGGCACTCAGAGAATGGAAGGCGGGAAGCCGCCAGTGCCGGTCAGACTAATAATAGGGATGGTGCAGGCTGAGGATGGTTGGCTGGTGCTGCTGAAGGACCCAATTCCAGTGCATTATCTGGTAGGAATTGCTGTTAGCCTGGAATTGGTCGGAAAGATTTGTAGGGGCTGTGATATCTGTCTGCAAAGCTGTTAATTCCTGGATGATGGCAGCAACTGGACTAGAATCAGCATCCAGGAAAGGAAAGCTGGATCGGCTTCTCACACTGTTGGGTTTTGTCAGTGCCCAGTGCTGAAAACTCACAGAGCCCCAAAATTGGACGGTAATAAAAAGAGTAGAGAGGAATGTGCGCAATATAAAGGTGGTATTCTGTGGGTGAGACGGAAAAGAAAAAACAGTCAAATGGTTACCACCAGCAGATAATGCCTTCCTCACCACATCCCATCACTCCCAAATTACCCAGCATACCTGATCGGACACAGAGGAGTTCCAGCAATATAGAGGGAATGAGGGTCGTATTTACCCAACAGTATGCGGCTTCTGTGAGCAGTGGAGGAAGTTTGGTGGGAGAGGGGCACCACAATCTAGGAGGTACAGTTCTGTGTTACCCATCGGCATGAGGATGACACAAGGATAGCAGTCGGAGATCAGTCTGTGGTCAAACCTTAAGAATACAGCAGGCTTTGGGAAATCCGGAATAAGGGGCAGGTCGGGAGCAAGCTCAGTAAATGAGAAACACAACAGAAGATGCAAGAAAAGCACTACAGGATGCAGAGGCACCTAGGGTTCCTGGTTGCGTGACCTGTAGTTAGCGGGTGGACTGTGCAGTACGACAACTGTGCCTAGACCAGGGAACCCTAACTGTGAGAAGATAGGGTTAGGTGTCAATCCGGATACAGATACAAACGCAGTGTGGGCAGGAGAGCCTAGGGCTCCTGATTGCGTTATCTGTAGTGGGTGGACTGTGTGATATGACAACTGCGCCTAGAACAAGGAGCCCCAAATGTGAAAAGCCAAGGAGATTGCCAAGGCAAACCAAGAGAATGCAACCTGATGTACTGCTAAGAAAAACAACGCAGTATAAAGTGCATTTGGAACTAATTTTGAACTTTGAGAGATTGGGAACAAGTACAAGGTGCCTGTTTTGAACTTGGGGAAGGGAACCCCAAGGTGTTGTGGAGCGGTCTTGAACTTGGGGAAGGGAACTCTGATGTTTTGTGGAACTGCTTGCAATCCCAAGACTTTGATAGAATGTTCTTTAACTTGCGGAAGAGCAGCTGAAGATTAAGCCAGAAGATAGAAAGAGCTCAGAACATTATTTTGAACACTACTTCTTTCATTATTGACAACCCTACTCCTTGTTTAGCGTTAGTTATGTGGGCAAGTATAGGTTTTGTACAAAGACAGACTTTTAAGTTGAACTTTCTGACTCTGGCTTTCCTTAATTTCTTTAGGTAGGAAAATCACACCTTAGGATAGGGCAAGTTAGACCTTCCACCATCATGACATTTGAGGTAAAACCTTTTTTTGTTTGAATCTGAAATCTGTTGTCAGTGTCTTGCTTCATGATGCCTTTACTCTTCTCAGAGAATTGAACTTGTTCTTCACTATTTTCTACGGTCATTGAGCTTGGTCAGCTCCTTCCTAAGTGTCTAATTTACGGTCATCCTAGGTTGTTGCATAAGAACTTAAATTAGTCTGGCAACAGAATCGAGCAGGCACCATTTGGAAAATAGAATGGCTCATAGTCTATCATTTGGGCTTTTGTAAAAGCGTTAAATTATTTGTCTTATAACTTGTCACCATGTTATCTTTTGTCTTAGACCTGGTTTCATAAAACATCCTGGTTACGTCTTGCACATCTCTGGTGACTGTTTGGGTCTACTTGGTCGAAAAAATATTTGACCTTTTCCAAATTGACCTAATTTGTTTTGGTCGGATTTCTGGTCGAAAATGCGGGGGTAGACCCCTCACAACCCCCCCTCACACTAACCCCTCTCCATATATTTATTTTATTTAATTTGACTGAAAAAACGATCAAAAGAATTAGGTCAAATTGAAAAAGTCAAATGTTTTTCGATCAAGTATGCCAATACCATGGTGACTATTGGTGGCTATTAGTGCAAGTAAGAGTGATTTTCCCTCTTAATTTCTGTAGACAAACATTTTGAATGAGCGTCTCCAATTGTTTCTCGCAGTGCAGAAACAACTTTTAGTTTGGGCTTTAAATATTGTTTATTTGCGATTTTCTGGCAAACATTTTGAGCCTTTTGCCCCTAATGACATTTAGCTGGTGGCATTGAAGTGTTGTTCCGTGTTCTTACTCGGCACAGATTTATAGTGAGCTGTAGGATCTGTCCTATAGTGATTCATCTACTGCATTCCAGACGGACAAAGTAGTCTTTAAACGTCCTCCCTTGTTTGGTCAAAACCTCTGCTAAAGTTTCATAAAAGCCTTTCGGGCCTTATTTAGTTTAGTTTACAAAAATAGCCTCTACCACTTGGGACATGCTGAGGGCTTTAAAATTATACCTAAATGGAGCCAATGTCTTCAAATCACCAGAGATTCTACTCTTCATATACTGTGTTCCTGACCAGGCAAACAGGCGTTGAATGCATTTGTTACATGCTGGGCATTTTCCTGTATTCTCAGTTTGTACTGCATTAGTGGAGAATACTTGTCACATCGTATTCTAACTCTAACCTTCTACTCTAACCTTCTACACTCACAAGCTTCTCACCCCCGCCGTATCTTCCAAAACCTCTCTCGCCTTCTTTCCCCTCCCACTCCTGATCCTTCCACGAACTCTCTCCTCTCTCCCCTCTCCCTCTGATTTTAACAACTATTTCTCATTCAAAATTCTTTCTCTTCACCAAAACATCCTCTCCTCTCCTTCTTTCTCCCCTCCTCCCCCTTCATCTTCCACCTCTAACATGTCCACCTTCTCTCCTATCACCCCTGTCTGTGTCTCCCGTCTCCTGTCCAAAACCACCCTACCGCTGCCCACTCTGATCCCATCCCTACCTCTCTCATCCCCAAAGTCTAGCCCCTCCTCATCCCCTACCTTACCACTTTCTTTAACACTTGTCTCTCCTCTGCTACCTTTGCTTCAGCTTTCAAACACGCCACCATCATCCCCATCCTGAAGAAACCTTCTGCTAGCCCTCTTCTTTCCTCCAACTTCAGACCAATCTCTCTTCTCCCCTTCATCTCAAAGCTCCTTGAACGCTTAGCCTACTCTCAACTCTCTGATTTCATCTCCTCTCAATCCCTCCTCCCCTCCTCTCAATCTGGTTTCAGCCCTAAACACTCCACTGCGACTGCTCTCACATATGTACTCGACTCTCTCCTCACTGCTCGCCATGCCAAGCAATCCTCAATTCTCATCCTCCTTGACCTCTCTGCAGCCTTTGACACTGTAGATCACCCCTTACTTCTCAGCACTCTGCCCTCCCTTGGTTTCAAAGGCTCTGTCCTCTCCTGGCTCTCCTCTTACCTCTCCAACCGATCCTTTACTGTCTCCTGGGCGGCCGCACCTCCTCCAACTTCCCCCTGAACTATGGCGTTCCCCAAGGATCTGTACTCGGACCTTTCCTCTTCTCTCTCTATACCTCCCTTCTCGATCGCGTCATCTCTTCTTTCGGCATCTCCCACCACTTCTACACGGACGATACCCAACTCTTTCTCTCCTTCTCCTCTTTCACCTCTGACCTCCACCACACTCTCTCTTCCTGCCTCACGGCCATAAAAAAATGTATGTCATCCCACTTTCTTTCCCTCAATGCTGACAAGACTGAAGTGCTCTTCTACCCTCCCAACACTCTCTCACCTTCCCCTCCTCCTTTCATCCACTTCCCCCCTTCCAATCTCCCCATCTCTACCCATGCCCGCAACCTTGGCCTCCACATTGACTCCCCTCTCTCCTTCTCCACCCACATCTCTCTAACCTCTCGGCACCACCTCTTCAACATCCGCAAGATCCGCCCCTCCCTCACCTTTCACGCTTCTAAACTCCTAATCTCCTCCCTTATTTTGTCCGGTCTATTCTACTGCTCCTCTCTTATCTTTGGTCTCTCTATCTCCCACCTGTCTCCTGTGAAATCCATCTAACACTCCTCCATCAGTACTCTGTCTCCTCAGCCCTCGAGACTCAATATCTACCTTACTCTCCCAATTCGGCTGGCTCCCTTTCCTCTCACATTTGAAATTCCAATTCCTCGGCCTTGTCTACAAATCTCTCCATGACCTCGCCCCCCTATCTTTCCTCCCTCCTCTCATTCTACTCACCCTCCCGCTCTCTCCGCTCAGCTGATCTTTACCTTCTCACTGTACTCCCTGCACCTCGTGCCTCCTCACGCTTCCGCTCCTTCCAACTCTTGGCCCCCCTCCACTGGAACTCCCTACCTCTCCCTATCTGCTCCACACCCACCTACCCATCTTTCCGCTCCTCCCTGAAAGCCCTTCTTCTCCACTCTCCCTCCCTGACTCTCCTTCCCTACATCTTCCCCCCAAAACCCCTCCCACTTACTCCCCCCTCCCTCCCTTTCCTCCCGATGCCCTTACATTGGATGCCGTAACCACCCGTGCGTGTCAAGACCATCAGGGAACAACCCCCCCCCCTCCTTTTGAGTAAATTGTTCTATGTACTGTACCACTGGTTTGTGTCAAGTTTGTAAATATGCTTCTTTCTCTTGTATTGTTGTTGTTACACTGTAAATCGCTTTGGTGTAAAGCGCTATATAAACTAAATAAACATAAACAAATTCATGCACATGCTGTGAGAGGAAAGTAGCTTCAAATGCACTCCAGGGCCTGATTTTAGTTGATATAACATATAAAGCAGCTCCAGGGCCTTGCAGTTTTGCATTATATTTTAGATGTTTAATCACACAGTATGGTCGGGTTTATCAATTCATGTTAAAGAAAAATGTTTATTAGGTGCCTGAGCTTCCATTGCAGCTTCTTCCCCAGTCTCGATATTCAGGGGTCATAAATCCTTCCGATTCTGAAAGATGTGAGACTGGAAGTAAGAGTAAGTAAAAGTTCTCCATATTTCAGTATTTGTTCATCCTGCTGCATGCGTATTGCCTTTACCTCATACCTGCACTGCATCCCTTCGAGTCTAATTCAGGCTGGCCGCTAGGTTCTCTAAAGCTCTATACACACAGTCCTAATTAATGTGTCAAATGCTATATCTCCTGATCCTTATGGCTGACACAGCTACCGTCACCGCAGGTTTTAAAAGAAAACTTTCTTTATTATTTTTTAATAGAAACAAACACTCAAACAAGTAGATAACCCACAAACTCACCCACCCAAACACACCACAACATTAGACTCACAACTTCACCATCACAGTTAATTCCCATTACTAATTTTGCACACAGGTTACAACAATAAACCAAAGCTGTGTCCAATAAAAAAAAACATTGCTTGTACCATGCTCTCAGGGCAATAGAGAAAATGTACCTTCTTCGCCTTAACTATCAGAGGAAGATCCAGGGGATTGTGTAGCTTGTATCCTGTCCATTTGATATTGCCTGTATGGGGGCCAATAATCGAACGGGCGACTGGTACTTGGAAGTGTTGAAGCAAACATAGACTCCCATCGTTCACAAAGGTCCATGCAGTCTAACCATCTAGAAAAAGTAGGGGGTGTTGCCTTCGCCCATGTTCTCGCCACCTGATACCTGGCCACCAAGGAAGCCATGCCCAGCAATTTCTTTTCGGTGCATGTACCCCCCTCAATCAATGCCAAGAGCTAAAGTTCAGGTGTGTATGTTTGCGGTGATGGCAACATTTCCGACATGGCCTCCTCAATCCTCCCCCAGAAAGATCTAACATTGGGGCAGCTCCAGCAGACATGAAAAAAATCTGCTTGGTCTGTACCACACCTTTTACATGCAGATGACCGGTAAGAGAAGAATTTGCTGAGTGCAAGTGGGGAGTGGTATGCCTGGTGAATGTATTTATAATGAAGCAGCCTATATCGAAAATTCAAGGAGATATATTGTGTCTGCAAGCAGTCAGACTTCCATTGTTCCCCACTTAGTGTTTTCCTCAATGAAGCCTCCCATGCATTTTTACACACTAATTCCTGTACAACCTTCCTGCTCTGGATGGGAGGTCGTGGAAATTCCGGCCATTTAGCCCTGATAATGCCTCGCACCCTGTAATAGTGAAGTAGCGTCACTGCATCCTTGTCACATCTAGTGCTCGGCTCATCCCACTGTATAAAATGCCCGTCCTGTATCAAATCCCCAAAAGTTTGTATTCCTAACGCTTGGAACCGGTCCCTAAGGGACCTCTCGTGCGGAAGTGGAATCCCCACTACATTATACACTGATAACTCTGGAAGGAAGTGGGACGTGGATTGCAATAATTGGTTTAGTCTACCCCAGGCCCTGCATGTTATCTCCACAGGTTGAATTTCACCCCTCGGGACAGAGTCTCTCTCGCCCCACAGCAGACCCATTAGAGCATCAGGGTGGGCAAGGGCTTTAGCTAACAAGGTATGCAGGGATTCTAAGCTAGGATGATTCCACCCAGATATGTTTTGTGCTTGGCCAGCAAGATAGTAAAGATATGTCGGGGTATTCCAGGCCACCCATTTCATACGGCAGGGTGAGAGTATCTTAGGCTATCCTGGGTTGCTTGGCCGCCCACACCAGTCTTGTCAGCAACTTCCAAACACAAGCCCAGTAGCCAGCGGGGTTCCACACCGGGACATTGTTATATATATACAGAAGTTTAGGGAGTATCACCATTTTCGCCAAGCCAATTCGGGCAGCTTGAAAATTGGCAGCCTTATCCACGCCTCCACCTTCAACTCCAGGTTTTCAAGCGGTGTGACAGTTTATTTTTTATTTTTTAAAAATGTTTTATTATTTTAACAAACACACCAAACATTACAACCTTTTAGGACGTTCATAATCAGTTTCAGGCATCACATTATTCAATGTTATCCTTCGTCCTCACCCCTCCCTCCCCACAAACACAAGCCGTCTTATCCGTGCCATCTGCATGAGCATTTTCAGGTATCTCGATGTTTGTCAACTCATCCGAGTCTTCCGTTTCATGAGTGACCTGGTGGGGGTTTGCCATCGAGGCCACCAGTTGCCTCCAGGCCATTAAGGGGCCCACTTCCTCTTCTCCCCCCCTGGTGACCGCTTCATACCATACTGCAGTTTCTGCTTCCGCCCATTTCAAGAGGTCTACCCACCAACTCTCTACCCTAGGCCTAAGGGCCGCTTTCCAGCACATTGCAATTCTGTGCTTGGCCAGGATATAGGCCAGGACCTTCATCTTGCTGATATGTTTTGAATTACATGGCCTGGGTAAACTCCCAAGCATGCATGCCCAGGCAGACCTCACGTCAAGCACCACTCCCCCACTGGCCATTTTCGTCTTTATTTCTTCCCAGAATCTCTGCACCTCTGGGCAAGCCCAGAACATGTGCAACAGCCCTGCCTCCACCTCCCCGCACCTGGGGCATTTCTGTACAGCCGAGCCTCCAAACCTGGCTATTCTGCCGGGGGTCAGATAAGCTCTGTGGGTGACATACAGCTGGATCTGCTGGAGTCAAGTGTTCCGGGACACCTTCTTATGGTACCTTTGGACTCTATCCCACTGTCCCTCTGTCGTGGGTTCATCCACCTCCTCCTCCCAGTCAAGCTTCAGTTGGAGCAGCTCCTTCCCTGCCTTCACCCTCAGGAGCTTATATATCCGAGATATTTCGTGCCCACCCTCCGAGACATCATACATCATTTCCAGGGAGGCATCAGGTTCTTCCGCTAGTACCGTCCCAGACCACCTCTCCCTCACCCGTTTCATGAGCCTGGTATAAGTAATATATTGGCCCCTATGCACTCCTTTCTCCTCCTGCAGCCTCTGGAATTCCAGTGCCTCCCCCTCCTGCCATATGTCTCCTAGTGTGGCTAGGCCCACCGGTTCCCAGTATCTGCGGACCCCTTTGAACAGTTGGGGGTCTTCCCCACACAGCACCACCAGCGGGACCTGCTGAGAGAGCGGGTCTGGGACGACCACAGTTCTCCATGCTCTGCGCTAGACTTCCCAGCCCAGCACCAATAGTCTCCCCATCCCTGCTATTTTAGTTTTTTGCAGCCACACCATCTCTCTAAGGAAATATGGGGCTGAATCACCCTGCAAGAGCCTAGCTTCTGCCGAGTCCTCAGCAGACAACCACCTGGCCACATACAACAACTGTCCCGCCAAGCAATACAGTTCAAAATTCGGCAGGTTTATGCCCCCCTTATCACATGTATTCCGTAGTTTTCACAGGGCCACCCTATTCCTGGAGTTGTGCCACAGGAAGCCCCTACACAGGCCATGAAGTCTTACAAAAAAGTGTCTGGATCAGGTACGGGACATTCACAAAAAAAAGCAAAAGTCTGGGCAAAACCCCCATTTTGAGCAGCGCTGCTCTTCCCATCATAGCAAGGGGTAATCTAGACCAGAACGCCATGCTATTTTTAATTCCTTCAATTGCTTTCTCCGTGTTATGTATGTGCTCAGTCTCTATCTTACGGTAAATATGTACGCCCAGATATCTGAACGTCTCGGTCTGCCAGGGTATCTGCAGGATGGGCAGCTCTTCCAGTGGGATACTTTTATACCTTCCCAGGGGGAACACACTAGACTTCCCGGGGTTCACCGATATACCCGAGAGGGTGGCATAGCGATCCATCACCTCCAGCACATATTGCAGATTCTCTTCCGGGAAACGCAAGTAGAGGAGCATATCATCTGCATACAGTGATATCAGGTGTAAGCCTCCTGTTGTACGAATCCCCACCTCCACGTATTGTTGCCTCAGGCAAATTGCCAACGGCTCTAATGCCAGGATATATAACCTGGGCGACCAGGGGCAACCCTGTTTGGTCCCCCTGCTGAGTTGCCATTTATCTGAGATTATAGTTCCTGCTTTGACTCTCGCATTCGGGGAGCTATACAGCATTTGGGCCCTTCTAATGTATCCCGGTCTCATCCCGTATCCTTTCAGGGTCGCCATCAACCATGGCCACCTGACAGAATCAAAGGCTTTCACCGCATCCAGCGACACGATGGCCATCTCGCCCGGGTCTTCATCGGCTTGATCAATGATGTGATGCAGCCTCCTATGGTTGTCTGTGATATTTCTACCGGGGACATAGCCTATTTGATCCGGGTGTATCAGCTTGCCTATTACTCTTAAGTCTGTAGGCCAGCACTGCTGTGAGTATTTTACTATCCTGATTAAGCATAGACGAGGGCCTATAAGACCCACACTCCACGTCCGGCTTGCCCAGTTTCAGGAGCGGAATGATCACTGCCTCACAAAGGGACTCCGGCAGTTCCCCCCGCTCATAGGCTTCATTGAACATGGCCAGCAGTGGCTGGAGTAGCTCCTGCTTATGTTTTATGAAACTCACTGGGCAACCCATCCGACCCGGGCGCTTAACATGTGGGCAGGTGTTGGATCACCGCCTCCAGTTCGTCCGAGGTGATGGGGGCATCTAGGTCTGCACGCTCTAAATCATCCAAGGTGGGCAGCCCTATGTCCTCTATTGTTTCCAATATCTCTTGACCCATATTCTCTCCTGCGTCCTCATATAGTCGTTTATAATACTTGAGGAACTCCTCGTTTACTCCCTCCTGGGTATTACAGATTCGGCCTTCCTCATCCCTGACCTCTCTGATCACCGGACGGAGGGGTCTCATTTTTGTATAACTAGGCCAGTAGTCTGCCCGGCTTATCCCCACTACATGTTGCCTCTCTGTATATTTCTTATAACTTAGCTTGCATAATCTGTCCCAGAGTTCACTACAGGTCAACTGTAAATCCCTTATCTTGGCGCTGTCCTCCCGGGTGGTCCCCCCACTCTGTATCAGGCTTTCCATCTCTCTTTCTGCTTCTTGCAGTTCCTGTTCTATACCCCCTTGGAGCCCTTTAGATTTTGATATAGCTACCCCGCGCACCACCACCTTAAATGCCTCCCATCCTGTTCCCGTGGATCGTACACTGCCCGTGTTGATATCAAAGTATTCTTCGATGGCCCCCTCAGGTCCTCTCAAAATCCTGCATCCTGTAGGGCCCCAACTCTAAGCCTCCACGTCGGGATTCGCTCCCTGGGGGGTTGATGTCGCCACTCTACGACCAAAGGCGAATGGTCGGAAAGTACCCTGGCCTTATATTCTGCGCCCACCATCTCTCCCACTATCTCGGCGGCAGCAAACACATAGTCCAGCCTCGTGTGCAGGTCATGTGGCGCTGCGTAATGTAAGTATTGCCTGTCCGTTGGGTGCAGCCGTCTCCACACATTCTTTAGACCGAAGTCTGTCAACAGTGTCCTCAGTGCTTTAACTGCCGGCGCCGGCTTATCTGACTTGGTATCTGACCTGTCTATCATGGGGTTCAGGGTGCAATTGAAGTCCCCTCCCCACACTATTGCGCCACCCAAGCGGTGTGACATAGTTATCGGCATATAGTTTATCCCTTACAGTAGACATCATAATCCCCAGGTACCGTATGCCCGCCGGTCGCCACTGGAAGTTATTGCCCACATGAATTCTTTGGACTTCTGGAGTTAGGGGGAGGACCTCAGATTATTCCCATTTGATCCTATGCCCCGATAGTTCTCCATACCTGGTCACCTCCTGCATCAACGGGGGAAGATTCTGGCACGGGTGTTTGACATAAAGAAGAACATCATCGGCATATAATGATTTGATGGAAAGATGTGTACATGCATAAATCCCGCACTGCGCATGCAGCTCCCGTATGACACGCCAGGGGTTCCATTGCTAAAGCAAATAGGGCTGGGGGAAAAGGGGCATTCCTGCCTTGTGTCGTGCGTGGGATATATCTGTGCTGAGATAAGACCATTTGTATATACCGCAGCTCTTGGGGCCGAGTCACCGTAGATTTTAAATCTACGTTTTGAGCTCCATCTCTCAGGACTGCACGGATTCTCTAGTACATATGTGTATTTTTAAGGATAATTTCCTATTTCACCAGCTGTAATGACACTTCTTTTAACCTACATTTGTTCCATATTTATTTTCACCCTTTCTGTCGTTTCTCCGTTGTGAGAAACCAGAAGGCGTCTCACCCGCTAGTCCCCGGGGATCTGTCATCCAGGTGGCCAGGACACGGCCATCGCTTTTGGACCCATTTCCTGGGGGTGGACCAGTGCGGTAGGATCACCTGGGTGAGGGGTCCTCGGGGAGTGGAAGTGGGACACTGGATGGCGAGGCAAGGTATCCCCTTCCCTGTAACACCTTTACCCCATCCTACCAGGTAGGATACTTAAAAACTCAACCCCCCCCTTCCCAAAACAAACACTTTGTCACAGAGCCGTATACCTGACATGTCCCAAAGCAATGGTCAGGCAGGGTCAAGCAATTACTGATCATTACTTCCATCACGCTTCCCCACATGGATTAAAAGGGGAGCACAAAAGCACACTCTGAGCAAGGCAAAGTGCACAAGGAAGCAGCAGTCCCAAGATGGCACTTTAATACAAGGCGAAAGACGGCACGACTAAAGAGGATTGCAAGGAGGGACGTGCCCTTGACCTTTTCAATGAAAGACTGTTATTTTCTGGAGCCTTCGAGAATAAGAAACGTAAGACCAGGAATTGAGGCTGAAGAATCCTGCATTGTGTGTCAGAGGTACCCGTGGCTCTCCTACATCAATAGTCAAGACAGGGAGAATCGTTTGCCACCGTGGTACTGTCCTTGGCTCCTACAAGAAAGCAAAACCAGTTAATTCAGCAGCACAGCTGCTGAGTTGAGGAGACTGATACCAAACCGTTCTGTGTTAAAGTCAAGGTTGCAAGCAGCAACATTGTATGGTGAAAACGGAAGAGAACAGTGTATGAAACGTATGTGGAAAGTTACGCAACTACAATTAGAAGCCAAGATACAGTACCGTAGACAGAGTGGTCCCGGCCCAATCGTTATCACAAGGGACTTCCGTGCCCGAGTCTCTTTGCCTCTCAGTCTCTTCTTTCAGAAGGCCTGAGGTGACAAACAATAAGTAATTTTCCTCTTATGTTTTCACAAGTACTCAATTTCTTAGACAATTCACTATTCACCTCGTATCCCCCTCAGTCGAGCTCAGATCCTTTTAACACAATGCTCGTAGGATATTCTTGTATCCTGTTTCTCGGGCGACTCACAGCTCACCCTGGATCCCCCTAAACCGGGCTCAGATCCTCTTCAATACAATGTTCAATTAGTTTTCCTCCGCATGGCTCGGTCCAATTTCAATGTAACTTTTTTAACACAAACTTGCTTTAACCAAAAGCTCTCAGCTGATCTCCCTCCGTCGGGCTCGGACCAACTTAATCTACTTTGTCATTAACTTTCTTTACATCATTAACATCAAAGACTTTCAATTGTGCACAGGATTTAGCTTGACCCGTTGCAGGACCAATTCGAATCACAATTCTTTGACAGTCTTTCAGTTGGATACCTTACAGAGACTTTCGAATGAGCACACACGCAGTGCCAGACCACTCTGTCAAAGCTATCGTATCTTGGCTTCAAAGTTCAATCACTCATCTGTTGTTCAATTTTATTTGTGTTGATTATCACATACGTTTCATACAATGTTCGCTTCAGCGTTCACTAAACAATGTTGCCTCTTGCAACCTTGGCTTCAACACAGACCGGTCTGGTATCAGTTTCCCCAAATCCCCGGCTGTTCTGACTTCACTGGTGCTGCTTTGTCATAGGAGCCAAGGGCAGTCCCACAGCGGCAAGCAATTCTCCCCACCTTGACTATTTATGCGGGAAAGCCCCGGGTACCTCTGACACAAAATTCAGGATTCTTCAGCCTTGTTTCCTGGTCTTACCTTTTCTTTTCTCAAAGGCTCCTGAAAGTACCGGTTCCTTGTTGAATAGGTCAAGGGCACTTCCCTCCTTGAGAGCCTCTTGGTTTTGCTGTCTTTTACCTTGTATTAAATTGCCCTCTTGGAACTGCTGCTTCCTCGTGTGCTTTGTCTCGCTCAGAGTGTGTTTTCGTGCTTCGCCTTTTATCCGTGTGGGGAGGTGTAATGGAAGTCAGGTGTCTGTAATGGTCAGTGTTTGCCTGACCCTGCCTGAACATTTTATTGGGACATGTCAAGTTTACGGCTCATGTTTAGTCCATTTTCTCTCATAGCGAGCTGTCCGTGAGAAAGTGTTTGTGTTGGGAAAGGTAGGTGGGGGGGTTGAGTTCCTAAGTATCCTAAAGTAAAGGTGTTACGGGGAAAGCGATACCGCATCTCAACATCCGCTGTCCCTCTCCCTGAAGACCCCTCACCCAGGTGATCCTCCCACACTGCTCCACCCCCAGGAACTGGATCCAAAAGCAATGGCCGTGTCCTGGTCACCTGGATGACAGATCCCCGGGACTAGTGGATGAGAGACCCCATATGCGGATATAAATAAAGCTGTCCTAGAAAGGTTGGGCTATGATGATGAAACCTATTACCTGAAATTCCACAAAACGCTCCTACGACCAAGTGAAACTCTACGACAGTTCTACGGGGTCAAGGACCTAGCAGACAGATTGCTCCAACACGCAACAACTACCGTTGATGAAATCATGGAGATGGCGGTGCTGGAACAGTACTTGAACACCCTTCCTAACCTTATCCAAAGGAGGGTCAGACAACATCGGCCTAGTCTCTTAGTGCTGTAAACATAGTGTCCGCTCATCAGAAGGCCGGAGCCAGTCGACTGACGACCCTGCCAGGTGGAGCCAGACCCGGAGTGTGTCAACCTCCAAGGGTACCAAGATCACCCCTCCCCTTTGTCAAATGGGGGATCAGAGTCCCCTAAACCCTGCATAAGTGAGGTCAGTGGGACCGGCCCTTGAATCAATGGCGTCCCGCCCCAATAACCACAAAGTTTTGAGTGTAGGAACTGGGGTCACATCTCATGAAAACCAGAGCCATGATGGACTCCAATAGCCGGCACACAGCCGCAGTTACTGGGGCCCATCACATGGAAAGAACCCCTGATAAAGGGCAAATGTATACACAGTGACGTAAAACCTTACCTCTTCTGTGACGTACACCTCTATCTCCTGGGGGCAAGGACATCAGACTACCAGCTGCAGTTTTCCCCTCCTTACCTGAACCTGTAGTGGTAGGTTCCGACGACTCTGGGTTCGGTCACCTGATTCAAATAGCCAAACAAACAGGAATGGTTAAAGCAAGCCTGCTTCCACGACTGTAACTTGAGCAGTACCCGGTGAAGATATGATATCATAGTTTATTTATATAGCGCCTATAAACAATGTGTTTCAAAGCGATTCAAGGCAAGGGAGGGAACAAGGGAAAATACAATGACATTCTTACAAGCCATGAACAGTAAGAATGTGAAATTAACTATCGTACATGTCCTGACCACATTTCAGATAGTGCAAGAGCTAAGACATAGATGAGGAAGGGAGGGGGAGAGTGGGAAGGAAATGGAAACAGACGGATGACTTGCGTACGTGGCCTGACGACATTTCTGGTAAAGCTGGAGAAAAACAAGAGGTGGGGGAGAGGGGTGCAGAAAGGAAGTGGAGGAACAAAACAAGCGACTATCATACTAGGCCTGACGGCATTTCAGATAGTGCTGGAGGGGGGTTGGGAAAGAAAAAACAGTAAGGGGAAGGGGTAGGGGGGAGGGGGAAGAAGACAGACGAGGTTGCTATCATACTAGGTCCAGGGACAATTCTGAGAGTAAGTGCATAGAAGAAAGTAAGGGGAGGAGATAGGAAATGGATAAAGGAAAGGAGGAGAGAACAGAGTTAGCAGTCAAAAGAGTGGAGAAGCAAGAGGGGAGAGTGAATACAATTGCAGAAGTCAGTAGTAACACATAATGTTGCAAGCCAGGATACAAGATGAAGATGGGAACAGCATGATTCAGGCCCACCACGAGTAAAAGATGCAAAGGAAGTCCAGCATGAGAGTTGAGAAAGGGTGACACACTGTGAATGAAAGAAGGCCATAAAAGTAAAATCCAGCATTGGCCACAAGACGGTGATGGTGAAACCAGAATTTATCAGGACAGACTCCTGCAGAAGTATGCTTGAAGGGGTGAGGGGGGGAGCAGGGTAGAAGAATCAGGCAAAACGGGGAACACCTATGTGCGAGAATGGTGGGGGCACAAGGGAACATCACAGGGGGACTAGAGAGGGTGGGGATGGCCTGTGGGACAGAGGGAGTAACACATTTTGGTGCATGCTTACCTGCTGTCTGAGCAGGGAGTTGGGCCCTGGGTCTGCCTGGTCCGAACAGGTCCAAACAGAAATTACCCTTTTCTTTGTCTGCCCTTCGCTTAGGATGCCCTGGCGAGAGATACCCTTGATCTAATAGTTAAGAGCAGGAAGGAGGAGGCAGGGCTAAGAAGGTGGGTGGTGCTTAGGCCAGGTGACCTAGATCCACTTGCACCTGCTCCCCATCTGCAAAGATAAAGAGGCTGGAGGGCTCCTTAAGTAGGAAAAAAGAGCGGCAAGCAGGAAGGCACCAGGAGGGCGGAGCTTGCTAAGTGGGGAAAAAGAGCGGCATGCAGGAAGGCACCAGGTGGGCAGGGCTTAGGCCAGGAGACCTAGATCCACTTGCACCTGCTCCCCATCTGCAAAGGAAAAGAGGCTGGAGGGCTCCTTAAGTAGGGAAAAAGAGCAGCAAGCAGGAAGGCACCAGGTGAGCGGGGCTTGCTAAGTGGTGAAAAAGAACGGTAGGCAGGAAGGCACCAGGTGGGCGGGGCTTAGGCCAGGTGACCTAGATCCAATTGCACATGCTCCCCATCTGCAAAGGAAAAGAGGCTGGAGGGCTCCTTAAGTAAAGCCAAGTAGAAAAGAGCAACAAAGGAGAAAACGGCCTGGAACAGTCAAGCAATGTTACCGGCCTCTGTAGACTGGATGATCCACCACAATGGAGATAGTTTCCAACAGTGCAAGCCCAAGACCCGACCCTTGGAAACACCAGGAAGATCACTGATGGGGAGAATACGCCCCGGGGAAAGGACTAATGTTTCAAAAGATGGACGAACCTCTGTTATAGAATAGTAGAGAGAAACAATAGGGAGCTAGTATGGCAACTCCCAAGCAAATACAGAAGAACAGTGTGAGAAGCAGTTATTTTTATTGTTTGCATGTATCTAAATATTTTGAGTTGAATTGCTTAATATTTAATATACCATACGAAAAAAAGACCAGACATTCTTTCTATACTTAACATATTTTGTCTGCATTTTTTAAGCTTGTTTTCTCCTTTTAGGGCTGATTTATACCTTTCGCCCTCCCCCTTCACTCAAGCCTTCTGTCTTCTAACCTTTTGCCCGCCCCTTCCCCTCCCCCACCTTCCCCCATGGCTTGGAACTTTACTATCTGTGGTTTCTTCTAGCCCACTGCCTGTTTATTTGCTCTTGTCTTCTGCCATTCCTTAGTGCAATGGTCTTTCGTTCTTTCCTGCTCTGTTTGTGCCTGTTGTGCTGACTTATGTTTTTCAAAATAGCCATGAGTGACTAGCTCAAGAGATGTAAAGCAGCCTTCCAATTCTCAGTGATGTGGAATGATGTTGATCTGTCTTTTTAAGGATTAAGTCTCTTTTCTATTGTTTTTCTTTTGTTTGCTTCTGTTATTTATATTGTACTAAAAAGCCTACATTTCCTCTTTTCTATCCCAATTTGGGCTTTGTTTTCACATCTAACACATTGTGGAGGATCAAGAGCAACCACAGCCACTCATTGTGATAGAGAGGGTGTGTTAATAGGAGCTTTTGAAGAATGCAATGTTGTATAAGATAATTTTTTTTAAAATTGTTTTATTGGTTAAACAGTTAAACCTTTTAACAATTTTCCATTTTATTTCATTTCCCACTCTCTCCATCTCCTTCCATCTCCAAACCCAATTTCAAGGATTCCACAAATTTTAGAGCATCAATTGTTCTGCCCACCTTTTCAACTGTCCATAGTCTCTCCCAATAATCTTTCTCCGTATCTGGAGAAATTGTGGCCGTGTAACTCCCCATATCCGTCGAACATTTCGATGCAAGTTAGCATAACATGTCTGATGGACTCCAGGTGTTCTTTGTTTTCACAGAACCTACAGTACGCCTTTCACTTTTACATTAACTTTCTCCTCCATTTTACTTCTCTAGAGGCCCAGATATTCAGTCTACATCTCAGCAGCAGGTCTCTATAATGATTTGATGGAAACTTCTTCAGGTAAGGTGGGAGGGTAGTAAGTGTTTTTCACTCCCATATGATATTATGTCACATATTTTTTGCCCGTTTCTTCCCAGTCTTTTTCCTGGATAGTTCTTTTTGCCTTGTCAGGAGTGTATTTCAAGGTATCCTCCGAGATATTAACCTGTTCCAAGGTGTTAATACATAAGATCTTCCAGCTTTGGAGTATCATATCTCTATTTGTTGGCTCTTTTTGAGCTAGGATTTTGTAAGGTTGTGGTGGTTTGTCAATAATACATTTTCGGTAAAGAGATAACGTTTTCCATAGTACTATAGACGCCAGGGATTGGAGCCTTAATTCGGTTCTTATGAGCTCCACAGGCAGTGAGTTAGGAAGCTTCAAGATTTTCAGCCAAAAATATGACTCACATAGGCTCCAGACTTCCCACCGCAGAGCTAACAAGGCCCCTGCACCATAGGTAATTACGGCTACTACCTTTTGTTTGTAAAAGGTTAAGATTGGCGTCAAGGAGAACTTTCCAAATCTTCGATTTATAACTAGCCCCTGGTTAGTCAATGTTGTTAGCTTTTCCCTTATCAGTGCATATTGGCCTTCTTCATTACAATTTTTGTTTATCCTCACTCCAAGATATAGAGTAGTATCAACCACCTCAAATTTTTCGTTTTCTAGCGACCAGACAGGGCGTTTCGTTGCCGTTCTTGACTCCATTATTAATACCATGGATTTCTTGATGTTTATTTTCATTTAATTTTCTGTTAGAAACTCATTGAAGGCCTCTAGCCTTCGCTGAAGACCGATTGGCATTTGGTCGAGGAATACAGCGTCATCAGCATACAATATACATGGCACTTCGATTCATCGATCTTAGAGGTGAAGGCGCAGGTCTGGTCTTGTAAGATCTTCATGTCAGCCATATAAATGACAAAGAGGAAGGGTGCTAAGCCACATCCCTGTTTTATCTCCCGGGACGTTTCGATCTTTCTGATAACCCCACCATTTGCTGTTGTTTGGACCTGTATCGTAGTGTTGGTATACAGGGCTTGGATGGCTTCAAAAAGATCTGCCGGGCATCCCCATCTCTTCATCTTTAGCCACAGGCGGTCGCGGTTTATCCCGTCGAATGCCTGTTCAAGATCGATAAATGTTAAAGAAATGGCTTTTTTTCCTTCTAGGGCCTTTGCTTTCATAAGATTGATTAGGAACAAATTTAACGATGTTCCCACTCCACTGATGAAAGCTGTTTGCCTCTCATCCAGGATTTTGGCCTGTATTGCCCATTTTGTCAGGTCTCTTAGCAGAATAGACGCAAATAGTTTGCCTATTGAGTCCAGCAACGCTATCGGCCTATAATTTCTGAGATTACCTCTGTCCCCTTTTTTATAGATTTGTACGATGTATGCCTCTCTCCAAGAGGTGGGGATTTGTCTTGATCGTCTTATTTGTTGGAACAATGCATAGATTAGATCTGTCCAATCTCCACAGTTGTCCTTAAGTTCTTATTCGAGATGCCATCGGGCCCCGCTGCTCTAGAGGCACTTAATTTTGTTATCATCCCTACGATGTCATCCCTGTCAAATTGAATTGACCAGGGATTTTCTTAATGGTCCCTCTCTGTATCCATTTTCTTATTTTTCCCCTCATATAGGGTAGTGTAATGATTGAACCAATTTTCCTCCGAAACTTGGTTTACACCTATTGCAGATTGGCATAGCTCCCTGTTGTTAATGATATCCCAAGTGCTCCTTGCATTGTTTGTTGATACTGCGGCTAGCATTTTTTACGCATCACCTTGTGCGCTCAGATATCGCGTGGAGTGTAGCCAATTTATTTATGTTTGCCCACACTTCCTCAGTTTTTTATCTTTGTCTAAAGAATTTTTCTTTTTTACGCATGCCAAGGTAGCTCTGTATTCTTTCCTTTTGGCAACTAAGAGTTCATCATATAGGTGTTTCCTTTTAATTGTTTTACTATGTTCGGATCGTACTTGACCTCAGAGGCTTCCAACAGCCATCTGTATGCAACCTCATCTTTACCATCCCCTATGGCGTTGTATTTTTCCACCAGCTTTGGTATAGACTGTTTTTTTTTATCCTTAACCGATTTCTTCCCCAGGACACTTCCGTTTCCATCGCTCCTGTTCTAATTAATGGTTTTCTTATTTTCCAAGAGAGTTCTGTTTCCAATAAACAGTGGTCACCGTTTGCTTGCTTCTTTATTGTAAAGGATTTTACCCATTTAAGGGTATTACCACCTACAAAACAATAGTCCAAACAAGCTCCAGATTTTCCACTGTGCCATGTATTGACGCCCATTTGATCTCCTCTCGTCTGGCTATTTAACATCTTCATGTCTCGAATTTGCATTTCCTCCATCCATTTTTATTCTTTCCGTACCAGTTGTTTGTCCACTTTGATTGTACCCTCTTTATCCAGTAATTTAATATTTAAGTCACCACTGAGTAGGATCAGTTGGTCTTTATCCACCGTCATTGACTTGTCGATGGCATTCATGATGGCTTTTAGGTAACTTTCAACTTTTGGCATATTTTCACTCCACTAGGTATTGATCAATATCAACTTGGATGGACCTTCACTCTCCTCTGGTTGAAGTGTTATTTTTAATATTTGCACAAAAGGATTTGGTATGTGATGTTCCAAGACTTGTAGATGGCCGTCTAGTTTTTTTAAGATCATCAGACCCCCGAATGGTCTCCCTTTTGGTCCTTTTCTAGCCGGGTTTATGTACACTTCATACCCCTCACATACTGGTTTTTCTTGCAGCCAAGATTCCTGTATACAAATGAGGTTGTATTTTCCCAAGAAATTGCTATTGTCAGTAAACAGATGTTTAAAGCCTCCGGTGTTCCATGAGGCACAATAAACATTTCTTTGGGACTCCTTCTCAATCTATAGTTTTTTCATAGTATTTAAGGCTTTGGCCATCCAGGACCAGTCGTTAGTCTTCTTTTTCCCCTCATTAACATTTCTTTTGCTCGTATTCATATTTCCTGAGTTATCCACTGTGAACCTCAAAGTTATCATTCGCTCGGCACTTTTTTCTATTTTAGGTGATCGTTCCCTTTGGGTTTTAGATAAAGCTATTGGTTTTTTTCATAAGTCCTTTTTAGTTTCACTCTCTAGGATCAGTCTAGATTTTTCACTATTTTCTATTTCGGTGTGTTCTGTCACTCTATGTATTTTCTTCTCCCCCTTAGTCTCTTTTTCTTCCCTGTTTGTTTCTTTTGTACTAACATATTCGGGTTTTTATTCCAAGGTTTCTAATCGAAATCCCTTTTTTTAAGGATGTCACTGGCCTCCAGCAAATTTTGCTTTGTCTTTTTAGAATTTAGATGTAATATGACCTGGTCCATCCGCTTTTCGGTTACAAATTCAACAATTTATATGTCCTCTGTTACTACCTTGCGTAGAATTGATACTTGATTGAAGAGTGTCATAACTCCTATTTAGCACTATCCTTTTAGGACCGTTTGATGTTGTTTCTAATTTTAGGTACCAACCTTTAGGTGTCCTGGCTTTCCTGACAGTTCGAGAAGGAGAGACTTCTCTCTGGTCTTTTTCACTCCGCCCCACCCCCATTTTTTGGGATTTTTGGTTTTTGTGGAGTCTTCCCCCAGATTTGCGCTTTCTTTTCTTCAATATCCTGCTGCTTCCTTTTTTGTTCCAGTGTTTTGAACGGGGTAATGGCTCAATGTTTTTCACAGATGAGGGTCCTCTTTGATGGATATGTCCTTGTATCCTGCTTCAAATCTCCTGTTGTCAATTTGTCTCTTTGGGTTTTCCACTTTGTTTGGTCTTTTGCTTGCACTCCCTGGTGGGTAGTTTCCCAGTTGTCTATGGTCTGCCAATCAGATAAACTGATATTATCCCATTCTTCTTCTTCCCTGTTTTTGTCCATTATTTCAATAAGATTACTTGGATCTGCTGTTTGCTCAGGCTCAAATTCATCCTGGTCTATTTCAATGGTCTTTACAGTTCTGTACGCCCTGGATTCCTGCGGAGGGTCTAGCTCTCTAAGTGTCATTTCCCTTCTGGGCTTCTTTGCGCATTGCAGGCTTTCTCTTTTTGGCGGTGTGCTTATATTTCTCAGGAAAGCTCTGGAACCATTTACTTTCTGTTTTAGGGTTTCATGGTTCGATTCTTTTTTTTCCTTTTCCAATTTTTTGGGCACCACATTTCCCCCTTGGGGGTCCTGGTCATTTAAAGTAGCACCTGCAAAAATTGCAAAGTTAGACTGGTTTGGATTGGATGCGGAGTCTCCTCTTTTATCTGCCTGCTTTCGTGGAGAGATTAGGATTACATTGTCAGGGTTTCGACCTGTTTGTTTTAGTTGAACATCTTCTCCTTGTATCAATGTCATTGGGCCCTTTCCAGCCTTTATATTATCTCTCAACATGTCCTGCTCATATTCCTTTTTGTATATGCTTCTCATCCATTTGCAGTCCTCCAGGACTGCCTCCATCAGTAATGGTTTATCATTTACGTCTTTTCTCGCTAAATCACTAAGACGGTTTTGCCAATTTGCGTTTGCTCAGCTTCATTGTCCATTCTCATATCTAATCTCTTCAGGGAGGATTCCATTTGCAAGTTTGCCTCTTTAATTTGTATATTGGTGCAAGCTACTTCTTGTAAAGAGTCCCTTATGACCTCATAAAGCTTTAGGAATGGAGTAATCGTTATGTTTAGGGATGCCATGATCCCATTTTGGATGTGCGCAGTATCCTTTAACCTTTCAGTTTTACAGGCCTCACTAATTGATTGTGAGGTTTTCTCTTTGGACACCCCTTCTTGGGTCGACCTTTCTTCTACAACAACCGATGTTTGAGTCGTTTTAGTTGACATTTGTTTCTCGTAGGGATTGGTCGAATTTTTGTCATGGTATTCATCTCCCAAACACCCCATTTTGGCTTTCTTTTTGTCTAATGCTGCGATCTTCTCATTTATAAAGGAGAAGCTTTTCCTTTTCTCTCTTTCTATTTTCTCCGTCAAGATCGAGATATCTTGCATGATTTTATGTGCCAGCCTTGAGTTGCTCGGATTTACTGCAGGCGTATTTGTGCTTTCGCTTCCACTTAGACTCCAGATGGTTTGGGTCTCTCCACCGGCGTCCTGGTTTGGTCTTTATTCCACCCATCCATAGTCAACTCCGTCCCTCTTTTATGAAAGGAGTTTGGATTTTCCCTCCCTTTATCCCCGTCAGTTTTTTCATCCGTTACCCTCTCTTCAATTTGTTGGTTTCTCAATTGTGGGGTAGATTTATGTCCTTGATTTGGGTTCTCTCCCATATCTGACGTGAACATTTTCGTTTGTTGTGGGTTCTGCCCCTACAGCTTGCATTTGATGGGATTTTTTTGCTTTTGAGATAGTGGGTTCCTGCAGGGCTTCTTCCAAATAACCTAGGTCTGCAGGATCCCAAGGACCTGCATTTTCCCATGAGGCCTCCGAAGAGGCAGTTTGATTTGGGGTTTTGTTAACAAGATCCTTTACGCATTCGGGGCCACCAGTGAGTGAATTTGACACCTTGCCTGGAGATCTTTCAATGACATTTCCCATTAAATGGCCAATCTTCTCTTTGGCTGGAGGGACCCTCCCCTCCTGGTCTGCGGTGGACTGGTCCAAGTCAATCGCAGCTTTTGATTTTTGCCCCGAGTTTTGATCACGTTAGCGCTCCGCAGGGCCGGTGGTTGGAGGAATCTCCTTCTCCAATTCTAGATTTTTCACACAGATCTCGGTTTCCCCCCACTTTTTCATTTGACGTCCTATCCTGAGCTTTATCGGAGGTCTCAGATGGTTCCTCATTTTTTTGTATCATACAATCCCCGTGCTCTTTAGGAAGGGTGGAACTTTCAGCCAAGTCATTTACCCCTGAATAGCTATTGCAGTGGTCTCCCCGTTTCCCTTCTACCCTCCGTTCCTCCATGCTCTGGTTCATTCCCAAACCCGTTAATAGGTGATTTCTGGTTTCAGCTGGTATTGGGATGGGAAGGGCATTTTGGGGGTCATTGGGCTTGGGGATTTTATCGAATTCTCCCTCAGTTTCTAAGGGTAACCTTATGTTTTCAGCAGTCATTTCAGCCCCCACAGAGAGGCTCTTTCTTTTCTTTGTATTAAATGGTAGACGTGTCTGTTTTAGCACGGGCAGATCATTTTGCACCACTTTAGTTGTTTGTTCAGACCTTCCCTCTGCTTCTGGGAGGGAAGTGAATCTTTGTCTTACCTGAAGGCGAGTTCTTAATCCCGGAGTCGGTGTTTCCACGGCTGCAAACTTAATTTTCGTAGTGCAGCTCCTCTTATAGGATATCACGCTGTTGAGTTGACAATGCCAGGGGGCCTCCAACTATTCACCGTCGTGGAGTTTGATCCCTGCCTCAGCCGCAGCAAGCAGCCAAACAGCAAAACAGCAGTTGTATGAACACTGCAACAAGCCCTTTGCACACAAGGGCTTAGCGCCGCAAGGGTGCCTGTGAGCCTGTTTTAACAGCTCACTTCCTGTTTGGGGCGGGTCCAGGTGCAGGTGGGCAGGGCCTGATAGCGCAACAACGCTCCCCTCTCCCTTCAGCTCGTCCTTGGGTCCTTTGGTGCTCTAATGCACTGAAGCTGCTTTGGAGGCACAGGGTTAGCAGCCACAGCGAAACAGCAGTTGTATGAACACTGCAACAAGCCCTTTGCACACTTTGTGTAAGATAATGGGTTATAAAAGGGCCCTCAAAGCTCCACCGTGACACGTTTTGTATGACTGAAAAAAAATCACAAAAGGGTTAAAAAGATTGAGTGAATTGAATATTTGTGCAGTTGGGTATACGTAACGGCTGTGGGATCAACATATGACTCGAGACCTGCACTGCACACGGCTACCAATTGGATGCATACATGCTCGCTGAATTATTCCCATGGACCCTCGATAAATACTTGCTGCTTGTGGCATTCCTGCCCCGCCGTACTAACGTTTTTGCATAATGTAAATTGTTTCTACATCACCCCTGGTTTATACGCCACCATGCCATGCACACGGTAACCAAGCAGAAAGTGCCAGTGCCAGTAGCATCAGCACCCTGGACCCTCGATGCATCCCTGCTGCGCATGGCTTTTTAACCGTTCACAAACGCTTTGCACAACACAATTATGTTCCTCCGTATTCAGCTCCACTAGTAAATAGTGGTGCGTTGCGGGCTAGCTCCACGCACCTCTGGGCAAGCTCAATCTGATCAAACAGTGGGTGGATGCTTCTACCATTCCTGACCCACCACCTCTGCTCACTGATGCGCCATAGCTGTGTGGTATAAACAGCTGACTAAAAGAGGCCCTGCTCTCAGTCGGGCAGTTCACTGCTTCAGACTCACTTTTGCATACCAACGCCCTCGCAACAGTGCTCCCATAATCCAACCAGCGCATCGTCACACTCTCGAGCACCCAACCCATGAGCCCCCCTCTTACCCAACACACGCTACAGCACATTGGAACTTTGAGCACATGAGACTCAACCTCAAAATGTGGCACCCTCACCACCACACCGCTGAGCATTCACACAGCCACACCATGAACCACCCAACCACCACCCCCAAGTTAGCTGTGCACTATATGCGCCACGCCATCCCTTCGACACTGACACTTCAGCACATGAACGTATTCATACATGAATGTTTGTGAATCAGCTTTGAAATAATGCTGACATTGTTCCACAGCAAAACTAATCCGTGCTGTCAAAAGAACGTCACTGGCATCAAATTGCACAAACCAGACCTCTTAGAAACACTATCCTTGGTAAGCATCTTCGCAGATCAGCACACATGCTCAGAACTACGTTAGCCATTTTCAACTCCGGCACTAATATCAACTTACTGTTCTCCCTCTTCCCTTTTCTCCTTGGTGCATCATCATATCCACAATCATATGAAAATACCCCTGACATGATGTAAAAATGCAAAAATGTACAATGATATGTAACTGTGAACTCTGTATGCTAGTAACTTTAACCACACAATGTATCCATGCTAATTGTGCATCACCCATTTAATTGATCAATATATGTATGGTTCACTTGTCACCTCACACTGTTACTATGCATAACCTTTTTGATAGTTTTCAGCCTTTGCCAGCTTTTTAATCCGCTCTTGAGGCGAATCTTTGGTGTTAATATTGTACTTTGGTACTGAGATCTGCACTTCAAGTACCTCTATTGTGGCTGAGACAATAACAAAAACCTATATTGTCCTGAGAGGATAGCTCAGCGGCAACGTGTTCGCCTTGGAAGCAAGACGACACGAAGCAACACAGGTTCGATCCCTGGGTCTGCGCTTAGACACCTCTGGGTATTTAAGCGCGTTATTAATACGCAACTAAGACCAACAAAAAAAACAATTATGCAACTAACAAACAATTCCTGTAACAGCGCCTTGATGCCCGCGGGCTGTGTGAGTGCTTTAAAAATGCAAATAAGTTAAGTTATATTTTTCTTTAGTTGGTACTTGTATTGTGTGCGATCCCAGAAAATAGATAAGTTAGTGATCCAGTAAATAATAAACTGATATGTTTATTAATATATTTTGTGTAAATGCGTTTTTCATGTATTAATTTCATACATTTTCATTGTACGCATTTGTCATATACTTATTGTAATAATCGTTAGTCTCTCATGCGTTTTTCATGTATTATTCCATGCATTTCCATTATGCACATTTACATTTCCATTATGCACATTTGTCTTAATGTAATATTATGATCTCCCAACACGTGTTTCCCCACAGCATCGGCCATGGTTCTTCAGGAGAGATTCTAAACAGAAAAAAGTAAAGAAAAAGAAATTCAGACTTGTAATTGTTTTCGCTAAGTGAAAATGTGATTCAAATGATAAGAAAATAAGAAGCTAAGAGAAATGGTTGAAGAAAGAGGACTAATAGTATTGAATATGTTTCTCTTATATTATACTATTTCGATTCACTCACCCTTTTGCTTCAATTGCTTTCTTCAAGGTGATTGGTTAATGGCATTTCAATCTCTTTGTTTCAATTCAGAGTCTGTTTGTCAGAACTGATGAATCTGCAACAGTCCAGAAGGACTAATTACTTATCAAGCCCCCTTGCAAGTTTTTTTATAAAGTTGTTTTCCCTTGCTTTCAAAGGATGGTAAACAAATGAGCCATAAAGGGTCACTAAGATGGGGATTTAAGAGGTTTGTGGCATAACCTTAGAAAACTGGGCAGTTAAACTAGAAATCTATAGTTCTCGCCCAGAAAGTTTTTGTTAAAAAAATGAATGAATTTACCTTTTTTGAAGTGTTTCTAGCAACAAGGTTCGATTGCCTTGTTTTTCCGCCAGGATCCGCGATGGATCCCTTTGGTTTCTACTTCCTGTTTTATAGACTGTGTTATCCCGTGATGATGTCATCGCGTAAACGTACTGTGTTAACGTCACACGTTGGGCTGCGTGCGGCAGCCATTTTAGAGTGGCAAAGTCGCTGCTCAGCACAAAATGATCTGGTTTGCTTTTCTCTAAACTGATCATTTTACAATTTTGGTTTCTATTAATTTGAGGATATTTTTGTGAACAGTTTAGGTGCTAGTTTGTCTTAAAGAGATGAAACCTGATATATTTATCGTGGTTGAAGAAAATGAGTCTTTAGAGAAAGGAAAAAAGGAGAGACAAAATGGGGGAAAAAAAGGAAAAGCGAACGAAAGAAAAATTATTCATGAAGAAATAAGCATAGTCTAGAATTACAACCAAGGTGCCCACAAATTAGTTGTGACATCATAACACTTCGAAATTAAACTAATTTGCATCAATTGTGTATATCAGTTATACATATGTCAAAATGCATTCATTTCTCTAATATCATGATGTAAAGCCAATAGGCCATCTCATGTTCTGTGTTCAAACCAGTATGACAAGTGTCCAAAATACAGATCCACTTAGCTTCTCTTCTACGTAGTCTGAGTTCTCTATCACCACCTCTTTCTGGTTGATCAATTTTCTCTAAACCCAGAAATGTAATGTCCTTGATGTTTGATTGGTTGTGTTGCATAAAGTGAATGGCCATAGGGTATCTTGCGTCTCCATTCTTTATTGCTCTTAGGTGTTCCATAATGGGATTCTTCAATTCCCTTATTGTACTTCCTATGTATTTCTTTTACCACAGGCACATATGATTGCGTAGATTACATATTTGATTTCTTGCGTTTTTCCCGTTGGCAAACTTATGTGTTTGGTTCCATATAGCATTTGGATGCAAATTGTACAATTACCACATTTGTAGGAGCCTGTCGGTGCTGGCACTTTCAGGAATTTACTAAGATTATTCGTACTTAGATTCTTGAGGTGGCTTGGGCTCAATCTCTGTTTCAGTGTAGGAGCTTTCAGAAAAATCATTGTTGGCTTCTCTTCTAAGTATGTATTTAATGTTATATCTGTTTGTAAGATATTCCAATGTTTACTTCGTACTTTCTTCACAATAAATGCTTCACTGCTATAAGTAGTGATAAAATGAGTTTTTGTGCATTTCTTTGAAATTTCCTGCTTATTTGTTAGTAGACTCGGCCTGGAGATTTTTTCAGCTTTTCTTATAGCTTGATCTAAGGAGTCCTCATGGTAGCCTCTCCGAATAAACTTTTCTTTCAAATCAGTTATGTGCGTCTGTTATTTCTCTTCCATGCTACAATTATGTTTCTCCATAAGGAATATTTTTGATGGTATTTTTAGCATGGTTGCTTTGTGCATGTAGTTTGTTGTTGACTGCCGTTGGTTTGATGTAAAGATCTGTTGGTATTCTTTCCCCATCTGTGTACAGTTGTAGGTCCAAAAATTCAATTGTCTCTGAGCTGACTTTTTCTGTAAATTTTATGTTATAGTTGTTATTGTTGAGATGATTTATATATTCTTCGAGTTCAGTCTTGTTTCCACTCCATATCATGAGTACATCTTCGATGTACCGCCCCCAATATACAACATTTTTGTCTATGAATGCTTGATGTTGCCATGCTTGGTTTAGTTCGAAGTGCCCCATAAATAAATGTGCATATGTCGGTGCAAATTTGGCACCCATGGCTGTTCCTTGCTATTGTTTGTAAATTGTTTTGCTAAACATGAAAATGTTGTTGGTTAAAACAAAGTTAAGCATCTCTAGGATCATATTGTTTTGTTGTAGGAATGAAATAGATCTTGTTTTTAGAAAAGAATCAGCGGTTTCCAGTCTCTTTGTGTGCTGTATGCTGGTGTACAATGACACCACATCTAGGGTAACAAATAGAAAATCTGTCTCCCATGGAATTAGTTCTATCTGTTGAATAACATGTTTAGTGTCTCTCAAATAAGAGGCTAATCCTGTCATAAGTGGTTGTAGATGTAAATCGATGTACTGTGAAATCATCTCCATGAGAGATCCTATCCCATTAATAATGAGCCTACATGGTGGAAAAACCTTGTAGCTTTTGTGTATTTTGGGTTGGAAATATATGATGGACATCACTGGTTTTTCTATGTCCATATAGTCTGATTCTTCTTATTCTGTCAAAAGGCCAATTTCCTCCCAATTTTTCACCATTTGGTGCCATTGTATTTGTAGATGTTTAATCTAAGTTGTTTACTACCTTCCGCAATATAGTCTGATCTTTGCATAAGTGCTATGTTTCCTCCTTTATCTGCTGATTTTATAACAATCTGTTGGTTCTTGGATAGTTGGTCAATAGCTTCTTTCTCTGCTCTTGTGAGATTGTTTGGTTTTGGAAGTTTTGTTCTTAAGGGAATTTTTTCCTAGATCGTTGCTTACTGCTTTGTGGAAAATATCTATGGCGTTATTTTCCATCAGAGTTGGAATTAATTTAGATTTAGGTTTCAAATATGTTTCTTCCGTTTGGAATGGATCTATGTTTTGTTCCTCCATAAACTGTTCTAGAGAGAAATTTGCTAGTCAAGTTCATAATGTTAACCGATCCTTCTGCTAGTTCTACAGTGAGGGGCGAGATGTCTTTGATGTTCTCCTCTTTGGTTTTCAACCCCCCTCCTTGGGGTTATTGCTCACCTTAGGTTTTTGTGCGTTGAACTCTCCGTCCTGCGTCTCTGTGAAGGGGCGCGTGGTTAGTGCAGGTGTTCCGTGGACCTAGTTGCTTCACTGGTCCGTGTGCCCTTATGTCAGGTCCAGACAGGCTGTGACTCTGACTCTGCTTGCTGTCTTCCAGGTGAGTTATAATGTATTTTCCGTCTTTATTCTGTCTCTTTCTTTCCCTCTGTTTTCTCTGTCTTCTCTGCGTCTTGCTCCATTACGCAGTTCCCTAACAATGTCTCTTTTGTTTTCACAGGGATGGTTGTAATCTCGGATTTGCCACGCCGATGGCGAAGACCACAGTGAGTTATTGATGCGTGGAGCGCTGCGCTGTTTATTGGTGTTAATTGCTAACCTGTGTTCTCTTCTCCTCTTTGTACAGGTTGCGGTGATGTTCCGGAGCGATGAGCGATTGAAGCGCTGCTTGCCCAGGAAAGTGCTTTGTTAATGCTGACCTTGTTCCTTCTCCTTTGCAGGTTGTGGTGAAACCCGGAGATGGGCGAGGTGAGAGAAGCGCAGGGTGCTGCCAGGACTCGCTGCTTGCCCAGGTAAGAATTGTTATTAATGCTGTCCTTGTTTGTTTACCTTTGCAGGTTGCAGCGAACTCCAGAGACGGGCGAGGTAAGTGAAGCGCAGGATGGATTCAAAGCCGGTTACTTCACAGGTAAGTGTTCTTGCTCGCAAATGCTGTTCTTGTTCTTCCAGGTTATTAATGGAATTCGGATCTAAGGCTTCAGGATCGGGCCGCCGGAGAAGCAGATAAGCAGGAGCTGGACACAGTGAGCGTTATGCTGCAGGAGTGCAGAATCACGCAAAGTTCATCGCCTTTGATGGCCATACAAAGGGCCAGCATATTTCCAAACAAGGTCTGGAGCAATGGGTCTCCTCCTGCATCACCCACTGCCATCAGACGAAAGGCGACCCCCTTTCCAAACCACCGTCAGCGCACTCGACCAGAGGGAGAGCAGCGTCAACAGCTTTCCACGTAGGGGTGGCCCTGAATCACAAATGCAGAGCCGCCACGTTGAGCACTCTGCACACGTTCGCTAAACACTACTGTCTGGCTGAAGATGCCAACGAAGAAACTGCAGTTGGACAGGCAGTGCTCTGACATCTCTTTGCATAAGGTAGGACCAGCCTCCCTTTCCCACCTTTCCCAGAGTATGTAACCATTGTGTTGCTGCATGGTAAAGGTTTGAAAAGAAATATGTTTTTCTGTATTTGCATACATGATATGATGGTGGCATGTTTTAACTGCTTGGTATTCTATTCAAGCATCTGAATCTATGAAAGATCCAATGCTGGAGAAGTATTAGTTACTTACCTGTAACTGTATTTCTCCAGCATGGGTTTCTTTCATAGATTCACATGTGCCCACCGGCCTCCCCTGAGAGGCTGCTCCTACGGTCGGGATCCATCATACTGTAGTCTCTACGGTTCAAAATCTGAAGATGACTGCCTGGGGCGGAGCTTAAGCCCTGCCACCTCATTGGTTGGGGTCATAAAGCACCAAAGTGAGGTGGAGGGACTACACAACAGAGTGGCTCATAGGCCATAATGGACTATATACATGCATTTCTATGTAGCAATATGTGTATATTAAAATATTTTAATAATTATTTTTCATCACCGAGGATTCCCAGTCTGACGACGGGGAATATTCAAGAATGTGAATCTATGAAAGATCCAATGCTGGAGAACATAATATTACATTAAGATAAATGTGCATAATGAAAATGTAAATGTGCATAATGGAAATGTATGGAATCAATACATGAAAAATGCAAGAGAGACTATAACGATTATTACAATAAGTATATGACAAATGTGTAAAATGAAAATGTATTAAATTAATACATGAAAAACGCTTTTACATAAAATATATTGATAAACATATCAGTTTATTATTTACTGGATCACTGACTGGTATCTATTTTCTGGGATCGCACACAATACAAGTACCAAGTAAAGAAATCTTTGCATAACCTCACTACTTCTATGCACAAATTGGGCTACATTATTTGTATCACCTTATCAAAATGTTTGTTTGTTTATTGTGTTTATATAGCGCTTTATGCCAAAGTGCTTTACATTATAACAACAACAATACAATAACAGTAGAAGCAATTACAAAATATGAGTCGAACCAGTAATACAGCAACTAGAACAATTTGCCAGGGAAGAAGGGGTGGAGAGGGGAAGGGAGTGGGGAACAGGAAGTGAGATAAGCTGAAGGCAAGAAAGGAGGAGAGGGAACTTAAGAGGAAACCAGGCAGGGAGAGGTATGATGATGAGGAGGATTAAAAAAAGGGGGGGACAGGGGATGGGGGAGGAGTATCAGAGTATCAAAATGACACCGATTACCAAATATGCTCAAACTGTGGTATGACTCATGAATGTCAAAGCCTTGATAATGGCCCTTGTGTGGTCGAAACACGCTTCAGCAACAATAAAAACTGAATGGTGAAATTCTAGAGCAAGAGTGCTCCTTACTTACTAACTGTGACACAGTATTGCTCGAAACATATGAGATCACAACCCATATACACAGCGCCGATATCGCAAGATTCCCACTACAATACCTTGCCCATTTGAATGTTGCAATTTATTTTATTATTGACACAATGGGGCTTAGGGTTGACTGATTTAACTGTGTGCGAGATAGAAATGATATGACACTTGGCCAGGACCTTAACTTCCTAGTGGACCGTGGTCCTCAGTCCTTCAATTTCCCTCTTACTGCAAAGCCACCTCCCAGATAGGGCAAACAGTAACACAGTCTTTGGGGTTTCATAGTATATCAAACACTTATTTCTTGGATGGCTCTTTCTTTCCTGGTACAGGCATCACCGGGCTCTAATGTTGGTCCTCCTGGGATTCCCTTACCAGGTCTCACCATCTGGCACACTGGGTCATTGGGGGATGAGGGGGGGAGTGTCAGGGTGGTTGTCATGCATTAGACACTGCAATCACAGTTGGACTACAGGGCACTTTAAACATAACTCTCCTGTTTTATTTGCAAAGGTGCACCTTAACTTGGCCTATATTGAGGAGATGGCACCAGCGTGATATGAGTGTGTATGGAGCGCCGTCCCGGCCGTGTGTGCCCTCTAACAAAACCATTTTGTTCACTCCCCTATAAACCTCTTTTGCTGCATTAAATGTCGCAAAAGTCATCAGGAACAGAGAGAGGCCCCTCCCTTCAGAGCAACCAGTGTTAAACACTGTCCCAACCCAAATTCACACCTGCGCCTCACCAAGCTGGCATAGTAGGCGGGTGTTTGTGAAAGGCTCTTGGGGTTGGGATGACGACAATAGAGGCATAGTCAACAGTACTTGGACCCAGGAGGCTATCGGTATAGCAAGCAGTGCTGACTCAGCAACATCTAGTACATGGAGAGGTAGCGCCTGCTGTGTGGAGTGGGGGAGCCCAGACTAGGAAGATCTGCCATCCAATGGTGGTTTTTGGAGGTTTGCAAGAGATAGCTGTACACCTGGACGTACAGGCCCTGGGTGCTAGTACTGCAGGGCAGCAAATCAATGAAAGTAACTTTGGCACAACCCTGGCAAGCCTTTTGGTGAGCTTTAGCTCACTTTGGGCTGAGGATTTCGGGCTGCCTGACCATGGCATTACTTCATCTTGCCTACTTGTCCATTCATTTGAAACTGTATTGGAGCTCCTCTCTTTCCCGGACCATCATGGGAAGTTATAGGTTCACCTAAGAGTGAGCTCATAGAAAAAAATCATCTGACCGCTTGGATCTTTATTTGACACTGAAAGGTTATGAGGCTTTTAATACATTTTAGTAAAAAGACTAGACTGGGCCCCCCTCTTGTGAACAGAATGGCCACAATGAGGGCAACTCCAGCATCTGTAGAGGTGGGTACCCCACCGGCCTTTATGAAAGAGGACTTGACGGCTTGCTTGAAATCAGAAGAGCCATTACTGAGATTGATTGAACTTGTAGAGTGGGTCCAAAGCTTTGGTAGATGAAACACTGTCCAAGAAACAGTTTGTTTGTTTGCACCCTTACTCCCTCAAAGAAAACATACTGCAGGCAACTAAAGACAAAGCAGATATCAAATGTAAGGGAAATGGAGTTTAACTTGTCCAGACTATTTTACCGTGTACCTTGATAAGGCTCCAAGAATGCAAAGTGATACTAGGAAGTTGCAAGAAGAAATACATCTTTACCAGTGACTGTTTTCATGCAGTCTCTCTTTCCATTACAAAACCAAACAAGCCTTCATCACATCAATTGGAGAAGGATGTGAGCTTTTGGAGAATGGGGATAGGGAGATCTTACTCGACTGTAAACAAGCAGAAGACCTACAAATGAATGTATAGAATGATGAAACATGAATTGTGTAGAAAGCATTCATGTGCAATTGATATTATACATAATTCGCTTACCATTCCGAGGTACTGTGTTGGGCTAGCTACAAACTTTTCCTCAACTGTTATTTCATACCATACACTTCGACCTGGCTGTCCTTAAGTGTAGGGCAGCTAAGCGGGGATGGAATGAGTCGGCCGAACCATCTGACAAACTGGCCTGCTGCCTCCTTCAAAGGCATTATCGACTCTGCATCCGCACCAAGAAAGGAGTATTCAAGTCTGCATCTCTGCGGCATCAAAGGACACGGCCAAACTTTTCAAAGTCTGCAAGGAACTGGCCAATTGTGCAGCAGCCTCTTCTTCTGTCACACTGCCGATCGCTGTGATTAGATACGACCTAGGGCTGGTGTCTATGTATGCGAGAGGGGTATGGTCAACATTATCACTGTACATGAAAATGATCTGTGAAGACAGCAAAATTCATTTTGATTTTTTGATGGCAGGTAGGGAAACTGATGGATCATTAATGGTGTAATGCATTGGAGAAAATGTAAATAAAACTGGGAGTGTCGGAAGATCAATAAAAAAATTAAACCAGATTCAGTGAAAAGAATTTTGTGGACAGACGATTGGAGAGAAATGTGGTAGAAAAAGAATAAGTATAAGATGTTCATACACTTGAGATAGGACATTAAACATCTAAATAGGTTGCCGAAATACATGGGAAAATTCCTGAGTAAATATCATTGCAACCAAGGTATTTGTTTTCGCATGAATGTATTATCCACCAAAGAAATTATGAGATTCAGAAACATAGGAACGGATGATAATGTCATGCGCCCGCATGAGTGGCGCTTGTGGAATCGATGGAGACTCCGATGCCATTGAGTTTGCACAATACATTCCCGGGCCGCCGTTCTCAGTGGTCTAGTTGTTTCCAACATGGCCCACCGTGCGGGCTGCCTTAGCTAGTCAGCACCCGGCGGCCGTTGCGTTGCAACCCTTCTGGTTCCCTCCTGTTTGGGTGAGACGCTAGTTTTCTGATCATTGAGCTTTTCAGAGCCCTGCTTTCCCTGTGGCATTCTTTCTGCTCCTCTTGGGCTTCTCTTGCCTTGCTGTCCTCTCCTTCCTTGACTCCCTTTCGCTTCCATTTCTTGCCTCCTCTTGGGCTCCCTTCTTCTCTCCGCACAGCTCGGCCACGCTTGTCCTTTGCTCCCCCTCTCCTTACCTGGCTCTCCTGGATTCGCACCTTTCGCGCTATTGTTTACAGCGCGGCTCTCTCTCTGACACGTCTTCCTGTGTTATTACCTACCGGCTCTTCCAGGACCCCCTGCTTTCTCACTGATTACTTTCCTGGATCTCTGGTTCTCCGTTTGCCTCACTTTGGACCCTTGCTGAGTGGATACCAGATCCCTCTTAGTCCTTGGCACAGAGGTGTATTTCCTCTCTTGTGTACTCCACAGCTTATTGGACACTCACAACACCTACTTTCAACATGAGGTTTTTTCCGCCAGCCCTGGCTTTTTCCTCTTGCGGCTTCCTCTGGGAAGGGACCACTAGCCCGCCCTTTATCTCAAGCAAGGCATAGTGGCTTCCCTCAGCCGAAGACCATATCTCTTCCAAACAAAGCTAAGCACCAGATGAAGAGGAAGAGACCAGAACCCACCGACAAGCTCCAGTGAGACAGGTGAGGACGAGGGGGAGTTGACAGACTTGAGTGATGAACCCTGCAAACATGCTATCCCTGACAGATAACGACGAAGGGTGTCGAGGTTGTAAACTAAGTAACCAAGTGGAATCACGGAAACATTTGGTTATGAACAGTACACAGTGAAATAAGTGGAGAAATACATGTTTGGGTGATTTTAGAAGGGAATACCGATTGGTGGATGAAGAAAAAGGAATTGTTACGTGATGGCACTAATTTTAGGATGACATTTGCTCTAATAAGATTCTTGGAAGGTATTTGCTTTCTTTCCATCAAGGAAGGAAGGAAGAAGAAAGGCAGAGGGAAAAAAATGAATGAATGAGAGATAATTATTGGATTTTAAGATATGTTGATGAATTGAACTGTGAATTCAAGGACATTCTAAATTTTAGCGGTATCTTAGGGTTTTAATTGACGTACTTTTTGTTTGCTTTCTTCTCCTCTTCTTATTCATCTTCTACTAATTTTTCGGCGCTCTCCTGTAAAGGAATTAATTGATGTGATGATGAAGGATGGAATGAAATTGTTAAAAGTTTGTAATAAACTAAATAATAAAAAATTAAAAAGGGTTCTCTGTGTAATAGCGAGCCAGAGGTTTGCGACTATCTCTATACTCTGGTGACCTTACTGCAAAAGTTACTTGCGTGAGTCTCAAAGTGCTAAAATTACATTAAGGTGAAACAGGAAATATTTGAATTTACATTATTTTGTATTCTGGGGCTTGTAGTTGTCCACTCAGAATGTGGAAATACAGCCACAATACTCTTTTTCCTTAACTTGTGTATATAAGGATGTATATGTTGTCAGCATGCTTTAATATATGATTTGTGTATTTTGCAAGTAATCGCTATAAGATAGTATTATTGTAGTCATTGAAAGCCAAACTTAAATTGTTGTACCAAGTAAAGCACAGAAAGTATGCTAAAATCCTGGGTTCATTGCTTAACAAAAGTGGGTGACTCTGGCTTACAAGGTATTATAGTAAAATGCAAATTGACATGCGTCATGGACTAGCAATTGACAAAGCCACTATTCAAAGTGTTAGTCTGCACCCCACCCCCAAGGTTTTAGCATAGTTGGGCAGCTGGCAACATGCATGGAAAACAGTACAGGGGCAGCCCTTTCCTCTCAAAAATCTCAGCTCTCCTTAAGTGTTATAGATGCTTGTTTTGATGTGCAGAGGTTGTGTACATGATGCATACCTTTGTGAAATGATGACTACAAGCAGATGGGTTTATCACAAGGGCTCTTCTGAGTGTGTCTGTTTGTGTACTTCTTGAACATATTAAGATCTGTAGGGAATTTTAAGACAGGGGTCTGCAAACTTTGACTCCCTAGATGTCTTGGACCACACCTACCACCAGTCCTGGCTAGCATAATCAGTGGTCAGCGATCCTGGGAGTCAGTCTAAAACATCTAGAAAGCCACTGGTTGCAGATGCCTGGTTTAGGGGTTCTCAAGTCTTCCAATGCCAGTTGTGGAATAGGTAGTAATTCCTGACTCTTAACCTCATAAAACAAGAAAGAAAAATGCTTACAAAATGTTTGTTTTCATGTGTATTTGCTTGAATGTGTTTGCATGTTGTGAGGGTGTAGGAGTAAGACTCAGACACATGGGTGGTAAGTTGATTGGGAAAGACCTCTATTAATAAATTAATAACAAAAACCAGAGTGATGGGGTGGAGGAAATCCTAACTAGCCCTACCTCTTAGGAGCGGGTTCCCTGCCTCAACAAAACTAGCTAATAAAACTGTCTATGTCGGAATGTCCAAAGTAAAGTTCGCCATTATGACGTGCAAGGAATGAGAGAAGTACACAAGGTTGTGTTATTCACAAAATCAGACATTTTATTAAACAAAAATGGGTTGGAAAAACACCTCTGTAGCTCTAGTCTATAGAGGAGTTTTCCCTGCCTAAAAACTAAAACTAAGGATCTGTCTGTGTTAAGTAGTCAGTAACTTAAAAGCCGTCCTTAAGTCCAAACATTCTATGCTGACCCTCACACTAGGAACAAAACAACCAACGGGTGCAAGGAAATATCTTTGACTTGATACCAGCAAAAAGTGTTCACATTGAAAATATAAGGATAACTTCAACAAAAGTAACTTCCAATGGATTGTGTCCTCCGACATATTCTTAATCTTGGATATATCCAAGTCTGCTTGCAGCTTGCTTCGGAATTTGTATTTCATAGGGTCGAGCACCGTGCAGCATCGATTCTTGGCCTTCAACGCCTACGTAGCGTCCCTCGTGACGTCAACACTGGTATATGAAGCATGCGCGCTGACCTTTACCTCAATTCAATTTTTTCTGCATTGCTGTGTGCATCGGAGCCATTCGATACTCCTTCAATATGTCCTTGACACCGAAGACAGGTTTCAAACGGTGTGCGAACTGTGGGGCAAACATTTCCATAACAGACCCTCACTGTGTCTGTCTGTGGTGTTTAGAGACAGGCCACAAGGTGAATGACTGTGGCTTATGTCATTCCATGACCGTCAAGGCCTTGTGGCAAAGGAAGGGGAAACTTGACGCAGGTAAGCCCTCTCCCAAATCACCATCAATTATGCCGTCCAAACGAAAGTCGTCCTCCGAATTGAGGGATATTTCCCTTCAGAGAAAACGGCTAAAACATTGGAAACGTTCAAGATTGAGATATCGACGCTCATCGTCTTCTCACAAGAAGAGTAAGAAACAGCATCACAGGTCTTCACCGTCGTCTTCTATCTCCTCTCCCAAAACACCGTCTTTCTCTAAGAAAACCTTGACTCCGGTGGAATGGGAAAACTTCTGCTTTAAAATGCTTAACGTTTTCCAGAGGCAGGCTCCTCCAAGTGCCCCTCTTAAGGAGTAGGGAAACAAAGCCACCCCTCTGCATCTGAAAATACTAGAAGGGAGTCTTGTGCATCTCCTTCTCGTGCGCCTCAGAGCCCAAGAAGAAAGGCTCCTTAACGCGAGTCAAAGAAGTCTTCATCGACACATAAGAAAAAGCCAGTGTCTACCCCCTTGAAGCCGTCATCTCCGGTCTCAAAGCCTTCTTTGAAGGTGTCAAAGCTGACATGTTTATCGCCTGAAACTTCGACGCATGTTATCCATTCGCAGCCTTAGAAGCATTCAAAAGCATTGGCTCATTCGTTGACCGCTTTGAGTAAGTCGTTGAAGCCTTCAGCGCCTTCAACACCATCAGAGCATTCAGTGCCTCTGAAGGCTGTAACACCAGTTGTTGAGCTGACCAAGTCATTGAAACCCCTTCCTCGACCTGATTTCTTCAGGTCTATGGGTTCCATCTTCGATCAAGATGATGAGGCGGCTCAACTCCCTTTGGTTGAGCATGGAACACCCAATGTTCCAGAAGAACTCATTTCTCCAGAGTCCAAAATGCTAAATCTGGTAGATATACTTAAAGAGACCAGCAGTTGGGAGACATCTCCTGAAACTGATTTTGGGAACCTAGAGATGGCTGAATATGTTGATCCTTCATACAGGTCAGTGATTTGTAAAGTTTCCCAATATCTGGGGTGGTCTAAACCCGCAGCTACTATAGAAACTGATGGCGTTAGACATTTTAGACAGTGGTCCAGTTAAGGAAGCTGTGTTACCTTTTCATGCTGCCTTAAGGGTGACCATTATGGAAAATTGGCTAAAGCCAGATTCCATTCCCCCTGTAAAACATTTGACAAAAAATACAGAACAGCTTCTGTAGACCCTCCTTTCCTTAATGGACACCCTACACCAGAGAGCCTGGTTGTTCAAGCGGTGACAGTTTCATCAAAGTCCACAGCTTATCCTTCAACGCCTGCCGACAAGGACGATAGGAAAGTGGACTCTCTGGGAAAGAGAATGTTTAATGCAGGAAGCATGTCACTGAATTCGGCCAATGCTGCAAGTGCCTTAGCAAAATATACACGCACACTCTTTGGTGGTGTAACTGTCCTTGCAGCAGAGCATATACTGAAGGGAGAGGAAGGGGAAGGCTTTTTAAGTCTAGTCCAAGATGGAAAAGATGCCATGAGGCAATCTTTGCATTCCAGTCTCTATACAGTGGAGTCTGTAAGTAGGTCTGTGGCTGCCATTACTATGCTTAGGCGCATGTCATGTCTGAGAAAGTCAGGTTTTTGAGCGGATGTCCAGGCACGTTTACTACATATGCCTTTTGATGGAACCTTTCTATTTGGTGAAAAGGCTTACAACAGCTTGGAGAAGCTGCAGGCCTCTAGGGCAGCAGAAAAATCTTTGGGGGCGGCAATCGGACAACTTCAACTCTCAGGACAAGGATGGAGAGTAGGTTTTTTTTGTTTCTTTTCTTCCATCCCTAGAGGAAGAGGACAATTCTCGCAAAGGGGTCAGAGGAGAACTACTCATGGAGGCGGAGTGTTATAGAGTGCGTCACGAGGACGTTGCGTACCTGTTCGTCTGGTTGAAGACCTTGATGATGATGCCAGGCTGTCAGGAGTCCTGCGTGGATGTGGTTGATGACGCGAGAAGCCAGCCCAGCTCCCGCCCGAATGGAACCGGGTTGGAGATGAACCAGCTCCCAACGCCACGAGTCTGCTCACCCCTGATTAACGTGGCGTCAGGACAGTGCAAGCACTGACAGGGGGAGCCTTTCCAGATGACGATACTGAGTCCCAAGGAAGACTGGATCCGGAAGACGCAAGTCCCAAGGAAGACTGGATCCGGAAGATGGAAGTCCCAAGGAAGACTGGATCCGGAAGATGGAAGTCCTAAGGGAGAGGACACAGTGGAGATGGGTAGGAGGCAGGATCCGGGAAGGAAGGTAGAAGAATGGCTCACAAGGTAGAGGGAGGCTGAAAGTGCAGGCAGACAAGGTACAAGGGCAAGGACCAACTAATAACCACAGGGGAACCACCCAACTCAGAAGAGGGGAAAGGGAACCACCCTACCACAGGACAAGGGAAGGAAGGACAAGGCAAGGCAACCGCAGATGTACCCGAGGGTACCAGGAACAAGGAGGACAGGAGTCAGGTAACAGGTAAGAGGCAAGGCAACTGCAGATGTACCTGAGGGTACCAGGAACAAGGAGGACAGGAGTCAGGTAACAGGTAAGGTAGGCATAAGGAACCGGCGAGGAAACACGATCCTAATCAAACCGCGTTGAGACGCAGTTTGAATGAACGACCGGGCTCCTTAAATAGGACTGCCAACCCCTAGGAGGCTTGGAACGCAAGCCGAGCCGACTCCCAAGCGTTGGTTGGCTCGGAGAGAGGCGTGGACCGCAAGGTCCTCCAAAGCGAGTACTCCGTGCAGCGCGCATGCGCGAAGAGCGCGGAATGGCCGCCCGCGCATGCGCTGACCAACCTGCCCAGGAAACCCGGAAGCGCGCGATGACCAGAACAACCCAGGAACCCCTAAGCGAAAGCGCGGGTACAGCCTCCAGGACGGGGCGCGCCGCTTCAAGTAAGTGGACCCCAATACGGGCGGCGTGACACGGAGGAAGAGGAGGTAGAACTCCCCGGGCCACACCCGCAGAGTTATCCTCAGCTGCACGTGAAGCCGCTAAATGGCTCCCTTACCCACAAGTCTGGGGTAGGAGGCAGTCTGTCATATAAGCTCCGGAGTTGGAAAAGCATAACTTCAGATTCATGGGTGCTACAAACTGTAGCAGATGGTTACTGCTTCCCTTTCTTAAAGAAACCTCCCGATTGCCCCCCGAAAGAAAGATCTTCTCTGGTTCCAGATCCCCTTTTCCAGCAGGAGATTCTCATCCAGTTAGAGAAAGTTGCAATAGAATTGGTACCCGCAGTGAAGAGAAACCAGGGTTGGTATTCTCCCTACTTCCTAATTCCCAAAAAGGACAGAGGAGCGCAACCCATCTTGGACTGGAGATGCTTGAACAAATTCCTCAGGAAGGACCAGTTCAAGATGGTTAACGCTTTTGCAGATCCTTCAGCCCTTCGATTCCAGGATTGGTTAATGGCATTGGACCTTCAAGATGCTTACTTTCATATGCCCATCCATCAGAAGCACAGAAAGTACCTGAGGTTCGCGGTTGTCAGTTCTCTTTGGGGAGTGGAAGTGGGACACTGACAGGTGAGATGCGGTATCCCCCTTCTTGTGACACCTTTTCCCCAACATACCACATAGGATACTCAAACACTCTACTGCCCCCCTTTTCCAACTCAAACACTTTTGCACACCACAAAAGACGACGGACAAACACCAAAGCTGTTTACCTGGCATGTCCCAACACAAGGATCAGGCAAAATCGGGCAATTGTCCAGGATCTCACACACCTGACGGCCCTTTCCCTTACCCACAGGGAGAAAAGGTGGAGCACGAGAGCAGAATACGAGCAAGTTAGACCGCACGATGACAGGGCTAACTCAGCACAGCAGTTAAAGAGGAGAAAGACGGCGCAAACCGAGAGGGTGACAAGGAGAGAAGTGACTTTGCCCTTTCCTACCAAGGTCAGTGAAACCTCCACAGAAGGAATTGTAAGACCGGTAACAATAGCCAGCATGTGTTGCAACAGATGTCAACGGTACACAGGGCTCTCCTCCGCTGGTAACCAAGCTGGGTGGAGACGCTTGCCACCGTGGTACCGACCTTGACTCCAGAGACAAGAAAAGCCAAGCGGTTCATCACAGCCGGTGAGTCTAGGGGAGAGCCGGTAAGAAACCGAACTGTGTCGAACAAAAGTAGCAAACGGCTAATTGAAGAAGGTGCAAAGAACTGTTGTTTTGATACGAGAGGGGAAAACCATCTACAGAGGAGACGGACACCAAGTGGGTGTTCACTTAAGAAACTCTGGGTGATTGCCCTATGGTTGAAACTACTGTTACCAGAAGGCCTCGGCAACGGCACGAGAAGAGGGTCAAAGTGGTCATTTGGGGGTCTAGCAAAATCCTCCATACATTCGAAAGTCTTTGATCGCAAATGAAGGTAAAGCTAAGGGAAGTAAATCCCTCACTGTGTGAATTGCAAACGTTGGCAAGAGTGAACCCGACGGAGGGATGCCGATAAAAAGGGGGCACAGTCTGAAGTCCCAGTAAATAGTGTGTTGGCAAGAGTGAATCCGACAGAGATGTCCACAGTGAACTGTTTAAAAGACATTAAGATTTGTGAACGTTACAGAAGAGATTGAGTGAAAAGCAGTAGTGAACCTGATGGAGGGAGGCAAACATTCGAGAAGGGTCTGAGCCCGGATGAGGGGGATCCAGGGGTGAAAGGCCATCACCCCAACGTCACAACAGAGAAATCTTTTTGAATAAAAGTTGTAGTGAACCCGATGGCAGAGTGGTGGATATCCGAGAGGGGTCTGAGCCCAGAAGAGGGGGAGCCAGGGGTGAAGAATCATCACCTCGAGTGCAATCTGAAAGGAACTTTTTGTTTTTTATTTTGAACCCATCGGGCCACCGGAAGCAAAGAGTTAACCACCGAAGGGCCTGATACCGCTGAGAACTGTTTGTGGAACGAAGGCCGGAAGAGGGAGATCTAGGGGTGAAAAGATATCTCTCACCGTAGAGGTTGAAAGGAACTTTTGTTTATTGTTGATCTCATCAGATTCTCAGAGGCAAGAGACTTTTTATAGAAAAGAGACTTAACCACTGACGGCCCTGATATCTGAAAGCGGAACTGTCATCTTGTGCTGGGAAAGCTTGAGTGTGTGCTGTGCTCAGGAGTCCCGCCTTGTCCCGTGCTCAAAACGTGGGGAAGGGAGACCCCGGCAACCACATCCTGACTTGAACACGTCTTTCTTTTTTGTGAATCCTATCCCACACTCTTTTTGGTATTTAGTTGTAAGGACTGGCAGTGTTTTTTTTTAGTATAGGCTCTTTAATTTTGACCAGACGCCACTAAGACTGCCTTATTTTGATTTGACGATCGTAGCTTGCTCCCATCTTAGATTTAGGTGTGGATTAGACATTTTTCCACCCTACCTTTACAGTTTAATAAACGCCCTTGAACTGTGATTACTTGTCTGTCTATTCTTCATACCACGCCTTCCTTACAGCTCATAATTAGGAGAGGAAGCCAAATTTGGGAAGGCTGTCCTCCATAATATCAACAAATAAGAAAGTTCTTGGCACCCACCCTCTAAAACAAACTGCTTTGGGAGTCTATCAAAGATGAGGACTACGTGGGAGGACACAATCCATTCGAAGAACAAGTTACTTACCCTTGATAACATTCTTTCGATTGGATGTCCCTCACATATTCCTCATCGCCCCCTATCCATCATCTCTTGCTTGTCTCCTCCTATGACACAGCATGCAAATTAAAGGAGGAAAAAACGAGAACAGAGGTAAGTCAGCTTGCGTGCTTCATATACCAGCGTCGACATCACAAGGGATGCTAGGGGGGGCCGTCAAAGACCAAGACACGACGCTGCATGACGCTTTACCCTATGAAAAAAACAAGCAGACTTTGATATATCAAAGATGAGGAATACATGGCAGGGACATCCAGTCGAAAGAATGTTACCATGGGTAAGTAACTTGTTCTTCCAAGGAAAGACCCCTGGATCCAGAGGGTGGTTCCCTTTCCCTTACCCTGAGTTTTTGCAAAAAGTGTCTCTTTATCCAATGGTCATTTTGGGTCTTTGTACTGGGTTCACAAAGTTCTTGTTCAAATAATGAATTCCATAACATTTGTTATTTTACTTGGTCAAACAATAAATTCCATGCCAGTCTTTCTTCAACCTGATCAAATGGTAAATTCCATAACCGCTTTTCTTTAACTTGGTCAAACAATAACTCCCATGACAGTCTTTCTTTAGGTCTTCTGGTAACCTTTGTGGATTGCCTGGTATACTCCCCTGCCAGGTATCTTCCCAGAGGTGCAGAAACGTTATATAATTTCAGGTGCCTGGTATTCCTTCCTGCCAGGACTTCTGTTTATTTATTTTGCTGTTCTTTTAATTATATTACAGTAGAATGAATTCTGAGGTGCATCTGTACTTATTTGTGGTTTGTTGTTGCACTTTGTCTCGTTGACATTGGAATATTCTGCTTCTTGGCTATTTGAAACAGTATTACATTTTGTCTGCATTCAACCACTTCTGTATATTGTCCGTATTCGCAATTTCAAAACACTCATTAGCATGTGTACATGCACGTGGGTATGCCCTGGGGTCCCTAACAATTTTGGACAGACTCACTGGTTGCTCACGGCGTCCCCTGACTCTTGGCATGCCTTTGCGATTAAACGTCCTTGCTGGGTTGGCATCTTACACGGTGCAGATTTTCCCCCTTCGTTTCCTGCAGCTCTGTGTAACGCTCACCTGATTCCCGCAGAGGCGCCGGTCTTGACTGGGTGAATGCCGTATCTTCAAAGGTGATGTGTAACACTTGGTTGGCTCTTTGGGCTGGACCTCTGTGTACTGTATGTCTGACTCGAAGAGTAAGATGTCTGCAGATAGAAAATATGGGATTAATGAACTGGGGTTATTGGGTGCCTCTCTCCTCTTCCCTTTCTCTTCTCCTGTAGAACCCCAAAGGTTAACGCCCTCACCTTAGGTAAGTGAACACCGAGCTCTCCATCTGCCTCGGGGCAGGGTGCCGTAACCAGTTTCTTCACTGGATAAGGGTGCAGGCCTCTTGACCTCAGAGGACTGCTGTCCGTCGTTAACTGCACGAACGGTAAGTTCTGGACACTTCAAATGTCTTAAAAGTCTTTTGTAATGATATCTCTTGTTTTGCAGGGTTCCGGCGAGGGCGGATGGCGGGCTGATGAGAGTTGCGGATCGAACCCGCGTGAGGAATAGAAGCGCCTGGAAGCACGTAAGTAAGTGCTTGCAGCCTGCTTCACGATGCGCACTAACTGTCCCTTTTATCTTGCAGGTGCAAGTTCGGAGCTTTAGAGAAGCTGAAGGGTGCTGGAATACCCACTGGATTCGGCGTGGGAAGGAGTAATGGCACGTGAGTAATAAAGTTGCCCAATGTCTTTAAACGCACCTTCTTTTGTCTTTCAGATGCGGGATGCAGCGCCGAAGGCCTCCGGAGCGTGCGAAGAGCTGGTAAGATTTTGTCTTTCAGATGCCGGAATGCAGCGCGAGGCGTTGGTGACAGCCGATGGACCAGGTAAGAGATGCGCTGCCACTGAAGACCGTAGTGCTAACCTGTTCTTTCTTTGTCTTTACAGGTGCTGCTGAAGACTGGATTCCAGGATGGTAAGCCTTTGTTCCCTTAGGCCCAGGATCAGAAGCAGAAGACATGATGAGCGTTCTGCTGCAGAGAATGCAGAATAACGCAAAGCAAGATTCATCCATCGGGTGTGGTTTAAATAGCCTCCTGTAGTGCTTAGGTGTCTCCTTCCACAGCCACGCCTAGGTAAGAAAAGAGTTCCTGCTTTCCAGAAGAGTTCCAGTGTTCTGAACCTAGGGAGTGGCTCCTGCCCCACCCAACAGGAAAAGTAGTCCCAAACAGAAGAGGATCATGGGGTTCAACTGGCAGGTAAGTAAGCAGCATGGTCTGCTGCAGGTAAGTCCACCCAAGCATTATGAGCCCGGCGCTTCCAGCGCTGGGACTGGACATCTTTATGAGCCTGGTGCCACTGGCGCCAGGACAGGGTCCAAAAGGTCCCAATTGGGACTGGCTGGCACTCGGAACCGGGGTTATGGGTCTGCTTCCAAGGGAGTCGGGCAAGTCCTGATCTTTTGGAAGCAGAGATCATGACACTCTGTGAACACTTACCGGTTTCCCTCTGTGGCCTTGTTCTAGAGGAAAGGAAATTAGTGACGGGCCCATTGGTCAGTACTCACCCTCGAGAACTTGTAATACAAGATAGCTGAACCATGTGAGGCCAGGGTGCAGGATTCACATACTCCAGCACAACTCAATAACCAGGACTCAATAAGTTGGCAAAGGGGAGTCCGTTTAATGATACATACATCAAACAGGGAAACAAACGGGAATCAGCTGTAGTGCGATCACCTGTCTCGCTCCGACTTCCACGAACCTCAGTTGAACAACAATTTTTATAGGCACAAATCGTCATCACTGACGTCTAATTTCTATAAAAAATCATCATGCAATATATAATTGGTTAGGAAAGGTTACTTAAGTATAGGGGATATATCAGTATATGACAATAGAGCATGTGGATTGGATAACTCTTATCGGGTGGGCGTCTACACCCATCCCTCTATATCACACGTGATTGACGTCACTACAAGTACGACGTCTCATTGGCTACAGTGTCTATAGGACCCTAGATTACATGGTCCATCGTGATTGGGTAAGTTACACCCCTAAACATAAATCTCTACTTTAATTAGCATCATGCAGAATAGACACCCCTGTGCCTGGTGTCCCAAGTTTCATCCTGCGTGCCTCCCTTCCTTCAATCAGTGGTTTAGGGCGACGTGTCAATTAGTTGGCTAAGGATGACCTCGAAACTGTAGTCTCTTGTCGGGAAAAGTTATGGCGTCCTGGATGATATCAGGCGATGGTACTTCTTCGTGCCTAGCTGGTCACGTGTTAGTTCACCATGAATCTGCTTCAGTTTCCAGCTTTTAGTGTACTTAATTCTGTGTTGGTCTAGCCACTTGCATGGGCCCCCCTTATCTTGACCTTCATGAGGCAGGCTGGTATGCTCTGAAGTTGGAGTCTTGTGAGCTGACGCTCTCCTCCCCTTCTCCGGTTGACCTCGATTTCCTAGGCATGAGCCGCTCTTTGTTGAGTTTCGATTCCGCTCCTTCTCTTGCCTTTGGCTGAGTTTCAAAACATGGTCTGGCAGGCCTCTGGCCGCCTGGGTACCTTTTCTGCTTTTACAAAATGGAGTCGCACTTGTATAATGTGCCTTATTGAGGTAAATATACGGTTGGCGTTTGCCGCTCTATCTTCTACTATGCATTGCAAGCAATATCGATCTCTTAGCATCTTGCGTTTCAAGCCTATTTACACACGTTTAACAGGACGGTTGCTTCCATCTTGTCTCGTAACACTGTTTCCTGGCGTTGTGACATTGTCTCCTCTGTGCCTATTCCATTCAATTTCGCAGTTACTCGCACTGGCGTGTTATCTTCGATAGCTGCTCTTGTTCATTCTTGAATCTGTTCAGGCCCTTGTATCTTTTCCACTGACCTGCCATTAAGGCTTTTGGGGTCTCTTCGTGGACCGTGTGTAGGTACTCCTCTTTTCGTATCAGCGGCTGGTATGGCTGTCTGATAGGGTACCGTGCTGCCCAGGGTTGTCTGGTTATGGGTGCTTCAACCGGCATGGATCTTCTGATGTATACTGGGCAGAGTCCCACTGCACCTCTTTGTAGGTTCATTTGCTCTTCATACGTCATATACCTTGGTGAGCGCGTTCCTGGTGCCTCGGAATGAGGGGGAGGGGTGCAGGCCATGACGGGGACCTCCTCTACAGCCTGGACTGGAGAACGCTGCTTCTCCGCACGACCGTACTTCCAGGACCTCTCCTGTGCCTCTCCCCCTTTCTCACCATGCCGGTATGTTTGCCTTGCTTTCACGAGCCGCCACAAGGATTTTTTTTTTCACATGAATTTTTATTAGGCATTTATAATCAAAAACAGAACACTGGAACCACCGGACCAAATTCAACCCCAATCACCCCCCCCTCTCCACTCCTAGAGAAGAACTAAGGAGAAAAAGACAGCATTCCACTTTGGGACCAAAATTACAATCGATACTGGCGTAGTGGGCTCAAATTAAAGAAACAAAGGACGGTTCATGACAACACTTGTGGCAACTCAAATGATCGAGGCATAAGAAAAAAGTCTCATAAGTCAGTCTTTCACAATTGATTCACAATCTTCATGAAGCAAAACCACCATCCAGTCCTGTAAAAAGTTGTTCATGGTGTCGTGAGTAATCGCCGTAAATTTTTCGTTCGTAAAGATCACCCAGAGTTTCGCTAACCAGTCAGCTTTAGAAGGCATCGTAGCACTTTTCCACCTCTGAGCCACAGCTAGCCTCCCCGCCGGTAACATGGCCTGGACCACTCGTGACAAGGGCAATTCTTCCTCCTCCGAGGCCTGTACACCAAAGAGAAGTACAAAAGACTGCAAGGGTAAATCAGTCCCCGTAATCTCCTTAATCCAGCTCAGGAGTTCAGACCAAAAAAACTGGACAGAATGGCAACCCCACCAAAGATGAAACCTGAACCCCTGTTGACCACAACATCTCATGCAGAACGGGGAGGACCCGGTATACATTTTGGCCATTCTCTCTGGAGATAGGTGCCACGCGTGCAGCATCTTGAAATTATTTCCATTGCCGCTGTATATAGGTAACCTGTAAAAAGGACCTTAAAAATGGCTGACCAAGTATCCTCCCCAATTTCCCCCTCTACCCAACCCTCCCATTGTTTCTTAAAGGGCTGCCTGAGCTCTAGATCTGTCGTAATCGGCGCTTTGTAGATTTTAGAAAGGGAACCTTTCCTACTATAGGAATCAATAAACACTCTCTCTAATGAGGTGGGGGGGGCGGATTAGGTCCGCGACCCAGCGAGGGTCAGTCATAATGCCTTTCACTCGTACATAGTCAAAAATAGAAATCGGAGGAGCGCCCAGGGATTCCACAAGACTATCATAGTCTATAAATACCCCTTTTCTAAACAGCTGGGCTGCACGTTCCAGCCCCCCATCCAACCAACTCTGAGTTCCCCGTAGGTCTCTGTTACCCAAATCGAAATGGGGTGTCCACACCGAGGACAGAGGGGGAGGGCCACGAAGAGAGGGACGCATTCCCCCTATCCTTCTTCCATGACGACCACAACACTGACAAGGTAGGGTGTTCTTTTACGGCTTCAGAGAAGGGGGTCCCCACAGCCCACAAGAGGTCCCTCACTTTTCTGGGATGGGTATGGACATCTTCAATATATGACCAGTACGTTCTCATCTCATCCCTTGAGTGCTCCAGAAACACCCTCAACTGAGCTGCCTTATATCGACGAAAGTCGGGAAGCCCAAAGCCCCCGAATGAGCGCAGGAGAGTCAAAGTATCGTGTGTAACCCTCGGTTTCTTTCCCCTCCAGATAAAGCGCACCACCGCCAACTGAAGGGCTTTAAAGAAGGACTCTGGGACAATGACTGGGAGGGAGGAAAGCAAATAAAGCAGACGGGGAAGCACATTCATCTTAACTGACACCATACGGCTGAACCAAGAAAGCGTCAAGGGGGACCACCGCCGGAGATCGCCCAGTATCTTCACCAAGGCCGGAGGGAAGTTTACCTCATAAAGCTTTGCTAGGTCCCTCGGGATCGAAACCCCCAAATAATGCGTCACCTCCCGTTCGACTCTGATACCCTCCCAAGTGGCCCCCTCGCCCACCTCCAAGTCAGGGCTTGCCTTAGGCATCAAACACGATTTCGAACGATTAATTCTCAACCCGGAGAAGGAACCAAAAGTGCTAATTAGTGTGAAGAGACTCGGAAGCGACTGCCTAAGATTAGTGATATACATCAAAAGGTCATCCGCAAACAGCGAAAGTTTAAACGCCAGCTCACCACACCTGACCCCTGCTATACCCCAGTGCTCTCTAACCGCGACAGCCAGGGGCTCAATCGCCAGGGCATAAAGCAGGGGCGAATGCGGACACCCCTGGCGGGTTCCTCGGGAAAGGCAGAAGGGGGACGAGATCACACTATTAACCGCCACCCTGGCCGTAGGGCCATTATACAGAGTTGCTATCCATTTACAAAAACAAGCCCTCAGACCCATTTTCACTAAAACCTTTCTCGGGTAAGCCCACTCAACCCGGTCAAAGGCTTTTTCCGAGTCCAAAGATAGCAGATAAGCCTCCTTCCCCGAAAGAGCCACTTCATGCATCAACCCGAGTGATTTCCTAATATTGTCGCTTCCCTGCCTCCCCGGTACAAAACCCACCTGGTCGCCATGCACTAGGACAGGGAGATGGGTCACTAACCTGTTCGTCAAAAGCTTAGCCAAGATCTTCACGTCTGTGTTAAGCAAGGAAATTGGACTGACAACTTCTCGAGTCCTTTCCCTCCTTAGGGATTACCATAATACGTGCAGAAAGCATGGATGAGGGGAGATGTCCCGAGACCAGTACGCCATTAAACAATTTAGCTAGAAATGGGGCCAGGGCACCCCGAAAAGTTTTATAAAAAAAAAACAATAAACCCGTCATCCCCGGGGCCTTACCCGATTTCATAGCACCTATAGTGTCTATCACCTCCTGGGGCGAAATGGGGCTCTCCAGGAGGGCAGCTTTCTCGGGGGGGAAGGGGGGGAATTGGTAAAGCATCCAAAAATTCACCTATAACCGCCCCATCTCCATCGTATTCAGATTTGTACAGGCTTTCATAATACCTCCGACGCCGAGTAGGAATCTCAAAGCCCTAGCTCATCGTTGGTGCTCTGGAAGGAAGACGCAAAGCGTCTTTGCAGCTGAGAATCTTCCACCGGACGACTGGGCATCCTATCACACAAGTAATCAAGAACCATGTTAAAATCGCCCCCCACCACTAGCGCACCTTCCGTAAAGGTAATAATTTGGAGCTTCAACTCCGACCAGAAACGATCTGGGGCATCATTTGGCGCATAAATGGAGACCAACGTGACCCTGGCTCCCCTACAGTCACCCTTTACCATTACAAAACGGCCCTCTGGATCACATACCTGGGCTCGATGAGAGAATTGGGCCTTCTGGGAGATCACTATCGCCACCCCCCTCTTCTTGACCTTGGAGAATGCATGCACGACTTTGTGTATGGACTTTGCCCTCAAAACAGGTTCTGCTCCTTTCACCCAATGAATCTCTTGAAGAAACAAAATGTCGAGTTTCAACCTATTGAACTCCTTTACCACCAAAGACCTTTTATACAGGGAATTAAGGCCCCGCACATTTAATGAGCCCAGCGCCAGTGGGAAATCACAACCACCCATCTAAATAATAAAGTCTAGGTAATGGTCCCCGGAATGTCGAACTCTCAAAAATCCTAGTTAGATGACTCTCCAATAACTCCACCAGGTAAAAGCAACAACAGTAATCAAACCCACCCCGAACCTTTTGAAACCAAACAAGCCCCCATATCCCACTGAGACCCCCCTCCCAGCACCCCACACCTCCCACTTTACCGAGCGCCCGGCCTGACAGCCCCATCCAACCGCTGCCATACCAGGCCACCATTAGCCGCCTCCCCCTGGGGCGCCCGTAACTTAGAGTGTCACATCATTCCAATCCCCCCCGAATGCCGAGCACAAAACCACTCCCCCCCCCACAATCCCCTTTCCCCTCCACATTTTCCTCACTTGCCCCTCTCAGTTATGCCCGTCTCCTCAAAGCATAACCAATGTCAAGGAACCCCAAGAACACCCAGGACGCCCCCCAAATAAAGAACACTGTGTATTCCAGCAGCACCCAATAGCACCATATAGGAGACAACCTTCCCGAGTCGGCTAAGAAGCAGGCTGGCTCGGAGAGGGCGGCGCAACCTTTCTAAACTTTCTATGACCTCGAACACGGCGCCTCTCCACAAAACGGGAGGGCTTCCGCTGTTCAGAATATTTTCCAGGGACAGATGGAGTTCCTGCGCCCCCAGCGGGTTCCCCCAAGAGTTCACCAGTCACCCTCTGTATGTCGGCTTCAGTAACAAGGGAGTATTTATAGCCTTCAAATTCAAATGCAAGAGAAAAGGGATGGCCCCATCGGTATCGTACTCCCTTAGACTGCAACCATTTAGTCAAGGGGCTAAATAGTTTCCGACGCGCTAGAGTGAATGCCCACAAATCTTGGTAGATCTGTATTTTGGAAGTCTCCCAGGCAATGTGTCCGCGCCAGGTCCAAGATCTTCTCTTTCTCAGAGAAATAGTGGAACTTCACAAGGACTGATCTAGGGGCGCCTGCACGACCCCCCCGCTCTATGTGCCCTGTCTATCGTCAGCTCATTAGTGTTACTGCCGTCAAAGATCTTACTTATTATTGCCTTGACTGCTCTCAAGATGTCAGACTGCGTCCCCCCGTCCTGCTCCGGAATACCCAAAAATCTTAGGTTAGAGCGCTGCTCCCTATTTTCCAGGTCATCCAATTTAAGGTAGACCTTCTCCTCCCGTCTCTCGAGCTCCGCTAGGTGCATATCAAACTGCGTTTCGAAGAGATCTGAATACGTCTGATTCGCCTCCAAAGCCTGGACACGATCGTCAACCGCGTCCAGCTTTTTGTCCAAGGAGTAGAGTCTCTTGCGATGTCCGCTCTGAAGCCTCTTATCTCCTAAACCAGCCATATTCTGACTCATCGTTTGCACCTTCTTGGCTTCTGACTGGGAGGCAGGTCGAGAGTTGCTCTGATCCATGCTGGGCTCTGGGGAGAGCCTGAATCTTTGCAAAGAATGAGCCCAGTCCATCAGGAGTGGCGAGATGGTACCAAAGAGCAGCAGCTCCCAGCAGCGGGTGGTTGGTCCAGCACAGGAAGGCATACGGCTGGGCAGACCCCTTGGCAATCACTGCGGCAGACCCTCCGTCCAGACCGAGCTGCGGCTCCACCCCACCGCCAATGCTCTAGGAGCCACCTCTCCCGGACCGATCCTCACCCCAGCCGCGACAGGGGGACAACCAGGACCAGCAGATACAGGAGCTGCCGTGCCCCGATGGTGAACCCCTCTGCCTCACCACAAGCAGAGGGGGCCAGGGACCCCGAGGAAAACCAATAAGGATCCTGCCCCAAGCCCCCACAGGAGACCAGGCCTGGGCAGAAGCGCTCTCCAGCAGGATAACACCACAAAACCACAGCTCGTCCAGTCCCAGTCAGCGGGGCACCGCCATCCCCAGCAACACACCTCACACCAGGCCCGCTCCCACGAGGCTCCGAAGCATCCCAGGGCTCCCCCACACCCCGAGGGGGCAGGCACTGCTCCTGCACGACCAAATGAAGTAAGGCACGCTGACAAGCCCGATAAGATCCAGGGGCGGAACCAGCTGTAAGAGGGCCCCCTCCTCCACCCTCGAAGCCGGGGGCCCCGAGGCGCTAGCCAGCAAACACACACTTCGCTGAGTCCTGGAGCTCCCGGGCAACGTTGCCGCGGGTCGGGGCACCAATTCTCCCCAAAACGCCTTCTTCGCTGTGCAAGTGGCCATCGGCGGCCAGCAGGAGGGGCGGGAGAACACCCACGGCCCCCGTTCCGCCTTCAGACAGGGCCTCCAGGCACAGCACCGCCCGTGCTGACCAAGCGGACAGTGCCTCCCGCGCTCCTACGGGAATGCACTCACTGGGGGAGCACAGAATTGTCCAGCCGGTCTCCCTCACCAACAGGGTCCCATTGAAGGTCGGCGGGTCCAGAATCCTCCGCTGGCCCCCTCCCCTCGCCCAGGGGCGGCGGCACATGTCCACCAGGAAGGGTCTAGGCCCCCAGGCACCAGCTGTCCCGACAGCGGCCGCCCCTCCCCCTCCGACCTCTGAGGAGAGCGCCACGGAGCTCCTCGCCGGTATCAGCCACTCATGGGGGGGGTCAGGACACCAATTGCGGGATGCGGGGGGGGGGGTCCAATTCACTTTTTTCGGCGCCCCGAGGTGGAGACTGACCGAGGAGCGTCAGCACATCACGGCGCCCCCTGGTGGCTCCCTTGACGTCCTCTTAATTACTGCTTTCTCCTGCACAGGCTCCTCTCGCATTTACTCTGCCATTTTTAAACATCCTGAGTACTTTACGTCTAGTAAAACAACTCTCCTGGATGTTAGGCTTCGGGTTTCCCTTGATCTACATAGACTCCTTCCTCCCCTTCTTCGTCTCAGTACCTGACGATTTATGGGAATTTAAGTTTATAGGTGTTTATGGATTTCTTGGATGTTGTTCAAAAGTCTCTCAAAAAAGATACATCAACACTAATCTTAGATATGAGTTGTGAATGGATGAGCTATAAAATGAGCTATAAAATGAGCTATAAATGGGAGCTTGACTCCCATGATTCAGAGAGAAGTTTTTCTGACTTTGACTATAGGGTGGATCTGTTAAGTGACACCAAGCCATTAAGGACTTGGGTATTATAGGATCTTCCTCAGGAGAGAGGGGGAAATGCAGCATCTCATCCAGTGGAGTCACCACCGCCCCCCGGTAGTAGTCTCCTCCCATGCGATCCTCACTCATACAGCCACCCCCAGGGTCAGGATCAAGTAAAGGCTGTCGTCCCCTGGCCACATGGGAGGAGGCCATCGGAGGGGAATCTGTGATGACTCCACTGGATTCATCATGCCGTCCTGTCTCCAAATCCTAACCTATTCCTCACACGCTAAACTCAACTTAAGGTGAAAAGGTAACTTATCCTTTGACTGCCGACCTGCAGTAGTTCAAAACAACAGTGCCAAAAAGGTATATTAAAGCAAGCAAAAGTTCCACAAGACTAAAGGGGTTGATTTCCTTTCCCCGGATTCTTTCCACTTTATTCAAGATTGTCTCTGGGTCTTGAATGGTCAGGACAAGGCTTTATCTTTACTTTGCAGGCCTGATTCCGAGGCCATGCAACAAGAAGGAATGGCATGGACACCTTTTCCAAGCTGTCTTGAGGGTCCCTGCCTCTTGTTGAGCAGACCCGCCTTCCCGATACTTCAATGATAAAGGATAGCCTGTTTCTCTCTCCCAAGCTGTGCTCTGATTTTCCTCTCAATTGTTATGGGTACCAGACTCTTTTTTTCTGTACCCCTTTTAGTTACTGAGACGAGGAAGAAAGCCTGGTTCTCTCTTCCAAACTGTGTTGAGGGTCCAAACCCTTTATGAGCAGGCCTGGCTTCCAGGTACTGTGAAAATGAAGAATAGCCTGGTTCTCTCTCAAGCTGTCTTGAGGGACCCTGACCCTTTTTCAGTACTCCTCCTCTTATCCCTCTCTCCTGCCAAGTAGGGAACTCAATGTTCTTGGATTCACAGTTCTCTCTTTCTGTCTTCACTTCCACCCACAGCCTTGGTTTACCCTCCTGTCAAGGTCTCAGAGTGTCACTTGAACCCACAAGCTTCATATTCCCCTTGATTACAGTTCGGTGTGCACTTTCCAAACATCAGTCACTTGGTTCATCACAACATCCTCTGTGTCTAATCTCTTTCTGACTCACAGCCTTGGTTTATTCTCCTGCCAAGATCTATGAGGGCCACTTATATATGTAAAGTTTGTAATCCTCTTTATTACTGTTTGGGGTGCGTTTCCCCAGTGTGGGTCCTAGATCCCCTTCACTTGGTTATTATCCCAGTTCTTTGTCTGATCTTTCTTCAAGCCACAGTCTTGTTTTACTCCCATGATAAGGTCTGTGAGTATAATCTGGATGTGCAAAGTTTGCATTCCTCTTTATTACTGGTAAGGGTATATCATCCTGATATGGATCCCAGACCACAATCACTAGGTCTCTCTGCCCTGGTGAGTATTTCTTCTGTTCTCTGCTTCAGGCCTTCAGTAATCTCTGGGTCTCCCCAACCCTGGGAATAGCCACCCTTGTACATTTAGGGCCTTGGCCGCCACCATCTGGCTCTTTGCGGGTCTCCCAGGAGCTTCGGCAGCTTCTCTGGCTCCCCGGGACCTTCCCTGGTCTTCTGCGCGTCTCCTCTGCAGTTCGGCTGTAGTTTCCTTGCACTTCAAGTCACCGGCAGGTATGTTTCCCCTTCTCCGGTCTGCTTCTGCGTCGTGGGCCTTCTGTGAATGTGTCCCTCCCTCGGACACCGTCTATCTTTCTGATTTGCTATCCTGTATGTACCTGGGCTCTTTCTCGGCTTGTGCCAAGCCGACAACGAATATACCACCATTCTCTTCCCTCGCTGCCTTTGAAAGACAGCAGAACAATAGGATCGCTCAAAAGGCTAAAGTTTATGCATTACTCACGGCCTCTTCCTCGTCCCAGTAGTTCTTGCCTGAGACATACTGCAACAGCACATGGGGACATTGGGCAGTATGGAATAGGAGGGGTTTTGAGGAAAGGTGGGAGGGTCAAAGGGGTACTGCGTTCTCCTGAGATGGCCACTGCTCTCAATGGGGTTTTCCCACCCCATGAGATGCTCCCGCTGAGTACAAGTCCCAGAGGGACTATCTGGTAGGGGCCTCACCTCCTTGGCCTCATGGAAAGGGCCTCCCTCATCCGAAGCAGCGACAATACCTCGGGATTCGTCACAGTGCGTATAATTATTCATTTCTATGTCACTGGGGCAAAGGTGCAGTTTGTGCCCACTGAGAGCCATATAATGCACAAATGGCGGCAACACTGTATATATTGAGACAGACTGCAGAATGCTGTCATACATTGTTGAAAGACCTCATGGTTTTTCTTTGGGAACAGCCAGCATCAACACTTGTTACATAATGTTCCTGTGTACTGTTTGGGTGTATCGTGTGTTGCCTTACAGAACGGAGTGTAATTCTACATTTAGCACCAATTTTCTGAATTTGTTGCTGTGAAATGCATGGTTGCAACCCATTATTTAAAATGATTTCTATCGGGAAGCACCGGCCAAAACCCTACTGTGTTAAGTTTGGGCATATTTGCTTGGTTCAATTCAAGTAAAACATTTACACCCCTCAGTTTTACAAACTGATCATCTGCAACTGCTCTAGACTGTACTGGAATCATCGGTTTGGGGCATGGAAGCCAATCAATATGACTAGTTAGGCTTTGCTACCTTTTCTGATCACACATTGGTAGAACCTCAATTTCCGCCATAAAAAAAGATCAGGACTTTTTCCATGGTTCACCCTCCCCTCACACCCCTCCCCGTTACCACACTGGATGCTCCCTCTGTGGAAGGCCAGTGACCACTTCAAGGACAGCCTTTCCTTAGGGGTGCCATTGGAGTAGCAAGCGCCTTCTGCTCAGTGTCCTGCCCGGTGTTCACACTGCCAAATGTGCATTTTAGCAAAATGGTAATCAGTTCCCGTAGTACCTAGCACGCAGAAGAAATCGCACAAGAGTCTTGCTTGCATTTAATTACCTTTCTTCTAAATTACATTAGCTAATGACAATCGACAGTTGTGTTGCCGGCTCGAGTCGTAAGCATGCGTTGTAAACGTTGTAGCGATAAGTCTTAATGAAACTTTTTGCGTGGGAAGTGGTGCTTATTGTTTAGCTGAACGTGATGGCGTCTTTGGCCCCCTACAGTCGCGAGTTGGATTCATGGCCATGAGTACATGGCAACATTTTGGAAAATTGGTCTCAAATCTTTGGAAAAATATCAAAAAAACGGCAGAAAGTTGCACCAAATTTCAAATCTGTCAAGCCATGATCAAAAAATGCTTTAGCGTTGTCTGTGCAATGCCTAAATAAGTAACCACTTAAATTCAACTATACTCGCGGTATTTGCTTTCTTTGTTACTGCTTGCTTAAAAAGGCACTCACTTAAATTATGCCCACCCTGAATCAACTGAACGTGAACATTTTTTTTAAATGTTGCAAAAATACAACACGGCAGTGAAAGCATGTTAAATTCATCACACAGTTTTACATGTGAACTGTCCTCTCCTGCAAATACATATCTGGCAACAAGAACCCCGCCTGTTTTTCACTAAAGGAAGTGCATGGAAATACATGTAAAACTGTGTATCTGCCAGATCCATTCATTATGTGCAAACCTGCATATTTCTTTTTAATTCCAGTTTCTAAGCGGGTAGACACTTAAATTACCTGCCGAAGAGTTATGCACTATGACATTTGTGATGCATTTTGAACTATTGACTTTTCTGAATAATCAAATGTAAACAATATTGACACTTTCGTTTTGATGGGGTGCCGCTGACCAACTCTCGGGGTCAGCGGGTAAGACTCCCGATTTCCCAGCCTAAAATGTTGATATTTGACAACGTTTTAACGTTCTCTCTTAAATTTGACTTTCCTTCAATGCAAGTCAATGGGTAAAAACGGACCCCACTCTCCATGGTGCAAAGTCTCCTAAGTTTCGGATGGTATGGGCCAGACTGCCCTTTATGTAAACTGGTAGATTTCTCCCGAATTCATTTTTGTTGAATCCACTTCTGTTGAAGGTGTTCCAGCCATATGGGGGCCTCGACTTCACCTGCTGCCCTTTGTTTTACATTCACACGTTGTATTCACAGATCAGCAGATGTCTTGGTGTCTCTTTTGACTAGACATGTTAAAGAGTCTTCCAACGTAGCCGCAGTATTTTCCTGGAGGTTATATACTCTGATTTGGCAATTTACAGGCTGTTGACGTCCAAAACACAGAGAGGCTGATAGGTCCAGTGAGAGGTTGGGGTAGGGCTGCCCACCTGATTGACATCACTGGCTAGTTTAAGTCATGGGTATTCCATGATGTGCGCTAATGCAACGCAACCTACAGGTGTAAAACTGTTATTATTCCCTTAGAGTAAAACGTCGAGAACGGTAGGCCTATAAAGTACCTGCAAGGCCTCTGTCACTGTTGAATCCTGAAGACCCGTGTGATGGGGCAGTTTGCCACATGTCAGTCACCTACATTACATAGTATATAACAGACCCTGACCCAGCTCTCTCTGCTTATCGAGCATTCGCCTGATTTCCTTGCAGTCCTGTTCTCATCATACCTTGGCAGTGTGGGAGCACAGCTGGCCCTTGGATATGCAGGGCCCAGGGAGGCAAAAGCTGTGTGGGGTCACCCTATTTACATCGCAGAAACTGATGTCTTGAATTCTTGAATACAATTTGTGAATGTAAAACAAAGGGCAGCAGGTGAAGTCGAGGCCCCCATATACCTGGAACACCTTCAACAGAGAAGTGGATTCAACAAAAATGAATTCTGGAGAAATATACCAATTTGCATAAAGGACAGTCTGACCCATACCGTCCAACACTTAAGAAAGAGACTTTGCACCATGGAGAGTGGGGTCTGCACTTGAATTGAAGGAAAGTCAATTTAAGAGAGAACGTTAAGCGTTGTCAAATATCAAAATTTTAGACTGGGAAATCAGGAGTCTTCCCCGCTGACCCCGAGAGGCCTTTCCTAATAGAAGAAAATGCAGAACACAATTGAGCATTGTCTTTCAAAAACCTAATCACCGATACTTGAAAAATACCCAGCTAGATGCGATTTTCCCATGACACTGCTAGAAAAGTATGAAATGTGCACACCTTTTGAACCGAAAAATCTACATTGAAATATTCCATGGAAAGGAAAATACCAATACAAGACATGTGCTTTGAAGACACATTCTTGTGGGTGAGTGCCCTTAGTGCTTGACGACCTGGGTTTAAATCCTAGTGTTTTTTTAATGTGTTTTTTTTCTTTTTTTGCATGCTGGCCTCAAAAACAGCCAAAGGGAATAGCGTCCACAGTGGGTAAAAAGTGGGCGAATGCTGTCAACCCAGATGCACTGTCAACGTGTAGCCTGAAAATCATCATAGGACCAGGGAGAACATCTTCCGTCCAGCAACGGCGTCCCACATCCATGGACCTGGTAAATCATCACAGCTAATTTGCCCTCTGATCCTTTCCCCTCCTGACCACGACATTTGGCTTCCAACAATACTCCTTTTTTTATAAAGAGGACTTGAAAAGTGCTCCAGCAATATAGGAATCCTTCTAGAAATATGTTAAACAAAAATAATACAACTGTTGCATTATTTTCACACCATCTTGAAGACTACACATCCCAGAATGCAATTCCACAAAATGATAAAAATCACTTTTAGGTTGTCTTTCAAGACTTAAACTCGTAACAGAAGATAATATGAAAAGGTAACAAGGTGTTGTGAGAAACCTAAAGCTGTCTCACTCTCTAGTCCCCGGGGATCTGTCATCCAGGTGGCCAGAATACGGCCATTGCTATTGGATCCAGTTCCTGGGGGTGCACCAGTGTGGGTGGATCACCTGGATGGAGGTCTTTGGGGAGTGGAAGTGGGACACTGAAGGGGGAGATGCGGTATCCCCTTCCCTATAACACCTTTTCCCCCATCTTACCAGATAGGAAACCTAGGAACTCTACCTCCCCACACCCCCATGCCGCTTTCCCGATACAAACACTTTCTCACGGACAGTTCATTGTGAAGGGCAACGGACTAACACCAGAGCCATATACCTGACATGTCCCAACACAAGGGTCAGGCAGAGCCAGGCAATTACTGATAATTACACACACCTAACTTCTATCACACTTCCCCACACAGATACAAGGCAGAGCACGAAAGCACACTCTGAGCAAGGCAAAACGCACAAGGAAGCAGAAATTCTGAGATTGCAGTTTAAACCGAGGAGAGTGGAGGCGAGACCAAAGAGGACGACGAGGAGGGAATTACCCTTGCCCTTTTCAACAAAGGACTGCGACTTTCAAGAAGCCTCAGGGAAAAGAAACATGAGAATTGAGTATTACAGCTGACGAACGGTGTAGTGTGTGTCGAGGGTACACAGGGGCTTTCTGCTTTAATAGCTGGGGTGAGAAGAAGCAGTTGCCACCATGCTACTGTCCTTGACTCGGACAGCAAAGCAACGTCCACAAGTTCAGCACAGCCGGTGAGATGGAGAAACTGATAGCAGACCGGACTGTGTTCTGTTCACGGTTGCAAGCAGCAACATTGTATGAAGAAAGAGAACTTGTATATGAAGAAAGAGAGCTTGTATACAATTGAACTTTATGAAACCGAACTAGGTACCTGATACAGAGTGGTCCGGCACCATGTGGGTGCTCTCTCGAAGGACTCTGTTTGGTACCACCTGAGCGGGTAAGAATTATTGAACTGTGAAATCGAAGTGGTCCTGCCGGGGGATAGGTTGAATCCTGTGCCCATTCGAAAGTCTTCGATTATCTGTAAGCTGAAATTGGTCTGAGCCCGGAAGAGAGGGACTAATTGTAGAAAAGGGGTCCGAGCCTGGAAGAGGGGGATCCTGTGTGAACAGGAACACACCCGAAAAGATATTCATGTGGCAAATGTAAACCAAACTGAGGGTTGCCTGCGAATTAAAGCTAGTCTGAACCCGACTGAGGGAAGCTATTTGTGAAAATAGTGTTTAGCCCAGCTGAGGGGGATCCAGGGTAAAGAGTAAATCGCCCGACTGGAATAATTGGAAAGGAACTTTTTTTCGTTGCTTCTGGTACATCAGGCCCTCTGAAGCAAGAGACTTTTGTTTTTTTTTTTTTTTAAATATATTTTTATTGGCATTTCTTAAACATTAACTTTGCGACTCAACATAGTCCCAAACTTCCCTTTCCCACCCCCCTCCCTCCCCTCCGGTATTAGTGTCTCTGCGGTCCTTCGAGTCCCATGTGTGTTTCTGATTCAGCTTGTAAACATGTCTAAGATTCGGATGTTATGTGGGCACCATTGGAGCATGTAGTCACTTTTCAGGAAGTCTTTGGTGTCTCCCCAGTCTGTAGCGAATTTCTGTCTGTCCCCTTGGAGGGTATATGTTATCCTTTCCATCGCCACATATGTCCATATCCTGTGGAGCCATTCTTGCGTGGTTGGGGGGGTCTTTTGTTTCCAATGTTGTGCTATTGCCAGCCAGGCGGCTATGAGGAATCCCATAAAATTACGTTTTTGTGTCCTATTAAGTGTTTTGTCTGTGGGAGCCCACATGCCGCACATCCAAATCTCTTCTTCTAGGTTGGCCGTGTCCTTGAATATTTCTTGCATCTTATTTTTGACTTCCACCCAGAACTGTTGTAGCTCTCGACAGTCCCACCAGATATGTCTCCAGGTGCCCACTGAGTCACATCCCCTCCAGCAGTTATTTTGTGTTGTCGGGAACATTTTATGTAGCCTTTCCGGGGTGTAGTGCCATTGGATCATCACTTTAGTCCATGCTTCCCTTGTTTGAATTGCTTGCGTCCACTTGGGAATTATATACCACAGGTATGTCCACTGCGTTCTCGGGATTTGTTTTCCTAGCGTAATTTCCCATTTTTTCATGTAGTACCATGTGATGTGTTCTTCTTGGATGTTGATGAATTTGTAAAGGGAGGAGACAAATTTCTTTTCTCCCGTTTGGGTTAGTATGTAGCTCTCAAACGGGGTTGGATCTCTGGTCAGTGCCTTCGTGATTCTGGGTGACATGAGCCAGTGGTGGATTTGCTCGTACTGGTATTTGTCCTTCTCCGTGAGGCCTAGTATATCCTGGCAGTCTGTGAATGATTTTATCTGCCCTCCCTCAAACATGTCGCCCACTTTCGTGCACTCTGCGTTTCTCCATTTCTGGAATGTGCCTTTTTCTACCCCTGGGGGGAAGTCTGGATTGTCGAACATTGGGATGAATGGAGCTGGGTCAATCGTGAGGGTTTCTCTTTTGGTGGCTCTGTCCCAGATGTCCATTGTGGTGCTCAGGATTTCGCTTCTCTCGATGTTTTGATGCCTATGTGAAGCAAGAGACTTTGAATAAAATAAACTTGGGCACAGAAGGCCCTGATGTTGGTAAAAGGAACTGTGACCTTCTGCAGCAGAAGCCCAAGAGGGTGCTGTGCTCGAATGAACCGCCTTGTCCCATGCTAAAAACATCGAGAAGGGAGGCCAACGGCCTACACATCATGATTTATCATTTTGTGAACACTTCTTTCTTTTTGTGAACATTATCCCACACTATTTGTAGCATAGCGGTAAGTATTGGAAATAGTTTATTTTAGTTTAGGCCCTTTTTATTTGTCTAGACTCCACCAAGACTGTATTATTATTATTTGATGGTCGTAGCTTGCTCCCATCTTGGATTTAGGTTTAAATGGGTGTTTTTCCCACCCGTAATAAAGTTCAATAAACACCACCCTTGAACTTTGATCATTTCTGTCTGTTTTACCTTAATACAATGCCTTCCTTACGGTGTTTTGTATCATTTGACAAAGGCATGGTTTTGTATGATGCGGGTGAAATGTGACATTTTACAAAAAAAGACATGTTTTTGACACACCAATAGGAAAAACATGAAAACTAGAGAAATAGTTCAGAACTCTTTTTTTGTTAACATATTTTAACTGTCATCAATGTTAGATTTGGGCTGCAAAGTAGTTTTTTGCATGACCTTTCAGAATAAAATCCCCCTTTTGAATGCTTTGTCCAAAACGATGGCTCGTAAACAGACCATTAATTGTAAAGAGCTTCCACTTTAAATGCTCTGCTAAAACAAAGAGCGGGATTAGTCCTGTGAAACCCCACAGGGTCTGATGGACTGCTGGGAAGGTGGCAAAGGGGAGGCACCTGGGTTTGGAAGCAGACAGTGGCGACTCACTAAGACAGGCACCGGAAACAGCCCTCTGGCTGGAATCAGCACAGCCCTGTATTACTTTTTTTTTTAACTTCTTTTTATTGGTTTAACAACAAAGGAAAAATACATTCCCAACTCCCCCCGCTTCCCCCCCTCCCCTTGAAGGCAATTGCTTATGTCCGTGGTCCATTATCGCCATGGGCCACTCGCCAAAGTTGTTAAGTTCATAACAGAGAAACCGTCGTCTCGGCCACCCCCCCCCTCTCCCCTGGGAGTGGCCTCTCCTTGTCCGTGAACACATGTGTTGGCATCTTGGAGTTGTGTCTATATTATCCATTATTTGCTCCGGCCCCGGCCAGGCCGCCTCCTCCCCACTCACTGAGTTCCCTCTGGTCTGTGTTCTGCCCCCGGGCACAGGGCATAGGCGGGCCAGCCTGTCCTCCTTCCGAGTCATCAGAGTCACTCCTGTTGTTTTCCGCCCCGTCTCCGAACAAGTCCCGCACCAGGGTGTTCCACGCCAGTATTCTGGCTCCGCTATTGCCTTCGCCCCTCTGTGTGGCTCTCGTCCAGACGGTCGTTTCCGCTATCGCCCATTTTTGTAGATCTGCCCACCAGCCCTCTGCCGAGGGTCCTTCACTCGTGTTCCATGCCATTGCTATGCGGCGCTTCGCCAGTATTGTCATCAGGTCTTTCATTTTTGCCACGTGTGCCATCTGCCTGTCCCCCCTCGGGAACAGGCCCAGTATATACAGGCCCAGTATATAAGACCTAGGTGACCAGGCCTGCATATGGATTCCTGCCATCCTCGCCTTATTCTTCACCATATTCCAGAACTCTGTTATTTTGGGGCACGACCAGAACATGTGCACCATGTCTGCTTGTTCTTCCCGGCAGCGTGGGCAGCTGGGAGTTTGTCCTTTTCTTATCTTCATCATTCTTTTGGGAGTTAGGTATGCTCTATGGACTATGTAGATTTGCAGCTGCCTGAACCTGGCATTCCTAGAGACTTTTTTAGTGTATTGGAGGGTTCTATTCCATTCTCCTTCTTGGAAGGGCTGCTGGAGCTCCTCTTCCCACTTTGTCCGCACGTTCAGTATCTTCCTATTAGTGGTACCCAGTAGTTGCTCGTAGAGCCTGGACACGGTGTGTCCTCCTTCAGAAATGTCATACCAGGTATCCAGCGCCCCCCCAGTATCCTCTGCCTCCGCCTCTGGCATGGTTCCCCACCTCTTCTTCATTGCTTGTACTAAGCTGTTATACAGGATGAACTGGCCCTTGTAGACCTCTTGCTCCTCCACCAAGGACTGGAATCCGACCCACTGTCCTTCTTGCCACAGGTCCCCTATTTGGGCTACCCCCTTGTCCTCCCATTGTGCCCTGTACGTGGCCAGGCTTGTTATGCGGGTATCTACCAGACCCGCCAAGGGGATCTGTCTTGAGCAGGGGTCCTGCATGCCTTGCGTCTTCCAGGCTCTTTCCCATAGCGTTCGGCCCAGCTGGGCCATGTTAGGAAGAGCCCTAGCCTGGGCAGCTGGCAATCAGAGGAGTTCCCTCAGGTAATATTGCCTGAGTGCTGGTCGGAGGAGAATTGCGTCAAAAGGAGATGTCCTCTCCCAGCCATCTCACCACAAATAGGAGTTGTGCCGCTAGGTAGTAATACAAAAAGTCCGGGAGTTTGATGCCCCCCCACTCGTGGCTCCTCTGTAATGTAGTCAGTGCTACCCTGTTTCTCCCCCCCTCCCCACAGGAAGGTCCTCACCAGGTTGTGCAGGCGTTTAAAGAAAGCTCCCGGGATGTTGTAAGGGATATTGGCAAAGTAATATAGGAGCCGGGGCAGGACCGTCATCTTCAATAAGGCCGCTCGGCCTATCATCCCCAGCGGTAGGGTCTTCCAGAACTGCATAGTGTGCTCAATTTTGTTCAGGGCCGCCTGCGTGTTGGCTATGTGTGTGTCCGCGGTATTGTGGTGAATGTCCACCCCCAGGTATCTAAAGGTGGTCGGGGTCCATGTGAGGCCCAGGTGCGGCAGTTGATCTGGTGGCACTTTTCGCAGGCCCGCCAGGGGGAACAGTGAGGATTTCTCCCTGTTAATAGTGATTCCCGATAGTCTACCGAATGCCCCTAGTGCCTCGAGTAAATCTCGTAGGTGGGTGCGTGGGTTTTGGACGTAGAGCAGTATGTCGTCTGCGTAGATCGATATCTGGTGTGTCACCCCGTCGATCGCTATGCCCGTATCCATATAATCCGTTCTTAGTTAGACCGCGAATGGCTCCAAAGCTAGAATATATAACATTGGTGACAGCGGGCACCCTTGTTTCGTACCTCGCCCTATGCTCCATTCCCCGGAGACAATCCTACCCGTCTTGACCCTTGCTCTCGGGTCTTTGTAGAGCAACTTTATCCATCGGAGGAACCCCTGCCCTATCCCAAAGTGGGTGAGTGCTCCCAAAAGCCAGTCCCAGCTCACCGAATCAAATGCTTTTATCGCATCTAGTGAAGCTACTGCGCACTCCCCCTCTACTTGATTAGTCCTATCAATGACGTAATGGAGTCTCCGGAGATTCCACGTCGTGTTTCGTTCTGGTACATACCCTGTCTGGTCAGTGTGGATCAGGGTGGGTAGCACTCTCTTGAGCCGGTTAGCTAATGCCGCTGTCAGGATTTTGGAGTCCTGGTTTATCAGGGAAATTGGTCTATAGGACCCACACTCGAGGGGTGGTTTCCCTGGTTTAAGTATCGGCACTACAATGGATTCCGACATGCTATTCGGGAGCCTCCCCGTCTCATATGCCTCCTCTAATGTTTCCAGCAATCTAGGGGCTAAACTGTCTCTGTACCATCCGGTCCCGGGGTCTTCCCTGTCGGCAGTTGGGTGATTACTTCCGCCAGTTCCTCCACTGTGAGGGGGGCATCCAGCATTTGGGCCTGCTCCTCAGTGAGTTGCGGGAGCCTGATTTCCGCGAAGGCGTCCTCCAGGTCCCCCTCCTCCCCCTCTTGGACTTTTGTGTACAGCTTCTCGTAAAATTGCGAGAACACCGCGTTTATATCTTCCTGGGACCTTACCACCTCCCCTTGACTATTCTGGATTGCGTTAATTGGTTCCCGGTTGGTCTCCTGTTTGGTTAGCCAGGCCAGGAGCCTGCCGGGCTTATCCCCCTCTGCGTGCAGCCTCTGTATGTACTTCCCATAATCCAGGCGCCCTAGTCTTTACCAAGTCACCATGCACTGTTGCCGCAGGGTGGTGAGGTCATCCTGCTCTCCTCCGATCTCCCCCGCCCGTTTCTCGGCCCTCGCAATCTGCCTTTCTAACGCGTCCAGGTGGGTTAGGGTTTCCCTCCTGAGTCCTCCTGTCTTCCCCATTGCCGCACCTCTGACCACCACCTTGAGGGCCTCCCAAATCGTCACCGTGCTGTCCACACTACCCGAGTTATGCTCAAAGTAGTCTTCTATCGTGCTTTGGATATGTTCCTGGAATTCCCCGTCCAGCAGTGCTTCTGCCCTTAGTTTCCATGTGGGCGTGGGGGCCCCCCTGTGTGTATGTGCCCATGTGACTCTCAAGGGGGCGTGATCAGACAGGGTTCGTGCATGTATATGTGCCCCAGTGAATTCGCCTAATGTTTCCCTTCCCGTGAAAAGGTAATCAATCCGCGTGAATGTCCCATGCGGAGCACTGTAACGTGTGTATCCCCTTTCCCCCTCATGTACCTTCCTCCAGATGTCTTCCAGTTCCAGCTGATCCAGTATCTTCCGCAACCTCCGTGCTGGTGGCGCTGGTCGTCTGTGCCTATCGTCCGAACTGTCTAGTCGGGGTTCCAGTGTACAATTGTGGTCTCCAGCCCAGATGATCGTAGCGTTCCTGTACGGGGCCAGCCGGGGCGTGAGTGACTCGAAGAAGGCTGTTGCGTCATGATTGGGGGCATAGGTGTTCACCAGGCACACCTCCCGATTCTCCAGCATTCCATGGACGATCAGGACCCTACCCTCAGTGTCTTTTTCCTGGTTGATGAGCTGGAATGGGGTGCTCGGGGCGATCCAGGTCATCACCCCCCTTGCGTAATTAGAGTACGGTGAGCTGTACATCTGACCTCCCCATTTTTTGGCTACTTTGGTTTGTTTTTCGACCGTCAGGTACGTCTCTTGCAGCATTGCAATGTGGGCTCTCGTTTTATTTAACCAGGTGTAGACCCTCAGCCTGTTGACGTATGCATTTAGCCCTCTAACATTCCATGTGACGATGTTTAGGTCATCTCGGTTCTTGTGGGGCAGGCGCTAGTGGCCCTCTCTGTCCCATGGGCCCGTACACTTTCCTGTCCTCTTGACGCGTCTCTTTCCGGGGGTCCTCGTCCCGCATCTTTTCCGTGGTATTTTGTGCGGTTCACACGTCCTCCATCCCCCGCGTTTCCCAGGGGTTTAGCTGCTCTTGCAGTTCTTGGATTCGTTTTTTCCCTGGTGTTTTCCTTCAGTGCGCTTCGCTGACCCCTGGCGCCCGGGGTCCGCCTCACGTGTCCACCCTCCGTGTCTCTGCCGTGGTTTCTTAGTCTGCCATGTCCTTTTTCCCTCGTGCCTTCACCCCACGAACCTAACCTCCTAACAACTGTAACTAAAAACAACGTTAACAAACGCCCAGCCTCCCTCCCCCTGCTCGGGCCCCACCGCTCTCCAGGTGTCGCCTTCCTTCCCTCAGGCTTACTTGTCGCGGCGTAGTGCCTTAGAACTGGCACTATAAACATTGTCTCTGCTTGGGGTTCCAACTGTGGGTCTTGGCGGTCCAGTTCCAGAAGTCTTGTACTCCCAGTATGTTCTTGGTTTAGGCCTTGAACTTGTGAGCTGTTGGTTATCCTGCTCTTTCACTTTTTTACAGGGAGTATCCCTGTGTCTTCTCTCCCGTTTTGTCTTTAAGTTCCTTGCAGTGAAGTGGTGTAGTAACCTGCGGCTCGCTGCAGTGTTCCTCAGATTTATTTCGCCCAGTTCTGCCGGGCGCCCGGGTCTTGCGTTCCATCTTCAATCTCCTTCTCTGTCACGTCGGGGCGCCTCTCTGTTCCATCTGTTCCCCTCTTCCGGCTGCGGGAACCCCTGTTGGTCCATCCACAGTTGGGCGTCCGCTGTGGTCTCAAAGATCTGTGTCCTTCCGTTATGTAGCACTTTGAGTTTAGCCGGGTATAGTAGCATGAACTTCACGCCCGCAGCCCTAAGGCGGTCTTTGGTCGGCCAGAACTGAGCTCTCTGCCTTTGCACTAGCGGGGGTAGATGGTTATCCTGGCTCCATTCCGGGTTATGACTCCACCGTCTCTTGAGAACGCCAGGATTTTTTCCCTGTCTTTAAAGTTCATGATCTTCGCGATCATAGGCCTCGGTGGTGCCCCCGGGCGTGGTCTCTTGGTTAATGCTCTATGTGCCCTTTCCACAACAAAACCCTGGGACAGGGTCCCGGCATCCACCGCTTGGATCAGTAAGTTCTCAATGTAGTTTGTGGGATCTCTGCCTTCCTCCCCCTCCGGCAGCCCCACTATGCGTACATTGTTGCGTCTGGCCCTGCTTTCCGCGTCTTCGGCTCTGCGTTCTAGCGTTCTGATGCGTTCCAGTGCCTCTGACATTTGTGTTTGGGAGGCGGTCATGTCCGCTGTATTGCTCTGTACCTGTTGTTCTACCGTTGTCACTCTCTCTACCAGGTTTCTCGTGTCCTGCCGAAGGAGCCCCACGTCTACGATTACTGCATCCAGCTTGCCTTCTATCGAGGTCTTTAGTGCTTCTATGGCCTCCAGGATGCTCCCTTCCACCTGTTTGATCTCTCCGTGCGCCACATGTGACGTTACCGTGTCCATTTCAGCTGCCTCGGGCTGCTGATCCTCGTTCTTGCGGGCAAATGACTCCATGACCGTCTGCCTCCCTCTACCACCTCTTGGTCTGTCTGGCATGTTGGTTTCGGTTGCTGTACGCCAGTATGCGGATCCTGCTCATGCAGTTTCGTAGTGGTAGCCTGTCGTTGTTGCTTGGGCCAGGGTCTGTACTATGGTCCTCCTCTCGTGCGGATAGCCTCACCCCGTCTTCCGTGGGGTGGTGTGCCCCTGGCTGTTTCTTCCGTAAGGGTGTATGTGGGAGTAGGCCCGCCCGTTGTGTGATTCGTGGCTCTTCCAGGGTCTCTGTCACGGCTGTTTGAGTGGGCTGTGTCCTCCCACGTATGTCCTGTGGTCCCCAGGGCGGGCTCGGGTGTGGCCCCGCTGTCTGTCGCCGTCCGCCCCAGCGTGTGTTAGTGGAAACTGGCCTCCCGCAGGGGCCCGTCACAGACGCGTCACCCTTCAAGGGAGCGTCCCCAGGTCGGGGCCGGACGCTCTGTTCACCCCCTTCGTCCTCTGGCCTCGGGCTCTCTTCCTTTCCCCGGCTGGGGCTCCCGGCGCCCGATTACCCAGGGGGTTTCCGCTGGAGCTCTCGGCGTCCTCACCTCCAGCCCCCCTTGCTGTCTGTCAGGGGGGGGGCGCACCTTCCAGTCCTCCGGCGCCGCTGCTGCCCGCCTGGTCCCTTTCCGTTCTGCCACGGCTTGTGCTGCGGTCTGTGGGCGTTCACGCCTCCTCCGTCTATCTCGGTACAGCGCTGCGGCGCATCTCTCGGTCTCCTTCCTTCTCCCGGGCGGCTCGATGGTCTTCACTGGGCTGGCTGTCCACCGGCGGCGCCCCCGGGTCCTGTCTTCCTTCCTCCTGCGCCCACCTTCTTCTCGGTGGCGAGCGGCTGTTTCAGCGAGGCGCCTCCGCCATTTTGCGTGGTGGTGCCGCGTATCTCGCAGTCTCCGTTTTCAGCCTTCTCAGTCCCGATTTTCCTCGGACTTTCTTCTGCTTGTTCTCTGGGCTTTCCGATGCCTTCCCCAGCTTTTCCTCTGTCGTTTTCCTTCTGTTTATGGCCTTTTTCCAGGATCTGTCTCCGGATCGAGTGGGAGCTCTCCAAGACTAGCTAACGCTCGCATGGCCGCCAAGCCACGCCCCCAGCCCTGTATTACTTAGTATTCTCTTGGCAGCGAGCCCCCTAAGAGCGCGGGGCCAGGGCCAACGGCACATACTGCTCATGCTCCAGGCCAGCCCTGTTTGGGGGGATATATGTTTAAATTATATCATGGTTTTATATAGCAGTTGCTTCTGCTGTAGCTGTAATAATAGCTGTTATTGTTATTCATATTAATGGTGCATCCTTTATTGACCTCAGGGAGGATGAATAACCAACCTACCTTGGTCAAAAAGGCTGACAACAGATTTCTAGGGTGTTCTAGGGAGCCAATAGATTGAGGGAGGCTAACAACAACAACAAACAAACATTGATTGACAAAGCAAATCATTTTGGCCTTTGCATAGTAAATATCTTGCACTCATCCATTGCCCACTCCTGCAATTTGCCTCTCTACTTAAACCCCTTTTGCACACTTGCTCTCCTCCTTTCAACCAATGTATTTTCAACTCTCATTTAATTTGCTCCCTTTTCAACCTGCCTCACATCATATACTTTACTCTCAGCCCCATAAAATTACTCAACCTCTCACTGTTCTTCATATCACCCCATGAACTTTCAGACCTCTCAATATTATTAAGCCCTCCACTGTAGCTTCTTTCTTTCTCTTGGTTTGTTTCTTTATTTCTTTCTTTCAATTCTGTTTCCTTAAGGCCTACACCAAATCTTGGTCTTTCACATTTCAACCACCACATTCTGTCTTCTTTCATGCTAGAACACTCCACTCTGTCCTCTTGTGTTTTGGCCCTTTAACTCTCAGCCAGCCTCTCACAACATCCCTATCCCCTATCCTCTCATCCACTTTATATAGCCCCCCACCTCTGCTATCAACCACACATTTCACTCCATCTACATGTAGTCTCCCTGTCACACTCTCGGCCCCTCCTTTCCTTCCCTCAACTATTATGTTTCTAAATAAAGCCCCCCACTCTCAATCATCCTCATTTCTTCCACTCCTTGTCCCAAATATCTGCTCCTTACGCCATCCTTCTAAACTGAACGTTGCATTGCAGCCTTTGATTCAGTACTCATTTCATGAAACATATCCTGTGGGGACACTCTGCTAAGGAACCATTTCCGAGCCACATACTGCACAGAGGTCGGCTTTGTTACTGCTCCAGGGTGCTGTCCTGAACTAGAACGGATGCCATCTCGGTATATACTCTGGGCCGATGCGGCTATTTCCTTTCAAGTCTTTTTTTCTGAAGTCACACGGTGTAGTCATACGTTTCTTAATTCAAATAATGCCAAAATTGGGGCTTATAAGCCTGTTGTTATTCCTGCTACTGTTCAATGACTGTGAGGGATATGTGCATTTCATGTCTATTTTTGTAAAATCGATTACACTAAAGCATGTAGATTCTGTCATCTGATGCACCATAAACTGGTGTGCAAACGGATGAGTAGGTTTCTTCTTGGTGCCACAAAATATACCTGTGAAAAATTAATCGGGTACTACTACGTAAACCCAAGACAATGCTACAGACAGAAGCAGCTTTTCCGAGCCACATAATGCTCGGCAGTCGGCTTCATTTCTCTGATCCGGGGCACTGTCCTGCACTAGAATGAATGCCATCGCCTTATATACTCTGATATGGAAGATAGAGGTCGAAGTGAAGAGAGAAAAGAGCAAGAAAAGAAGACAACATTACCACTTCTTATGTGAGTCGTGATCATGCAGGACCTAATCATCATAAAGAAAAAAACATGAAAGATATCAATCAAAATCCAGAGATAAGGCGACCGTGCCTCCTCAGTTAAGCGCCGCTCCTACCTTTCTGAAATCCTCTGCCACTCATGAGGAGTGGGAAGCTTTCAAGCAGGCAATGGTCAAAACCTTTTAACAAGCCCTGTGATTACTGCTATATCGGCTGCTCTTCGAGATATTGAGTATAGAAAATCCTACTCACATGTCTGAGCTCAGACCGCAGTGACACCCAGAAGGAGTCCCACCCTCAGTGTCAATGGTGCTGTGAAGACATCATGAAGCAAGACACAGACAACAGACTTAAAGTTCATAATGAAAGACTTTTTTAAATCAAATGTCAGGATGGTGGAAGGCCTAACTTGCCCAATGCTAAGGTGGGGTTTCTGTACCTGAATGTGAAACTAAGGAATGTCTGGGTCAAAGAGTTCAACTTAAGTCTGTCTGTGGCCAAAACCTATACTTGTCCTCACAACTAAAGCTAAACCATGTGTAGGGATGTCAATAACAAAATAAATTGTGTTCATCTCAAAGTTTTGAGGTTCTTCCAGCTCCCAAGTTATCTTTCAGCTGCTGTTCCTCAAGTGCAAGAAATAAGTCTCAAGATTTCCACTCTTAAATTCACGGCAATGATGACTTTAATTAACTGTTGTATTTTGCTCTTTTATTATTTACATAAATGAACAGTTTCTTGGTATGTCGGGGGGATTATTTGATTGTTGTTTGCTTATTGATATGTTATTTCATTATGAGGTTTTGATTTGTGTTCTCTGGTTAACTATTCCTTTCTGTATTTGACTATTCTGTGATTTCTTTAACGACATGCTAATAAAGAGATTTGAAAAAAAAAAGTTCACGGCAATACAGTTCCACACAATTCTCGAGGTTCGCTTCGCAAGTTCCAAGCAACACAGTTAAAAAAACAAAAGATCTTGAGGCTCCATTCTCAAGATAACACATATGGTTTCTCAAGTGTCGGGGTTCCCTTCCCCAAGACTTTATCTTAACCACCTATATGCGCTTTAGTCTTTTCAAATGGTTTCACAAAATTGTCCACTTGACCCTCCTTCTGGTTTGTCTTACCAGTTCACTTAGTGTTTTCATTGATTTATTTCACAATGTCGTTGGTTTTCAGCATTAATGGTTCACTGGTCGAGGCGCAGTTGTCAGACCACACAGTCCACCCATCACAGGTCGCACAACCAGGATCCCTGGGCTCTTCAGCCCACACAGGTTCTTTGGCAGTGACTCCTGTGCACCAAATCACCTTCACTTAGTTCCTCTTTATTGGCCTCTTGGCTTTATGTGCTTCTTTACGCTCCTGTGGCTTCCCTTTGTCAGCCTCGTGGCTCTGTCATCACGTGCCGCACACCTCCTGCCAGTCTTTGGCCTTGTCGCACTTCATTCACTCATATAAGTTCACTTTGGGTGAGATGGGGTGGGTTTGTTCATACCCCACCTTTTACAGCTTCTTTCTCACCGGTGCCCTTTTCTGTCATTCACTTTCACATAGGGCACTTGGGCGGTTCTCTATTATTTGTTTTACCCATAAGGATTTATTCCATTCAATAGTCAATGTATTTAGTTTCAAGGTTCCAATCGATTTGTGGTTCACTATATTCTGTATTCAATATGCACTCATGTTGCTTAGCTTTAAAGTTCCCATTCAGTTCAGTATTCAATGTGCATTTGTTTGGCTTAATTTAAAGTTTCCATTCAGTACGGCATTCAGTATGCGTTCGTTTTTCTTAATTTGAAGTTTCCATTTAGTTCGGCATTCACTGTGCATTTGTTTTGCTTAATTAAAATTTCTCAATCAGTACGACATTCAATATATATTTGTTCTGCTTAGTTTCGGTTTGATAGGAGTGCTCCGGTCTTTGAGCGCCCTCCCCAAGACTCACCGGCTCCAGGTGTCTCCTCTGGGTGGCTCCCGCTGCTTCCTCTGCCCTTCTGAAGCCGGGAAGTCCACCTTTACGAGCTACGAGCATAGCTCGTCTGGCGGGTAGTACCTTCTGCATGCCGGCAACCTGTATGCTTCTTCACGGACGTGGATGGCGTCCTTTCTTCTCCTAGCTTTCTCGCAGCTCCTGCCGCGCCCTCAGTGTCACAGAGGCTCCCAGACCTGTTGCAATTTCACAGCCCACTCCTTATGGGTCTCGCAGGAGCTCTTGGATATATGCCTGAATCCTGGCTCCTTCTCCAGCCCCACCACGGCTGCCTCCTTCAAATAAAGATCCCCTGCTGGTCTCTCCCCACCAGGCCTCCCTCTTGTTCTCTTTGGTGTACTCTGTCTCTCATTTTATATACCGGTAAACAATTAACAGGTTGCAGGTGTGTTCTCTTAATTGGGTCTGCCTGACTTTGATTAAGGGGACGTGCCTGACTCTTACAACACTTTGCAGGCATCTTCTTTGTCCCAGTACTAGAGTGGTGAAATGGTATAGTGTTCACTACTCTTAGTCCCCTCTTCCCAGTTCTGTCAAGTGTCATATATGGAGAAATGAGGGGAACAGCTTTATAGTAACCCATAGAGGTTGGGGGAGGGTTAGGTTGGTCATCAAAAGGAAAAGGGGGCTACCATGTCTTGTTAGTGTGTGCCCCATTTCCAGTCCCCAAGGACCCTCCATCCAGGTGCTCCTCCCTCGCTTCTCCACCCCAGGGGCAGAATCCAAGAGCGATGGCCTATCCTGGCCACCTGAGAAGAGGATCCAGGGTGTTTAGAAGTGAGAATACCCTCAGGTTTCTCACAGTGCTCAGTATGCCTTCCAAGTCCCCTGAAGTGAACTGCTGAGAGTCAAAGCCTTTAGCACCAAAGCCACTGACGGCAAGGCCAGAGTCATCGGCTCTTTTTTTATTTATTTTTATTTATGGTGCAATAGCCAACATTTGACTTATAACACATTTCGACATACAGTATACAAAAATAAAAACAGTAAAAAAAAAGAGAATATCATCCAGCAGTTTACAAGTTTTAAATAAAAAACACTTCATAAAGGAAAAGATGGAAAAGAAATTCAAATCAACACAAATAGTTCAATCTGTTACTAACTTCAATTCCCTTAGACATCTTCCCACCTCAATTGATAAAGCCATCTCATTACCAGAAGATAATCTTGCCCAAAAATCATCAGTATTAAGATGAGACTCATCATGGACAAATCTACCAAAAGGTCTGTCCCTGATACTCCAAGTCCCAAGACAATTAGAAAATAAATGCTTAATAGTCTGGACTTCACTACTTGGGCACCCGTCACAAATTGATAAGGTGTCCCCTTCTTTATCTCTAATAGCTAATAATTCTAGAGTAGGAAGTAAATTTAAACGGAATCACAGAAAAGTAGATCTAAACCGAGGGTTAGGGGACTTCTTTAAATAAGCAGGCACAAATGATAAGCGTTTATCCAGCAGTGTCAAAGAGGGTGATCTTTTGGTTCTTCGCATATCATCAATCGTGTGAATCCAATCAACCAATTTCATTTTTTTTTCACTTTTAAAGTGTTCTGCAGAAGCAACACAACATCAGTCACAGCCAGACAATAGTTCTAAGCATTTTTGTCCTAATCTGTACAGAAATCATTGGTCCCTTGTTGCAGATCTATAGCTGCTTCCTCAAAGAGGGAATTCTTAGGAGGATCTAGGATTAATCTGTAGAGAGTCAACCACTTCCACTCTAGCCATGATCTAAGTGACGAGAGACCAAGTTCACAGGGCAAGAAAACAATGGGAACACAGTCTGGGAGACCCAAAGTATGTTTCCAAATCCTAGATTCTATAGCATCCCATTCTATGTCCAGAGCTACAGCGTTATAATCCAAACCATATAAAATGATGGGAACTACCTTCCCAATATAGAATCTTATAAGGGGAAGGATAGCAAATTTGCCAAACTTGGAATCAATTTTTTTCATCTGAGCACCTAGTTTCACCAATTTTAGATCAATAGATGACAGCAGACTAGTCTTTGATGGAAAAGATCTCAATTCAGCTCCCAGATAAGTTAATTCTGAAACAACCTCTACGGGAGACTGATCCAACTTTCAAGCAAAATTCTTCACTATTTTATTTGGTCTCTTGAATAGAAGAATCTTGGATTTTAAGGGGTTTATACTTAATGTATTGCTCCTAGCATAAGATTCTAATGCGATCAGCAGACGTTGCAGCCCCATTTGTGAATAATCCAGGACTACTATGTCATCCGCATATGCTAGCCAATTAATTCTTGCATTGCCAATGGAAGGAGATATTAAACCAATATCCTGCAACAAGTTAGATAAATCCGCCATAAAGAGGATGAAAAGCAGGGGAGCTAGTAAACAACCTTGTTGTACCCCTCTAGTAATCCTAATTGGATCAGAAAGCAAACCTGCTCTACCAAGTCTGGCCCGCATGTAGTGGGAGTGCAGCTCTCTCAGAATAGAAAGTAAACCAGGAGGGATTCCCCTGGCATCCAGTTTTCCCCACAGTAAATTCCTATCAACCATATCAAATGCCTGGGATAGGTCGATCCAGGCTCCAAAAAGGGGAGGGCCACCCTTGATAAATGATTTGGCAGCAAGGCAATTCAGGACAAGCCCATTCAATGAAGTGGATAAGCCCTTTCTAAAACCAGATTGCTGCTTAGGGATAATTCCCTTTGTTTTAGCCCAGGTTTCCAATTCCCCTAGAATGATGCCCGAAAAGATTTTACTATCGGCATCTAGCAGAGAAATAGGGCGATAATTAGAGGCCAGTGACCTATCACCCTTCTTATAGATGGGTATAACTATAGATTGTTTCCAGGAGTCTTGAATTCTCTTCTGGGTAATGATGTTATCGAAAAGGGCCTTTAGAACCTTCGCCCAGGTAACTGGATCCAATTTCAAAATCGAGTTACTCAAACCATTCGAACCAGATGCTCTTGAGGCTGAAGATTTCTTGATTAGCAATGCAAGGTCTGGAATGTTAAATTCAAAACACCAACTGGACATTATATCCTCAACCGAACACATTGAAGCCTCAGAGTCATAAACCTTGGCAACATGGTCAAGCCACACCCCCTCTTGGATAACAGAGTCATGTTTCTGGTGATGAGTTACCTCATTCAAACCCACCATTGACCAGAAATTCCGAGAATTCCTAAGGGATAGGGCACAAAGCATTCTCTCAGCATCCTGCTGAACTACCAAATGCTTATGGGCACAAAGCCAATTCCTATAATTATTTTTTAGCTTTGCTACTCCCTCCCCATAAGCTTCACACATAGACCCAATCTCTTTAGGATAGATCTCTGACGCCTCAATTCAGTTTTTCGAGCTATAATTTGAGCATTAAAGGAATGTTTATGCAACCTGTGGGATTTCTGCATGGGAAACTCCACAGGAGCCGAATCAGACAGAAAATTCAGAAAAACCCCAGGAGTACAAAACTCAGACAATTGCTGAACAGATACATAACTCATCCTATGTCTCAGCTCCTTGTTTAGTAGTTGACCTCCTTTGGGAAACTTTCTAATAACATTTCCTACATTATTAATAAAGAGCTCTTGGTCATAGCGAGGGGCCGCTGAAACACAATCATAAGACAAGGCCACCTTCAGCATAGCATGGTCATCATTGCTCCCATCCCCCACGATCAAACTGCAGCAATTCTCAAAAATATTTTTTGAGATTAAAAAATAATCAATCGTGGAGAAAGAGGAACCTTTGTGCCAAGAAGGGGAGTTCAGAATATCCCCCCAAATGTTTCCATTCAGCATAAGGAGATTCCAATCCTGTATAAACTCTACCCATATTTTGCTATTGTTGAACTTCTGTTTGAGGTTGCCTGACCTAGGGTCCAGTGTAGGGATACATTGGGAGTTGAGGTCACCGGCAATAAAAATATCATCCGCCAGGTATCGCAAGGAACAATCAAGTAAACCATCAGAAAGGGCATACAAAAACTCAGTTAATGGAAGGACACCAGGGTTCCAATACAAATTTACCACTGTCCAACTTGGACATTCAATAGAACAACTTCTTGACAGCCTCACCATAAGAATCCCCTGGATACTTTTTGAAATAACAGAGGATTTAAAGACCTCATTACTAGAGGCCACCAAAAGACCCCCCATTGGTCTACCAACCCCCGGCGCCAAGGCCAACTGCTGAAAAATAGAGTAGCCATCTATACCAAGTAAACAAGTTAACCAAGTTTCTTGAAAAAGAATTAGGTCAAATGTTTTAAAAATGTCTGATCTTCTAGGCTCCTCAGAGAAGGAGGCATAGCCTCTAGTATTCCATGATAAAATATTAACCTGAGTCGACCCTAGAGCTTCTGATGGGTCATACCCATTTTAAGAAAGACTTGTGAGATTACTTCGGGGAGCATATCCCACACATCCGATTGAATGGTCCAGGGATAGACAGTGGGACATACAGAACTCTGAGCCCAGGAATAATGATCCTGCTCTCCAATTGATATACGGATTGTGCTTTTGTAACCAGGGCATTCCCAAAACCATGGGGTATTGGGCTGACTTAATGATGTAATCCGCTCTTGATGATGGTTTATGGAAAGTTGGATCTCTTTAGTTTGCAGGCTTATGGGTCCTGAGGAGAGGGGTCTTCCGTCAATTGCTTCCACCGGCTGCATGGTATTTCGTGTCTCGTACGGAATATGATGACTAACAACCCAGTCTTGATCAATGAAAATTCCCATAGCTCCGCAGTCCACCAAGGCCAGAATGGGATAGGTCTTGTCTTTGGAGGGCGACAGGAAGGCCTCTAGTATCACCAAACGGTTTTGTCCAGGAGAGTTCAATGATGGAATTGATGTGGAGCAAACATCTCTCGCCCGAATCTCTGCTCCATTTAAGATCGGGAGCTGGCGTTTCCCGAACGCCGAGGAGGTGCCAGAGGACATTCCCTGACCAAATGTTTGACTGAAGCACAATACATACACAAACCCGTATGGATCCTTCTCAATCTTCCTTGAGGTGATATGGGTCCACGAAAGGCTCCAATTTGAATGGGTTCAGGTTCTGGGGCTGGACTTGGGTTTGCGTCCGTTCTGGCTGTGCTCTCAAAGGACGTCTTGGGTGGATTTCCCTTGGATTTCTTCCTTTCGGCCTTCCTTTCCTGGAGTCTATTTGCAAGGCCAGGTCCATTAGTGCTTGGAATTAATTTGGTCTGACCACCCTGGCCAGTTCATCCTTGATCTCATCGTTCAGGCCTCTCCTGAACAGGGTAAAACTAGCCTCAGAGGACCAGTCTGCTTCCTCAGCCAATTGTTTAAATCTGGTCACATAAGTGAGCATATCTTGGTAGCCCTGTTGAAAGTCCAGAAAGTGTTCTTGGGCAGTATAGACCTGCTCTGGACTGTCAAACATGCCTTTAAGGGCCTGTATGAACCCATCATAGTCGTCTAGGAGGGCATCGCCGGAGTTAACAAGGGGTGTTGCCAAAGTTAAGGCGTTGCCGGAAATGTGGGATATGATGAAACCCACCTTAGCCCTAGGAGTCGAGAAATAATAGGGCTTAAAGGTAAAGTGGACCAGGCATGAATCCAGGAATCCGCAAAGTGTTTTTGCCGAACCATCATGCTTGTCAACAATACCGACCAACAGGGCACCCTCCTTTGTAGCAGAATCCCGGGATAAGACCAATTGTTTGAGCGCAGCGTTTTCCGCCTTAAGATTTTGACCCTCGGTTGATAATTGTTGCATGCGTCGCATTAAGTCCTGCACGGCGGCTTCCATCTCGTTTTAGGTTCGATCGGGTGGCGTCTCAAACTGTCAAGGAGTTCCCCCCTTCTCAACTGCGTCCGGAGTTTGCCGGTGTCTTCGATCGCTGCCTTCTTGCGAACGCTCCTGGTCTTGAACAGCGCTGCTCGAGTCTCGTCTGGTTCCAGGTTGCGTTTAGTTCCGGGAGCGCGGAGTCCAGGAATCCGGGAGTCTGGGAAAGGCTAGAAATGCTCGGAACCAGGAAGGGGGAAAGGGTCAGGAGCTGGTAATAGCACTGGGACAAAGGAAACAATACTGCGAGCTACGAACACACGTCTGGGGCTACTCTGCAATAGCATTGAGACGCGCAGAGCCGCGGAAGGCATGGTCTATAAATAGTGCATGGAGCGAGCAAGGGCTTCAGCTCTGGACGGCCATGTTGGAAGTAGTACGGAATGTAAGCCCCGTTGAGACAAGGACCAGGAGGTCCAAAAGGGGCGTGATCTGAAGTTCATGACAGCGGGGGCACATCATGCAGCCCTTCCTAGGAGGCTCAGGGAGGGCTGCATGAGGTGTCATCCCCAACCATTTGGGGTGGAGGGGGAGAGGGCCACCACAAAAGGTGGGGATGGACCCCCAATGCATGGGGCAGTAGGGTTTGGGCACCCTGGGGGCAGATTGGCACACTAATATGCCCATCTGCGCCAAGCGAAGTAGGGTAAACAAAGAAAATAATACAAAATTGTAGGTTGCTTTTTAGGGGGGGCTGAGGGGCACCCTACATTGCCGGCAAATGTTCTACTGTAACGGGGGTGGCCCTCACCTCCATCACAAATGGAGGGCCCCACCTCATGCATCCCTCCCTGGCGGCAGATAGGGGGGCCCACCTCATGCATCCCTCCCTGGGGTCAGATGCCCCTTCCTAGGAGCAGATATCTGCCCCCAGGGAAGGTTGCATGCCATGGTCCCCATTCCATTTTGGGTGGGGGGGAACACCCCCCCCTTTCCTTGAAAAAATTCCCTGGTGGTCCAGTCGGAGGGGCACTCCCCCAAAACCAACCATGTTTCCTTTCCATTTTTTTTTCATTGGCCCATCCCTAGGGGCAGATGGGCCCTAACCTGCAGGTCCCATCCTTTGGGGGGCCTGCTGCCCACACTTTCCTGGTGGCCCTCTCCCCCTCCCCCCAAATGGATGGGGGGCCACCTCATGTACTCCTGCCTGGGGGCAGAAATCCCCTTTCTACTTCGGTTGGGGGGAGGGCCACCCCCCTTTCAATCAGTAAGAAATCCATGGTGGCTAGTGGCCCCCTGTCATGATACCTACTGTTAGGGAGAATTCTCTCTTTAGGCTGAATTTCCTAACCTAGTGAGTCCCCCAGCAGCTTTGCTGGATTTCTGGAGTTTGTTTTTTTCTCCTGCCAAGAGTGAGACTCTTTTTCTCCCACTCTTGGACATGATTTATAGTGTTCCTTTGACTGTTTAATGTGTTTTATGGGCTATGGGGTCCTTTACTCCATAGGGTCTCATGTGTTTTTACTATGTGTGTTACACAGCACCCTCTGTGCAGTAACACAGGGGTGTCATAGTGACACCCCACCATAGACTCCATCCATACCCTGGGACTGACTACTGTCTCCCAGGGCATGTAAAGTCACCATTGGCTTTACTAGTCCCAAATTATGAACAGAAACCAGTACAAACCATCATATTGTGGACGTACTGGTCGGGCCAATTCGATTGCCCCGGGGTCTGTTAGTCGAGGGGGCACGTCTCCGTCCCCCCTGATCGAGTTTTGGCTGGTGGCAGTGGAAACTACTTTTTATATTCGACCGCAAATATTTTCCTATGGGATTTTCCCATTGTTCGAGGCTACCAACTTTAATTATTTAATTCTCATAGCCTTGAACATAACGCTGGTTTATTTATTTAATATTAATTCCCCGGTTGGTATTTTTTGCCAAGACTCGATTCTAAAATGGTGTTTGTGTTCTCTTCTGTGACTCCAACCCAAGTCGAGCCCTTTGTTCCACTTTTTGGCGGGCTTCTCCACAGAAGCCTCCAAAAGTGGTGCCACACTGTCTCGGTACCACAGAGGGTGTGGGAGGGGGTTTAGGCACCTTTGACTGAGTTACCTTGGTAACTCAAGTCGCACTCTTGTGTGATTGGCCCAAGTGGTGAGCCAGCCGGCTCACCACTTAGCATGTTTGATTGACAGCTAGGCTGAGTGAATGGGGGTATGCTGCATAAAAGCAGGGCTTTGGGGACTGGAACTTCAGAAGTCGCCACAGGACCTGAGAATCCGACGAGGGAGAAGCTGAGCCGACCTACCATGACGAGCCCTGCGGAACCGACTCACCACTTCCCGACGACAGAGAAGATCTCCCGGCTGGAGAGGCTTCTTCCCCTGACTGGTGGGCACAACCAGTTTTACCTTCTTCTCTTCGCACCCCAGCCAGGTTTGTGGTCGAACTGCCCGTGCCAAGCACCCCGGCGGCCGGATAGCCACTCGCCACTGAACCGCGAATCAACGGACCGCTCCTTGTACCTGAGAAACTCCACGGCTGGTTTCTTCCCTGGCAGTGCAACGGACTCCTGTCTTCCTCCACGACGAGATCCTCTCTTCCCCCGGACGAAGCACCGGCTTGCATCCGCTGCCAGGAACAACTGCCACCGCTGGAGTATTCTCACCACTTAAGGTACCGTGTCTGCCTGGCCTCCCTTTCTAAAGATTGCTACAAGGTAATAACGCCTTAACCTTCTGGACTGGGCTGGCCGCCTTGACCCTCTAACTGGTCCCTTTCTTTGGTCCAACTCCTTTTGGAACCTTTACAAGACTTTTGTGTACTGCAACCGTGTGACCTTGGACACATTTTGTTTCGATCCTCTTAAAACGGATCCGGCCTACTGACTCTGAATTCACGGTGTTACTTTGCCTTCCTCTCTTGTTATGTTCTTGTAAAAGTGTTGGGATCTGTTTCAACTTATTCTCTGCTTTCCTCTCCCTTTTTAAAACGAATTATTAGAGTGCCATCTACGTTAAGCGCTCACCGCTGTCTGAAAATTAGTGGGGCTTTACTTACGACTGGTCTAAATATTCTTTTAAGGGAGTGTATATCTTTTAGTGACCGTGCTTTTGAGTTGCTTACTATTAGTGCCTGTGTGTTTTTCTAGATGTGGTTTTAAATAAATAATTATATCTCTTTTACACCAAGCCCTGGTCCGCGTTTACTTGTTCTACTGTGTTCTCTTGACCTATTGTGGATACTCTGTATACTGCCTAACTCTTCTTGAGGGAAGTCTGACTGCTCAGCCACAGCTACCAAGTGAATCTGTGTGGTACAGACTGCTACCAAGTGGGTTTACTGCCAAACACCTGTAGTCCTAAATCTTTTGCAGTGGTCCCAGAGGGAACTGCACAGGTTTCTGCCTAACACCTACCCCCGGGGAAACAGACCAGGTCCAGCAACCCCGGAAGCAGGCATCAAGTTATTTTGAGCAAGCCTAAAAACCCCTGCTAGGGGCTGTTTGGGTGCGGTCCTGGCACCATAGGCGCCAGGCTCATAGAGTAGAACTTACCTGATGCAGACCATGCTGCAGAGCTCCAGCCACATGAGGCTTGGAAGGGACTATTTTACCTAGGGACTATTTTTTACTAGGGTGGGTCTGGGGAGGAATACTTACCTGGGACTACTTTGGAGGCTATTTAAACCACGCCCGAAGAGCAGCACACGCTTCGCGTTATTCTGCATCCAGCAGCGTAACGCTCACCGTGTCTGTAAGCCTGCATCCAGTCTTCTGCCACGCCCGCCTCGAGTCTGCAGCTCCTAGAAAAAGGGAGGAACAGAAGGGGAAGAGGTTAGAATAAGAGCAAAACCTTCGATCCTTACCTGAATTCCGGATCCACCACGCCTTCGAGCTGGAAGAAAGAAGTATTTTACGCGCGCCGCCTCGCCTGCTGCAGCGCCGCGCTGAACTCACCGGCCTTCGCTGCATCCTCACGATCCACCGCATCCTTCTGCACGTTCCCGCCGCACTCTGGCACCTAAAGGGAACACAAGAACAGCAAAGGTGAGCCAAGGGAATAAATTGAGGCAATAGTAACTACCCCCATAGACTTAACTGATTACCGCCGGGGGTACTATTCCTCTTCACGGGTCGGCGCAGTCTCCATTGCATCCTCGCCGTACCCCGGCCCCTAAGGGGAACAAAAGGACAACAAGGTGAGACGAAGGGAGAAACAAGGGGAACTCTTCTCACCACAATAGACTTACCTATTATTCCCCGAACTTCATATTTTCTCTCCACACCTGAATAAGGTAGCAAGCCACAGGTTACATTCTGGCCTTATTTTGTTGAACTGTGTAGGATAAGCCAAATCCTTACCTGAACTTTGTCAGCTACCACGAGGAACTCTTCGCTGGGGTCAAGATGCAAACTGCAAGGAATCGGACAAGAGTGAAAGTCAGACATGTGAAATCTTACGAACTACATACTTTTCAGAGTCAATATTGTTCTGGAACTCACCAATTCCTTCGAGCCAGTGAAGCAACTGGTTATCAACGCGCCCCTGCGCTCAATACAGGATGGAGCGCTCATCTTTTCAAACCATCAGGTGAGACTATAAGAGGGGACATCAAAGGTGATCTGTGGGGAGAACAGCGGGGGTGGGGGGATTTATTTTTTTTTTCATTTTCACCCCTGGGGGCAGTGATCATCTGCCCCCAGGGGTCTCCACTGTGGCCCCATGCTTCAATAGTTCCAAGCTTCATTCCTTTGTTCACAGTTGATATTGTTCATATTGGCCCAAAGTTATACGGGCGCATTACCATTAGGCGGTAATGGCCCGCTGGCGAGGGGGTTATTGCCATTAGTATTCCGGGGTTTGAAACCCGGAGATACTAATGCAGTAGTCAAACCTTTTCAAGCGCCATTTCTTTTGCCGTTTGAAAAGGCGGTTGCAGCAGTACGCGCTATTTCTAGAAACATTAGAACGCATGTAGTGCTTAATCACTATGGATCAACAGGGCGCCATTTTGGGCCAAGTTGATCCTTAGTAATGAATGGTGGCGTCCGGAGGTAAGTAAATAAGCTTCAGTGTACCCGGTGCACGATGCATGCAAATGCATACACAGGATTACACTGTGGTATAGCTCGGAATCGAGCCAATCCACATTAAGTGTATCCCGTGGCATTGACGCACCGGGTACTAATACTTATTACATCCCTTTACTTTGGGTTCACTGCATTTTGCACATCATCTTTCATTCATTCAGCATTTACTTTTGCCCTTTTTCAGCCCCCAGAAGCTCCCTGGCTCGAGTGCTCCTTCTTTGTCACTCACCGGCCCCTGGCGTCTCCTCGGGGCGGCTGCTTTTCCTTTCTTCAGCTTCGCACACAAGGTGCTATTGGATTGCAAGCCCCGCTCGCACTTCCTTGCTCTCTATCTGTGGGTTGCCGGCAGCTCTGCTTGCTTCCCGCAGACGCTGATGGTAGCTTACAGCTATCAGATTTCTTCTGTGTCCGCAGCTCCTGCTGGGGACACCCAAATAGTGAGGCTCCCACTAATGTGGCCCGTTCATGGCCCGGCCACGCCTCGGCTCCGTAGTGCCTTCAACATTCTTGCTGGCGTCTTATCTGTCCCGCAGGACTCAACACGGCCGCCTCCTTATGCACAGGATTCTCCCCTCAGGCCCACAGCGCGCGGCCTGGCTTCTCTCCTGCTGATCTCTCCTCCGCTGCTCTCTCCTCTGCCTTTTATACACCTGCAACCATTTGACCGGTTGCAGGTGTGACTCCTAAGCTCCAATTGCCTGACCATAGATAGAGGAGTTCTCTGGAAATGCCTGACCCTTACAACTCTGTAGGCTTCATCCTCGTGTCAGTACTAGAGTGGTGAAATGGCATGTTAGTGTGCACTACTTCTAGTCCCCTCTTCCCAGTTCTATAATGGTATGAATGTGGTGAAATTAGGGGAAATGGCTTGCAATAGCCTATAAAGGGAGGGGTAGGTTAGCTCTCACAAGGAAAAGGGGGATACCATCACTTGTTGGATCTCCTCTTCTTTTTCCTCTTCCTAGTGTTTTTAGATTGATAATGATTTCTGGTGTTATGCGGCCAAGAGTAACAATATCCCATAACGGTGGCTGGGACTGAGGGTTCATCATAGAATGGAAATGGGGTATACTGTGTCTCACCCAAGGACATCCCCCTACCATTCTCCAAGTCCCCCCCTACACGGGTGATCATCCCTTGCATCTCCACCACAAGGGTCAGTATCCAATAGCATGACCCTTCCCTGGCCACCTGAGCAGAGAATGTTTGGGAGAAGGAAGTGAGGATGCCCTCCGGTTCCTCTCAACACGTGCATTGTGGGATGCAGCGGACATGCAGGGTGTTTTTGAGTAGCAACTGATTGCTCATGGGAAAGACACATAAAGACATCTCTTGCTAATGGGCGTAGATGCTGCAGATTGCTCCAGGAGGTGCATGGATACTGCTGCAGGAGTGAGGAGGCATTTATGGACTGGGACTGCTTACTTGACAGCTGAGGTGCAGTATAAGTTATTAAACAACCCCTTTGATGTTTATGATTTATTCTGATCAAAAGCTGATGAAAGTGAAGCAAGTAAAACATGGGGTCTATTCATTTCCCCAGATGCAAGCAAGTGGAAATGGTCCAGGGGAAAGGCCCCAGCACCAAAAAGGGAAGAGTCCAGAAATGTGACGAATCTCTGTTTATTAAAAGCTTTCAAAGCGGGGATCAAGAAGTGGATATCGCATGATTTCCAATACTCCCTCACTGGTAACGGGCATGTCATGGAGGTTTAAAGGCACAGTGATATCACAAACTAATGATGCATTTCACAAACCTAAGGTGGGATGGGATTAGTTAGTGGCTTAAACTACATATAGCATCTATACAGTGTTAGTGTTCGGATTGGTTATACATTATCTGGTAGCTCTACCTGTGACTAACCTCCTAAATGTTGCAAATACAGGCATGTCAGGCTTGCACATTTCTATTGGGTCTTGCAACAAAGTGTGAACTAGCATGGACAGTGGGTAGGGATTGGCCAATTGTGGGTTTTCTCAGCCTTGAAAACTTACAAGCACAATGGGGGTGGGGAGAAGGCACCCATGGTGCCGCCTGTTCCAATGAGGTTACCACTCTCTGACTCCGCTGGCCGCAAGCAAGGACATTCCAACTTTTATCTTTATGTTTTCCTCTCCAGGTGAGGGCTCTTCACATTCAGCAGATGGTGCACAAGTTTCAGCATGCCCAGACGCTCCCTGCGTTCGAGTTCTTGAGGTTGCTCGGCCTCATGGCATCCTGCATTCTTCTGGTGCCAGAGGCTCGCCTGCGGATGAGATCTTTGCAGTGGGCACTCAAGACGCAATGGTCGCAGTCCTCCGGCAAGATGTCGGACCCGTTTCAGGTGCCGCCCTCGGTCGCCCGGGATCTTCTGTGGTGGGCCGTCGAAGGCAACTTGATGAGGGGGGCTCAATTTTGGCTTGCCTGGCCGGAGGTGACGATCGTGACGGATGCATCCCTCACGGGATGGGGAGCTCATGCCAACGGGCTGACAGTTAGCGGCCGTTGGTCTCCGTCGGAGTCCAGACTCCATATCAATCTTTTGGAGCTGAGTGCCATCAGGCTAGCCCTGAAGGCTTTTCTGCCGACTGTGCGAGGAAAGAGTGTCCTGATCCTGACGGACAATACGGTGGCCATGCACTACCTCAACAAAAAAGGGGGGGGCAGGGTCACTTCCTCTGTGCAGGGAGGCGATGCAGCTCGAGTTCTGGGCCATCGAGCAGGAAGTTTCGCTCTCGGCAGTTCATCTGGCCGGAGTCGAGAACGTGACGGCGGACGCTCTGAGCAGGCAGAGCGCAATCTCTCACGAGTGGGAGGTGGCTCAGGAGATTCTCCTGGAGATCTTCGCCCTTTGGGGGACCCCTCAAGTGGATCTCTTCGCCTCCAGTGTCAACCGGAAGTGCGAAAGGTTTTGCTTGCGGGAATTTCCTCCAAAAGGAGCCTTAGGAGACGCGTTCGTGGTGGAGTGGTCATTCCCGCTGCTGTACGCGTTTCCTCCAGTCCCCGTCATCCCGCAAGTGCTGCGGAGGTTACGGAAGTTCGGTTCCCGGATGATCCTCATTGCCCCGGCGTGGGCTCGGAGGACGTGGTACCCGGACCTTCTCGACTTATCCATCTGCCCTCCACGTCGTCTTCCCTACCGAGACGATCTGCTCTCACGGGAGGGGGGTCAGGTTCTCCATCCAGAGGTCAGATCCCTCAACCTTCACGCTTGGCTTCTGAAAGGTTGAGGTATAAGGATTGGGACCTCCCTGAGGACGTGATGGAGGTGTTGCTTTCGGCCCGAAGGCCAGCAACAAAGTCTCTGTACCGTTGCCATTGGCGTAGGTTCTGCGACTGGTGCAGAGTTCAGAATGTGGATCCTTTTGCATGTGACATCCCCATGGTTCTGTCCTTTTTACTTTCTTTGGCCCACAGGGGCTTGCAAGTGGGTACCGTTAAAGGTTATCTGGCGGCGCTGTCCATCTTTAAGCGCTCGTCTGAAGAGTGTTCTTACTTTAAAATCCCTTTAATTTCGCAGTTTCTGAAAGGGCTCACTAATGTGTTCCCTCCGTCACCTTTCCTGGTGCCCGGTTGGGATTTAAACCTTGTTCTTAAGTTTCTTATGGGTGCTCCGTTTGAGCCTTTACATTCTTGCCCTTTGAGGCTGCTAACTCTGAAAACTGTGTTTTTGGTTGCGGTTACTTCCACTCGCAGAGTGAGTGAGTTACAGGCACTTTCAGTTAAGCCTCCCTTCACTGTATTTCACAAGGACAGGGTTGTCCTTAGAGTTCGTCCTTCTTTTCTTCCGAAGGTAGTGACGGAATTTCATTTGGCCCAGAAGGTTGTTCTTCCGGCATTCTTTCCTCCTCCGCATCCTGGTAAGGAAGAGGAGAGGCTCCATAGGCTTGATCCTAGGAGAGCTTTAAGCTTTTATGTTTCACGCATGTCCCGGGTCAGAGTGGACGATCAACTCTTTATTGGTTTCGCTGGAAAGCATTTGGGGCAAGCTGTGACGAAACAGACTTTGTCTCGCTGGATTATTTTGGCCATCTCGGAGTGCTACCGCTTGGCGGGTAAGGACCCACCGGCTGGCTTGCGGGCCCATTCTACCAGGGGTATGGCTGCGTCTACTGCCCTGCAGAGGGGTGTTCCTATTCGCAACATCTGTGATGCAGCCACCTGGGCTTCAGTACATACATTTGTACGTCACTATTCCCTCGATTCCATCCGAGCACAGGATCTGGCCTTTGGCAAGGCGGTCCTTTGCTCTGCTATTTGATTGGCTATTCTAAATCTTGATTCTAAATTCTTTCCCTCCTCCTTGCTCTGGTACTGCTTTGGGAGTCTGTCATAGATATAGAATACGTCGGAGGACCCAATCCCCTCGAAGAACAAGTTACTTTCTTACCTGGTAACGTTCTTTCGATGGGATGGTCCGACGACGTATTCCATATCGCTCCCGCCCTGCCTTCCCCGCTGCAGAATTTCTTTTGCAGCTTACGTTCCGCAAGGCTTTGTGTCTGACTGGCAGTTGACTAGTGTCACACGTTCTGGGGGAAAAAACTACAACTGAGGCTACGGGCGTCGTGCGTCCTACTTATCACATCGGATGACGTCGGACGTCGGAGGAGGCCCTCGACGACGGCGCATCGACGTCATCGACGCAGGACGCAGACGCCGAAAAAAAGTTTCCGAAGCAGCACAGCTGTGGTGATTACATGTCATAGATATGGAATACGTCGTCGGACCATCCCATCGAAAGAACGTTACCAGGTAAGAAAGTAACTTGTTCTCCTATTTTATCATTATTTATTTCCGTCTTTAATGCAGAACGGGTGACGCTTGCCACCACGAGCATCGGGGCGGAGGTCACTTAAGTGACGCTCATATACCTTTGGTGGGACCCAACAGCCCATTGAAAGTTCTTTTTTCATGTCACCATCTTTCTCTTTTTGTTGGGTGAAAAGTTGTCACCCCAAAGTCATCTTCTTCTGAACCCCAAAAGCCCTTCTCTTGTCCCTGTCCCTTTTGTCATCTGCCTGGACACAATGTATATTTTTGTAAGACATTCCTAATGTAGCTGTGCAAGAACTTTTGTGTCTGAACATCTGCAAGCTGCTCCAAGTCCAGGAACATTTCAGCAGGTGCTGGGTTGTAGGATAATCTGTTCGAGGGAACTATATGATTATGGGGATGTGAGAAACCTGAAGGCACTCACACCGACTCCCCAGGGATCCTCTATTCAGGTATCCAGGTTAGGGTCCTCACTTTTGGGGCCTGACCCTTAGGGTGAACTAGCGAGGGAGGATCACCTGGATGAAGAGTCCTTGGGGATTGGAGAGAGGGTACCTGAAGCCGAGACACGGAACCCCCTTTCGTGACAGTGATTCACCTTACCCTACCTCAGGCATTGTAGGATATGGCAGCCCAGATCCTACTTTTCCCTCCTGAAGTCAGACCAAGTACTTAGAAGAAGAAACTAATCCCAAGTGTAATGAAGATTACCTTTAGGAAACACCACTATAGTACTGAGACGAAGAAGAGGGAGCCTGAAGGCTATTGAGCTGAAGGTCAGGCATGTCCTGTTAATTGGACTAATTGTGGTCAGGCAGTTGAACCTGGGACTTCACATCTGCAGCCTGTTAGAGACATACAGGTATATAAAAGGTGGAGTCCACAAACAGCAAAGGAAGCGAGATGCCTGTGAAATGAGAGGGGAGCAGGAAGGCCAGCAAGCCGGCGAGAAACCAGAGGGGAACACAACGCTGAAACCCTGGAGAAAGGCAAAGTATAACAGAGGGTCACTGCATGGCGAGGGAGCCTTGTCTCCAAGGTTCCGGGGAGCATGAGAGAAGGGAGCCATTTAAACATGCAGTCCCTTTGCTGTGGCCGAGAAGTGGTTGTTCCCTGATTGGAAACAGGCTAGGGGTGTCTGTGGGGCAGGCAGTGAGATCCTTCTCATATGAACCAAGGAACTGGGAAAGAACCGTTACGTAACCAGTGAGTTCCAATGAATGAGAGAAACCTGGTGCGCGTTTGGAAGTTAGTGAAGCTACACTGTATCGGAGTGGTTGCGTGCAGGAAGCACGTTCTCAAAAGCCTCAGATGAAAACCGAGTGATGAAATAGATGAATGCAAGGCCAGCAATGGGCTAATGATATGATATGAAATGATATAAGTCATTTATAACGCACCTGTACACATGTGTTTCTAGGCGCGAGTATGAATAACGATGTTTCAAAGTGGTCACGTTTAAGGAAGTATGAGTATTCAAAAGACTCTGAACATATAAAGGACAATTCTAAAGCAACGCAAGCTAGTGAAATTATGAGAGTTTTCTGCAAGTAAGCAGCCGAGGGAAGCAGCGAAGTGTGAGCAAAATACTGAAGTGAAAGTTGAAGCTGCATTTGAATGTTCGAAGTGTGAATAAGTGAATAATCCAAAACAGAAACCTAAGCTTCTACTGAACACTCTGTGATTATTGATAAAGCAAGACTGTAAGGTTGAGGAAGGAAGACCTAAGCTTCTTGGGAGCATTATCTTTTGGAACTTGGTTGTGTACCAGTACCTGCGGCTTAGGGGAAGAGCCCTGAGCCTCTTTCTTTTTTTGGAACATCATGTTGCGAACCAGTGCTTTCAGCTTGCGTAAGGGAATCCTGAGCTTCTTGGGAACACTAACTTTTGAACATTGTGTTGTGAATCCTTGCTTAAAGCTTGGGGAAAGGGAACCCCAAGCTCTTTTGGAACTTTGTTTTTGTGAGCCAATACTTGCAGCTTGAGGAACGAGCCCTGCACTCCGTTTGAGAACATTGTCTTTGAAACTGTATCCTGAACTTTGGGAAGGGAGCTAGAGATTGCTCCAGACTTTAATTTGGACACTTTTTTGAGTTTGAATATCCTTCCCTGCACTACATTTACATTTTAGATGTCAGGGCTTTGAGAAACCTGAAGGTCTCACCCGCTAATCCCTGGGGATCTGTCATCATGGTGGTCAGGACACGGCCATCGTTTTTGGATCCAGTTCCTGGGGATGGACAAGTGCGTGAGGATCACCTGGGTGAGGGGTCTTCGGGGAGTGGGACACCGGATGGCGAGACGCAGTATCCCCTTCCTTGTAACACCTTTACCCCATCCTACTAGGTAGGATACTTATGAACTCAACCCTCGCCTCCACCCTTTTCCAACACAAATGCTTTTTCATGGACAGGTCACTGTAAGAGAAAACAGACTAACACCCGAGCCGTATACCTGACATATCCCAATACAGTGGTCAGGCAGGGTCTGGCAATTACTGACCATTACACACATCTGACTTCAATTACACTTCCCCACACAGATAAAAGGCTGAGCACGAGAGCACACTCTGAGTGAGGCAAAACACATGAGGAAGCACCGGTTCCAAGATGCCAGTTTAATACAAGGCGAAAGACCGAAGGCCATCGCAAGGAGGGGAAGTGCCCTTGACCTTTTCGACAAAGAACCGTTACTTTCATGAACCTTTGAGAATAGAAAATGTATAACCAAGAGACAAGACTGAAGAATCCTGCATTGTGTGTCAGAGGTACCCTAGGCTCTCCCACGTCGATAGTCAATGCGGGGAGAATCGCTTGCCGCTGTGGTATTGTCCTTGGCTCCTACAACAAAGCAGTGCCAGTGAAGTCAGCACGGCCGGTGGGCTGGGGAGAGTAATACTAGACAGCTCTGTGTTGAAGCCAAGGTTGTTAGTGGCAACATTGTATAATGAATGCTGAAGCGAACATTGTATGAAGCTGTAGAAATCAGGACAGTAGGCGAAGTGGAGTTTTGTAGACCTTTATTACACAATGTCTTAACCAAGGTAGTTGGACTCCAGGTTGACCCCACAGTTACTTCACTGTAAGTAAAAGGCACCAGGAGTTCCTCTTCTCTTTGAGTGTCTCCTACTCTCACGGACCCGGATAGGCCCACCAGTTGCTCTCCCTCTCCTCTCCTTCTCCCTGCAAAAAGCAACAAAAACGCCATTAGGCCAGTCCCTTTTATACCTGGAGTCTGGAGCGAAAAAGGGCCAATCGGGGACAACTTCCCTCCCCCCCTGTCTGATTGATGGGGACCCTAGGCACCCACCCTCTATGAATAGTGCTGCCTCCTCCCCACCTCCTCCTTTATTCTGGCTGCCTGGCTCTAGCTTCCCCTCCCTGCTTTCAGCCACACCCTCTCCATTGGCCACCCCCCACATTGTGTCTCCCTCGAGGCATGTCTCCCGGAGGCCCGTCCTGCTTGAGGCTCCATGCTACCGTTGTGGGTCTGCCCTGCATGAGGTAAGGAGGGGGTTCTGGTTGGCTGCCCCCGATGGGTCCTTGCCCAGCTGTCTGGCGCACCTCCGACGCCGAGCGGTCGGCACGAGTCGGGCTCTCTAGTTCCCGAGCCTCGCCGCCGGAGGCCGCCGAGGTACGTTGGGCTCGCGGGTCTCCCAGCCGCAGCGCTAGTGAACCCGGTCCTCGTGGGCACACGCGGCGCTGCGGCTGTGAGCACCCGCGGCGCCGCGGCTGCAATGTCGGCACCGTCGCGGGACTCCGACAAGGTTCTCCCTTTAACAGGGATGCCTTCCCGGCACCCGCGTTCGGCGCCGCACACGCCCGCGGCACAGCGGGCTCCTCTGGCCGTGCGTCCCGCTCTCCCTCTCCGTCCACCCTCACATCCCCACATACCCCCACTACAGATCCAGGCCGGTCAGGCCGGATCGAACTCCTGGACAAGTAATCCGTCACCAGCTGAAAGCTGGCAGGTCTATGCAAGGTAACGAAGCCGAAGGGCTGGAGGGACAGGAACCACCGTAGAACACGTTGGTTGGTGTCCTTGTGTCTCGCCAACCACTGCAGGGGTGCATGGTCGGTATATAACGTAAACTTCCTCCCCAGTAGGTAGTATCGCAATGAATCCACCGCCCATTTAATGGCGAGACATTCCTTTTCAATAGTGGAATACGCTAACTCATGCGGAAGGAGCTTCCGACTGACAAAACAGATCGGTCGCAGGAACCCCTCTACCTCTTGCGTCAGGCCCGCCCCCAACCCCATGCCAGAGGCATCCGTCTGCAGAAAAAAATGCTTCCGGAAGTCCGGGCATACCAACACCGGGTGGGATGATATACTGTGCTTCAGTCCCTCAACGGCCAGTATGGCGGCGTGATTGGTTGACAGGTCTGGGGAACCCCCGATTTTCAACGCCTCGGTCAGTGGCGCAGCCAGGGAAGAAAAACAGGGATAAAGCGCCTATAGTACCCTATAAACCCCAAGAAGGCCCTAATTTGTTTTCTGTTAGTTGGTACTGGGATCCCCTGAATAGCCTCGATTTTGGACACCTGTGGCCGAATCACGCCGCCACCGACTATATGTCCGAGGTACTTGGTTTCCTGGGTCCCTAGTACTGATTTCACTGGGTTGATGTGGAGTCCGGCCTGGGTCAGGGTGCCGACCACCTTGCGTAGATGGGTTAGATGGTCATTCCATGATGCGCTGTATATCACAATGTCGCCCAGGTAGGCTACAGCGTATTGGTCGTGGGGCTGTAGGAGGACGTCCATCGGCCTCTGAAAGGTGGCCGGAGCCCCATGCAACCCGAATGGTAGCACTTTATATTGAAAGAGCCCCTGTGGTGTAGCAAATGCGGTTTTTTCTTTGTCAGATTCCCGTAGTGGGATCTGCCAGTATCCCTTGGTGAGGTCCAGGGTACTGAGGTAACGGGCAGCACCCAACCTTTCCAGCAGTTCATCCATCCTGGCCATGGGATAGGCTTCGTATTGGGATATCAGGTTGAGTTGCCTAAAGTCCATACAAAATCGTACAGCCCCGTCTGGCTTGGGTACGAGCACGATTGGAGAACACCATGCACTGGTTGAGGGTTCAACGATATCCAACCTAATCATTTCTTCGATCTCTTTCTTAATGATCAACCTTCGGGCCTCTGGGATCCTGTAGGGTCTCAGCCGGACTATCTGTCCGTTTAGGGTTTCGATACGATGCTCCATCAGGTCGGTCCTTCCAGGTAAATGGGAGAAGGTGTTGCGGTGTGGTTTGAGCGTCTCCAGGATCTCGTTCTTCATGTGTTCAGTGAGTGTTTCACCCCACTGCACTGCATCCAATTTGCGGTTGCGTGTAACAACCCTGTATCCTGGGTGGTCAGAATATCGACCGGTGCAGGCTCGTTCCATTTCTTTAGTAGGTTTATATGGTAAACCTTATATGATGGGCTTCGGTCAGGTTGGTATATCCGGTAATTCACTGGTCCCACCACGTCCTTCACCACATAAGAACCTCTCCACCGAGCCAACATTGTGTTCGTACTGGTGGGTAGTAACACCAGTACCTTATCCCCTGGTTCTAGCTTTCTTAGGCAACAGCCCTTGTTGTATGTCTTCTCCTGTCGGTCTTGGGCTATACTTAGATGGGATTCCGCTAGTCCCCTTAAAGTAGATAGATGGTTCTTAAGGTCCTCAGCGTACTCGGTGAGGGATGTTTCCTTAATGTTTTCCCAATCCTCCTTAACCAGGTCTAGGATTGTTCTGGGCTGTCTTCCAAACAGTAGCTCGAATGGGGAGAATCCTGTCGAGGACTGGGGGGTGTCCCTTAATACCATAAGGATCAGGGGTATGACTCTATCCCAGTCCTTCCCCTCTGGGCCTGTTACCCTCTTCATCATTTTCTTTATTGTTTGGTTGTAGCTTTCCACCAACACATCCGTTTGGGGGTGGTAGACTGAGGTACGTAGACGTCTGATCTGTAGTCTTTCACAGACTTGTCGCATGACAGCTGACATGAAGTTGGTACCCTGATCGGTGAGGATTTCGGTGGGTAGGCCTACCCGTGCGAAGTAGGGGATGAGCTGGTCACATATTTGGTTAGCCGACGTCCCCTTTAGGGGGAAGGCCTCGGGGTACCGGGTGGCATAATCCACAACGACCAGCAGGTATCGATATCCACGACTGACTGGCTCGAGCGGGCCTACCAGATCTATACCTATCCTTTGAAAGGGTATGGTGATCAATGGCATCCGCTGCAGAGGCGCTTTGGCTGGCTTTTCCCCACTCGTCAACTGGCAGACTTTGCATTCCTTACAGAATTTCGCCACCTCCCCATAGACCCCCGGCCAATAGAAGCGTTTTAGAATGTTTTGCTGTGTCTTTAGGGAGGCCATGTGGCTGCCACAAGGGTGATTATGTGCCAACTGGAGGACAATGCGCCTGTGTGTTTTGGGTAGGAGTAGTTGTTGCCTCCGTGTACCTCCCTCTTCTTGGTAAACCCGATAGAGTAGGCCCTGTCTAGATATAAAACCGGCTCCCTTGGTCAGGTCTGGGTCCCCATTAGTGATGGCCCTTTCGCGGGCCAATGTTAAGGTAGGGTCCGTCAGGGTTTCTCCCCGGATGGAATCCTCATGGTCCTCCGGGTTCCAGGCTATCCGTTGGGTGGCATACATGGATGCGCACTGAGCAAGGCGAGCTTCCCTTCTTTTCCTGGTGGGTCTCTCTCGTCCCTGGGTGTTCGGGGGGATGGGCACCCTGGCAAAGGGTGCTTCTTCCCACCATCCCTGGTCTAGGGCCTTGATAGTCTGGTGGAAGTGGGGTAGATCGGTCCCAATCACCACTGGGGCGGGTAAGGAGGGGAGGACGGCAGCTCTCATCTCTGCAATGTTAGGGCCCACCTCTACTGTTATGGATTTCATGGGGTAGGTCCTTACATCCCCATGTATACACCGAATCGGGATACTAACATTGGCGAGGTAAGGAGAATCACTTACGGTTGGTAGTACCGCCGTCTGTCGACTTCCACTGTCGAGTAGGGCCCTGGCTTGGTTCCTGTCTACCCGGACGTCCATCTCGTAGAGACCTTGGCATCTTGGTCCTTGCTCGGTCCTCATGAATCCGATCTCCATCGGCTCGGTGCCTCTCTTCCGGGGACAAAACCGGGCGATATGGCCCCACTCGACACAGTCATAACATTGCGGTTGTCGGTATCCCGTGGACAACTGGGTGGATCGCGGGTCGGGACCGCTCCTCTTCTCCTCGGATCCAGAAGGGCGTCCTTCCGTTGCTCTCCATTTGGGAAGCCCTCCTCGCAGGCTCTTGGTTGGGAGGGATTCCAATGGTGGCATTGGATTGCGAATGGGAGATCCGACTCCGAAGGGTTTACCTGCTCCCCCTGCCTTTTGGTAGGCCGACGCTATGTCCACCGCCTCAGATAAGGTGGGCCTGTGATGTTGTCGGACCCATCTTTGCATCGGAGGGGGTAGGGCCTCAATGAACTGCTTGAGGGTGACTTTATCCAAGACATCTTGGAGACCTGTTCCCGGTACTTGTAACCATTTCTCGGCGAGGTCCTTAACTCGGTAGAAGAGTTGTCGGGGGTTCTCACCCGGTTTGAGTTTAGTGTCGCGCAGCCTCATTCTGTAGGCCTCTTCGTCAAGTCCCAACCGGTCCAATACTGCTTTTTTGATTTCAGCGTAAGGCGTGGTTCCGTTTGGGTTAACGGCCTGGTAGGCACCTTGCATGATGCCAGACAAAAGGGGAGCAACATACTGGCCCCAGCGGTCCACCGGCCACTGAGCGTTTCGGGCGATTCTCTCGAATGTGGTGAAAAAGAAAGCCGGGTCTTCACCTTCCTTGAATTTTTGCAACACTGCGGAAGGGACCATGGGCTGGTTTCGGGTGCCGGTGACAGCATCCGTCAGGTGTTTTATCGTCTCTTGGTGTTTGTCTTGAGAAGTGGACTGCAGGGTACCTTGCAATTGTATGGCCTGCTGAAAGGCTTGGCGATCAGCGGCCGCCTGCTGGGCCTGAAGTTGGAAGAGCTGTTGTAACTGTTGTTGCCCTTCTGACAGTGTCTGTATTATTTTCTCCATCGCGTTCTCCTTAAATCCTGCCGACTACGCCACTTGTAGAAATCAGGACAGTAGGCGAAGTGGAGTTTTGTAGACCTTTATTACACAATGTCTTAACCAAGGTAGTTGGACTCCAGGCAGGTTGACCCCACAGTTACTTCACTGTGAGTAAAAGACACCAGGAGTTCCTCTTCTCTTTGAGTGTCTCCTACTCTCACGGACCCGGATAGGCCCACCAGTTGTTCTCACTCTCCTCTCCTTCTCCCTGCAAAAAGCAACAAAAACGCCATTAGGCCAGTCCCTTTTATACCTGGGGTTTGGAGGGAAAAAGGGCCAATCGGGGACAACTTCCCTCCCCCCCTGTCTGATTGGTGGGGACCCTAGGCACCCACCCTCTATGAATAGTGCTGCCTCCTCCCCACCTCCTCTTTTATTCTGGCTGCCTGGCTCTAGCTTCCCCTCCCTGCTGTCAGCCACACCCTCTCCATTGGCCCCGCCCCCCCACATTGTGTCTCCCTCGAGGCATGTCTCCCGGAGGCCCGTCCTGCTTGAGGCCCCATGCTACCGTTCTGGGTCTGCCCTGCATGAGGTAAGGAGGGGGTTCTGGTTGGCTGCCCCCGATGGGTCCTTGCCCAGCTGTCTGGCGCACCTCCGACGCCGAGCGGTCGGCACGAGTCGGGCTCTCTAGTTCCCGAGCCTCGCCGCCGGAGGCCGCCGAGGTACGTTGGGCTTGCGGGTCTCCCAGCCGCAGCGCCAGTGAACCCGGTCCTCGCGGGCACACGCGGCGCTGCGGCTGTGAGCACCCGCGGCGCCGCGGCTGCAACGCCAGCACCGTCGCGGGACGCCGACAAGGCTCTCCCTTTAACAGGGACGCCTTCCCGGCGCCCGCGTTCGGCGCCGCACACGCCCGCGGCACAGCGGGCTCCTCTGGCCGTGCGTCCCGCTCTCCCTCTCCGTCCACCCTCACATCCCCACAGAAGCGTATATGATAATCAACGTGAGTAAAATTGAACAACAGATTGAAGTCAAGATACAATACCTTAGACAGAGTGGTCCAGCACCATGTGCGCTCATTTGAAAATCTCTGTAAGGTATCCAACTGAAAGAGTGACAAAGAATTGAAGTGGTCCTGCAATGGGTCAAGCAAAATCCTGTGCACAATCAAAGTTTGATAAACAAAGAAGTTGTTCCAAGCCCGGCGGAGGGAGATCAGCGTAGAGCTTTTGGTTAAAGCAAGTTTGTGTTAAAAGGTTAAATTGAAATTTGTCCGAGCCTGGTGGAGGGAGACTAATTGAACATTTTGTTAGTGGATCTGAGCCCGACTGAGGGGGATCTGAGGTGAATAGTGATAGGGATTCGCCTGAGAAATTGAGTACTTGTGAAATCCTAAGAGGAAAATAACTCATTGTTTGTCGCATCAGACCCTCTGAAAGAAGGGACTTTGAAAGGCAAAGAGTCTTGGGCATGGAAGGCCCTGATGCTAATGATTGAAGTGTATCCTCGTGCTAGAGAAGCCATAGACTGTGCTAAGCTTGAGTGTACTGCTTTGTCCCGTGCTGAAAACGTGGAGAATGGAGGCCAACGGCCTGAACATCCCGACATATCATTTTGTGAACACTTCTTTCTTTTTCTTAACACTGTTTCCCATACTATTTGTATTTAGGGGTAAGGATTGGCAATAGGTTTATTAGTATAGGGCCTTTTATTTTGACAAGACACCACTAGGACTGCGTTATGATTATTTGATGGTCATAGCTTGCTCCCATCTGTAGATTTAGGATTAGATAGGTGTTTTGTTCAAACCCTTTTTGAAGTTCAATAAACACCCTTGAACTGTGGTCACTTGTGGCTGTCTTACTGTTGATATCATGCCTTCCTTACAGGGCAAGCATAGGTTTTGACACAGACATTTTGTTTTGGACTTCTGGACAAAGACGTTCCTTAGTTTCATTAGGTAGTGCAATCAACACCGTAGCTATAGGGCAAATTAGGCATTACACCCATCCTGACATTTTAATAAAGGTTTTCAAAACTGTTACATCTGTTATCTGTCATCTCTTGATACCATGCCTGTCTCACAGGGAACACAGGGTGGAGGGGTACACAATCATGGGGCTTTTTCTTGTGCCCCAGCTTCATGACATGTGGCCGTCAGGCCGGGTCCCACTGTCCCTCTTGGCGATAAGGCCTTCTGTTTGTTTAAACGTTCCTTTGTGCCTGAAACACAAAGAAAATAGGGTTTATTTATCAGTGTGTGTACATTTTCTTATTATCACTTCCTACCATTGCCTACATTCTTGCTACTAATACTCCTTTCTTTTATGTATCTACTTCTTCCATCTAATTCATATTTCACATGTTCAATACCCAATCCGCCTCTGCCTTCAATGTCATTATGTAATTGCTCTCTTAACTTCACTGGAGGATAAGCTGCCCCATTTTTCTTTAACCACATGAGAGAGACAAAGAACAAAAAAGAAACAACAGTAGCAAAACCTCTTTTCAGTTTTTGCCACTTCTGCTCCTTCTTCTGGGTCTATTCATGAGCTGAATTTATTTATCCTGTAGAGACCATATGGGGACGAAAAGTCATACTAAAATAATGGGTAGACTGTTACTCCCCTTTTAATAAGCTCTTTTCTCCTTCTGCGCGTCAGGCTTTGGCCTTGCCGCTGTGTAATTCCTCCATGTGACGGGCTGGCACTTTCTGCGCTCTGGGCCAATGCAATGGTGATGGTTTTCATGTGCAGTCCAAGAGTCTTTCCCTGTGCTTTCTAACAACGCTGAACTGTTCTCTCTTCTGCTGATGCTTTAGCAGGCCCAGGCCTGCATACGCTATGTTGGTTGTGGCGTTTTCTTCTTGTCCACCTTGTTCATGCTCCGTTGGGTCACAACCATTGCTGGTTCCTGCTGTGTTGTCCCTGCAAAACAAAACTGCTGTTTTCTTTTACCTACCTAACCTTTCCTACGCTAACATCCCTAACCCTGACGCTGAAACAAGCGCAAGTATGTATGTGTTAATGCAGGTGTGACATATGTGTACACAAGTTTACCTACCATCTCTAACACATGCATGTCTGTCCCTTCTCCGAAAACACTACCAATGCATCTCTCATAAAACATACATTTCATAACAAAAACATTGCATAACAATTCAGTATATGGACACTTCCTAGATCTTATAAAAAGAATGCCTTTTTTTTTCTTTCATGGTCACCTTCTAAGTACCATACTTTACCTGTGCCTCTTGCTCTATACAAAAGATGCTACTCATTCAAAACCCCTCTACTCCTCTTTCACTTTCTACCTATTACTCACCAGCGCCTCCTTTTCTATCCAGGGTAATCAATGGTGGACCTCCCACACTCCTATCATCTCCCCCATACCTACCTGTCATCCATATCCCTATTCACCTTCCTTCACATCCACGAGTACCTACCTCCTCATATGTTGCTCCTTCCAGTTACATTAATATGCTACACTAATGAGCCCATATGGAAGAATGACCTCCCTTGACCTTATAATACACCGCAGGTCCGTTAATCGTATGCAAAATATTGTGTTACTTACTCTTGTACGTTGCTTCCTTGTGTTGGCAGATATGTGCCTATTCTGCACATTGTGCTTCTCCTTATAGCCCATCGTTCCTGGCCTTGTTCTGTGTTCAGTCAAACATCTGATTTCTGCAACTCAATCTGTTATTATGCTCATGTTACAGGAATATTGTCTGGTATTGTGGGTGTTGCCCCATAACCCTCTCCTGGACAACAGAGGAAAAAATTGAAAAAGCCCCCAGGGAGATGCTCCTCAGTTTCCACATATTCTGTACACTATGCCCTCTCTTCCACACCTCCAACTTTTCCTTACTTTACACAGTTTTTTCCATTTTGTTCCTTTTTTCCCCCTCCCCTTATCGCCCAGATGTTCCATCAGCCAGTATCCCTTCTTATACTGTTCCTAACCACCCTTGCTCCCTTCCGTGTGTGACCATGGGGCATGCTACCAGCTCACTATGCGCTTAGTACTGATGCCAAATCCTCTGTCTCTGTCTTCGATTTTTAGTTGGTATATGAAACTTATATTAAATACCCACTCATTTGGTATAAAGATGCCTTAAGCTATCAAATGAGACAGCCCCTCCCTCATCAGGAGTTGTCTGCATTCCCCACTTCATTCCCTCATTTATTATCCCTGTGGGAAGTCACTCTGTCCTCCCCCACCACTGCGGCTTTTGAGCTCGCTTGAAGCCGCTTGTCAGTCTTCCTTCTCTGTGTGCCTCTTATCTTGAATAAAAACCCTGTTAGTGACCGTGTTAGTCTGCCCTTTTGTCCTTATCAGTCATGCTGACCAAATGTTTGTTTCATGAGGGACTACTTCCGAGTCTAATGGCACGCTTCTTTGTCTCCTCAGACCATAAATTGCTAACATGAATGGTGTAAAAAGGTCATTATCTCCTAAAAGAGACCCCCCTGACTACTGCCACACCCGTTGTAATGGCTAAATTCGTCTGTGATACAGGTTTCACTTGCGGCGCATGCATCTGAAATTGTGTGTAATCTTGGGCATAATGTTCATGTGGTTATGCACTTTATTGTGAAGGGTGTGCCATCCCACCTCTTGGGTCCTGTCAATTTTGTTACATCCCTTTCCTGTGGTGATTTCCTGCACAACTAAAGTATGTGCAACTATATCCGGGGCTTCTTACTTCTCATAATTATGTCTATAGGTGTCAGCGTGGCCCTGTCTTGTTGCCTAATGTGTCGGCACATCAAAGAACCCTTGAAGTAATTACTGTATCACTTGGGGGGGAGGGGGAGATTCGTTCAGGGGCGAACATTGGGCAATGCATCTCCCTTTTCCGAATTATCGTCCCGCAATGCATCTGAACCTCAAAAGTGGTTTCCCATCATTAATCAAGGCATCTCTCCCTTCCCCTCTGCGTTACGGCTCTATGCACACTTTAGTGTGCCCTTCAAAGTGTCCCGCTCATTGCTAATGAAGGCACTCGCAGTGGTGAGATGCTATTTAAAAAAAATCTGTGCGAGTCCGGGGGGCTCTAATGTGTCATAATGCAGTGCACGAAAGCAATGCTTGAAAGTCTGGTGCAGTCCTAAATCCCAAACAGCAGATCTATTGTGTGCTTTGAAAACCGAAAAGCTCCTTGTGCGATTGAATACATTTTCTTTTGGGATCAATCTAATTTGTGTGTGTGCAATGAAAGGAAATTAACCCTAGTTTGAAAAAGTGTGTTAACAATGCCATAAGTGCATACATACCATATTAACCCACCTTGGCATATTCAAATGTGAACCAATCACCAAGTCAAAATGGGCCTGTACCCCAAGCAATCTTGAACACAAATCCATTATTCTCACCTTCCAATTAAAAATACCCTAATGACACCACTTTAATACATTACTTCACAAAATCAACTAATATACTCTTTTCATTGAGCTTCCTTGATTAAAACCCACTCAATCTCAAATTCCTTTTACTAAGGTTGTCAATTGAATCATCCCCAAAAGTGACATCCACTGTCAAAAACATTATTATACATACATGTTTCGTGAAAACATTAATATAAATCGTCAGTTCAATGTGTCCTGGCTCTGGGGCAGTATTTAGATACTGTTGGGGCTGGGCCAGGCCCCTTAAAGCCCTACATTAATAATACATGATTAGAAACATGTCATCATAATCGTCCTAATACTCTCTCTCCACTAGCAATGTCGGTCAAACAATCACTTTGCTTACTATATACAATATTTTACCTCATCCTGATACAAGTGCAAACTGCATATCCTAAAAACCTATCTTATTCAGCAATCTGCACTAGTGCTATACATACAAACATATATAATCTCCAGCTTTACTCATTCCTATATGTTCTAGTCCAAATCGCATGCTTCCCCAATCTATTTGTTGCGCACTCTTACCTTATGTGCCTCAGATCACACCACTAAAAGGTATTCGTCCTCTTTAATTAACTTCATAGCCCTCTTCTCTTCTGCTCCCCAAATTACATCTTATAAGCATGCTACACTTTATGCTAGCCATTTACAAAAGCTCTTTCTCTCACATAGGGTGGTTCTCTCCGGCAGCGGAGTATTTTTTGCGTTAAGGCACAAAAAACACATTCATTTAGACAGATTGCAAAGCCAAAGCACAGACAATATCGAAAAAAGCACACACCCAGAGTTAGCAATGCATTGCATTAAAAATACATTTTCCCCACTTGCATACGAACTCCACGGTCTAACCAAAAATGCACGATCACATTACGCACTCTCTGCATACCTGCGTGCACCCCAACACAACACATACCACAAGCCACCCCAACTCTAACATCCCCTCTTAACGGCCAGTCCAACCTCTCCAAGCGCTCTCCGAGCCCAACCCAATGGTACCACTTTTAGTTTTCCAGAACTTCAAAACCACTTTACCTTGCTACAAAATAATGCCTCTTCCGTTTTTCTTAACCAACAACTCCACCCCACTTTGGTTCAACAAGCTTCCGTCAATGTGTTATGTGCAATTCACAACCTACTTTGTCGCCAACCACTATACATGCAAAACAATTTAAGTATTTGAGTATACTCTTAAACCCCACAATACACAAATACACCACAATACTAAAACACCACAAGTACATCCGTCTTCCTACTTTACAGGGAAATCATCTCTTGAAAGTGCCCACTCATGGGCGTGGTCCTTCTTCTACACTGTAAAATAGCATACGATAACCTTAAATCTGTTTTTTTTCTCTTTGAATTTTCTGTAAAATTCAATAAAATACCACCAACTGCAACCTAAGGTACCGCTTAGCCACAGGGAATCATCTCGTCACCTGTAACCTAGCTAAAGCCTCGAAACGGGGAATCTCTCATGAATAACACAAAACAGACAACAAAACATAACTCTCCCCACAATTCCCTCCCACCTGTATTTGCCAGATTGCTGGACTCATACTTACAACTCTGTGGATCCCCTGAAGCCCTCGGACACAGTCACTCCGACAATCTGCCACTCCACCTTCTGCTCTTTTGGACGTCCCATGGGGAGCAGCGGGAATACAGAGGAGATGGTATTTTGCTCAGGCGTTAGCGACCGTCCTCTGCTACCATTGAAAGTAAGTGAAGCACGGGGTCTATTAATTTCCCCATATGCAGGCAAGAGGAAATGGTACAGGGGAAATCCCCAATACTCAAAAACCAGAAGAGTCCAGTAATGTGACAAATCTCTCTTTATTAAAAGCTTTCAAAACAGGGATCAAGAAGTGGATATTGCATGATTTTCAATAATCTCTCACTGGTAACAGGCATGTCATGGAGGTTTTAAGGCAACTGATGTCCCAAAAAAATGATAAATTTCACAAACCCAAGGTCTGATGGTATTGGTTAGTGGGGTAAACTACATATAGCATCTATACAGGGTTAGTGTTCTGATTGGTTATACTTTATCTGGTGGCTCTACCTGTGTCTACCTCCTAAATGTTGCAAATACAGGCATGTCAGGCTGACACATTTCTATTGGGTCTTGCAACAAAGTGTGAACAAGCATGGTAAATGCCTAGGGATTGGCCATTCTGGGGCTTCTCAGCCTGGGAAAGTTACCAGCACATGAGCACAATGGGGGGTGTGGAGAAGGTTCCCAGGGAGCCGCCTGTTCCAATGAGGTTACCACTCTCTGACTCCGCTGGCCGCAAGCAAGGACATTCTAGCTTTTAACTTCATGCTGTATTACTTTTGTATCATCTGTCTTCAGTTGGGTGGGAACACTGGTCTCTGTCTGGCTCGAATGAATAGGATTGGTCTTCCAGGTCCAGATCATGTGTTTAGGGGCAACAAACTTAATTTTCCTGCTCACAGCTTTTACACATGCAGGTGTTCTATCTCTTCTGCTAATGTGCAACTCTCTCCCCCTCGGTGTCCTTGGAAAGAATATGAACACTGGCTACACTGGCACCCTAGTCTAAGTTTCTCACCGAAATCAGTGTCAGGTCTCTCCCTGTGTTCTTGAGCCTCTTCATTACCTTCCATTCATCTCGATGCAGCCGTGGCTTCCATTTCGACTTACATGGCCACTCAGTTTAGTTGCGTTCTGTGTCAAGCAAACATTTATATGTATTCTTGTGTGATTGGCATTCCTGCATAAGAGACATAAGGTGTGTGTGATCTCTGTTAGTGATTATAAGCATGTTCTTCGTGTCTAAAAGCAGTTTGGCCTAAGTGTCTGTGTAGCTTTGTTCAGGGATGCATGTGCTTTATCACTAATTTGTGGGTACGTGTGTGTTCAGTCATGCCACCTCTTCACGATTACTTCAGTGATGTAATCCAGTTATGATCTGTAGGACTGCTTCAATGAGTGGCATCTGTCACCTTGGTGGTATACTGGTGGTTTAGCAGGGGGTAGAGGCCCCCTCTACAAAAGTCTTGACAAATTGAAATTATCGCAACTTAAAAAATCTTAATTATTAGCAGCACCCTTAATCTACCTACACATACTCATCTAAGAGAGATAGGGCCAGGCCTTACTAGTGCCGTCCAAAAGGAAGAGGTGCATCATAGCACTGTCAAACCTTCTTCGGCCTTGGGAAGAGGCTAAGCGCAGTCAAAAACTGTGGTGTTGGTACCTTCGGATCTACTGTTATCTACTATAAAAGTATCCTTATGTCTCTTTCCATTCTGTACCACGAGTCGCCTGTAGATTCTGGAGAGCAGGTTATGTCCGTTTTAAAGAACACGACGCAAAATTATTTCAGCTAGATATGTCTTACAGATTGTGGACCAAGGCTATTGTCTATCTTTTGTGCAGAAACCCTACCAAGCACTTGGCACCCTTGCCTCTTCCAGAACTGTTACTCCTTCAAGAAATTACTCAGCTTTTGCGGAATGGAGCACTGGACCTTGTTCCCGCACAGTATGCCATCCTGGGCTGGTATTCCTGTTAACCTCTGGCCCCCAATAAGGATGGAGGGCTTAGGCCCACTTTGGATCGGAGACTTCTTAGTGAGCTACTCTGAAAGGACCGTTTTAAGATATTCACCCCGGAACAGAACCTCCAAGCTCTGGAGTTGCATGATGGGCACATGTTTTTAGATCTGATGGACTGGTACTTTCATAACGCTATCCATTCTAAACATCAGAGTAAATTTGTTTGGAATGGATAGTGTCCTCCCATGTGTTCCTCATCTTTGATCATCTTTAAAAAAAGACTTCAAAGTCATGGGGCTTCATTACAACTCTGGTGTTGCATTTTTTCCGGCACCCGCAAATTGGCAAGAACCGGGTCATGCCGAGCTCGGTGGACCCGGTAATTGCCCGTTTGCGGGTGCCGGAATGAAGGGCCTCCCGATCCCCATTCTGCCCCATAGGGCTGAATGGGGATGGGGAGGTTGGATGCACCAGCACATGCAGAGTTGTGCCGGTGCATCCGACGTGCTCTGCTTGCGGGTGCCGTTACACCCGCCAGGAAAAACCTGGCAGGTAAAAGGGCACCCACGAGCAGAGCACGTAGTATGGCGGTCCGGGAACTACGGTACCGGCATGCTTACCAGTACCGTAGTTCCCGGACTGCCATGCTTGTAATGATGCCCATGGACTTAGTTTTTTTTTGGTAAGGGCTTAAAAACCTTCACAAGTTCTGTTGTCTGCTTTGACGCCGAAGGCTACTACGTCAAAGAACTCGACCCGTGACTCGACGGAGTCACAGAGGAATGAGGTTTAGGCTTCTCCTTGACTCATCTTCAAATCAACTCGAGGAGTCGAAGGTTTAGAGCCCGGGCTCGAGGGTGCGCAAGCTGAAATCTTTGTAGGCGCCTTCTCGGCTTTAGGAGGTGCGATGGGGTTGTGGGAATTTTTCGGTTCTTTAGAAGGAGCCGGAGGCGCCTTCTCAAAGATTTTTAACATTTGAAGACGAAAAGTCTCCCACTCTGCCTTAGAGGACGATTTTTCTGGACAAGCAATCTTGCGCTCGGGAGTGAAGTCAGAAGACCTTGAGCTGGATCGAGGACACCTTTTCTAGTCCTTCTTGCAAGAAGCAGAGGACGATGAGTGATGGGAACCACTGCGAGATCGTGAGCATTTCTTGGAGCACTTCCGCAGTGGGCAACCCCCCCCCCCCCCAAACTCCTTCCGTTGGAAGGTCTCCTCTTTGAAGGAGTCGTCGATGGGGATTTATGCAGGGGCCTACCCGTAGCGCTTTTCCCCTTCCTCTTTTTATGCGCCCTTCCAGTCATGCACTAACAGGAACCGCAGTCCTCCTTCTTGTGCTCAAGACAGAGACACAAGAGGCAAACGCAGTGTGAGTCTGTAATCGACATTTTGGCCTCACAAGCCATGCATTTCTTGAAACCTGTCTTTAGAGTCGACATTATTGAGAAATAACCGTCGAAACGATTAAAGCGCATTGTATCCAAAGTGAACTGTGCAGCGGAAAAACTGAACTGAAGTAACAGGCGCTGCGCATGCTATATGTACCGTCAGTGACGTCATGCCCGTGAATGGATGGAGGCTGCCGAGGGACATTGAGTAGACAACGCACAACGTCCTCTGCAGAGAAAAAATTCCAAAGCAGCTGATGCTATAAGGCGATTATCTAAGATGAGGAATGCGTGAGGGGACCATCCAGTCGACATTGCCAGGGGTAAGTAATTTGCTCTTCTGGTGGGAAGCGCTCACTTTGTTTCACACACAAGTAGTTGAGGTAAAGATTACTCAGTTGATTTAGTTATTCCTGGGTACTTTATAACCTGTTAAGCCCTCCAACCAAAACAAACTGTGCCCTTAATGTTGTTTCTGGCCCTAAGTGTCAGTGATGTACTGCCTATCTAGGGTGAGGGGACAGGAAGAGGCTGACCCTATTTCTCAACTCTCATATAAAAGAAACACAAAGACACACAATGATATGTTCCAAGTTCTAGCAGAAAAACTCTATTCCTTTAATGTTTCTGCTTTGTAGAACTAACGGTTTAAAATTATTATAAAAATGTGGACCAATGTAGTACACATAGTCTTAGGATGGGGTTTCCAATTGCTGCTTGGAAACGCTAACTACCAATTTGCAAGAATCCCATTCTGTCTCACTGCGACTCCAAGAGTATTCCCAAAGGTAATGGTTGGTGGTGGCTATCCATCTGCATAGGATGAGGGTGCACATTTCTCCTTGCGTCAAGACTGGCTTCTGCAGACCAAGTTGGAAGAGTCGGCACTAGAGGATCTTGGGGTACTGTGCAACCTCGCTCATGAGTTTGGTTTCTCCAACGACCTAAATACATCTTTTTTGCTACCCCTCTAAATGTTTACGAATCATAGGGTCAGTCCTGGATATGGAACAAGACAACTGAGAAGGTAAATTGGCTGCACATTTACTGGAGAGTGGAACTCAGTTAAACTGTTCTTAATTGGAAACTAATCAGCTCATCAAAAAACATTTCAAACAGAGTTTTGTCAAATGAATGTAATTTACTAGACATACATTGTTCAAGAGAAAACAGAACATACATACATGGAAAACATCATTGATCACAGAATGGACATAAATCAAAGATCGCGTTGTTAACAAGTGGAACAGACTGAAACACTTCCCTGTGCAAACCCGACACCAGTGCGCTACAATCATGTAAAACCAGACTGAAAAATGTGAGAATCCACAAGCGCGTTTTTTAAAAACCACTGAACACTTCAACACTAGTTTGCCAGGTTTATCAATAGTATACCCAGGAGCCTTACTCCAATATCGGCTCCTCCATCCATACAATAATGATCTGCAGACATGTTCTAATTCATTTTCATATGAATACAGACAAAGCACCAATTGCTTAATTAATCATAGCAATTTGTATGAGCAGCAAAATGGAATCCATTCTAGGGGTGTACCGAACTTCGGCTTCGAGTAAGTATCCGGACAAGTTCCGGCTGAAACAAAGCTATTCGGCTCTTGCCGAATACTTTGTCATTCTCATTTGAATAAAATGCAACAATTACTCAGAAAGGCTAATATAGACTTCAGTTTGCAAAACTGAATAAAATTAGACCAGACACTTTGCCACCAAACCAGACACATTGCTATCACACTGCTGTAAAATATCTTAGATTGTAACTTGCTCTTTAGGGCATGTTTTGTTACATATTGTTAGACAAGAAAGGTGTTCACCTTTTATACTTAGCCAGCAAAAATACAAGAAAATCTTTTCTTTTGGCGACTGTTTATATGCAATGTGCACTTTCTTCAATTGGAAAAGACAAACTGAAAGAAATGTGCATATTTTACTTTAGGATACATTCAGTTCCAGTCATGTCACTTCCCATTGCATACATCATAGTCCCCCCTTTTCTGTTTTTAAGGACTTGAGTCCTGAGTTTAACATTATCTGATATTTCATCAGGAATGATAAGGTGCATATGTTTGTGTATTGGCGAGAAGGAGTGGCGAGGAAAAGTGAAAAATCGGCAGCATTTGTTGCTATGGGCCATGCCCATGGAGAAACATTGGGAATTCTCAATAGGTAGTGGAGACTAGCAGGGCTGAGTTTTGTCAGGCAGAGTAATATGCCCCCACCTAACAGGCCTCTCAGAGGAATACGTGTTGGGTAATCTCTCCAGTTCCAAAGTGGGCCAGTGTGTGACAGCTGGTGAAGATAGGTGTGAGGACTCTGTATGAGACAATCAGAGAGCTATTCTCTGTTGGTGGAATTTGTAGGATGTAGAGTTGGGAGAGCTAGAGAATTTCTGGGATGGGCAAGTAAGGGCTGAGCCTTGGAGTCCGGCTTGGGGCCAAGTGGCAAACGTGGTGTAACGCTCACCTGGTTCCCCCGGAGGCGCGGGTCTTGATCTGGCGAGGATACTGTCTTCAGTGTAAGGCGCAGGGTTCGTTTTGCTCCCGGACTGGGCCCCCTTCCCACCGACAGTTTAAGCTGAAGAGAGAGATGTCTGCAAGGGTAAACCAAGGTATTAGTGTTTGGAAGGTTCGGAAAGTTCCTAGCCCCTCTCGCCCCTTCTTTCCCCGTGGAACTGGGTTGATATTGTGCTTACCTTATATAGGTAAATGCCGGGCTCTCCATCCTGCGTCTTATGCAGGGGCGCTGGATCCAGTTGCTTCACTGGATGCGAGCTCTGCCTCTTGATAGCAGAGGATTTGCTGAGAGCGAAGACGCCGTTAATGCACGAGCGTGCCTTGTAAGTATTAAAGTTCCTTTTGCCTTGTTTTCTTCTATTCCAAAAGTCTTAAGTCTGTAAAGTCTATGTCTTTCCCTTTTCAGATGCTGTGACGATGAAGATTATCCTTCTAATGGCACGTAAGTAGAAAGACTGCACTAGCGCTGGAGAATGCTCCGTAATGTCTCTTTTGTCTTTGCAGGTGCTGAGGTGCTGCGCGAACAGATTGAAAGCGAGCATAACACAGGTAAGCAGCCTTGTAACTAAGCGTTACTAACCGATGTATCTTGCCTTGCAGGTGCCGGAATGCAGCGCGAGCTGAGTTGGAACGGGCGTAACACAGGTAAGCAGAACTTGTAGTTGAATATTACTAACCGATGTTCTCTCTCTTTGCAGATGTCGGATGCCGGAAGAGAAAGGCAGAAAAAGGCGCCTTGGATGCTGCCGTTGGATTAGGTAAGTAGATTCACCGCCTTTACTTTAACCTAACCTGTGCCTTTGTTTTGCAGGAGCTGCAGAAGACTGAAGAAGACTGCAGATTGGATTCCAGCAGGTTATTTCGTGTTCACAGGATCTGGAGCTGGAGGTTTCCTGGAGCTGACACGGTGAGCGTCCTGCTGCAGATGCAGAATAACGCGAAGCACGTGAAACCAATCGGGTGTGGTTTAAATAGCCTTCTGTAGTGCTTAGGCGTCTCAATCCACGGCCCCACCCAGGTAAGAAAAGAGTTCCAGATTTCTAAAAGAGTTCCTGTGTTCTGATTCCAGGGAGTGGCTCCTGCTCCACCCAGACAGGAAAAGTAGTTCCAGGCAGAGAAGGATCAGGAGACCAGTTAGCTGGTAAGTAAGCAGCATGGTCTGCTACAGGTAGGTCCACCAAGCACTCTTATCCAATATGAGCCCGGCGCTTCCTGTGCCCGGACCAGTCACCATCATGAGCCTGGCGCCACTGGCGCCAGGACAAGGTCCAGAGGGTCCCTATAGGGACTGGCTGGTTCCTGGGATCAGAGTCATGGGCCTGCTTCCAAGGTCGTGGGGCAAGTCCTGACCCCTTGGAAGCAGGGATCATGACACGTGGGCTGAACGGGCAAAATTAGCATGTTAAGTCTTGGAACCAAAGACACCATTGCTGACACTCTGCCAGCATACAGTGCAAGCCCCCATTACTAGCATCCTGCCTCCTAACACCTCCACAAACTTCCTACTTGGGGCCTACAAACCCCTTACACAAATACCATACATGGCATTCCACCTCCCACCCTAACACCACAAATCCCCTAACTGGAATTCTGCTTGCCCATCCGTACTAAACATAAATGCTTGCATGGCCTCCCACCTCCCCAGACCACGCAAAGAGATAACGCCCTACACCTATTCGGAGCAATTAGACTATGGAGGTTAAATCTGCTTTTTTTCTGGCTTTTATACTTTAGATGCTGCATTGATTACAAAGAAGAGAAATACAAGTATAGAATGCATTTAAAATGCTGCTTTATTATCTTTTTTAATAAGCTTGTTTTTTCAAGTTTGGAACATGATTTATTCATTAAAGCAACTATTCGGCTTCATATTTGGCTTCGGCCGAATAGTTCACAAACTGTTCGGTATTCAGCCAAATACTAAATATGCTATTCGGCACAGCCCTAAATTCCATTCCTAACTAGATAAAGGGGGTCATTACGACCCTTGCGCTAAGGGGGTTAATGGCGCCGTAAAAGGCTGCGGCGCCGTTAAACCCTTAGCGCCTTACTACAAGGTCCATTTGCAGGACCCGACCTGAACGGCTGGTCTGGACCAGCCGTTAAAGTAGGGACCCGCAAAGGGACCTTGATGGCAATTACGGTAATGCAATTTGCGGTACCGTAATTGCCACCTTCCCCATTCCCATTGAGCCCTATGGGGCAAAAATGGGAATGTGGAAGGACCTTGGAGAAATGGGGCATTACCGCCCCGCCAACCTTGGAATGGGGTGTTAATTCCACCATTCTCCGTGGTGGACTCCAGCATGGACCATGGTGCTAATAGCACCATGGTTTAGCGCCGGAGTCCTAATGAGGGCCAAACTCTTAATTGCACATTGCCAAATAGAGTTTCGGCTGCATACATGGCCATATTTTTGAGAAGTGGCGCAGCCTTCTTCAGGGCAGTATGTTTCAGAACAGGGAAGTCATGTTGCACAGACATACAAAAAGGCAGCAATATTCATGTAAAACTGGGCGGACATCCCCACAGAACTCTAGAACAATTCATATAAGTATGTAGATAAAAACACACAGAAGAAGGACTTACATATTTTTGTTTTGCAGTAAATAATTCTTGGTGCAAATTAAATATGAAGTGTGGACCTCCCCATTGGGCCCCTGGTCGTCCTCTACCAACAGAGTCCGTGAAGGACAAAGAGTCCTTAACATTGTGTTGATTAGCCCAATTTTGAGTTAAAAACAATAGACGGATGACAAATTAAATGTGCATTACAAAGTCAAAGGAGACTGACCTCAAACGTGAGACCTCTAGGTGCCTGGCACGTGGATCAGCCTACTGGGTGCCAGAGTTGTGGTACAGACTCACCTCATCGAATAAGTCAATGCTGCACTGGAAGCATGGAAAAAAAAGCCAATGTAAATCATCCGCTGAGTGCAAATATTCAAAGCGCACACGAAACACAAACACCTCAACCACAGTGGCACAGGCATGGCTCCACTCACGTTATTAAATGCTTTTTTAGCAGCCGGTGCTACAACAGCTGTAGGGAATGTCATCTTTTAGAACCTGTTGCAAGATATCGCAAAGCAACCAGTATTATCACGTATTACATGTACATGGATGAATCCAGACTGGCAAGGGTGTATTATGGTATGGATGACTTTGGATATTCTATTGGCCATAAAGGTTATATTCTAGATCAAGAATTTAGATGGTTTTATAATTTGCTATTTGTTGAGGGTCTTTTTTTTCTTTCAGAAGGAATATTATTGAGGCCTCAGCGACAGTACCATTGTGTTTTGAAATTGGGAGTAAAATTTGAGTTTTTTAAAAAGAAAGTACACATTTATTTAATCTAACAAATGTATATATGTTTGTAAACCACACTTCTTTGCTGCATCTATTAATTCATCCCAGTGAAAAGATGCAATTTTACCTTAAAGTTACATTCAGATCAGATGTTAATATTAGAGCTCCTTCCAGTGGCACTGCTCTGCTGGTACCACTGTTCCAAACATATCAATGGAGCTGTGTGGTTGGAAGCAGGGGATGATGTCTATGTGTCCTTTGTTTACCTATTTTTTTTAATTTTTATTAGGGAGTATTTTTACTCCCTATTCTTTTCTCTTAGGAGTATTTGCCTATTTCTAACGTGTAACAGTGCTGGCACACTGCTCATCTGTAGGCTGATGAGACGCGTGCCAATAGTGGTAAGAATTTCTTTTAGTTCAATAAGAGAATCGAAATAATCCTTATTTGATGACAAACTAGTTAGTTATGGACCTGAAAGTAGTTAATTTAATCTGTATCAGGCTTGCCGTAAGGGGTATACTTATGTTTAAACCTATCCTCTTGCCTGGATGAGATAGATCTGTTTATTATTAAGAGACGCTACGTTTTTACAAGTGTTTTTTTTAGATAGTTCGCAGATGGGGTTCAGACTATTTATTGAAGCAAAATGTGTTCGTTTGTATTCAGGTAGGTACTCTGGTGCTCACAATTTTGTCATACTCATATTTTAGAGATTTCAATTTTGATGCAATAAGGTTAGACTCTTGTGGAATTAAATAGAATGAAGTCGTTATTCAATTCTGCCAACTCTTTATTAGCTTTTTTATTAATATGGCATACAATACTAATTCGGAATTCCACAATAGAATCCTTTACAGCACCTGTGGTAAGCCAGATATAGGGTATGGACGTGAAGACATGATTCAAACAGACCATTATAAAGCCTGAAGAATTAACTTCTCTAGTCTCTATCGCTAAAATGAAATCCCTATGCTACAAAACAATAAAAGGGTGCTCTTTACACAACAAAAGTCCTCGGTCCAAACCCCAAACAGACCTCACTAACTTACTCTGGAAAGAAAACAGATAGAAAAGAATTCTAAGCTGATGCTTTTCTCAAGGTTACTCCACCGAGGGGACTTTAGTGGAGGCTGGTTTCTGATGCCCACCCACTGGTGCAGAAAGTGTCTGAAGACTCTGTATGGTCTCGTCACAACAAATTTAGAGTCTCTTAAAGTTCAAAAGGAAAGTGTCTTTTCAAATAAACAAAATGTTATGAACACATGTGTTAAATAAGGCCTCTGCCAGGCTAACTACGTTTATCCTGCCTCCAGGGATATTCGAATTTGCCCCATAGGTCTTGGAATGCAGCTTTCAAGAATGCTTATCTGTGAGGTGTCCTGGTCGTTCTGGGTCTCTGGCCTCCCGCAGGTGGTTGGCTTTTCCAGCCCCACTCGTGTTAGTTCCACTTAGGGTATGGGCATCCTCGCCCCTATTATTCTTTGCTTAATCCCTTTCTAAGGCTATGGGAGTCTGTGGCCCTTGCAGTTTCTTGCTTCAGTTCTCACAGGTTGTATGTTTCTCTCTCTCTCTCTCTTCGGGTAGTCCATGGGCTACTTTGGCCCAGTTTGTGGGGACTTTCTTGAGGCTATAGGTGTCTCTTGCCAGTTGCCCCTTCAGCTCCTCGGTTGGTCCTTCGTGGGTTATGGGTCCCCTTAAACCTTTTGGTTCCTTGAAATTTCTCTTGCATGCTATGGGTGTCGCCAGCCCTCCTGGGTTTGTGGTTCGTGATTCGTCCTTCGTGGACGGTAGGTGTCTCTCGCCTCTTCGGATCCTCCTTTGATACTCTTGGGCTATGGGCTCTTCTAGCTCATCAGATGCTTGAATTTCCCCTCACAGGCTATGGACGTGGGGCAAATTTTAAGTCTGTCCGTGGATTGTGAAAAACAACCCGGTTGGTCCGGGTGTTCATCATCTCCAAGTCAAGAACCCAGCCTCTCACCTTAAAGGCACTGTGTACACAATGGTCCTGCTTAGTCCCCATATATCCTACAAACTTGTTGGGATGTGAGGATAGGAGGATGTTGCTATTAGGGCATTGCTTGTCCCCAGAGGGAGATCCTGCTTCCCATGTCACCTACAGAGGGTGTTGCATAGCAAGCTCACCTCCCTAGTTCCAAAGAGATGATTCCCCCATTCATCACACACCCCAAACCACTACGCCTTTACAGTGAATTGTTGGCTTGTTTGCTAAGTAGATTCAATGTCGCTGATGATCTTGGTGTGACGCTGATTGGAAAATAATATAATTTAGTCTCTCTAGCTTCTGCCTAATTTACAAGTTAGTTCAAATCAGTTTAACTCATGTACATGCGTGGTCTGCGATTAAGATGATATCTATTTTAGGGAATTAGGTAATGGGAAGAAAATGTTTGTTATAGGGATGTCAGCAACAAACAAAATAAGTGTTCCAAACAAATTTCTGAGCTTCTTCCAGCTCCTGGTTTACTCTCCAGCTCCCCTTCCCCAATTCAAGATAGTTCCACAACGTATCTGGCTTCCCCTCCCCAAGTAGACAACATAGTTCCAAACAAAGGGTCTTGAGGTTCCCTTCCTCAAGACGACAACAAAGTTCATGAGGTCTCAGGTTTCCCTTCCCCAAGATTTCAACTGGTTCAGCTTGCCAACTTGTACTTAAATTCAGTGTCTCAATATTCAAAACCAGTTCCAGGTCACCTTTACACTCTTTCTGGTTTTTAGCAGTTCATACAGATTGCCTTCTTCTGTTTCACTAGAGCAATCTCTCTCACACACTTGGATTGGTTCTCTGTATGTTTCATTGGCTTTCACACTTAGGGTAGACCCGGTCTAGGTGCAGTTGCCGGACCACATGGTCCACACTTTACAGGTCACGCAACCGGTAAACCTAGGCTGTCTTGCCCACACAGGTTCTTTTATATCTGTACCGCTATGCTGGTTCACACTCACTTTACTTTTTTTCCTTGCTAGCCTCTTGGCTTTGCCACATTGTGTTCTCCTCTTTGCCAATCTCTGTACTTTGCCACAATGTATTCTTTTCATAAACTTCTCAACCAGTCTCTTGACTTAGTCACCATGTGTTATTTCCATACATTTAATTTTGTGGTGCTCTCTTTCCTTCACCACCTTGTTTTCACAATCCAGCAAGATTCAATGATGGCTTCCTTTTGCATTTCATAAGATTCGCTGTTCATTTGCAAAATATTGTACTTGTAGTTCATAGCAACTTGTCATCTGTTCATAGGTTTTCCAAAAGCTTTCATAGGCTTGCCAAAAAGCTTACTTTTTAGTTTGGTATTCAATAGTTCCTAGCTTCATTCTTTTTCTCACAGTTCATATTGTTCGTATGACTTATTACGTCCCTTTACTTTGGGTGCACTGCATCTTGAACGTCATCTTTCATTCATTCTGCATTTACTTTGGCCCTTTTTCAGCCCCCAGGAGCGGCGTCTCTTCCTGCGGGGTGCTTTTATTTTCTTCAGCTTCGCACACTGGGTTCCGTTGGATTGCGCGCCCCGCTCGGACTTCGCTTTTCTCTCTCTGTGGGTTGCCGGCAGATCCATCTCGATTCCTGCGGATGCTGCCAGTAGCTCCAGCTATCTGATTTCTTCCAACTGTGGACATACGACCAGTGAAGCTCCCACCCTAGATGCCATCCCTAGATTCCAGGACCAAAAGGAAAGGCGAGCCCTGCAAGAAAGGGGGTGGTTCAAGACCAAAGGAGGGCCAGTTATACCGGTGCTGGCAACAACACGCTGAAGAGATCTCTATATGTGGGAGCGAGAGCGACATCGTAGAGGGGAAGAGATCCCGGAAGACGACGGAGATATGTCACTTAATAAGGAAGACCTAACTGCCTGTATAAGATGTCTGGAAGAGAAGATGACAGCAACTTTTCAAGACCAAAGCGAGAGTCTTTAGGAAGATCTAAAGAACTCCCTGAAGGAAATCAAGGAGGACATTAACACTCTAGGGAACAGGGTAGACCTCACAGAACAAAGCCTCTTAGTGGTCTCGAACTAAGTAAGGAAGAATTCTGAACTATTCAAGTAAATCTCCATGGCTACACATAATTTAGAAATCCAAACAGAAGACTTAGAAAATCACTCCCCGAGGTCCAATATCAGAATATAAGGTCTGGCTGAAACAACCACGGACGCTGATCTAAATACTTTAACACAGCAATGCTTTGTGAACCTGTTGGCGGACGCTGCACCGGAAGATATCCTTATAGACCGAATTCACAAGGTGGGCCCGAAGAGGTCTGGTCAAGGGGACCGGTCCAGAGATGTTCTGGCTGCGCTGGCCTCATACGAAATCAAAGAAGGTATCCTTAAAGGAGTTCAGTCATATGGACATCAGACAATAGATCAAAGGTATTACTCTATCAGGACTTGGCTGCAACTACGCTACAGAAAAGGAGCACGATGGGGCCAGTCACAATGGCTCTGTCCGACAAAGAAACCCTCTACAAATGAACCTTTTGTTTGGTTTTTTATTTACCTGGGAATTTAAACAATAATCCAAGAAGGCTTCTCCTGTAATAGCTCCATAATTATGCACACGTCCACCCAGCATACACATGTATGTATGACCAAGTCGAGGGCACTGGGTCAAAACATGTCTAGTTGTTTCCAGGTTACCCACTATCCCACAGATACGACAATCTTTAGGCAAAATGCCCAAGCGAGGGCCCACTACCATGAGTAGCTGTAGTTGGTTGGTGCGCAAACCTAACATAAAGTGATGCACCTCAGGATCAGGGCAAAGCATCAATAAGTGCTGAGTCTTCTGTATCTGTGGATAACATGGTAAACCGCCTCATACCCTTTCAGGGAGGCCAAGTGTACATGATTCTGATTCCAGCCCATCTGTTCATTTTGTGCATAAAAGATTTTTTAAGATGTAGAAAGGGCAACGTTCTTTTATTAGCATAAGACCAGCCGTATAGAGAAAGTAGCAATTAAACACGTCCATTCAACACTGATATGCCTAGATGCCAAAAAGCCATTTGATAGAGTCGAATTGGCCTTATTTGTTTAAGACAAAGGAACATATGAGGTTTGGTCCAAACTTCCTACAGATGGTAGAGGTAAACTACAGCGATCCATCAATGCGCTTATCTGTTAACTCACAAATTTCCAATGCCATAAATATTGAACGTGGGACAAAGCAAGGCTGTCCTCTATCCCCCTTATTGTATGAAATCTACTTGGAACCATTATTTTTGATTAGACAAAATCAAGATATATGGGGCATCACTTTCTGAGGGGAAGCGCATAAGACTGCAGCATACGCAGACAACATGTTAGGGACCCTAGTAGAGCCCGAAACATCAATACCAGCACTGGTAACAATGTTGGGAGAGCAAGAGTAGTTGTCTGTCCTTAAAATAAACGTGACCAAATCTGAACTACTTGGATTGGGCCTATCAAGAGATCAAACCTCTAACATGCATACATTCTCACCTTTTCGAATATCCGAAAATAACTTAACATACTTGGGGGTAAAGCTGACATGTAATATCGCTCATCTCTACAAAGCAAACTACCTTGACTCAATAAAGAAAATACGGGAAGACTTTAATAACTGGTGGGGAGAATGGATACACGCGCTGGTGGGGAAAATGGATACACTCGCTGGTGGGGAGAATGGATACACGCGCTGGTGGGGAGAATGGGGGAGAATGGATACACTCACTCGTGGGGGAGAATGGATACATGCGCTGGTGGGGGAGAATGGATACACGCGCTGGTGGGGAGAATGGACACACGCGCTGGTGGGGAGAATGGACACACGCGCTGGTGGGGAGAATGGACACACGCGCTGGTGGGGAGAATGGACACACGCTCTGGTGTTGAGAATGGATACACTCGCTGGTGGGGAGAATGGATGGATAATAGGATAGATGGGTTGCATTACTACAGTTAAAATGGTTACTTTACCTAGACTACTCTACCTATTTCAGGCTTTCCCCAATCTTGATTCCTCAGATGTCTTTTTAAACGGTCAATAAACTTATATACGAGGTTTGTTTGGCAAACAAACACCCCAGAGTCTCTTTCGAATTGCTGATAACACTAGGCATAAAGGAGGTTTAGGTTTGGCTTGCCAAGCATGAGCAGATATTATGAAGCAGCACAACTGCAAGTGATTCGTGAATGGTTCACGAATAGTAGAGACCAAATACGGGCACCAGTGGACAGAGCAGTAGCGGGAACATCATTGACTGGTCTGCTGTGTATCAGAAAGGGAAAGACCCCAGAGCGTTCGACAGAGTGTCCTAATAAAGATGACTTGTGGCATATGGGATTGACGCGCCCCTCCCTGCTTACTCCCCTATTTGAGAATCCTCAATTCTCCCCGGGGATGCTAAAAGGTACATTTAGTCATTGCAGAAAGCAAGAACGCTTGAAGTGAGCAGACATCACATGGGGTGGCGATATAGCGATGTTTGAAGAGTGTAAGAAACATATAGGCCTAAAAGAGACAGATCGATTTGAATACAGCCAGATGAAACATTGATTGATGCAACCTGAAGTCAGGCAAGCAGCAGTGAGACCTCAAACGCATTTCAAGACATATATAACCATTCATGCGGGGGATAAGCAATTAGTGTCACAACTATATCACAACTATATCAGATACTAAAAGCTTATAACCGCCATAATACTTGGCCATACCAACCAGCCTGGGAGGGAAGGCATCCCACAGGAACTCTGGGAAGACCTATGGAGGAATATTCCAAAATTAACCAGGTCTATAAAGTTAAGAGAGATTTGGTGTAAGATGATGACACAATGGCACTATACACCCCAAAGACTACATCAAATGTACAGTACAATATCCCATAAATGCTGGAGGGGATGCAATGAGAAGGGGGACTGGAGACATATATGGTGGGACTGCCCAAAGATCAAGTGATTCTGGGACGATGTCCAATTACAAATTTAAAAAATGCATCGGGGGGGCTTGGCCTGGAGCGCTGTCGATGCGGTCGCTCCTTTCATGGCCTCCGTGGGGTGCCCGCTGCCGTGACGAATTGGGGCCAATATTAGGCTGGCACGATGGACCATAACATGACCGAGGTTTGCTGAAAGCTTACTGCAGCGGTGGCCGCGCTCCGGGAGGCTTCCAAAGTCCTGCCGCAGAGATACGAGGCTTTAATCTCTCTGCCCGCACCTTCCTTCAAGATGGCGGACAGGGGCCCAGTGTTACGCTCACCTGATTCCCACGGGGGCGTCGATCTGGACTGGCCCGCTGTTGCTTCCAGCAGAGTAACACGTAGAGCCGAGATGACAGACTGGACAGACCCACTTAGCTTTGTTTGTTGGACTCGTACGAATATCTTTCTGCAATGGAGAAAGGGAATTAACCTCCCGTAATCTGAGCGTTAACCCGCCTTCCCACACCCCTTGTCTTCCCACAGAACACTCCTGAAGTTCCCTCTAAATCTCACCTGAAGATTTGGAAAGATGAGCTCTCCATCCTGCGTCGAGCGCAGTGGCGCGTAGACGACCAGTTACTTCACTGGCGTGGAGGAATTGGTGATTTCCAGTATTGACTCTAAGTCCAATTGTTCGTAAGAGTTCAAAAGTCTGATCTTCACTCTGCCAGATTCCTTGCAGGTTGCGGATTTAAACCACCAGAAGAGTTCCAAGTGGCAATTGGTAAGATCCTGGTAAGTCTATTGTGGTTCTCCCCTTTGGGGCCGGGGTACAGCGATGATGCAGAATTAACTGCGCCGACCCGAAATGAGGTGAGTACCCCCCTGTGGTAATCAGGTAAGTCTTTGGGGGTGATTTGTATTGTCCTTGTTTTCCCCTTGGGGGCCGGGGTGCGGCAGTGATGCAGAATTGACTATGCCGACCCGAGATGAGGTGAGTACCCCCCTGTGGTAAATCAGGTAAGTCTTTGGGGGTGGTTTGTATTGCCCTTGCTCACCTATCTGTTCTTGTCTCCCCCAGGTGTTGAAGAATGGCCTGGAGATGCTGGATTCGCGATGGAGTAAAGGAATGCAGCCCCGGGTGGTGAGTTCAGCGCGGCTCTGCGAGGTGCGTGGCAATGCACCTGACAAGGCTTCTCTCTTCCAGATCAATGATGTGCTGGATCAAGGATTCAGGTAAGGGTTTTGTTCTGACCTCTTCTCCTTTTCTTGTTCCAGGTGTTCCAGGGCTGAAGCGGGCGTGGCTGAAGACTGGAGCTGCTGAAGACACGGTGAGCGTTACGCTGCAGCAAGCAGAATAACGCGAAGCACGTGTGGCTGTCCGGGTGTGGCTTAAATAGCCTTGGAAGAAGTTCCAGGTAAGTATTCTTCCACAGCCCCACCCGAGAGGAAAGGAGTCCCTGAGGTAAAGTAGTCCCTTTAAGCCTCATTTGGCTTGTGGCTTCGTGCAGCATGGTCTGCATCAGGTAGGTATGCAGCATGGTCTGCAACAGGTAAGATTTCTGTAATGAGCCTGGCGCCCATGGCGCCAGGACTGACTTTATTCTTATGAGCCTGGCACCATAGGTGCCAGGACTGTAGCCAAAGAGCCCCTAACTGGGGTTTTTGGGCATGCTTCAAGTGGCATGATGCCTGCTTCCGGGGTTGCTGGGCCTGGTCTGGCTTTCCGGGGACAGGCATCGTGACACCCAGAGGATCGCAGAAGCCGGGGAGCGGCGTAGAGAGGGGGAGGAGCTCCTGCTCCCGGGAGATATCCACTGCGATCTCCCCCTCTACAGCGGCCTGCACATACAACTTCCCTCGCCGGGGATTGCCTCCCTTTCCTCCCCCTTGCCCGGCTTGTGGGCCACGACACAGCATCTCGACGCGGCCCGTGCGGCCTGGCCGAAGCACACGGGCCTGTATTGCTCTCCCCAAAAGTGCACGGAACAACCATAAATCATCAATGCAATTATAGAGCAAATACTTTGAACGTAGACAGACACAATAACTCACAGCCACGCACTCTTAGAAGATAATCGGCTCTTATACAGCTATTTATTCAAATCTTAAAAGTACATAGAAATAACTCACAAAAATAATATGGACATAGATCACAGAAGAAGTAAAGAAGTCAAAAGGAAATGCATCACCGTGAGCGTAACAGGATTCCTCATCTCGTCCAGAAGCGGCTGGAAGACCTCGGGAACAGCCAGGCCGAGAGCACCACAGCTCACAGGAGGACCGGACGTAAGCGTCCTTCTCCGGCTGAAGTCTCACCTGACTACCTCCGGGCTTCCGCATATATACACACTCCACAAAGGGGAGTCAATTCTCGAACCTTCTGGAAATTGCACTTGCGCAGTTGAGGAACAGCCGTCGGTTGCCAGGTGGGTCAATTGAGAGCTCCCCCCAAGAAGCGCAGTTCCTCCCTTCTCTAAAAACACGCTCCGCGGAGAACAGTAGCAAACCATAACAAAGTTAGCTTTCCCAGCAGAAATGTCCTTGACCGCATACCAGGTTTGGAAAGCATGTTTTTCTCAGCACTGTGAATCTAACACTCAGCAAAATGTGTGCAGCTTTTCACTGCGACATGAAGTAAACATCCATCATGGCTCCGAGCGCTCCCAGAATGCATTGCGCACCAGCGCCATTTTAAATCAAGCATAACAGGGCCCTCCCCTTGGCTCCGGCTGCAGGGTACCGACGGCGGTCCGCCCTACCGGACGGCCAGAAAGTGACCGGGAAGACCCCATTTCAGACGCGGCTTGCTGTGCCGAGAACAAACGAAGAAGCCCCGGCCTGGAGAGAAGGTGAGCCGGGGGAGGGGGGTAAAATCTGATTCCCCCGCTCTACCCCTGCTGCAGCTCCGATCAGCTTCCGAGAGAGACAAGCTTCAGTTTGGAAACAAGCTAAGAGTTACACATTGAGTCCTCAACGGGCCTGTTGAGCTCCCACCAGCAACCAGAAGGGGATAACCAGACACGACTGCCCCCCCTTACCTACCGGTCACACGAAGTGATCCTCCATCTTCCTGGGGCGCACCGGCCCACCTTCTGCATCCCCCTATCTACCCACTGTGTCTCTCTGGCCCCCAGCATCGCAGCAATCCTCCCCTCGACTCCGAGTTATGCAGGAGCCAGGAGCTCCACGTCGCCTGGGGGAACGTGATGTCTAAACAAACCAAATCCAGCAAAATCACAGACATTGCAACAATGCTGATGTCGACGGATAAAGCTAAAAAACAGGAACACCATGGGTCCACCTCTCTAGAAACCCCGGAAGACAAAGGTACCCTCACCATGAAAAACGATATCAAGGCCTTCATGGCGGACATTAAATCAGAATTCAGATCATGCATGTTGGAACTGTCTACCAAATTGGAAAACACCGACCAGAGGGTAACGGACGCCGAACAGAGGCTGGGAGAAGTAGAGGATCGGACACAGGACCAAGCATCTACCCTGGCGGAGGTTCAGCGCTCAGTCAAACTCCTCCAAGACAAATGTGAAATATTATAATTCAAACAAGAAGATCTAGAAAACAGGGCCCAACGCAACAACCTTCGCATCCGAGGGGTCCCAACCTCAGTTCTGGACAGAAACCTGGCGGAACACGTGGGGGACCTGTTCCAAGCTCTCCTACCGGATTTCGAAAAGTCACAACTCCTCCTGGACCGCACTCACAGGATGCGCCCTCGCTGGGGAGTGGAAGCAGACTCCTCACTAGATGTCATCAACAGAGTGCACTACTTCACGACAAAGGAAGCCATTTCTGCAATCAGTCACTCTCGTGATATATTAACTTTCCAGAGCATCCCCGTCCAAATCTATCAAGATTTATCCGTCCTCACCCTTCAGAAAAGATGAGCCCTTCCACCCCAGGCTCTCTTTTACAAGACCAAACAATTTGTTATCGCTGGCTCTTCTCCACGGCCCTTCAATTCTCTTACAAAGGCACCCAACAAAGAATCAGCCACCTGGAAGACGCTGAAAAGATCATGAACCCGACACCCTCTGAAGCGCGGTCACCCATGAACTCTGAGAGGGCCTCGGACTCCGACCTTACAAAATCGCCTATCGCTAAGGCAAACTCCTGGTCCAGAGTCCCGAGGTTCAGAAGGAAGAACCAGCCATACCTAAAGGAACCCCATTGTCCTTAGGAAACGAAAGAAGTCCCCGGCGGTCGGGGAGGCGGGCCTCACACACGGCTCATGCCCGCTTCCGAGGAACAACCCATCTAAGACCTTGGAAGGCGATACCTACAAGTTTGGCCATTTTGGCCAAAGGTGGGTGCTGGACACGCAAACCTGCCCCCCCCTTCAGTTAAATCTCTGCCTCCCTGTTGGAGGCCGGAGCAAAAATCTCAATGGCAGGGAAGCACGCATCCGCAATACCCACGAGATGCTGGCTGACCCAACCCCGTTCCCCGTGCCCCCTCCAGACATAGCGACTCCATCGCCTAGCACCCCAGACCACTCCATCCTGAATTTCGTCTCACTGAATTTTCGAAGTCTAAACTCCCCAGCCAAACACAAGTCAATATTGCAAAAATTTCAAAACGAAGGGGCCGCGGTAGCCATGCTGCAGGAAACGCACTTACTACCAGCTGATTTTAGACGTCTGCGCTCCCGTCTCTTCCCGAAACAATTTATTGCATCTGGAAACTCCGAAAAAGGGGGCACGGCTATTCTCTTCGGGAAGGGGGTGAACCCCCAGATCCCCGACACAAAGCTTTGCCCGGAGGGCCGGTTTGTTGCAGTGAAATGCTTACTATTTGGGGAACTATACTCCTTTGTGTCGATATATGCTCCCAATTCGGCTCAAGCCGCCTTCTACGAATCCCTATGTGCCACTCTCCCCTCTTTTCTAGAAGGCCAAGTTATCATTGGCGGCGACTTCAATGGAGTGCCGGACTCTACGATAGACAAATCCCACCCCCAATCATCCGGGGACTTCACCCTAGCTTTAGCACTTCTTCGACTTTTCAGGACCCTGGAAGTGGTGGACGCGTGGAGGGTTCTTCACCCTGCCGAAAAAGATTTTTCTTTCTACTCCCACGTCCACAGAACATTCTCTAGGATTGATCTCCCCTCGAATTCTCTCATTCACCAACGAGGTCTCCATAGGCCCACGGATTCTATCGGACCATGCCCCAGTGTCCTTGGAAATCCGAACCCAGGACCCGCCTCTCCCGGCCCGCCGTAGATGGACACTCTATGATCCAATTCTCAATGAAATGCCGCTTAGGGACTCGATTGCCACCACGATCCAGAATTTCTTTCTGGAAAACCCTGTAACGGACATATCACCCGCCACCACTTGGGACCCCATGAAAGCGGTAGTGAGGGGGGAACTAATAGCACGTGGATTTGCCTTCCACAAAGCCAGACGTCAAACCCGCTTGGCCCTCGGAAGACGACCTCCGGAAAGCGGAGCAAATTCACAAAGAAAAAGGATGGTCCCCAAGAACTCAACGAGCCATTCGCACGGCACAGAAAAAGGTTGAGGCCCACTACGCCGAACATACAGCACACCAAATGGCAAAGGCCAAGCAATTTTATTATGCCAAAAACAATAAAGCAAATAAACTACCGGTGGCCAAACTAGCCAAAGCAAAACGAAACAACACGATTATTGGGCTCCGGGACATGCATGGTCGAATCCAATACGCAGAACAAGACAAACAACGCCTGGCAGCTGAACATCTGAAGCAGATAATGACTGCTCCACCACGGGATGTGGGCGAACAAAGGGAATACCTTCGCAAAGAAGCCCTCCCTCGAATCCCAGACTCTACACGAGACGTCCTGGACGCACCAATCTCCACTGAGGAGGTAGATGAGGCAATAAAAGCACTTAAATCTCGTGCGCCAGGTCCGGATGGCTATGTGACCAGGTTCTACAGGGTTTTCAAGTACCAATTACTCGCCCCACTGGCCCAGCTTTTCAACTCCTCTAGAGAGACTGGTGTGATAACCCCTTCCATGCAAGAGTCGATCAGCGTCTTGCTCCCCAAACCTGGAGGCGACCCGAGATGTCCAGCCTCCTATAGACCTATCGCCCTCCTCAACATTGACGCCAATATCTACTCTAAGGTTCTGGCAACTCGACTAGCCCCCACCCTCCCAGATATCATCCAGCCCGACCAGTGCGGCTTTCTGAAGAACCGATCTATGGCGGACAATATTCGCAGAGCTTTGAACTTAGTGGATCTAGCCACACGTGGAGAAAGAGGGATGGTGCTTATGGCACTGGACGCAACCAAGGCATTTGACAAGGTTGATTGGACATGTATGAGGCTTACCCTTGAGTCCTTTGGATTTTGGGCCGGAATTCCGCAAGATGATCCTAGCCAACTATAAAGCGCCCAGAACCCTACTGAGAATAAATGGCAATCTCTCAGCCCCTATCACGCTGACCTGCGGAACAAGACAGGGATGTCCAATGTCCCACTCCTATTTGCCCTGATCATGGAGCCCTTCGCCCAATGGATCAGACTGAACCATTCCATTAAGGGCTCCAGGTAGGCCCCACACACCATAAACTGGCCCTCTACGCGGACAACGTCCTTCTGACCATCACTGACCCCCGCAGTTCATTGGCACACGCCTTGACCAAACTAAGCAACTATGGTAAGGTTACGGGCTTCACTATTAACTTCAATAAATCAGCAGTGCTGGGAATAAAGATTTCACTAAGAGAGAGAGAAGACCTCATCTGATCCAGTAGAAAACGAAGGCTATCAACTACCTGGGGGTCCAGATTCCGGCCAAACCGACAGATACCGCAGGAACTTCCCTCTGCTCTTCCAAGAACTGGAGACCGATCTGAAACGCTGGGCGTCTCAGGAGATCTCCCTGATGGGCAGGATCACAGCATGCAAGATGAACCTGCTCCCAAGATTTTTGTATGCATGTTCCGCCCTCCCGGTGATGATCCCGACCCCTGCACTTCGGAATTTACAGAGGAAAATGCTGCAATTTATCTGGAGGGGGAAAAAAGCCAGAATACCAAGAGACTCGATGATGGGGAATGCAAAACTTGGCGGCCTGGGGGTCCCAGACCTCCAGAAGTACCAGATAGCACCCCAACTAGCGTGCACCCAAGCATGGCAAATAATCAATAATCGTCCTAGATGGGTGGACATGGAACAATTGCACATAGCTCTTCCCCACATCCCTCCGCCAACCAGACGACCATGGCAGGAGCTATTATTGACTACCAGGCATACTATCACCATATGGGATAAAACACTGAAGCTGAAGAAGATCCCAAGGGGACTTAACCCGTCATCTCTGGTCTTTCTGAACCTGGCTTTTACCCCAGGGACAGCTCTCAAAAAATTCAAAAACTGGATTGCGGGCGAATAAGAGTCTACAGGGCAACTCTTCGAGGGAGGACAACCACTCTCTTACGAACAATGTAAAGAAAGGTTCCACCTGCAAGAGATGGACAGGTTCACTTACCTCCAATTACGGCACTGGTGCTCCCACCCACAGACACGCCAAGCGGCAATCCGCCTTCCCACACCCATAAAACTCACGCTCACAGACCTTCCACTCTGAGGTAAGATCTCGACATTATATAAGCTCCTTGAAAAGGACTTTCTTGCCTCCAAATCCCGGGCCATGGCACAATGGGAGGCAGACTTGGGACACCCTATTGAGGACCAAGCTTGGGTAGATATCTGGACTCGCACCCAATCAGCATCCACCTGTGTTACGAATAGAGAATGCGCCCACAAAATTTTACTACGCTGGTACTACCCCCCCCTTAAGACTGCACCACATGATCATTCGGTGGACCCGGCCTGCTGGAGACGATGCAGCCAGGTGGGATCCTTCTTCCACATGTGGTGGACCTGTCCCAAGGTCCAGAACTTTTGGAAAGAATGCCTGGCGGTCATTGCAGAACTCACACACATTACGCTCCCATTAGAGCCCGAACCTATTCTCTTGGGTGCCCCGCTCCCGGGGATTTATCCGCGCACAGGCCCCAAAGCTAAACTGTTGTCCCACTGCCTGTTGGCGGGTAGAACAGTGGTGGCCCGCACATGGAAATTGGCGGAGGGCCCACTCCTGCCCTTGTGGTGGGTGAACCTGTGGGATGTGCTCATCGTAGAGAACGTGACCGCGGCCAGAGCAGGTCTTCTCCACCGCTTCCAGAACATTTGGAACCTGGTCCTCGAATTTGATCGAGACTTCCCAGCATTAACATACAAACCCCAGCTGGCCAGAAGGGTCCTAGAGAGCTAGCCCCCCCCATAGGGACAGGAACAAGAAGAAGGAGACTTGACTGCGGGATGAACTCGGGGAGGGGGGAGGAAGTAATATTCTTGGGTAATAATGCATACCAAATGTTGATTTCAAGTGATTGTAATGCTTTCCTGCCTTGTTCAAAAATAAACCTATTTAAAAAAAAAAAAAAGAAAAGAAATGCATCCGGGAATGCATACGCTCTCATTGCTTGGCCCAGAATCACGCCTAATTCCGAAACAATTAAAAAAAAGCTTTAATGATCATACTAATAGCTGTGTGGCTGGTGATAGCCGGACACTGGAAATGTTCAGATCCCCCTATGATGACACACTGGTTGCACAAGCTAAGGGAAATATTATCAATGGAATGGATAACATACAGGACTCAGGGGGAAGCAGATACGTTTAGAGGCGACTGGGGGAAAAACATTTGGATACTGGACATGAGTGAAGACTGGAGGTTATCTATATGGACAATGAGCTATTTAAATTACTCAGCTATCTTCGTGGATTTTTGTTACAAAGTCACTGTGATCTGGGGGAGGGAGGTTGGCGTGTTGTATTAACCAAGAAAATGCTAATAAACATAATTTTAAAATAAACTAACTAAAATGCCAGTGTGATTATTTGAAGTGTGTGCCTTTATTTCAAAATCATGGAAACGTTTTTGGGGAGTGAAATTCTTGAGACATGCTTTTCGATTCTCTAAATCCTTTTAAAAAGTCTGTATAAAATGTTCATTATGACCAATCAAAATTCATCTGTAAATAATGTGATCACATCTTTGAATATTTACAACACAACAGAAGCAAGATGTAATATTGACATTGTTCTAATTTATCACGACTACAGAATAATCGCTGCCCAGCCTGCACATCACTGCCACCAATGTCAATGCTGCTTCCAGGCAAACTGTCACAGACATCCTCTTTGTCACTCCCTCTCCGGACATATGGACTACCCACATGTTCTTCATCTCTCGTTTCTCTTAGTCACCCATTATTAGTAGCACCAGATGGAAAGTACTCTGTCTATCAGAATGGGCCCCTCTGGTCGACCATCACACCCTGCAATCCATGCAATTCCTGGAACTTGCGCTCATGGCCTCCCCTTAGCAGTCACCTAGCCCCTGTTGCTGTCTCCCCCACCCCTGCAACTCCCTCCGACCCCTTTCACCTTCACGCTCTTCTCTTTACCCTGCACTTCCCTTACTACACTAGCACTTTGCATTTAGCCAACCGGCACTCACACCTGTAAGGAACTCATGGTGGCAACAGTAAAGACAGACACAGGTGATCAAAGTTCAAGGGTGTTTATTGAACCATAAATGCAGGGTGGAAAAATGCCTAACCTAAATCTAAGATGGGAGCAAGCTTCAACCATCAAATGAAAAATAAGGCAGTCCTAGTGGCGTTGTGTCAAATAAAAGGGCCTATACTAAAAACAAAACTAATCCTTACAACTAATTATAGAAAGTGTGGGATAGGGTTTCAATAAAGAAAGAAGTGTTCACAAATAATAAGTCAGGATGTGATTGCCAAGGGGTCTCCCTTCCCCACGTTTTGAGCACGGGACAAGGTGGGTCCCTTGAGCTCAGCACACGCTCGAGCTTTCCCAGCGCGAGCGGACAGTTCCGTACCAGCGATCAGGATCTTTGATGGTTAAGTCACTTGCCTTCGAGGGCCTGATGTATTCAACAAACAGTTCTGTTCCACGTATACTTTGGGTGGTGACTTCACCCCTAGGTCCCCCTCTTCTGTAGAGCCTTTACAAATCGTGTTCAACAAATCAACTAAACAGTTCCTTTTCAAGTAGATGTTTGGGGTGTCGACCTTCCACCCCTGGATCTCGCTCTCTCCTTCGGGTTCGGCCCCCTTTCGTACGTCAGCCTCCCTCCTTCGAGTTCACTATGGCTTTTTCTTGGTTCATGAATCTTAATGTCTTTTTAAACAGCTCTTCCCTTTCTGGGTGATGATGGCTTCACCCATGGGTTCCCTTCTTCCGGGCTTAGCCCCTCTTGAATGCTAGCCTCCCTTTTCCGGGTTCACTCTGGCTTGTATTTCAAGAACAGTCTTCTCTGTCTTTTGAGCACAATGTTTTATCAACAATTCACTGTGAACCTCCCTTTCATGGGTTCACTTTTGTCATGAGGCGTCGGGCTTCGCCCCTTCTTGTCGGCACCCCTCTGCCAGGTTCACTCTCGTCAACACAAAGCTCTGTGGGACTTTACACTTTTCCCCTTTCCATCGGCCTCCCTCTTTCGGGTTCACTCTTGCCAACAAACTGTTGATGCGCCAGTTTCACCAAGTGATATTCATCTCCCTTTGCTTTTCATTACTCTGTCGGTCAAAGACTTTCGACGGTACCAAGGATTTTACAAGACCTCTTTATGACCACTTTGACCTCTTCTCGCCTCTTCTCAAGGGCTTCTGGATACAGTAGTTTCTATCATCGGGTAATTGCCCAGAGTTTCCTGCTACAGCTCCCAGGTGGTGCTGGCCTCCTCTGCTACTGGTTTTCCCCCTTCTCCATCAATTGTATCTTTAAGCCTTTCAAAGTTCAAATTAGCCGTTGGCTACTTTTCGTTCAACACAGTTAGGTTTCTTACCTATTCTTTCCTCGACTCATGGGGGGTCATTACGATCCTGGCGTTAAGGGTTTAACGGCTCCATAAACCAGCCATTAAAGTAGGGTGCCGCAAAGGGACCTCGGTGCTAATTACGGTACCGCAATTTGCGGTACCGTACTTTGCGCCTTCCCCAGTCCCATTGAGCCCTATGGGGCGAAAATGGGAATGGGGAAGGGCTATGGTGAAATGCCGCCCCGCCAACCTTAGAACGGGGCGGTATTTCCCCATTTCACCATGGCGGACTCATTACAACACCGGCACCAACCATGGTGCTAATAGCGCCGGGGTTGTAATGAGGGCCACTGGCTGTGATGAACTGCTTGCCTTTCTTCTTCTTCGAGTCAAGGTTGGTACCATGGAGACCCACGTCTCTCCCCGGCTTGGTTATCAGCCAAGGAGGGTCTCGTGTACCATAGACATCTGCTGCAACACACGCTGGCTATTGTTCGTGGTCTTCTGCAGAGGTTTCACGGGCCTTGGTTGGAAAGGGCAAGGTCGCTTCTCTCCTTGTCACCCTCTCGGTATGCACCGCCTTCCTCCTCCTCTTGAATTGCCGTGCTCAGTTAGCTCTCATGTCATGCCGTCTGCCTTGCTCGCCCTGTGCTTTTGTGCTCCACCTTTTATGCCTGTGGGGAAGGGACTTTACCCCCTCGAGCTAATCTCAAGCCCAAGTACCACACCTGTCCAGCCCTCGAATCTCTGCACTTCCTCCCAGTGGCTGCAAGGATCAAATTGAAGACCCTCTTCATCCACAATGCCCTCTTTCGCTTTCGCATGATCCCTCTTTCGCTTCACTGCTAATCACCCCACTGGTGCTGTGCATGGTGGCCTGATCATCATAAATCTCACAGGATCCCAGGACCATCCTCCCAGTCAATACCAGCACCACTCCACCCCACTTCACTGCCCTGCGGTCCCCTGCTTTATGGCTCACATACCACCCTTGAAATCCTTCTGTACTAGTACTAAGCCAGAGGTTCTCCTCCTTGGCTCCCCTTAGCACTTCCCTCCCGGGCCCTGCTCGAGCACTTGTCCACCCCGTTGCTCTTTTTTCCATCCCCTTCACCAGCACCTCTCCACAATGCACTTGCACAGGCAAATGCCACAAGGCCTAGTAGGACCACAACCCTATATTACTGTTTTGCCATTGCAATTATTTGCCATGTTCTGTTCACATATAGCATTGTGGCGTTTTGAAACACAATTCTGTTGTGTAAAGCGCCTTACAAATGCTCTAAAATAAAAACGAGATAAATACACCACATTGAATTCCTGACTAGCAGAAATGGTCACTTCAAGTGCGACAAAGGGCTAGAGACACAATAGCTATGAGTACACAGTGTTTTAAAGCCTCACCTCATGGTGTGTGTTGCTACTTGGTGCCACATTATGATTCAGGTGACTTAATTTATAGTCCCTTTACGGATTCACCAATATTTTGAATTTTTATTTTTCTTGCCCTTGTTCCATTTGTATTGGCTGCTTTCCAAATGAAACATAGACTATTTTTATTCCATTTCTATGGAAAAGCAATCTTTTAAAAGTTCATGGCCACCAATAGTAAGTATTACCAAAGAACAGAGGTGTGTATCTTATTAAAGGCACACTTTAAATATGAAAGAATGGACCAAGATGGCTCGGTAGATTCTGGGTAAGGCTCTTGTAACCAGGACTCATGTCTGGCAGAGAGTCTCCCAGGACCCCCCCTTGTTATTTGTATATTTCAAGTAACTTTGGGTCTCGCCCTAAATTACTAGGGGAATCCAGACGTGGACCCCTTGCTCACTATTCTTAGAGAGGCACAGCTACACCCTACTGATGAGGTTCAACCAGACCGAAACACGTGTCTGGGGTTGCTGTTGGTACTCTTGTTCAGAGGAGAATTGCCTAGCATTTCGGTGCTGGACTGCCCCAGGGCAGGACAAAGAATGATATGTTTGGGATATTTCTCCTCTGTGAAAGATAGTGAGCTAAAGACTCTGGGTAAGGCTCCTGTAACCAGGACTCCTGTCTGGCAGAGAGTCTCCCAGGACCCCCCCCTGACCTCTGCAAACCCTGGTCTTCTAAAGCCCACACATTTATCTGCCATTGTCAATGCCAAGTCAATGTCACTACAGCATGTCACTTTCACATATGTTTCTATAGAGGGAGTGACACCATGCCACTGACTGTCATGGGAAATTGGAGGATCTTGTAGGGGGGGCTGCAGTGTATGTGGCACCCATTCATGTAAATGTTCCCTCTTCAATTTTGGTTAACACAGATGAAGCAAAAACAAAATGGAGTTAGCCTGCCCTTCACGAGCCACAATGCTATGGTTCAGAGTGCTGGTGACAGGCGTCTCTGTTAATCATCCGAATACGTTTGCTAAATTAACTCTATTGAAGGCTGAACTGGATTTTTCTTTTGGCCAGGAGATACATGGATATGCTCCTTTTCAGCAGCACCATTGTCATGCTTCGTACTAGATGTAGTGATCATGGTGTTATCATGCTGCACTGAAAATGTTTTGTCTCAGAGGTTTCACACAGAGAGTTTACCCAGAAAAAGCTGTGTTTTTTATTAAATCTGAACTGATAGGGACACAATGATTCGTTTCAATTCAGGTCTTTCGATGTTTTGTATCACCAGTGTTGGGCTCGGTATTAGAGGTGTTGTCAAAGAGGTCTTGTATCCTTCTCTTAGAAGAGGAAACTTCACCTGTATTGGTCATCATTATCGCGATCAACATACAAATAGTACCCCACAGGACTACTATGGGCGATATCCAAAGTGTTATGGTTGTGCAAGGTTCCGGGCCACTGAATGTGAAGATTCTCACTCTCACATCTTGCTGCTGAAATCTGTGCCAGTTTTCGCTAGCAGAAAGAACCCTGCTGCTGTCACAGATTTAGTGGAATGGCAGCAGTGTGGGCTTTTAGCTGGCTCTTGTCAAGTACCTCATGCAGCCAGGCCACTGCTAATATTTTCTGTTTTCATCACAACAAGCAGTGTTTGAAGACCCCATTTGCTTGTAGCCATAGAGTATTTTGTCCTGGATATTGCTTCTGGCTGCATCATACAGCACACAGTTTGAGCAGCGCCATGAAATGCATCTGCTGCCTTCTCTGCAAGGGTCCATGGCTTTTCCGCTGCCACATTTGAAGGTTAAGGATTTTATTTTTTGGCTTGCACACGCCCTAACCTAGCTTCTCATATGAAGTGTTTTATTATGTGGCACCTAGCGCAGAGTGTGTTACATCAAACCAGTCTAACCTGCCCTCCCACATCCTAGTAGATATTTCCAATAACGCTAATGTCAGGTGGTAGGGAAAGATATGATTCTGTTTTTAAATGCATTCCTTTTTAGTTTGGGTTATTGGGCAGCGCTTAAGCACCACGTATAAACTGGAGTAAAGGTAGTGGGGAGATGGCATGGGAGGAGACAACGCAGCTGTGGGTGGTGTTTGGTTATTTACCCATTTATTGACAGCCCATGACCATACTAATCCCAATGGCAATTCCCACCCACAACCACCTCTCTAAACACATCCCTGTGGGATATCTTTGAGCATTTACTATCTAGGAGTAATAGCAAGCTTTAACCTGTCGGTGTCTTTTCTAAGCTTTCTGCTGAGAGTTTTTAAAAACTATTTCTATTATTTAACATAACCATAGTAATTTACAGACTTGCATTGCCATTTTCATCCGGTTACATATCGAATCATGATAGTTTGTTCCTCCCTTACCCCCTAAATCCCCCCACCCCAACCCGGGCTACTCCGGAACCCATCAGTTCCGCCACCTCCCTCCCTTTATCCCCTTTGGTGTTAATAGCCAGTTGTCCTGGAGTGTTCTATTAGTCCTGAGCACCCTTTACAGAGGTGGCCAAATCCGCTATCAGCCGCCTCCAAGCGTTTTACCCCCCCACTCCTTGTTCTGTAACCCGCCCTCCTGCTTCTTGCCACACCACTGTCTCTGCATCTTCCATTTTTAACGGGTCCTTCCACCACACCTGTACGACTGGCCTGTCATGTCAGTCTGATGAGTTAATGGCTTTATTGCAGTTGTAAATGGCTACTGGTGTAATAAAACATGTCTCAACCTAGTGTACCTTCAGCCACTTAATTTCGACCCGTTACAGGTACTGAAATCCAGTTCTAAACAAGCAACAAAAAAGTCAGAAGCTTCGGCAGGAGGTATTAGAAAAGCATTTGCCAGGTACTGACATTAACCCAGCTAATTTCTCCCTTTTCTAGCTGTTGCAATCTTATGGATAGGTAGTACCTTTATATCGGTGCCAGCAAATGCCTGTCCCATTCCTACTGTGACAAATTAGAACATCTTGTCACTTCTGTTAGGAGAGGGGATCTTGCTCCCATACCAAGGCAAGTCCAGAAAATTCCCAAAACACCTTATTCAAGTCCTCGGGTGCCATATGGTTATATGTAGTTTTGTAATGCGACGCCAATGACACAGAACTTTAATAGTACTGAGATGTGGAGGCATGTTGGAGATGGAGGGAGAATGAAAGAGAATCACATTCAACCCTCTAGATCTTCATTAGGCTCTCAAATTCATAAAAAACATGAAAAGAGAAGGACGATGGTGTGTAGAAAGCAGTAGCGGATTTAAAGCGGAGAGAGGCAATCGTAGTTGAAGGAGTCCTGGAGGTAGACTGCAAAGTGCAGACCAAGCACAGAGAGAATGAGAGAGCACGAGAAGCATACTGGCCAGACCGTGGCTAGTGAGACAAACTAGTAATTGTGTTTGGGGCAGGTGGTGCATCTCCCACGAGATTCCGCTCGAGTGGAGATACAGACAACCAGGGATACGAAACCCCGAACATACATACATTAGGATCTCCAGATGTCGGCAAGGGTGAAACAAATGACCTGGGAAAGTCGGCACAAGCAGAGACCACAACGTGATTGAAGAAAGAGGCAGAGACACTTGGCGACTACACAGAAGATTCCAAAGAGGAATCCCAACAGCTGGGCATGCCGCTGATCGACAAATGGAAAATAGAAGACAGCAGAACTTCGCAGCTCACATACCTACATAAATAGACAGCAGCCCAATGCCAAAGCCAACAAATCCAACAAGGAGGTACATGTTTGGGAAGCAGGGTGCTGAGTCTCAGAGGAAGAATGCCGATATATGGTGCAGCATGTAAATTGAGTCTGAAGAGAGGAGACTGGTGGAGCTGGGCAGGCGAGTATTCCCAGCCCACTAAAAAATGACCGAACAGCTGAAAGGGCATATGAATCTTGCACGTCCGTCAGTAAGCACTGCTACCTTTAACTCCCAGCAGTTGGGATGAATTAAAAACGGCACTATAAAAGAGACTGGCTGGGAGATAAGAAATAAAAAAGAAATTACCAAAAAGCCCCTTGCTATAACAAAACGTAGAGAGCAGTAATTTTCCTCCGGTTTGGTCATTCCCGAAAGCCTGGGAAATACATGACAAACCACAAAATACTTGGTAGGTTAGTGAACCAAGTGTTCTAAATAAGTGAAGAGACAAAGACCTTAGCAGGAGAGTATACCAAGGCTATATGCAGGCTGAGACCTGACAAGAAAATTAAGCTGCTAAAAGAACCTGCGTAAACAACATGTTCAGACTGGTCTTGGCAAGGGAGTGAACCAGAACTGTAAAAGTCAACCCAAATCTGCACAAACGGCAAAAACTGTTATGCAAGGGAGAAGTATCTAAAAAGGACAGGGAGCAGCGCCTTTGAACCACATGAGAATTTATGTGGGACACGCTGATGGTCGTTGGAACTGTTTCTTTGGAGCACCCTTTTTTTGTGGGAACCTTTATTTTTGAAACACAAAGGAAGGCTGCATTTGGTGAGCCAAAAGATATTTTCTTCGCTGTTGCACCCTTTTGTTAAATTTAGAGTGTGGGGGGGCGGATTACGTTTTGGACACAGGACGTAGAACATTATTTTGGACTTACTAACAAAGACTGTCTCATTAGTTAGTTGTGTTGAGGCAGGGAAACCCCTTCTAGAGTTAGGGCTAGTGGGGCATTTTTCCAAACCCCTTTATTATTTGAATAAAAGTAATAGGGCAAAAAAACAACCTTGTGTCTCTCTTAACTCCGACCCCTCACACACACACTACCCAAAAGCCCAAACTGTTGACTTTGCCAATATTTGTTTATGAAGTGTCCAGTTCAGAAGCCTTGCTGTACCGTCTACAAATCTTGCTTCCGCTCATTGATTGTGGTAAGTTGCAGGGTAAGGTAGAGCTTCACTTTAAGCTACCTTAAGGTGGCACTTATGAAATATGTGGCACAGAATAATCAGGCAAACTGTTGTATCCCATCTTGGCATACCACTTCTTAATCTAGGCCTCTGCAAACATTGGTATCGATGACCAAATGAGGTGAAAATTGATGCACAATGTCCTTTGGGACATTGTAACAGATCTGTTAAGCCACAGCTTGCATCTCACAGAAATCTTGCCTCCGTTGACTGAATGAGTCAGCACAAGGTTGTGGTGCAAATCTTTCCTGGAGTTAATTTCAGTTTTTGAAATCTGCTCTCAAGGTCTTCAATCTGCAATGTTGATATACACATCAAAGCATGCTTTTTAAAAAATCTTTGTGTGCCCAACCATGAAACCAGGGTATTACCCAAATTGTTCGTTTACAATTGTTCGAATGAACAATTGACCGAATTGAAAGGGTCACAATTGACCTTTTCACAATTGACTGAATATATATATATATATATATATATATATATATATATATATTTCTGAGGCTTGTGGAATCTGCTTAGATCACATGCTGTGCATAGGCCGACATCTAGTGGAAGCTGCGGAGTATTATAGTTTGTATTTCGAAACTCGAAAATGGGCGTCGACACAGGGCGTGCCAGTAATACTATCCCTAGTGTGACGTCCACTGTACCCAAGATCCCTCACGCGTCTAGGATCCTCAGATTGTTTTTTTCCGCCATGCTGGTCGGAAGCATTTTGCAGAGTCCCCTGGCCTTAGCCATACTTTTGCTAAAATATTTATTAATTTACATCCTTTCCCCATCCCTACGTCGAACTTCGACACTCGACGCCGGCTTGGAGAAGAAATCGACCATCGGCTGCTGCATGACGGATTTGGGTCTCGGAAGGCCTCTGGCCTCGGCCCGGGCCTTGGAAGGTCTCTGGCCTCGGCCATGCAAGTAGGGAGAGTGGGGGGTTGGACATACTCTACACTCTTAGGTACACCCTATACATTTCCTACACTTACCAGCCCGCTGCCTCAAGGTGCGTATGGAGGGTACCCCTTTTCAATTCTGCCCCAAGTGCAATCGCAAATACCCTTGGGTCGACAGGCACGCCACGTGCAATCTCTGCTTGCCGGGGGACCACCCCGAAGCGAACTGCAGAGCGTGTAGTAGGTTTAAACCTAAGACACTTAAGGACCGTTCGACGAAGCGTTGGGCCCACCACGCCAGGCAGGCGGCCATGGCAGCGGAGGGCGCCTTCAGCGACGGCAGCGACGCCGTACTTTCGGACGGCGAGGGCATTACGGCGTCGAAAGACAGCCGCGCGCAGGTCCCCGACCTCAGAAGGTCGTCCGGCAGGGCGGCTATGGGGAAGATCCCCGGCGACACAAGCGCTTCACACACCACACACACTAAACACACAAAGTCCAACCAAGACTCGACGACGTCGAGTTCTCGGAAAGAGGCACAAACAGAATGGTCCAATTCGGTGTCCTCTGGGCGTTCCCGATCGCCGCATGACTCCAGGCAATCATCCACTCTTGCCAAGAGTGCCTCGCTCCCTAGGCTAACGGAAGTTCGATCGTCGGAGGACGAAGACGACTTCCACCCCCAGGCCGCGCTCCAGGAGTCGGAGCCCACAGACAAGATCAGCACGGCCCCACGCTCGAAGGACAGGGACTCTACCCCCGATCCTCGTCGCCAGGGTCGAAAACCTCCGGAGACACAAAGGGACAGGGAAAACATTTTTCCACTCACGGGGAGGGGGGAAAACAGCAGAAGAAGCAGCCCCTGCACTCTTCCACACCTGTGAAACACTCCACTCCCCCTAAACAGACAGACAAGACCAGGTCTGCTGATATTTCTAAAACCACCAAATCTACTCAAGATAAATCTCCAAGACTTTCTGAGAGAGTCATTCCCAGTTCCAAAAAATGGTCGAGTGATGACATAGATAGGGTCATGTCAAGGATGTCTTCTTTGGCTGACTTTTACAATAAAAATTCAGACCATTTCCTTTCATATGATCCACAAGGGGCTACACCCTCAGGCTCTAATGATCCTATCCCCCCCGAGTAAGAAGCCCCGGTTGAGACACCGATGAGGTCTACAGACCCCTTCGAGGTACAACCATACTCACTGTATCAAGGAGAGGCTTCCTTTGGTGAGGACCAAGATTTTGGCATGGTAGAAGAGCAAACCAGGACGGGCTACTATGGGGATGATGAGGAGCAGGAAGAGGAAGACCCTGAAACCTACAGAGTAGATTCCCCATTAGAGAAGGAAGCCCCGGTTACCGACTCCCCTGTGGATAACCAACCCCTCCTGAACGAGGTTCTCGCACGTCCAGCAGAACATTTCCATATTGACACCCACAGTGTCCAGGAGGAGAGGGACTTCGCCGAGGAGTTGGTGGGAGAAAGGAGGCCGGTTGCCCAGACCATCCGTATCCTTAAGTCTATTCAGCGAAGAATAGACCCGTCCCTGGTGAACCCGAACCTCACCAGAGTAGTCAATCCCAGAGTTGAAAAACTTTTCAGGGCAGCCCAGTCTGACCCTCTCTATATAGGAGGACATCTGAAGCCGGACTCCCTAGTTGTCACTAACACTCATAAGAGGGCTGGAACACCCGTGTCATCGTCCGAAGCTCCTCCAGACAAGGAGAGCAAAAAACTATATGGTTTCGGCAGTAGCCTCAACGTCCGCCTATCAGGCAAGGATTGCAAACTCCACCACCCTGTTGGCCAGCTACAACTGCCATCAGTGGGAAGAAGTCACGGCACTCATAGCCTCTGCACCAGAACCCTTAAAGGGCCAGTTAGCACGAATTTCCGCAGAGAGTAGAGTGGTGTCTGGTTGCATTTTAAAAGCAACTTTTGACGCCGCGGACAACGCAGGCAGGTTGATAGCAGAAGGTACTGTTAGCAAGAGACATGCGTGTTTACGGCAGTCTGGTTTTAAGACAGAAACCCAGGCATCATTGTTGGACAAACCGGTGGAAGCCGATCTGTTGTTTGGTAAGGCGGTCGAGGACGCGCTTAAGAATGCCAATGACGAATACGAGACACTCAAGTCCCTTGGCCAGTTAACCAATAAACCCCCTAACAAGAGAGGGAATAGTAATTTTCGTCACCCACGCGGCCAAAATTCCCAGAGAGGATCTAACTATTCCCAGGGGCAGGGTACACAGTGGAACACCAACAGCCAACAGTCTACCCAGGGTTACGGCAGGGGTAATAGGAGAGGACATGGTAAAGGCAGAGGCAGCCCCAGTAAAGGAGGCGTCACGCCTCCACCAAAGCAGTGACGCTCAGTTCAGGGTCCCTTCTCACGCAACCCCAGTAGGGGGACGCATTTCCAACTTCACCCAGGTTTGGGAAGGGATGACATCAGACAGATGGGTGCTGTCAACAGTATCCGCAGGGTACTGTATAGAACTGCTGCAGCGTCCCCGGAACCATCCTCCACGACAAAGAGTACACTCTTTAGAACATCAGAAGATTCTCCTCGAGGAGATCGCCAATCTGCTAGCAAAGGACGCGATAGAACTCGTCCCGGGACACCAGGTAAACAAGGGTATTTATTCAACTTACTTCTTTGTGCCAAAAAAATATTTGACAATGCGCCCAGTATTGGACTTACGGCCTGCCAACAAGTATGTCAAGCCCCAAAAGTTTCGCATGACTACGCTACAAGAGGTAATCCCCCTCCTAAAAAAGGGGGATTACATGGCAACCTTTGATATGAAAGATGCCTATTTTCATATTTCCATGTTCCCAGCGCACAGAAGGTACTTGCGCTTCAAGGTGGACAGTCGGCACTACCAGTTCAAGGTACTGCCCTTTTGGATAGCTTCGGCACCAAGGGTATTCACCAAGGTACTGGCGGTGGCGGCGGCACACCTACGCAGGGAGGCAATCCCGGTGTACCCTTATCTGGACGACTGGCTCATAACGGGGAAAACCCCAGTAATTTGCAGGACAAACATCCAAAGGACTATCGACCTCCTCCACGAATTAGGCTTCTCAATCAACGAGAAAAAGTCAAGCCTGGTGCCAAGCACCTCCAAACAGTTCCTAGGAGCAATCCTAGATACTCAAGAGGGGTTGACAATTCCTTCAGAGGAAAGAATTCAGAATGTACTACTGCAAATTCCTCAATATCAATCCGGTCGCCAAATAACGGTACGCAAAGCAATGCGTTTGCTGGGCACGATGGTGTCATGTATTTACCTGGTCCCCCACGCGCGCCTGCGCATGCGTCCCATGCAAGAATGGTTGGCGAAACAGTGGTCTCAGGCAAGTGGTCAGTGGGACGATCTAGTGGTCGTTTCACCAACACTAGTACAAAGCCTTCACTGGTGGACAAGAGAGAATCTTGCACAGGGAAAACCCTTTTACGATCCCGAAGTACAGGCAGTAGTCACTACAGATGCCTGTCTGACGGGGTGGAGAGCTCACCATCTCCACCACACAGCTCAGGGTATCAGGTCTCCCTCAGTCGCCAAGAACCACATCAACCTGCTAGAGCTTCTGGCAGTATTCAGAGCGCTTCAAGCGTTCGAGCCCCACCTACTAAACCTGTCAGTGCAAATCCGGACGGACAGCACAACAGCCATGTTCTACCTGAACAAGCAAGGAGGGGCTCGTTCGCCAAATCTGTCCAAGCTTGCCCAGAAAATCTGGATATGGGCACTCAGACGGAACATCTTCCTGTCTTCACAACATGTTCCAGGGGAGCTTAATTCCCTAGCGGCTGCTTTGAGCAGAGACTCCCTCCCAGAGGAACACGAATGGGTTCTACACAGAGAGGTCGTAGAAGATATCTTCTCTCAGTGGGGTTTCCCCACTATAGACTTATTCACCACAAGCGAAAACAGACAATGCCCAGGATTTGCATCCAGGTTCCCCCAACCAGACTCCCAGGGGAACGCCCTGTGGATGAACTGGTCAGGGATGTTTGCGTACGCTTTTCCACCAACTCCTCTCATCAGGAAGGTGGTGAACAAGATGAACAGAGAGTCGATGACGCTCGTCCTAGTTGCTCCCATGTGGGCAAGACAACCGTGGTTCCCACACCTACGCAGGATGGCGGTGTGCGAGCCCATCAAACTTCCAGCCTGGTACAACCTACTGTCCCAGCACCAAGGTCGAACAGTGCATCAGCAACCCAACTCAATGAACCTGGCAGCATGGCTCCTGAGGTCATAGAGTTTGGACATCTCAATTTACCACAGAGGTGTATGGACATCCTAAAGGAATCTAGGAAACCAAACACAAGACACTGTTACTTTGACAAGTGGAAGAGATTCGTTATCTGGTGCCAGAGTAGACAAATCAACCCAGTTGATTGCACTCCTTCCACTATTGTTACATACATGCTCCACCTGCTAAATGCAGGATTGGTTTTTAACTCACTGAAGGTACACCTGGCAGCCCTGTCGGCATACACCACTTCCCATAACAAGGTCTCGTGGTGGAAAGTACCAGTAGTTAAAGCCTTCATGGAAGGAGTAAAGAGACTTCACCCTCCTATTTCAAACCCACCACCAGGGTGGGACCTTAATGTAGTGCTATCTAAGCTCATGGGCCCCCCTTCGAGCCCATGCATAAAGGTAGTCTCAAACATCTGACTTATAAAACGGCCTTCTTAGTAGCTATTACTTCTATAAGAAGGGTCAGTGAAATTCAGGCTCTGTCAGTGCAGGATCCCTTCTTTACTGTCCGTAAAGACAAACTGGTTTTACGCACACACCCTAGGTTCTCACCTAAGTTTATATCTAAATTCCACGTAAACCAGTCCATCAAGCTTCCGGCTTTCTTCCAGGACCCTCAAAGCTCGGCTGAGGTGAAACTACACACCCTAGATGTGCGTAGGGCGGTCCTCTACTATGTAAATAAAACCAGACCGCTAAGGAAAACAGATCAACTGTTTGTCTCCGTAGCTACAGGCAGAGAGGGGGATCGCGTCTCTAAAGGTGCCATCTCGAAGTGGATTATTAACTGTATCCAGCTGTGTTACTCACTCTCTGAAAGAACTCTGCCTTTCACGCCAAGAGCCCACTCTACTAGAGGCATTGGGGCCACTCTGGCTTTCATTGCAAATGTACCCCTTGACACCATTTGCAAAGCAGCTACTTGGAGCTCTATTCACACTTTTACTCAGCATTACTGCATTGACACCCATTCCAAGGCAGATACACAAGTGGGACAAGCGGTTCTAAGACATTTATTTGCTCATGACCCTTCTCACATCCCACCTCCTTCTTCAGGTACTGCTCGCTAATCTATGCACAGCATGTGATCTAAGCAGATTCCACAAGCCTCAGAAGGGATACATTACTCACCGTAATCGTATTTCTGATGCTTGTATCTGCTTAGATTCACATGCGACCCACCCTTCCTCCCCTCTGAGAGAAGACGCATGGTTGCTTGTAGTCTTACCTTTCTATCTATCTGCTTGGATTATCTGTACTCAGGCTACTCCTCATGCTACCTCATGTCAGAAAAAATACAATCTGAGGATCCTAGACGCGTGAGGGATCTTGGGTACAGTGGACGTCACACTAGGGATAGTATTACTGGCACGCCATGTGTCAATGCTCATTTTCGAGTTTCGAAAAACAAACTGTAATACTCTGCAGCTTCCACTAGATGTCGACCTACGCACAGCATGTGAATCTAAGCAGATACACGTATCAGAAATATGATTACGGTGAGTAATGTATATATATATATATATATATATATGTATGTTTGGTAATATATATATATATATATATATATATATATATATATAGGGGTGTTGGTGGGTTTGGCGTTGGGTGGGGGGTTTCCCCCCACATATATGGTACAATTGACCTTCACAATTCGGTCAATTGTGAAAAGGTCAATTATCATTCGAACAGTTGTGAAACGAACAATTCGTATACAACCGAAACCAGCACTGTCGGGTTGCTTTCAAATGTGTTGTGCAAATCCATCATGTCTAGCATTCCAGTTGCTACAAATTGCTCTTAATGAATGCATGTAAACATGTTCTCCTTCTCTTAGTATGAGAAATGATTTGCTGCATTTCTTTTAAATAAAGTTTTCCCTATGTCAAGTCCCTATTGGTTTAACTTCCAAGTTCTCCATACATTTTACATCACACAAACCGCAAAGCCCTCCTCCCCTTGTGCTGGCTTTCCCAGCCCTCTGCTGCACTGAAGAGCTGGGCCTTTTGTAGACCAACGGATTGGGCCCTTTGAATTTCGTAACCCAAGCTTCTTAAAGTTTGAGAAACTTGGAATTCTCCTAAAAATCAGGTTACATGGAATTTTCCCAACCCAACCCCAGAGAAGGGAAGGAACCATTTATGGACAGTGGGTGTCACTTTTAACATGGTGAAAGGTAGTGGTACAAAGGATGCCCTAGACACCCCCCCTAAAAAAAAAAAAACTTTCTTACCTTTATCTATGCTGTTCTCTTGCCTCCTAGCTTCCGCTTGAGAGAATTGCCCGAGGGTCTACAGTGAATGGTCTTCTGGTCTTACCTGCTTCGCACCGTAAGGATGCCTCCCTCCCGCCACCACCTGTGCCCGAAAAGGATGCAAAGAAAGGTACAGCTAAAGCAACACAACTGTGATTAGAGCTTTCTCTTTTTATACCAGGGAATGTTTCCTATACTCCTCAACAGGTTGTGCACTTTGAGTCACTCTAAACTTCAAAGAGTGTTTTCATCTAAATGATTCTGGATTTTCCCAACTCTAATTAGATAATGAACAAAAGTAAAATGTTGTATATAGTCAGTGTCCCTGATCACAAACGGACACTTTTCTGGATAAAGCTGCACATAGTCTTAATTAACACTCACAAAATCGATCGGATTATTTCTTAGCGTGCAAAACAAATGTAAGACTAAAATGCCTTTTCATTTCCTACACCTTAAGAGCAAAGCTGTTGCCATCTTATGCCACCCTGGCTACGTTTGTTTTTTAATAAAAAAAATCCTCATGTAGATGTCAAGTCATTGAATAGTCCTCCGCCTCATCAGATCACTTGCCATATTTCTTCTATAGGGAGTAAGGATGTGTGGTGTCTCCTACATTTGAAATGCACATTTCTTCCAGAGCAACTTTACCTGCATGGTATTTGAGACTAATTTAGAATACCTGAATGCAGTATATATCAGGATTGTCAAAATGGATTATAATGTACTACTGTGTACTAAGCTGTGAATGTAACACTGGAATGTTTGAACCAGTTGCATATATTTTTCATTTTTCAAGCACGTAGCATAATGCAACTGTAATTGTAAATTAGAGGTATGGTGGAATTGTGTGATTATAACCTGGCAGTTTACTGTAATTGTGCATATTTGGATACGGAAGAAAATGGGTAAAGAAACTGGAAGTATTCACACCCATGGGATCAACAGACACAACCCAGAAATATGTTCAAGTTTTCTCTCTTTTTTGAGTGGCAAAACAACCAGGGATTGGGGGTGACTATGCTCCAGAGAATGGGTGATAGGGCCTCACAATCTAAACAGGTTTTCTAATGGATTGTGTCCTCCCATGTATTCTTCATCTATGATATTTGTATTTCACCTGCTTCACTGCTTTGGAAAACATTTTCTTGGGAGAGGGCACTCTGCATGAGGTCATGGCGTCTGTCCCTCGACGGTCTCCGTAGCGTGTCGACGACACCAGCAGCAGTAGCCCGTGCCACGCCCGTTGGCTTCAGTTCCATTTTTCCGATAGCTTTGCAATCGAGTTAAGGGTGCGCTTCGTGTTTTCCTCAGGAAAAGGTAATCATCTTCGACCCCTTCCACTCCTAAGACGGGGTTTAAAAAGTGTTCCGACTGCGATTCTAAAATGTCGATCACAGACCCTCATTGTGTCTGCCTTTGGTGTTTAGGATCGGACCGGCGACTGTGGCTCCTTTCAGTCGATGACAGAGAAAGCTATTTGTGAATGAAAAGGTAAATTGGCGGTGGGGCGTTAAGCTTCAGAGGCCTCTTCGAAGAAGCATAGGAAGTCCGGTGAGTTGAAAGACTAAGATCGGCATATGCACTCAGAGGTCTTGTTCTAGGAGCAGATCGAGACGTTCTTCGTCTTCTTCCAAGAAGGTGAAGACAAGACATAGATATCCCTCTTCTTCATCAGATACCACTACTGAGATTGTATGATGCCCGACTAGGTTGGATTCCCCTAGAAAATGGGAAGAATTTAGAGTGCACATGATGAAGATCTTTGAGACTGCGGCCCGACCCCCTCAAAGCAACCTCTAAAGAGCCAGACCCCGGTCGCTCCTATGGATGACGCAGGAAGGTCAGAAACTACTTCGGCTAAGACCAGTAGGAAACGCGACATTCTTGACCCAGCGTTAAAACGTCAAAGGTTCCTCAAGAGTCGAGTAATTCTCCGACACCGGCTAAGAAGCATAAACCGCCAAAGCACTCGACGAGTTTGACGCAGTCGGCTCCGATTGCTTCGACGCCGAAGCCAAAGGAGACATTGACTCAGTTATCGAAGACGTCATTGATACCTTCGAAGATTCCTTCGATTCCCTCGAGCCAAATTCAAGAGCAAGAGAAAAGGTACACACCTTTACCGAAATCAGACTTTTTAAAGTCTAAGGGCCTCATTACATGTTGTGCGGTAATGGAATACCGTTACCGGTAATGATTTACCGGTACCGTTAATTCCCTAAGCCAATCACGACCCGGACCCACCGCTATCTGCGCACCCGTTAATTACGGTGCCACTAATAGCGGCAAGGCCGCGGGCGCACGACCCACATGCCGGAATTAGCGCCATGGCGCTAATACCAGGCCATCACAAGCCATGCGGACATGGTATTAGCGGCATGTAAAACACCCAAAAACCCCTTACCGGCATGGCGCTAATAACGGCATCGAAAAGCACCCGTTAAGAGACCTGAGCAGTGTACCCATCAACTACAGGTGGACACAATCAGCACAGGTGCATGCAATGGAGACAGGCAGCACAAAAGAGCACACCACACCCCTTCCCACACCAAGATGGTCCCAATAGCAGCAGCATGACATTTCAGCCTTGACTACATGATAGCAGTGCAGCACCTACAACAACATCCAGCACCAATGATGAGCCGTAACAGGCACCCATTTCTCACACCATACAGGCGAAGACAGCCATCCACTGAGGAGGTGGCTCCTAACCCCTGTACGTAACCCACAGAACCATCAGGAAGAGGACAACAATATAGTACATCCTTCCAATGACAGTGCTCCGCTGCCTAAGCGGCCTGGGTGTGGCACTCCCGTACGGCCGTGTCAAAGTGGCAAAGACAACCATGGCATGTGTAGAGCATCACAAAATGTGCATATGATGGAATGTGCCTATGCCACTTGAAATTGACATGCAACCACCAGAAGAGTATGATGTGGCTGGGGATGAGTGCGGGTGGAATGCCCCGGCAGGACATGAAACAGGCAGTGCCAAGGAGGCACACGATGTGTATCAGCATCTGATTCTGTAATCTCATCATGCACCAAGGTGAAATAGCATGGACGTAGATGGGAATTGTTGCCCTGGTGCATGTTTCGAGGCCCACAAAGGACCCTGTCCACAATGAATGACACATACACAATAATGGAGACCACGCTTGGGTTTCAAACTCTGAACAGTGTATATTGAACATATTGTGGTACTAAAGTGCATAACCCAAACTCCCAAAATACACCCTTATCCCCCTCCCCCCTCAACACACCCAAACACACCCATACCCCCCTCCCCCCTCAACACACCCAAACACACCCTTACCTCCCTCCCCCCTCAACACTCCCATGTGAGTCTCATGACGTGAATGTGTCCATTGCCACATGTGGCACACGAATCCTGGTGGCCCTATTTGCCAGTGCATGCATCGTCATCTGGTGGTTGTGAAGCCGTGCGCCACAGGTTCTGCATAGACCGGCGCAGGGGACTAGTCTGGCGTGAACTCCCAGACGAGGAGGGGCCTGGTTCTTCCTGGGCCGTGAGTGAGCACCGACGCTCAATAGCGTCTGCTATGCGGTTCATGGCCTGCCGCAGTTGGGCCATTTCACTGCAGATTCGGCTGGTGCGTGCCTCCATGCCCTCCCTTGTCTGCTGTGCAAGTGTAGCAATGTCCTCCCTCAGGCGGGCTGTCTCTGCCACATGTTGACCTACTAGGCCACTCATCTCGGTCTGCCTCTGGTAGATGGTCGAGAGGTCATGTCGCATGGTGGGTGCTGGTGGGATGGCTGATGCACCTAGTCCCATTGCACTTGCATCAGTAGAGGATATCTGGGGGCTCCATATCCCTTCAGGGGTGGGTGAATCTCCATGACTACCCGGACCTGAGGAGTACCTCGGGCTTGCCAGTAAGAGGCTTGTTGGTCTGGGGCTCTGGCTATCAGCCATCAATGGCAGGTGTGTCCTCCTCATCTGAAGGTGGGGCCGTGGCTGCTGCTTCACCCGTTGAGCTGGTGGCAGCAGAGTGCATTCCCTCGATGCTCCCCTCACCTGCTGGGAGACACACTTCTGTGGGTGCCACGACGGGAGCAGCCATGGCCTGTGGATGCGTGCAACTGGTGTTCCGGCTGCTTTTGTCCCTGTGGTCATGGACACTCGTCCTGGCTGCCCTTGTGGATGTGGCGGTGTCCCCTGTGGCATCCCTCCTTGCTTTTTTGCTGGATGTGGGAGCAGGTGTGGAAGTGCGTGCCTCCTCAGTGTCAGTGTGTGATCCTGCAAGGGTGAGAAATGTTGACAACCATCAGTAATGGGTCGACCTGCCTTGAGCAAAATGAATACGTCATGCCGTTCTATGCATTCCGGGCTCTGTGGATGCAGGTAATGGGGATGTTGGGTGGGTCATGCATGAATGGGTCTGTGTTGTACGGGCATGTGGTGATGCATGCATGTCTGTGGCTGGAGCCACGGCATTCATATGGACACATGATTGGGGGGAACATCACACTTCACTGTGCATTGTTTGATGCATACACTCGCCTCCATCGGACGAAACGGCCACGCCATGCTCCATTTGTCCAACTCCCTCAATGCATTCCACCCCGATGGTTGATGCACATGTCTCCTCCAACTCAGTGAGCTTGATTGGCGATTCACTGCCTCCTCCTGTGCCCGTAGCCAGGTTGCGGTTCACGGATAGAATGTTCCGCACACGGAGCCGGAGGTCATCCCACCTCTTTCGGCAGTCTTTGACTGTGCGGGTTATGGTGCCTACCGCGCTGACCTTGTGGGCTACCTCTTCCCAGATGGCCTTCTTCTTCACAATGGTCTCCCGACGCATGTCGTTGTTGAAGACGACATGAGCATTGTCTGCTAGTGTCTGCGTTAGCATAAGGAGCTCCTCCTTGCAAAATTTCTTCTTGCGTTGCCGCTCAGACGATTTTTTAACGGCCTTGGGCATCTTCACGGTGTCCTTGGTGTGTTTCCCAACGTGGTTCCTGGTAAGGTGTCCTGGATAAGGAGGATGGCAATGGATTGTGTTTTTAAAGATGGCCGCCGTGCTCTTTCCCGTTCCGGTGCGATGACGCTATTTCCGGTTCCGCAATATTACGGTAACCGTTATTACCGGTGACCGCTAATGGCGGTCACCGCCATTTGCGGACACCGCTATTTGCATGTGGCGGCAGGTCGGAAGTGCTAACAGCGCTTTCGAGGATGCCGTTAAGGGACTTTTTGGGGGCTTTTGCGGCATGGCGGTTGGCTCATTACCGGCATGGCGGTAGGCTCATGCCCGCGATCTCGTAATGGCATGCAATTTGCGGCCTCTTGCGAGGGCGGACACGCTATTTACGCCATGCCGGTAATTAGCAATTTTTACCGCCTACCGTGTAATGAGGCCCTATGTCCTCTATTTTTGAGGAAGAAAGCGCCTCAGAGGATATTTCTCCATTGGGAGTACAATTTGGTACTAGATATGTACCAGAGGCATTGATTGACCCGAGTCAAAAATTAGAGATCTTTGTAACACCCTTCAGTCTGCCAGTGGCCTTGATACGTCACTAGAGTTACATTTTGCAAAACATGATCCTGCAGAACATGCAGACTCAGGGTACAGGAACCTGATGAACAGGGTTGCTGATTATATGGGTTGGTGTAGATCTTAACCAACCTTCGAATGGGATGATTTGACCGACATCCCGGACCAGGGCCCCCAAAAAGACCCAGTTCTTCCTTTTAATAGGGCTCTTCAAAGAACAATGGTAGCAAACTGGGAAGCTCCTGAATCTGGGCCAGCAGTCAATAAGAACTTTCCCAAAAAGTATAGACCATCAAGCTGTGACCCTGATTATCTTAGTAAGCACTCTACTCCTGAGAGTCTAGTGGTCCAAGCTGCAACTTCCCCAAGACAGTCACCATATCCATCTATCCCCCTGGATAGAGATGATAAAAAAGTGGATGCTTGGGCTCGCAAGGTGTTCACCTCAGGCAGTATGGCCCTTAGGTCCGCTAATGTTACCTGTACCCTGGCCAGGTTCACCCATACCCTGTGTGATTGTGTTACAGCAGCCGCTGAACATATTCCAGAAGGCGAAGAAAGGGAAGGCTTTCTGAATATTGTTAAAGATGGCAAGGAGGCGATGGGAGAGTGTCTCCAATCAGGACGGGATACTGCTGACAGCATCAGCAGATCCATGGCTGCAAGCACAGTACTGCGCAGATTTGCGCGGTTGAGGAAGTCGGGTTTTGCACCGGACGTGCAGGCCAGAGTACTCAACATGCCTTTTGACGGCTCAAGGCTGTTCGGCAGTAAAGCTGATAAGAGCTTAGAGAAACTGCAGACCTCCAAAGCGGCGGCTAAGTCCCTTAGTGCCTCTATGCGACAGCCTCAGAAACCTTATTCAGGCTCATATTCCTGGAGAGGTGGTTTTTTTCGATACTACTCCTCTTTTGGTAGAGGAAGAGGACAGGCCGTGCAGAAAGGTCAAAGAAAGTTCCCTTGTGGTGGACGAGGAAGAGGTGCGAAATCAGCCTCAGCAGCTGCATCTATGTCCTCAGCCGCTGCTGCAGGCGCCTCCAAGTCACTATAAGACCTTGTCACACAAGACCCCGGTGGGAGACAGAATCTCTCAGCATCTGAACGAATGACGGGGCATTACTTCAGATGGTTTGGCACCGGAAACAGTAGCTCAAGGTTACTGCCTTCCCTTCCTAAAAAGGCCCCAGGACCATCCACCGGGAACCAACTCTGTCAAAATTCCAGATCCGCTCCTTGTGCGGGAAATGTTAACCCTGCTAGAGAAAGGTGCAATTGAACATGTCTGTAGCGGAGAGGAACCAGGGTTGGTACTCCCCTTACTTTCTCATCCCTAAGAAGGATGGAGGACTCAGACCCATCTTGGACTTAAGAAACTTGCAAGTTCTTCAGAAGGACAAGTTCAAGATGGTAACCCTTTCTCAGATCCTTCAGTCTCTCCAACTCCAAGACTGGTTGGTCTCATTGGATCTTCAGGATGCTTACTTTCATGTGCCAATCCATCTCAAGCACATAAAGTACCTGAGGTTCGCGGTTTGCGGTTCTCACTATCAGTTTCGAGTTCTGCCATTCGGGCTGTCCTCCGCCCGAGGGTTTTCACCAAGCTGATGGCGGTTGTGGCAGCGAGTCTCAGGAGAGGGGGGATTCGCGTCTACCCCTACCTGGACGATTGGTTGATCAGGGTGATCAGGGCTCGTTCCCCTGTACAAGCCTAGGAACATATCTCAATCACCTGCTCCTCCCTACACAGCCTGGGCTTCTCGCTCAATTACAAGAAGTCCCATATGGTACCATTCCAAAGACTCCAATTTATCGGAGAAGTCCTGGATACTTTCTCAGGGAAAGCCTCGCCTGCGGGGGTGAGCTCTCCACATTCTGCAGATGGTAACACAGTTCAAGAATGCTCAGCATCTGCTGGCTTTCGATTTTCAGAAGTTGCTCGGTCTCATGGCATCCTACATTTTTCTGGTGCCAGAGGCCCGATTGAGGATGAGATCCTTTCAGTGGGTCCTCAGGACTCCGTGGTCCCAATTCTTTGAGAATATGTTGGATCTTCTGCAAGTTCCAAGCACAGTTGCTCAGGATCTTTTATGGTGGGCTTGCAAAGACAATATTCTCAAAGGAGAATCTTTTTGGCAACCATGGCCAGAGAGAACAGTAGTGACGGATGCCTCACTCATGGGGTGAGGAGCCCACACCAACAATCTGACAATCAGCGGTCGTTGGTCTCCACCGGAGTCCAAACTACACATCAACCTTTTGGAGCTGAGGGCAATCAGACTAGCGCTGAAGGCCTTCCTGCCCTCTGTACGGGGAAAGAATGTCCTGATAATGACAGACAACACGGTGGCCATGTACTAACTCAACAAGAGAGGAGGCGTAAGGTCACTACCACTGTGCAGAAAGGCAATGCAGCTCTGGTTCTGGGCAATACAAGAAGGATTCTCTCTATCAGCAATTCATCTAGCCGGAGAGCAGAACACAACGGCGGACGCTCTGAGCAGCCAGAGCAGTCTCCCACGAGTTTGAACTAGCTCAGGAAGTCCTTCAAGAGATCCTCACCCTTTGGGGAACCCCTCAGGTGGATCTCTTTGCGACTGGTGCCAACCGGAAGTGCGAACTGTATTGCTCAAAGGAATTTCCTCTGAGAGGAGGTCTAGGAGACACGTTCGTGGTGGGCTGGGAGTTTCCACTTCTGTAGGCGTTTACTCCAGTCCCCGTGATTCCCCACGTAATCAGGAGGTTGAGAATGTTCCTGAAAACAATGATACTAATTGCCCGGGATTGGGTCAGGAGGACGTGGTACCCGGACCTTCTGGACATATCCACCTGCCCTCCAATATGTCTTCCACAAACAGAGGATCTTCTCTCGCAAGAGGGAGGTCGGGTTCTCCATCCAGAGGTCAAGACACTCAACCTTCACGCATGGTTTCTGAAAGCTTGAGATAGAAGGATTGGGAGATTTTGCTTTGGGCCAGAAGGCCAGCTACTAAATCATTGTACCAGTGTCGTTGGAATAAATTCAGTAACTGGTGCAAGGATAAGAATGTGGACCCTTTTCAATGTGGCACTCCTATGGTGCTATCTTTTCTGTTACATTTGGCCAATCTGGCGCTCCAGGTTGGAACAATAAAGGGAGACCTGGCAGCGCTTTCCATTTCTAAGCGCTCCTCGGAAGAGGTTTCCTAGTTCAAGATTCCATTGATTATCCAATTTTTGAAAGGGCTTACCAATGTGTACCCTCCAGTACCATTTCATGTCCCTGCTTGGGATTTGAATCTTGTGTTGAGATTCCTAACTTGTATACCTTTTTGGGCCTTTACATTCCTGTACTTTAAGGCTTTTAAAACAAAAGAAATGCCCTTCTTGAGGCTTTAACATCAGCCCGCAGGGTTAGTGAGTTACAGGCTCACTCATGCAAACCTCTGTATACTACCTTTCACAAGGACAAGGTAGTACTTGAAGTTAAACCTTCTTTCTTGCCGAGAAAAGTTTCTGACTTTCACTTGTCACAGAAAATAACACTCCCAAACTTCTACCATCCTCCTCATTTGGGCAAGGAAGAGGAGAGGTTACACAGACTGGACCCAAAAAGGGCTCTGAATTTTTATATAGCAAGAATGTCAAAATTGCGGCAGGATTACCAACTTTTCGTGGGTTATACCGGTCATAAACTGGGATTAGCTGTGACAAAACAAACTATATCCCACTGGATTACTTTGGCTATTGTGGAGTGTTACAGGTTAGCCGGGAAAGACCCATCGATAGGGCTTCGTGCCCATTCCATGAGGGGTATGGCAACTTCTGTGTCTCTTCAGAGGGGTGTCCCTGTAGTTGATATCTTTTCAGCTACAACATGGGCATTAATACATACTTTTGTTAAGCATTACTGCATAGACGCCTCTTCTTCCCATCAGGGATGGTTTGGAAAAGCTGTACTTCATTCGATCCATGATAAAACTAGTAGTACTCCCACCTCCTAAATTATCACTGCTATGGGAGTCTATCATAGATGAGGAATATGTGGGAGGACACATTCCATTCGAAGAACAAGTTGCTTACCAACTGGTAACGTTCTTTCGACTGGATGTTCCTCCCACGTATTCCTCATTGCCCCTCCCATCCTACCCCACTGTACAATTTACGTAGTTTACACTTTGCGTTTCACAAAGAGCTTACAGTCTGTGGCACGACTGAATGATTAGTTGATTATACGAAAAACAGAACTCAAGCCAACGGGCGCGGCACGAGCTACTTATACTGCTGGTGACATCGACACGCTACGGAGACCGTCGAGGGACATCGACGCCACAACCTTGTGTACAGTGTCCTCTGATGCGAAACATTTTTTCCGAAGCAGCGAATCTGGCGAGATACGAATATCATAGATGAGGAATACGTGGGAGGAACATCCAGTCGAAAGAATGTTACCAGTTGGTAAGTAACTTGTTCTTCTATATGTCCATGGTGTCTTGTTCTTCTTTCTTGGCTTTCCCTGAGTCTTTTTAGCTGTGGTTGATGTCATCAGGATTTGGCTTGGGTCTATCTGCATTGTTGTACCACGTACCCTCAGTTACTTTGATTGGGTCAGCTGTCAAGCAAGTGTACTGATGGTTTTACTCCAGAGGTTCTCAGGCTTCCTCTACTATTGTTAATTAAGCAATATGCCCCGAGTGGCGGGGGCATTACCGACACAGGTAATGCCCCAGGCTCCGCTGCCAGTGCCTCTGCCCGATCAGCTTCAACAGCTGATCTCTCAGCATTCTATTGCTTTCGGTGCCCCAGTCGCATTGTGCTCCACGCACACAGCAGAGCCCCTCATCATGGAGGGCCCAGCTGCTACAAGGATCGCCAGCATCAGCCCTGCATCTTTTTTCAAATTTCCCGCCGAAATCACCAGCCTTCCCGCGCCCGACAGCACTGCCGGCTCCTCCCCCCCCTGCTTTAAAGGGAGAGGGAGTGAGCCACAAGGTGAAGCCGCAAGGAAAAGGCCAGAGGACAAGGCCTGCACTCCTCTTTGCAGCTCTTCGCTGCGCGTCTGCCGTTTGCCCCAAAACTATGCCGCATCTGGAAGGTAAGAAGCATTTCCATTACAAGCTTCTCACTAACCCATGCTCTACCTTAAGACGCCTCAGATTGCGCGCCCGTACTCTGCAAGCCACCATCAGCTCTCAGCCCATCCCCACGAGCACCCGTAATGCCCGGCTATGTTCATGTACCGTGCAACCCTCTCAGTCTGCTAACAGGGCCAGACTCCTCCACCCAACTTCAAAGCCCACAGCCGCTACAAGTACTGCCAATATAGCGCCAAATGAAGTATTTATCCCCTCATACAATTGTACTGCCCCATAATCAATGTGATTCCACATGTGTCCACCACCACTGAAAATGAGCCCCCCAGTGTAAAATCTGTGATGTGCAATTCTTCTACCACCACGTTGAATGCTATTGTGCCAAATGCTACTCCACATGTGTCCACCACCACTGAAAATGAGCCCCCCAGTGTGAAATCTGTAAAATCTGTGATGTGCAATTCTTCTACCACCACGTTGAATGCTATTGTGCCAAATGCTACTCCACATGTGTCCACCACCACTGAAAATGAGCCCCCCAGTGTGGAATCTGTGATGTGCAAATCCCCCAACTCCCACTGTGCAACCACCCCCTCCACCGCGCCTTCTTTCCGCATGAACCACCCCCCAGCCGCTACTGAACCCCATCTGAAATGCGCCATGATTAACGCTAGGTCCATTAATGCTCACTCTCTAGACAACTATGACCTGCTAACCACCCATGACCTCGATTTGCTCATGATCTCAGAAACCTGGCTACATGAGGCCTCAGGCCCTGCACTCTCCCTCGCCCTACCCCCTGGCTATTCCATCACTAGACAAGATCGCCTCTCTAAAGGTGGAGGTGTAGCAATGTTTGCCAAAGACTGCCTCTCTATCAGAAAGGTAGAGAAATCCTTGCATAACAGCAGCGACTACCTCCAAGTCAAAATAACCCTCTCTCCCCACTGCACCATTACTGTGCACACTGACTACCGCCCTCCAGGCCCACCAGGAGACTTTCAAGCCTCTCTCATCCACCTCCTCTCTGACAACCTCAAAAAACAGTCTAAAGCCATTCTCCTTGGGGATGTCAACCTAGGTCTCCTGGATAGTAAGGACCTAGCAGCCAAATCCCTTGACTCAGCTCTCAAGGCTCTAGGCTACAAGAACACTATCCTTAGCCCAACTCACTCCCAGGGCAGAACTCTCGACTCGATCGCACAGCACAACTGCCCACTCATCACAGGAAACACTCCCACCCCATGGTCTGACCACCACATCATCACCTTTAACATCCTCACAACGAGCTCCTCCGCTGCCCCCGCACCCCAACCGCTCCCACCCTGCCTCGTCAGAAGCTCCCGCCAGCTCACAAAGGAAAGGCTATTGCCCTTCCTCCAAGGCCCAGCCTTCAGACCACCTTTCTCCACAGACCCAGAAACTCTCGCAACAGCCTATGATGCTGCAATCAAAGCAGCTATCAACTCCATTGCCCCTCTCAAACCACGCAAATCCAAACCCACTACCCACTCCAACTCATGGTTCACCCCTGACCTCCTCATACTCCGCAGCGAGAAAAAGGCTGCACTCACACAGTGGCAAACGTCCCACTCTGACAAAGCTAAGATGATCTTTAAGGCCCAATCCACTAAATTCAAAAAGGCAATCACCCAAGCAAAGGCCAAATCTTTTGAATCCAGAATCTCGGAAGCCCAATCTAGCACAAAAGAAATCTTCACCATTTTTAGGGAGCTCGAAACACCCACTCCCGCCCCCCAGAACTTCACCAAAGACAAAGATTGGTGTGATGAAATACAAACGGCCATGCAAATCAAACTAAGCCTCCTCAAAAACAAAATACTAGCCACTAAACAAGCCCTTCCTAATAAGCACATCCCTGTCCCACCACCTGCCCCGGACCCCCCAACCTTTCTCCTTCAAACCCATTCAAGAAAAAGACATCATCAACATAATGAGGAACATCAAGCCCTCGAACTGCAAAGGTGATGCATGCCCAGCCTCCAATATCAAAGACTGCACCGAAACGCTAGCTCCCTTCCTGACAGCCTTTGTTAATGCATCTTTTGCCACAGGGAAAGTCCCTGCCTCCCTCAAGGAAGCTTGGGTCCGCCCTCTTTTTAAAAAAAACAACTCTCGATCCCACCTCCCCCAACAACTACAGATCTATCACCACTGTCCCATTCCTCCTCAAAATACTGGACAAAGCAGCCTATCTGCAGGTTCAGCACTTCATTGAAGAGAACAAACTCCTTGGACTCCGCCAATCTGGTTTCCGTCCCAGACACGGGACTGAAACCGCCCTACTTGACTTGAAAAACCAGATGGATGATGCTAGAGACATGGGTAAACCAGTACTTCTCCTACTCCTTGATTTATCCGCGGCCTTCGACCTCGTAGATCATGGTGTCCTATGCCACCACCTCTCCTCTACTGCCAAATTCTCCCCAGAGGCCACAGCATGGATCACTTCCTTCTTACAAGACCGAACCATGCAAGTATTCTATGACCTAGCCTCCGCCTCACCAACCATCACACTCTGTGGGGTGCCCCAAGGCTCCTGTCTCTCCCCCACCCTCTACAACATCTTCACACGACCTCTCTTCCTCATCCTCGAAGCTATGGGCATCTCCTACACCAACTACGCAGACGACACTCAGATCCTCCTCACTCTCACAGGTAACTATGACACTGACTCCCTAACCCTCAACAACCTCTACAACACCATCCAAGCCTGGATGGCAGACAATGGACTATGCCTCAACTCCGACAAGACTGAACTCCTCCTGGTAGGCTCCCCCGACACGCTAAAAAATCTAGACTCCCAATTCAGTCACTTCACCATTGACACCATCAAAATACCTGTCCCAGATTCTGTCAAAGCTCTTGGAGTTTACCTGGATTCCAGCCTATCCATGGATAGACAAGTCAACGCAATAGCCTCCGCAGCTGCCTAGCATGCCAAACTAATCAACGCAGTCAGACCCTTTCTCTCCAAAGAGAACTGCACCAACATAGCCAGAGCCATCACTGGCTCTAGGCTAGACTATTGCAATATACTCTTTCTAGGAACCTCCAATAAAAACCTAGAGAGACTACAAGTCATACAGAACAATGCTCTCCGGGCAGCCCAAGTCATTGCCAAAAGAGAACACATCTCATCTCTGAGGCCAGGAAAATAGCCCACTGGCTCCCAATAAAGGAAAGGATCGTCTTCAAAGCCCTGACACTGACCCACAAGTGCATTTACCTCTCTGCTCCTGCCTACCTCTCACAAAGGATCCACCCCGTCTCCACTACCAGGCCAATCAGATCACCGTATACCAACATGCTCTCTGTGCCACAAGTAAAAAGAGCCAGAGCGGGCGGATCCAGCTTCCCTTATCTCGCACCCACTCACTGGAATGCCCTACCTCCCACTATCCGAGGTGAGGCCTCCCTCACCACCTTCCGCAAAGTTTTGAAAAACATCCTCTTCACATCAGCACGAATACTTATCATTTGACCCGTTGCATAAGTTGTAATATAATGACTACGTGCAATATCTGTAACACCAGTATGATGTTTTGTAGTATTCACAATGTGTCAACGACTGCTACCATGCCTGTACCTGTGTAACTAAGTTCTTGCAAGTAACAGCGCCTCAATGCCCATGGGCTGCTTGCATGCTATATAAATATAAATAAATAAATTGTTATAGTCCCGAGCGAAGCGAGGGCCTTAACAAAGGCCCCGGGCATTACCTGAGTCAGTAATGCCCAGGCCGCTAGGGGATTATAGCTATTAGTACCCCGGCCCGCAAGATCTGCGTGACTGGGGCACTAAAAGGATTCTTTTTTTGTCCCTAAACGCTGCAGTGTTTCGGGACAGGAAAAAAAAAACAGAAACAACTAAGAAAATGTCCGCTGGGAAAGGGAAATCTGAGTCTGTTTTCCCTTCCCATCGCGGCCATTGGGAGCGGACGCGCTGGGAACAGAAGCATTCCCAGCACGTCTGCTCCTGGGGGAAAAAAAAGAAGGTAAGTGGGGTTGAAAGGGCGGGCGGAAAGGAGGGAGGGGGGAAAAAAAAAGAAAAAAACGTTCCGGGGTCCCCGGCAAGGGACGATGGAAGCCTCCAGCTGTGTGGAGGCTCAGAGCGAGGATGGCCCCGCTCCGAGTCTCCACACGGCTGGAGGCTGCCATCGTCACCTGCCAGAGAAAAAGCAAGCTAAAGGTAAGTGGGGTTGGGAGGGAGGGGAGAGATGAGGACAAAATAAGAACATACCTGAGTCCCCGCCAGGGGGCGAAGGCAGCTTGTCAGCCGTGGGGAGGCTCGGAGAGGGGCTGGCCCTGCTTCAAACCTCCTCATTGGCTGAGGGGCTGCCACACCGCCCGCCGCGAACATTGGCCGTGGAATCCCAGCCGGGTAATACCTCGGTGAGGGCCAATCAGAATAGTTCTTTCATTCTGATTGCACCCTTGCTGGGTATTAATAAGCAAAGGGTTAAGACAACCTTTGGCCTAACCACCATTGTTTAATCTTTGTGAGGAGATTCCGGAGACTAGTGCTCAGCCCTGTCTTTCTATCTTCTCAATTGCTCTTTTCTATGTTTCCTGTGTTTTCATTTCCCTCATCCTTTCGTCTCCTCCTTGCAGCCTACTTGCACTTCGATGCTTTTGCCCCTTCTTCTGCTGTTCTACCTGTCTCCTTTCTACTGCCTCCTCTCCTTTCTCTTTTTTCCCCACCTCCTCATTCTTTATTCTCCATTCTTGTTTCCTCTCCTCCACCTCTACTTTTATCTGTCTCCTCTCCCATCCCTCTCTTCTCTCATCAGCTTCCTCTCCTCTTTCACTCCTCCTCTCTGGTCTTTCTCCCTCTCTCCTCTTCTTCGCTATCTCTTATCTCCTTTGCCTCTTGCTCCACTGCCATGCTCTAACCTCCTCCCGTACCCTCGAACTCTGACATGTATACCCACTCCTCCCCTTCTTAGCATTACTTTTTCATAGAGTGGTATTGTTGTGGCTGAGGTGTGAGTTTAATTACACTCTGGAGTGGTGTGAGCTTGGTTTGTGATTGGGCATGACCTGCATGGACTACATGTTCCCATGCTGACTGACATTGGCTAGCGAAGCATCCCACTGTTCCGGGAACAGAGTTTACCAAATCCCTCTCTGCCGTCTTGGAATCATTTGTAATGTAATGTGTACATCTACAGTGGTAGCGGCCGCATCATCTCCCTTGCAACTCTGTAAGAATGCAATGGGCTGCGTTTTTTGACTGTGCAGGCCTTGTGAGCCTGGTCAACAATTCACCCTGCAAGCATCACTCACGATCCTTGATCCTCCAACAGTTTTCAAGACAGGCTTCTCAATAATGATGTGTGGCTTGTGCAAGTAGGCCCGTATGCATGTTAGTTCTCCAACCAGCGCTTGGCGATTTCCCCTCTAGAGTGGGGATCCCCAGGCCATGGAAAAGGAGTACAGTTGGTAGAACTCTTTAAACACACATGGCCGGGGAGCCAAAGTGATTCCCCCATGTACCCTCCGACCCCAGGGCCTGCAACATAGTCGGTCCCTGGCCCCCAGGGTCAGTCCAGTCCCATCCTCAAGCATGGGGCTTGGTCACAGAGTGTAACAATTCTGAAATACTCGCTGCCCCAACAGTTAAGTGGCGTGCAAGCCAATTTTACTCCATTAAAACCGGGAAATACTCCAAACTAACAAAGAAGAAGGAAGTACAAATACTCCGGCCAAAAAATATGAAACCAGGGATACAGAGGCTGTTGCACTCTCTCCACCTTCCCCTGCATCCAACCACACCACTCTCTAGCTCTGGATTGGTGGTTGCAGCTGTGCAATGTCAACGGAAGGAACCACCAATGCCACACTGCCTGAAATCAAGAGAAACTATAAGGGAAGATTACTAGCTGCAAATAAGTATTACAAAAATATACTCGTTTTAGAGTTACATTATATTGTTGGCCACTTGAAAAGTGACCTCCTATGGGAATAGGAGTTACATTTTTAATCCCTAAGAAATTATATATACATAGTGGTACTTGACAGCATTTGCATAATATGTAAAAGTGTGTGGTTGTACCCTGGGATTCTGGAACTGATTTGGAAAACATAATATATCATAATGGTGCAAGTTGGAAATATACTGGGATTGCACCAACTGGAGTGAATTAGGGGTAAAGTGGGTTTGTCAAATTGTAAATTTACCTGAATGCCGAACTGGGATTATACTGAGATGTCAATTTGAGGAGACGTGGTCATTGTAAAAACTTGTAATGTAAACCCGGAGCACACTAAGACAGTACAGACAGCACATAAACTGGCAATTTACAATGGGATTGCGCAAACTGGAAATGTATTGGGGGTTGTCAAACTAGGAGCATACTGGGGTTGTTAGACAAACAGTATGCTGGGATTTTCAAACAGTGGATGTACTGTGCAAACTGAGAGCACCCAGGGATTGTGAAAACAGGCCGTGGCAAACTCTGAGTATCCCGAGATCATCAATATGAATTGTCAGTAGACTGCGATTGTACAGATTGGACCTACTCCGGAGTTTTGAACACTGGAAATTTATTGGAATTGTGAAACGGTGAATGTGAGTTGACTAGAATTGGGTATACTGGATTCACCAAACTGGTATATTACTGTGTTTGTCAAACTCGGAACTTAATGAGATTGATATGGTTGTCAAGTTGTGATGTCATTGTGACATTATGCTGTGCCAAACCACTTCTTCTTGTATTGTCCTGGTGTTAGATCCTGACATATCATGCCTTTGCTGCAGAACACTAATGTAATGTTTTTTCACGGAGTGCAATTTCATATATTCTTTAAATTATGTCAAAATGTCTTATCCAAACCGGAATTATACTGGGACTGTGCATTTACTAGGTTTGTCAGAAATGTTGATCTGGCATTACATTTGTTGTAGGTAGATAGTGGCAGATGTACATCAAGCACAAGCAACCAGATGTATGCTGGTTCTAGTGCTAGTTTGATGACAAGAGTTAGATAAATGTTATGGCTAGCGCAATTTCCACAATTGTACTGTCGTTAGTTCAGTTCTACGTCATATTTCCGCATTTTAAAGCCAGAACACAAAAATTACCTATTTTTGTATTGTCTTTAAAATGCGGAAATATTAAATACTCCCCCCCCCTCCCTCCTTCGCCACCCCCACCCTCTCCCTCTGACTCTCTTGTTCATCAGAGGGTTAACCCCCCCAAACTCTCCATTTCCCTACCCACCACCCCCTTCCCACCTCAACGCATGCATCTTCCCCACACATATGCACACAGACACACATACTGACCAAAACACGATATTAGGTCAAAAGGCCTTTGTAAAAATCAATGATTCATGTCCCTGCCACACACGTGTGCGTACAGGGGCTGATAAGCACTGTGACCCCTAGCAGAGTCATCAGCGAGAGGTGAGTTTTGTTCTGTGTGTGTGTGCCTGTATGTGTCTGTGTGCCTATGTGTAGGGAGGATGCGTGTGTTGCGGCGGGTGGTGGGTGGGAAAAAGGGGGTTTGTGGTGCTTCAACCCCTCCAAGCCCCTTGATTAATGAGAGAATCAGCAGGAGAGGGCATGGAAGGAGGTGGAAGTATGTAATATTTTTGCATTCTAAAGGCAGCACAAAGAAATCGGTATTTTTTGTGTTCAGGCTTTAAAAAGCAGAAATATGACCTAGAACCAAAAACTCAGCTCTCACTCCCGCAACGACTCAGCTGGGGCTCACAGAGCCTGATAGCCCCAGAACGCACTTGTGTGCGGCCAAGGCATGACAGTTTGACTTAGAGAGACCGCTCTGTGCAGTCATAGAGCGGTTTTTCGAATGGATTGTGTTCTCCCACGTATTCCTCATCTTACGATATCTTTGTTTCCAGCCTCAGTGCTTCGGAAAAATGTTTCTCTCGGCAGGGGGCATTGTGCATTGAGACGGTTGACTCTGTCCCTCAAGGGCTTCCACCTCAGCTGATGTCATTTTTGAAGACATATGCCATGCACAGCGCCCGTTGGCTTCAGTACAGTTTTTCGCGATTGCTCAGAGAATTACGCAGTGGTTCAGTTTTCATCGAAAATATCCTAGTCTTCAACTCCGAATACTCTGAAGACGGGCTTCAAAAAGTGCCTAAAATGCAGCACCAAGATGATCATCATGGACACGCGTAAGATATGCATCTGGTGCCTGGTCGTCGAGCATGTAACCGCTGACTGTCAATCCTGTCAGCCGATGGCCGCTAATGCCTTAAAATAGGCTTAAAATAGCGCAAAGCTAAACTTTCGGTGGGTAGGATTGTCCCCCAAATCCCTGTCCACTCCTTCGACATTTGTCATTCCACGAGTCGAGAGATTCCTCTCCTCACAAAAAAAATTAAAAAAAGATCCCACTCGAGGAGCAGACACTCCTCGTCGTCATCAAAAAAATTTAAGAGAAGGCATAGGTCACCTTCTTCCTCATCTGAAAGAAGCGTAGTCTACCCGACTAAATCCTCCTCGAAAGAGGAGTGAGAACTCTTTAGGAAGAACATTTGCAAAATCTTCAAGGATCAGGCTGTGATGCTGGAAATGCATTGGAGGGACAGGGCCTCCATGTCCTTGTCTTATAGTCCTTTTATCATGTGTGTTCTGTTATTTTCTGCACAGGAGTCCATGTGGGACTCCTGGCAGTGCAGCTCTTCCTCTTTTAGGTTGTGGTGAACAGACCCTTGGGATACCCTTATGGCACCCATGGGTGGGGTACAACTCTGTACCCCTAGTGTATGTTTTTGAGCACCTGTGTGTGGCCCACTCAGCAGGGTATGGGCTGGTGGCAGCACTATGCTGAATTTGACAGGTGCTCTGAGTATCCTCCATGTTGGGATACCCAGGCCCTGCCATTGGAATCAGTTAATTCCTGATAGGAGACAAGATGGCCCCTGTGGCCTCTTGCTTTCTATTTCCTGTTACCTTGTTTTCCCAAAGACCTGGGAAGCCCTCACTCTGTCCCTTCCCCTGACTGGCTGTTGGGTGGAAGTTCCATATATGGTATTGTGGGGGAAGTCCAGGCCAGACTGGCTGGAGCCTTCCCAGTGACTGTATGTTGTGGGTACACCCTTGAGGTGGCACCTGGGTGAATGGAGTGTGTGACTAATATGCATTTCATGTTATGGGTGTCTGGTTTCTGGCATGTAACACAATGAATGAGACCGGCCTGCCCGAAACTGGTATGAATGCAGTGTGGAGTGCTGAAAAGCTGGGTGCTTGTCCCAATACACATTAGTTGTTGTGAGTGTCTGGAGGGAAGTGAATGGCCTGAATGCACTGTGAGCCTGATTGGCTAGCTGACTGCCTGAATGCCCTTCTGAATGATTGGTTGCCTGAGTGTGACCCCGCAGAGTGAATGGGAGACAAAACAGTATATCTAGGGACCTCTCACTGATGGAAATTGTTCGGAAGCTGAAGTTGAAACTTGCTGCTTATCCTTGAAGCTGCAAGCTGCAAGAAGACTTGCTGTTGCATTTGCTTCGACCTGATGCAAAAGCTATCTGGTTCTTGCTTTTCTTTCCGTAGGAGCTGCTGAACCCCACAGTCCCTCTCCAGCTTTTGATTTTACAGTGCGGTTCAGATCAAGTGGTGGGGAAAGGGGAAATGGGAGAAAACAACAAACAACACAGGAACTCTTCTTATTTCATACGCACATCTTGTTCGGGAATTAAAACCACTTAAAAACAGCACTGCTTATAAATTTAAACCAACCCTAAATTCAACTCTAGGAACTGAATAATACCTGCGTTTCCTATGTCACAAGCTTGGAGGAATAGTCCTAAATTCTGATTAGTCTTTAATTGCTGATTAATTTAGTAATTCAAAAAATTGTAAAGTCTTTTGTATAATTTGTCACTCCAATCTTTGTGTGACCTGAATTCCAATTCATATCAATTTCATTTCCAAACTCTCTTTAAATTTTGAATGAATCTGCTTTTGTTGCTAAACTTGTGTTCCAGTATGATGCTCCCAACCTTATATGAACTTGAACCTGAATTTCTTTTTAATATAATGTTTTAAAGTATTTATGCAGAAACTCGCCGTTTATTTGACACTACCCAGAATTCCTAACAAAATGGCCACTGGCGCTTTGTTGCCGTATCATCCGTAATCCTGAAACCTTCTCATGAAACTAAATGAAAATCAAACTGTCTTCGGAATGGGCTGCAAGTTACAGATGCATCCCTGCCAGTGCAGAACTAAAAAGGTATTACATCTCCATGTTCCATTTCATTTGAGGCGCTTGAATGCCTACGTGTCATAATAGCTGCTAGAAACGCACTTGCTGTCGCTGATAATTACTTTTCCTCTTCGAAAGCGAACAGATTCATATGGCGGTTTACGTGGCACTCGAGTGAGTACGTTTCCAATGTCAAAGAGTGACCGCAGTATCTGTTTTCACTCAGCACGCCTTTGAAAGTAAAAAAGCAGCTACCAGTTCCGAGGAGATAAAACGCAATAGTCACGTAGCAGACCCTCTCCTTTTACTTCACCGTACAGTTCCAAAAGCCTGCGTACATATTAAGCTGCATAACGCTGCCTTCTGTGAACACCGACTTCTCTGTCTACAAAGCCTTTTTTTAAAAAATAAAATAACAGCAGCTGAAGGATCGCTTGCCAACAGATTCACCAATGCACAGCGTTCCTTACAGTTTCTAAGTAAAAAAAGTTCAAAATGAAATGACATTAGCTGTCGGCTCGCTCACAAACAGATTTACAAATGAGCAGCGTTTCTTTACAGTTTCTTAGTTCTGAGCGAAATAATGTTCAAAATGAAAATGTTGTTAGCTCGCCAAAAAGCTGCGCTCCCACCAGATAAGTTGACTGAAGATAACTCCTTCCTTGCTTGCTTCTTTTTCGGTCTTCAAATATTCCTTACAGGGAAGGCCTAAGGCGAACTAACCTAAAACATGACTAACTTAACTAGAGAAAATGATGAAAGGCAGTTTAGAATTGGGCTGCCAGAACAATCTGTCTTCAACATTCTAAAATGGATCACTGCTGAGGGAATCCACCATCTTGGCTTGGGTTCGAGCCCAATCCATCATTTTGAGTGTTCAACTCAGCTGGCCTCTGGGAAAGGGCATTAAGGAAAAAGGATAATCATTTTGTGTTGCACAAACATCCACCACCTTCCAATTTATGCACTCTGCAGACCCTCTGTATCCTAGTTTCTAGCCTAACTCTCCCATTACGACCCCTGATGTCCCTGACAATACCCCCTCTGCAAGGACCTGTTCCAGGCTTTAAAGGGAACCTTTGATGAAATTTTGATACAAGTAACGGGGCATGGACATCTTCAGCCGATTCCCAGGACTTGCTGCTGCATTTTCTTTGACCGAAAGCTGACGAGTTTGTCGAGGAATGATCTGAGAGAGGGCCTGGCTAGGAGACCTCTTCCCGAGCTGCGAGGGAACATCATGCGGACCGTGGCCTGTAAGAATGTGATTGTATTTTCCCTTGTTCCCTCCCTTGCCTTGAAGTGCTTTGAAACACATTGTGTATAGGCGCTATATAAATAAACAATCATATCATAACCTTCACCGAAGCGCCCTGGAAGCCAGCCCTTGAAAAAGTGTCGACCGGGGACTGCCGAGGAATCTCGAAGTAAGCACCCAGACATCGAGTCCATCGAAGTCCATTGCTGTCAACGAGGGTTTGGAGGATTGCCGTAACTGCTGGAAGCCCATCGTAGCCGTGTTGCCCAGAAGCGGGGACTGCTTGACGCCGTGCTGGCAACGACCGGAGCCACAACGCTCCACCTTTGCCTAAGAACACTTTGAATCAAGGACTCCGTTGCTCATCACCGTCGACCGCTTTATCCCGCCGGAGAAAGTCAAGGTTGCTGACGAACCTGAGCAGAATCCGCCAGTTGGGTTCCTGCCACCCGAAGACCACAAAGACGCTGACAACCCGATGTTCTTGCTGGGCCAAAGTTCTACATTGACTCTTTGTGGAAACAAACTATCGTCGTTGAGGTGCCCCGCACGCCTCGTCTTCGCAGAATGTCCACAACTGATCGACGAGCACCGCCAGGACTGAAGCTGCTGCCTCAACACTATCGAACCTTTTCATCGAGGACTCTCGACGCCAAGGTCCACCTCCTTCGAGGACTAACGACGATCCGTGGCTCCTGCCTTAAAGGGGGCACTTCAGAAGGATCTGTTGATGACCCATCGGAGAAATCTGCTATACCAGGTACATTGTGGTGGTAGAACAATTACAGAAGGAAATAAGACTCTGCTAATACAATATATGGACTGGGCTTGTTTATTATCTTATTTGCAGGTTGCCCAGGTGGGGGGGATACTCGCACAGAACTGTGCCTAGTGGCAGGGGCCCAGTATTCTGCCAATTGTTTAACGAACTTGTTTTCCTGCCAAGTCTATTGTTGCTTCACTTTATTAATGGATTTGTATTTCATTTGAAACTGTCTGCAGTTGATGCATTTTAATGGAATCAAAGAAGTAATTGTGGTACCACATAGAGACTGTATATATTCATCATTATAGAATTGCCTGAGCACAAAGTGTGTTATTGTATGTGTACATAATCAAAGCCTTATTTATATAAAGAACTGTGCTATCACTAACTTAGTGTGTGTGGACATTCCTTTGTGGGGGCTTGGAGACTACACTGTACTTAAAAATCAGCCCGCATCACCTCCTGAGAACTTAAGCCTTGATTGCTCACCCAAGTTTACCAAATAGAGAATCTTGGCTGGGGTGCTCTGTGCTTCTACTCTGCCATATAGAGGGCAGGAGTACAGATACCCCCCTCTGGTCTTTACACAGGCCCCTTACTCGAAACATAAGAAAAGTGGCCATGCTATGGTTGATGGCGAGCATGAGGCCAAGGACGAAACCCTGCAAACCCTTCAGCCCGGATTGAAGATCTTAAGACTACTCAAGAGTCTTTGATTAGTCGACGAGATGAGAAATCATCGAAGAAGCAGATGAGTCGAGGGTCAAGTACCTCAAAGTACAAGACCAAAGTCAAACCGTCAACACCATCAACGCCACTGATGTCGGCACCATGGACGCCGATAAAAAAACATTGACGCTGACTGTACACTCTTCGATGCCTTTACCACAAAAAAACCAAGACAAGGTTTTTGAACCTTTACCTAAAATGATTTTGTTAACATCTATAAATGAGGGCTATGAAACCTCAGATGATACCTCTCCATGTGGTCTCCAATTGGATACGCCCAATATAAAAAAAATATTAATGTACCTGAATGTTTTATTTCAGAAGAGAACAGGTGGGGGAGCTACATGACACCCTATGGACGGCTAGTGGGGTAGACACTTCCCCAGAACTCGATTTTGGGAAACTGGACCCAGCTGATCATGCAGATGCATCATACAGAAGCCTAATGTCTAGAATGGTAGAATTCCTGGGATGAAGTAGACCAACTCCTGCATTTGAACAAGACAACCTAACTGAGATATTGGACAAGGTCCTCATAATGACCCTATATTACCATTCCATGTGGCACTTTAAAAAAGGGTTGCAGCAAATTGGGCCCTGCAGTAAACAAAAATCGGACAAAAAAATACAGGCCATTCAGTAGCGACCCTGGCTACCTGTCAGTACATCCAACACCGGAAAGCCTTGTAGTACAAGCAGCTACATCTGCCTCCAAGCAAGCTGCGTACCCAACCATACCCCTGATAGGGATGACAAGCGATCATCTTGGAGGGGTAGGTCCTTTCGCTACTACTCATCAGTTGGAAGTGCGAAAGGACAGGCTGGTCAAAGAGGACAAAGAAGATTCCCTTGTGGTGGATGATGGAGAGGTGCAAAGCCTGCCCGAGCAGCTGCGTCTTTACCTTCAGCCACCTCAAAACCACTCTGAGGGCTTGACTCACGACACCCCGATGGGAGGCAGACTGTCACTGCATCTGAAAGAATGGTGAGGTATTACTTGGGATGCATGGGCACTGGAAATAGTAGCCCAGGTTTACTGTCTCTCTGTCAGGAATCCATGTACTTGTAGGCCCAGATTTCTGTTTAAACACACCATGCAGTCTCCACCTACCTTGCATAGAGTTCTGCAACCCCACTGCCTTATCAAATATTCCACACATCTTCAGGGAACACAGCTCTGTCCGCCGTGGAGGGTGCCATGGCGATGTTGGAAGCCTCTGCATACACATAGCCATGTAGCTATACGGATGGCATCCAATGGGAAGATCGGCCCTTGCGGTCACGTGACGTGCAGCACATTACGTTACCCAGGAAATAAATATTGCACTCGCCAACAAAGCGGCACTTCTGAGTAATGTTTTGTCCATGACTCCGGCTTCACGTTTTCTGCTGGATACTACCTTGCCGACCTATTGCTGTTTCCTGGATTCGTCTTTGCCTCATCCCTGGACCTGCTTGACCCTGATTCTTATTCCCGACTCGGAGTGCCTAACAGACTATTTTCGTCTCACACCTTGTTCCACGCTGCCTGATCAATGCTGACTTCTGTTCTGCCCCTGGATGTATTCGCTTGCTGCTTTTCTGCCTGTACATTGCCGACCTGCTTCTGCGCTTTGGATTCTTTTTCTGTTGTTTTCCTTTGGACACTTCACCAGAGACGCTTTGCTGAACTCAGCATCCGCACCCATTCCTCTGGATCTTCCTCTGTTCACCATTGTTACCGTGCACGGACGAGAGACACTTGCTGTACTGCACCACCTCATATGCTCAGGCGTCCTCGTGCCTTCGGGACAGGTCCCCACTAACTAACTCCCTTCCTTTGCATATGTTCTACCTTGGAATCATTGGGAAATTTCTGTTCTCCAATTGCTTCACGCCTGTTCGCACCTGGTAACACTTTGTCATATATTTCATCCTTTTCTGTTATCAGCACCTTTACTTGTCTGCCTCACTTCCATTTCTGAATCTTTAGATATCCTTGGTCGCATTGAGAACAAGGGACCCCTGCCAATCTATACCCCACGCATAACGTTCTTGACTGGAAGCAACGCACTTCTGATAGAGGTTAGCCCATTCCTCCCTTTCTCCCATTTGGGAGAGACCCTTGGTCAGTATTCCTAACCACAATGTCTTTTCTGTTACAGATGGTGATTTTTGAGTGGCGTGTTCCTGTATCTTTCGATTGATTAATTCCTCTGGTTGTATGCTTAAGTAAACATTGGGGTACATCGAAAGGAAGAACTCTTTTTCTACTTGCTAAGTTGTTCCGTCCTACTTCTGGCCGCCAGACGCTTAAAGACGTCTTGAGGTATTGAAACCACTAAGATGGTGAGCCTCAACACTCCCCTTTATACAGAGATCTCGGGATCATCCACCGGGAAGCCATTCGCTAAATGTTCCAGATCCAAGAAATGTTGACCCTTCTAGAGAAGGGTGCTATAAAACCAGTACCTGTGATGGAGAGGAACAGAGCATGGTATTCTCCCTATTTCATAATCCCCAAGAAGGACAGAGGACTGAGACCTATCTTGGACTTCAGATACTTGAACACGTTCCTCAGGAAGGACAAGTTCAAGATGGTCACACTTTCTCAGATACTTCAGGCCCTCCAGCTCCAGGATTGGATGGTGTCATTGAACCTTCAGGGTGTTTACTTTCATGTGCCAATCCATCACAACCACAGGAAGTACATGAGGTTCACCATTGGCGGATCTCATTATCAGTTTCGAGTTCTGCCTTTTCGGCCTGAGTTCTGCTCCAAGGGTTTTCACCAAGTTGATGGTGGTGGTGGCAGCAAGTCTCAGGAGAAGGGGGATTCACGTCTACCCCTACCTGGATGATTGGTTGATCAGGGCACGTTCACCCGAACAGGCCCAGGAACATCTCGGGATCACCTGCCACCCCCTCCACAAACTGGGCTTCTCCCTCAATAACAGACGTCCCACATGATACATCTCAAAGACTGCAGGGTTATTGGAGGGGTCCTGGATGCATCCATGCGAGAAGTACATATATCTTTGCAGATGGTTCGCCAAGTTTCAGAGTGCCCAGCATCTTCTGGCCTTTCCCTTTTTGAGGTTGCTTCGCCTCAGGGAATCCTGTATTTTTCTGGTGGTATGATATGATGTGGCATCTATAACACGTCTGTACACAAGTGTTTCTAGGCACGACAAGACAAGGAGGGGGAAACAAAGGGGGAACAAAAGAACTAGGCCTTGTGTCATTCAGGTCGGGCAAGTGCGGGAAAGATGGAAGGGGAGAAGTGCTGCCGGTGCGGGGGGCGTGGGAGGGATAAGTACAGTTAACTCACCAGTGCAGCCAGCAAGTGGCTCATAAGTGCAGAGAGCAGGGACTGTAGAGTTGTAGATACAGACCCCTAAGTGCTGGGGAGCCCGGAGGCAGTGTGAGGGCAACTGGACATGCAAGAGCCTGGGGGTGACCAGGTGACCGGTGCGTGGAGCAGCCAGGTGCATCAGCAGGGGAGAGGAAGAGAGAAAGTGGAAGCGAAAAGGAAGGTCTTGAGTTGCTTCCGGAACCCAGAGGTGGTTTTGCTCAAGTTTGAAAGAGGCAGGGAGGCTGTTCCAGCTGAGGAGATAGATCTGCTCCCATCTCTCTGCTTGGGGAAGTGTCTGACTCTCAGAGAGTTGGAGGTAGATGAGCGAAGAGCTCGAGAAGGAAGATGTTTTGGAAGAGAGTTGGAGGTAGAGCGGTCCGAGGCCCCAAAAAGCCCTGTGGATGATGCAGAGGGTCTTGAAGTTGATCCTTGCAGCCACAGGGAGCCAGTGAAGAGATTTCAGAGCTGGAGACATACAATCCCTGGAGGCCAAGGACAAGTCTCACAGTCCTGTTCTGGATAAATTGTAAAGATTGAAGAGTAGAGACGGGAAGATTTAGAAAAAGGCTGTTGCAATTGTCCAGCCTAGAGAGGACCAGAGCTCTGGAGACAGTGAGCTTCTGGGGGAAAGTGAGAAAAGGAAGAATACCTCTGAGGAGGTGCAGCTGATAGTTTAACTTCTTAAAGAGGTCAGAGATGTGAGGAGAGAAGGAGAGGGTGGAGTCGAAGATGACACCAATGTTCTTAGCCTCATAGGAAGGAGAAGGAAGAAGTCCCAGAGTGGGCGCCCAGAGAGAGAGAGATGAAAGGAGGGAGCCGATGTCCCAATGAGGAGGATCTCGGTCTTACTGGCATTAAGGCAGAGATCATTGGCAGCACACCATTCATGAATTGTGGCCAGACAGTCTGGTATGAGAGAAGAAGCAGAGGTGGCTGAGTGGAGCCTGAAAAAGAGCTCAGTTTCACCTACATAACATTGAAATGAAAATTGGAGCAGAAAGTAGCAATGCAGTGGGCAAGAGGTGCCAGGTAGTGGTTGAAGAGCCAGGGAGAGAGATGAGACCCCTGGGGAACACCACAAGTAGAGAGACAGATAGAAGAGAGGATAGACCCCATGTACTACCTCAACAAGAGAGGAGGCGTAGGGTTGCTACCAATATGCAGAGAAGCAATGCAGCTCTGGTTCTGGGCAATTCAAGAAGGAATCTCCTTATCAGCAGTTCACCTAGCCGGAGAGGAGAACACAGCGGCAGACGCTATGAGCAGGCAGAGGACAGTCTCCCACGAGTGGGAACTAGCTGAGGAAGTCCTTCAAGAGATCTTCACCCTTTGGGGAACCCCTCAAGTGGACCTGTTTGTGACCAGTGTCAACCGGTAGTGCAAACTCGCAAGAGGAGAGTTCAGTTCTCCATTCAGAGGTCAAGCCACTCAGCCTTCACGCATGGTTTCTGAGAGGCTGAGGTACAAGGATTGGGACCTCCCGGATGACATAATGGAGATTTTGCTTTCGGCCAGGCCATCATCAAAATCTTTATACCGCTGCTGTTGGAACAAGTTCTGAAGCTGGTGTAGGGAGAAAGATGTGGACCCCTACTCCAGCTTTCACGCTTTGAAACACTTGTCTATAGATGTGTTAAAAATGCCATATCATGTCATACTCTTTTCATTGTGATACTCCTACAGTGTTATCGTTTCTACTGCATTTGACAAATCTGGTGCTCAAGACTGGAACAACCATGGGTTATCTAGCAGCGCTTTCCATATTCAAGCGACTCTTGGAAGAGGCATCCTACTTCAAAATACCCTTAATAATTCAATTTCTTAAAGGACTCACAAGTGTGTTTCCTCCTACACCATTCCAAATACCAACTTGGATCCTTAACTTGGTTTGAAAGTTTTTGTCGCACACTCCTTTTGAGCCACTCCACTCCCGCCATTTAAGGCTGCTAACTTACAAAACTATTTTGTTAGTAGCGATAACATCAGCCCGCAGGGTGATTGAGTTGCAGGCATTATCCTGTAAACCTGTTTGCTACCTTTTACAAGGATAGGATTGTCCTTAAGGTCAAACCCTCTTTTCTACCCAAGATAGTATCGGATTACCATTTAGCACAGAAAATTGTGCTTCCGGCCTTCTATCCTCCCCCTCATCCTGGCAAGGAAGAGGAAAGATTTCATAGACTCGATCTGAGGAGAGCTCTATGCTTTTATGTTTCAAAGATGGCAATGTAGCGACAGCACAGCCAACGTTTCATTGGTTATACAGGACACAAACTAGGTCTGTTGGTTACCAAACAGACTCTATCCAGATGGATCATACTGGCTATTTCGGAGTGCTACAGGCTAGCTGGGAAAGATTCCCCAGAAGGGTTAAGGGCTCATTCCATTAGGGCCATGGCAACTTCCTCTGCCTTTCAGAGGGAAGTTCCGATAAGATATCTGCGAGGCAGCTACCTGGTCCACCATCCACACGTTCACAAAACATTATTGTTTAGATACCTCTAACAATGAAGGAAGATTTGGGAAGTGTGAGAATGCTGAAGGTGTCTCCCTGACTAGTCCCTGGGAATCTGTCATCCAGGTGGCCAAGACACGGGACCCGCTATTGGATCCAGTTCCTGGGGTCGGACCAGTGAGGGAGGTTCACCTGGATGGGGGGTCCTCAGGGAGTGGAAGTGGGACACTGATGGGTGAGATGCGGCATCCCCCTTCTTATAGCACCTTTTCCCCATCCTACTATGTAGGATACTCAGAAACTCCACCCCCACACTCCTTTTCGGACACAAACACTTTCGCACACCACCAACGACAACGGACTAACACCAGCACCGTTTACCTGACATGTACCAACACAAGGGAATCACACACACCTGATGACTCTTTCCCTGCCCCACAGGGATAAAAGGTGGAGCACAAGAGCACACTACAAGCAGGGCAGACCGCACAACGAGACATCTATCGAAGTACAGCAGTTCAAGAGGAGGATAAAGGGGCTGAGAACACAAGGGGCGACAAGGAGAGAAGCAACCTGGCCCTTTCCGACCCAGACCGACGAACCCTCCATGAAAGGAATCATAAGACCGCGAATAATAGCCATTGTGTGTTGCAGCAGATGTCAACGGTACACAGAGCCCTCCCATACAGATAACCAGGACAGGGAGAGACGCCTGCTACCATGGTACCGCCCTTGACTGCAGAGACAAGAAAAGCCAAGCAGTTAATCACAGCCGGTGTGTCGAGGGGAGAACGGATAAGAAACCGAACTGTGTTGAACAAAAGTTGCAAATGGTAAATTAAAGGAAAATCAAAGACCTTTTAACTCTTCAGAGAAAAACCAGCTGCAGAGGGGTCCGGCACCACGTGGGTGCTCACTCAGAAGACTCTGGATAATTCCTCTAACTGTTGAAACTACCGAAACCAGAAGGCCTTAGGAGAGCCGCAAGGAAAAGCTCAAAGTGGTCATACAGGGGTCTAGCAAAACCTGCTGTACAGTGAAAACTGTTTGACCGACACGTAATTGGAAAAAGAGAAGTGAATCCCACACAGTTAGAAAGTAGAAGGAACGGTGCGGTTGGCAAAAGTGAACCCGCCGGAGGGATGCCGACAGAACGGGCCTACGCATGATGCCCCGATGAACATTGTGTTGACGAGTGAACCCGACAGAGGGATGTCCACAGTAGATTGTTTAAAAAGACATTAAGACACGCGAATGCTGTAGTGAACCCGACGGAGGGAGGCAACATTCGAGAAGGATCTGAGCCCAGAAGAGAGGGATCCAGGGGTGAAAAGTCATCACCCAACGTTCATACGGAAAGGAACATTTTGTTTATTTTGGACACATCAGGACCTCGAAGGCAAGAGATTTTTTGTAGAAAAGAGACTTAACCACCGAAGGTCCTGATACCCGAGAACGGAACTGTAGTCTCATGCTGGGAAAGCATGAGTGTGTGCTGTGCTCAGGAGTCATGCCTTTTCCCGTGCTCTAAATGTGGGGAAGAGACCTGCTGCTACCATATCCTGACTTATCATTTGTGAACACTTCTTTTTTTTCTTGTGAACCCTATCCCACACTCTTTTTTTTGTATTTAGTTGTAACGATTGGCAATTGTTTTTTTTTAGTATAGGCCCTTTTATTTGATGCCACTAGGACTGCCTTATTATTATTTGATGGTCGAAGCTAGCTCCCATCTTAGATTTAGGTTTAGATTGTTTTTTTTCCAACCTATGTGTACAGTTTAATAAACACCCTTGAACTGTGATCACTTGTGTCTGTCTTTACTGTTGCCACCATGAGTTCCTTACAGAAGGCAGTTCTATGCTCCATTCTGGACAAACATTAACTCTGACATTTTGACTCCATCCTCCAAAGGAACCGAATACTGCTTTGGGAGTCTATCATAAGATGAGTAATAGGTGGGAGAACACAATCCTTTCGAAGAACACGTTACCCTTGGCAACATTCTTTTGATTGTCCCACGTATTCCTCATCGCCCTCCCAACCTACCCCACTGTAGAATTTCCGAGCGTTAGACCTTATGCTCTTTTAAGGTCTGATAATTTAAAGGCACTGATCACGGGCGGTAATTCTGCATATGGGTGGCGAGACAACAGAACTGAAGCCAACGGGCGGTACGCGTTGTAGAAGTACTCGACAATGACATCTGCCTGGATGGAAGCCCCCGAGGGAAATCGAGTCAGCAGTCTCGACACACAGTGCCCTCTGCCGAGAGAAATTCTTTTCCAAAGCAGCTGAAGCTAGAAACAAAGATATCATAAGATGAAGAATACGTGTGAGGAACATCCAGTCGAAATAACGTTAGCAGGGCTAAGTAACTTGTTCTTCTAAATCTTTATTATGTTTGGTTTTTAAAAAAAAGGTCTTTTGACCCAATACCGTTCGTTCCAGTGCTTATGTTGTTAAAATATGGTCCTAGGTTTAAGACCAGCCATATATGGTAATGGTGCTGACCCAAATTTCACTGTCTCAGCGTTTTGGTGAAGACAAAACTGCATGTGTGTTCGGGTCTGCCCGATTTGTTCTGCTGTTATTGCCAGTTGTATATATTTGAGGGCAGGCAATCCCTGCTCACACATGAACTGGGACAAACATACTAAACAAAGAGAAGTTTTTCCTGGTGGACAATGATTCTGTGTTATGCTAACTGATATTTATACTGCCCCCACTACCACTGTAGTGGTCTTATGGGGCCTGGCATTGTCCAAAAAGTTGGCATATTGTGACCCTGCCAGGGTGTCGCCAGACCTTAGTCTGTGGAATGGAAGAATGGGATAAGGAAGGGTTGATAGGAAAAGCGATTAGACAATAGAACAATCCAACCTAAAGGGTGAAGAACAATGGGAAAGAGGGGGGAGATATACGATTCTGGTCGTAGGGATGCATATTTCTTAACTGTGGTTAGGTATGATATGATGTGACATTTATAACGCGTCTGTACACAAGTGTTTCTAGGTGCGACAAGACAAAGAGGGGGAAACAAAGGGAGGAAAAAATAACAGTCTTACTAGGCCTTGTGTCATTCAGATCGCACAAGTGCGGGGAATGGGGAAGGGGAGACGTGCCAGGAGGGAGGGGAAGGGGGAAGTGCAGTTAACTCGCAAGTGCAGCCAGCGGGTGGCTGATATGTGCAGAGAGAAAGAACTGTAGGGTTGCAGATACAGACCCTTAAGCGCTGGGGAGCCCGGAGGCAGTGTGAGGGCAACTGGACATGCAGGAGCCTGGGCCTGAGCCTGAGTTCAGAGGGTGACCAAGTGAACCAGTGCACAGAGCAGTCGAGTCGATCAGCGGAGAGGAAGAGACAAAGCAGAAGCGAAAAGGAAGGTCTTCAGTTTCTTCCGGAACTGGATGTGGTTCTGCTCATTTGAGAGAGGCAGGGAGGCTGTTCCAGAGGGAGGCCCCAGTTGTGGAGATAGATCTGCCCCCAACTCTCTGCTTGGAGAAGAGTCTGACCCTCAGAGAGTTGGAGGTGAATGAAGGGAGAGCTCGAGAAGGAAGATGTTTTGGAAGAGAAAGTTGGAGTTAGAGCTGTCCCGGGCCCAGAAAGCCTTGTTGATGATGCAGAGGGTCTTGAAGTTGATCCTTGCAGCCACAGGGAGCCAGTGAAGCGATTTCAGAGCTGGAGAGATACGATCCCTGGGCTTGAGGTCAAGGACAAGTCCTGCAGTCCTGTTCTGCATAAGAGGTAAAGGTCGAAGAGTAGAGGCAGGAAGATTTAGAAAGAGGCTGTTGCAATAGTCCAGCCAGGCAAGGACCAGAGCTCTGGAGACACTGAGTTTCTGGGGGAAAGTGAGAAAAGGAAGAATACCTCTGAGGAGGTGCAGCTGATAGTTTGACTTCTTAGAGACGTCAGAGATGTGAGGAGAGGAGAGGGTGGAGTCAAAGATGACACCAAGGTTTTTAGCCTTACAGGAAGAGAGCCCAGGGTGGGCGGCCCGAGAGAGAGAAAGGAAAGGAGGCAGCGGGTGTCCCAATGAGGAGGATCTCAGTCTTACTGGCATTAAGGCAGAGATTATTGGCGGTACACCATTCCTGAATTGCAAATAGACATTCTGGTATGAGAGAAGAAGCAGAGATGTCTGAGGGGAGTCTGAAAGAGAGCGGAGTGTCATCCTCATAACTAGAGCACAATCAATGTGTAAGTGGTAGCCTCAAAATCGGAGTATAGCAGAGCCAGGGATGATTAAAGTCTAATTTATTTTGAAAGAATTAATATGCATGTACACACCACGTGTTAGTCATAAGGCATTCTGAACAGTGATCAAACATAGATAATGTGTATTGTGGCAGGTCAGAAGAGAGATGCAGACTCTGATTATCTATCTCACTGAAAGTTTAATTAAACAACAGAGTACATGCTTATCTTTCCCTATACTATGGGGTTTCCTTACCTAACAAAACTAGGTAAGGGGGTCGTCAGTGAGAGTTGTAACAGAATCTGTCCACCGTCCAAATTAACCCTTTCTGACCCTATCACTATTATAATAACTGAAGACAGGAGAATGACTCCCTTCTCCTGAAGGCTTGTTTTTCACCAGGTTTAGTTCAGTAAACTATCTTCAAGTAGTTACTGTTGACTGTTTTTATCATCTCGTACAGTTCTGTTACAGGGTTAACGTCTGAGTCTTCTCTCTTCAGTGACTATTCTGTATTTCTTGTTCTTCTCTTGAACTGCTTTACTTCTGGGTATCCTCCTCTCTTTCCAAGGTAACATTGTCCAATACGTAGGACTCTGTCCTCTGACTCTCTGGTCTTTGGTATATAGTTCAGTGTTTGGTTTCTCTCTGGACTTAATTCTTATTCTGTTTCTTTTTTTTTTTTAAACTTTCTTTATTTGACTTGACAACACACACCAACAGCGAGAGATGTACATAGTGCGACAGCAAGATACAATCCAACATAATGCATACTATACAATGCGTAATGAGTATTTCATACAATTAATTGGTCAGGGACCAGCCAGCACCACAGGGGAGGATTAAAGAGTCAGTGTGTGCGGAGCAGTGCCGGGAGAGGAGAGCGTGGGAATAGAGGATTCCGAGTCAGAGTCTGAGTTCACAGAAGACATGTAACTGCAAAACTTCTGCCATGTATCCATAGGCCTCGAGTGAGGATGCTGCAAAGCACCCCAGGACTCCTCGGTGTCTGACGCCCAGGTGACCGCTCCGAGCCACTGTGTGTGCGTGGGTGCTCTAGGCTGGAGCCCGCTCCTCAGAATGCAGCTAACAGCTATCAGCATGCAAAGCCCAGCAAGCTTCATGGAGTCTCGCCCCAACTGGGGAAGATCGTGGAACAGGCATCGTAAAGGAGAAGGGTCTTTTGTATGGTTGAGTATAATAGATAATGTGGAACATATTACTATCCAGAATTGTGATAGGTGTGGACAAGACCAGATCATGTGAATGTATGATGCCTGTTCGGAGCCGCATCTGGGGCAGTTGGAGGGAAGGTCACTGAAAATATGGTGCAATCTGCTCGGGGTATGATGGTATCTGTGCAACACCTTAAATTGTATTAATTTAAACCGGGAATTGAAGGAAACATTATGGGTGCGTGCACACATCCGGGCCCAGCGCGCATCTGACATCCTGAGATCTTCCTCCCACCTGTGTTTCAGCTTAGCAAATGGGGGAGCAGACCTGGTCTGCACTAGAGTATAGAGCCTAGACACCTTCCCCTTCGAGGAGTCGAAGGAGCATAGATCAGCTATTATGGGTTCGTCCGGTGACACCGTAGGAAAATTAAGATATTTTGTTTTTAGATTTTTGCGGAGGGAGGAGTACTGCAGCCAGGCCGACTGTTTCCGTTTAAGGGAGGGCGGAAGATCTGACTATTCAAGGAAGTTGTCCTGTATATAAACATCACGGAGTACCAAGAAGGGCGCGTTGGCCCATCGGATCACGATGGATTGTGAGACGCTTGGAACCTTTGGTAGGAAATTCCAGAGCGGTAGGTCTCTGTGAAAGGGGTGGGGTCTGTCCAACAGCCTCCAGAGTTTAGTAAGGCCCATAGATGTGCTAGCTACTGGGTCTGCTGACTCAGGGTCAGCCGGGGCGAGTTTGAGAATGAGGGAGCAGGTTTTGCGGTCACTGACCTCCTGTTTCTCCAGCCGAACGTGGGGGGGGGTCCGAAGTGTTAAGCCAGTTGGATGTGAATTGGGATTGTGCCACCAACCAGTATCTGAGGAAGTCCGGAGCGCCGAAGCCTCCACATTCCATTGGGGTGGTTTATGTTGTCAACTTGAGTCGGACTGCCCCGGAGTGCCACAGAAAGGTATTGATTGTGCGGTGCAGCATACGGAAGAAGTCGTCACCCGGCCAAATGGGAAGATTAACGAAGCAGTATAGAAGCTAGGGTAAAACCACCATCTTAAGTATGCCTATTCGGCCTGGTAAGGAGATAGGGAGCCTGGTCCAGCTTGTAGTTTTAGTTGCAAGATTTGTGAGATAGTTTAGGTAGTTGTCCTCACGTAGCATCTCCGCGTGGCGGGATACCACCACCCCGAGGTAAGTGAACTTAGATTGGGACCATGTGAATCCCATTAGGTCAGAAGGGGGTTGCGTATGCTCAGTGAGCGGAAACAGGACAGATTTAGAGCAGTTCACCTTCAGTCCAGAAATGTGTCCGAACCGGACCACATCCTCCAGAATCGGGGCAAGGTTGGTATCTGCAGAGCGGATATACAGTAGGGCGTCATCGGCGTATAGGGAGACTATATCGGACTGGCCCGCCGTTCGCAGAACCCTATGAGCATGTGATTGACGCATCATGTCTGCAAATGGTTCCATGGCTATAGCGAATATCAGTGGGGAGAAGGGGCAGCCCTGTCACGTTCCTCTGGCTATCTGGAAGGGGGAGGAACATCTGTCCTCTGTGCGGACTCTGGCCGATAGATTTTTTATAGAGTAGTTTAACCCAGGATCGGAAGTTGGGGCCAAATTTGCATTTCTCTAGGACTCGACATAGGTATTCCCATGATACAGAGTCGAAGGCGTTTTGCATATCTAGAGTGGCTGCCACTGCCTGAACTTTCGGGCCGATTCTGCTGATCACATTAAATAGGCGCCTGAGATATAGGGAAGTGGAGCTGCCCGGGACGCACCCAGCCTGATCCGGGTGAATGATGTGGGGGATAAATGAGGCTAGACGCATTTCTAGTTGTTTGGCGAAGATTTTGACATCACAGTTGATTAGTGACAGAGGTCGGTACGAGCCACACTGGGTGGGGGGCTTGTCCGGCTTGAGTAATACAGTTATCATTGCTTCCCTGAGCGTGGGGGGGATTGTGCCAACTTCACAAGCCTCCTCCCATAAAGCCAATAGGTGTGGAACCAGAAGGGATTTAAATTGTTTATAGAGTTCGAAGGGGAGGCCGTCCGGACCAGGGGCCTTGTCAGATGCCAGCGAGTCTATGGCTTCTGAGAGTTCTTCAGGAGTGAACGGGTTCTCAAGGGAAGTGCTGGTGTTGGTCGAGAGAGGGAGGTTATTCAAATAGGAGTCGATCTCTGATATTCGGGCACTATCCTCTCTCGAGTATAGGGAACTGTAGAACTTGAGGAATTCAGAGTTAATGTCCTGTGGTGAAGTAGCCAGTGTTCCGTCGGGTTTTTCTATCGCGGGTATATTGGGGGCGCCGAATTCTCAGCGTATCAATCTGGCCAACATACGACCTGGTCGTTCCCCCTCCCCTTATCTCCTTACAAGATGGTGGCCATCTAAAAATGTAACCTCACGCCGGGCTAGGCTTCAGAATTTGTGCAGCTCTGAGCCCAACTGCGCTACTGTTTTAGGGGATTTATCGAGGGCATATTGGGCCCCTAGGGCGGTGAGGGCTGACTCGGTGCTTGTGATGTCTGCGCGGATCTCTTTCAGGATCCCACTACCCTTGGAGATGGCGACGCCTCTAACGTATGCCTTGAAGGATTCCCAGAGGGTGGCTTGTAATGACACGGAGTTAGTATTAATTTCAAAGAATTCCTCAATGGAGGATTCCAGTTCAGAGCTAAAAACTGGATCATGTAGGGAGTGAGAGCTCATTTTCCACCATCTGGCTCTGTCACAGTCTGGTCCCCAATTCAAGGAAATGACCACTGGCGAGTGGTCGGATAGGGTGCGAGGGAGAATTGATAGTTGTGACAGGGATCTGATCAGAATGTCCGAAATAAGCCACCTGTCTATCCTGGAATGGGAGTTGTGTACCGAGGAGTATAAGGAGTATGTGCGTGAGTCGGGGTACTTGAGTCGCCATGCATCCACAATCGATAAACAAGAGAGCGTTGTCAAGATGGAGCAGGCTGCCTTGGAGAGCTGGTGGGGTCTGGAGCCCGATCTATCAAGGTTGACATCTAGTATAGGGTTAAACCCCCCTCCCCATACAATAGGGATAAGGGAAACCCTTCTAACACAGAGGCCAGGTGTAGGTAAAAATCTGGGTCATCAATGTTTGGGCCGTAGATGTTTAATATAAAGTGCCAATGGTCAGTACATATCTCCCCTGTGGGTCTACCCGTGAGTGAGCACACTTAAACTTCAGGCTTCTGTGTGTCAGAGTCAGTACACCACGGCTCTGGGTGGAATAATTGGTGTAATATCTCTGGGGTCCCCATTGTGCAGCAAATTTCTCAATTTGTTCGGAGCGGGCATGGGTCTCTTGTAAGCATAGGATTTTGACGCTGTGTCGTTCAGTATATAGCTGTATCTGTCGCATCTTTTTATGGTTACCCAAACCTCTTACATTCCAGCTCATGAATGTTAAATTATTATCTGACATTTGTGTGGTGGTGTTGGTAGTAGTCTAATGTATGGCGGTGTGGCGGCCAAGGCCGATCCAACCTGGGTGTATTAATCTCTTTGCCAATATAGTCGCACCCCAGTGTTGCAGCATACGTGGCATCTCCTGTGGTCAAGTCTTTTTTAACATAACTCCCCTCCCCCACCCTCATCCCTCCCCCAACCAGAGGAATGAAAACCCAACGTAACCTCAACAACAACCAGGTCAATGGCATCTACGCCTGGGGGTCTGAGAGCTGGCCTGTCGATACTACTCCGGACTGGGAGTGTATAAGGATTTTTTGTGTAACTTAAAACAGTAAACCTGCGTGACCGATGAGGGCCACGTAATAAAGGATCAGCAGAACAAGTAAGAAACAAAACCGATTACAGATGTAACTTTGCGGAGCATAGCCGCAACCATGCACAAGACTATATAGAGGCATGTTACTAGTAAAGGCCTAATTGGAGACAACAGAGCAAAAACACAGTGAGACCACAATGGAGAGAAATTAGCCACAGAAATGCTCATCAATACATTTTGAAGCTTCTTCTGGTATCCTGAAAAAGAATGTTTGATTCGAATGTTCAATTCTAAGCTTTGCAGGAAATAGCATTGAGTATTTGACTCCCAAGTCTCGGAATCTCTTTTTCACAGCCATGAAGGTTTTGCGCTCCTGCTGCACAGCGACGGAAAAATCTGGGTAAAGATGAATCCTTGCTGCCCCAAGAAGCAGCTCCCCCTTAGGCCCTAGCAGCTCTCAAGAGGGCATCGCGGTCCCGAAAATGTAAGATTCTGGCTATGATGGGACGTGGAGGAGCGCCCGGTCTGGGATTCGCGGTTATGGTACGGTGGGCCCTTTCAACAGCGAATTGCGGAGAGATGTTCAGCATATCCAAGAGAGTTTGAAGAATGCGTTCCACAAATTCCTCCATGGGCTCATTGATATTGTCTTCGGGTATTCCGACAATGCGCAAGTTATTTCGTCTCAAGCAAGATTCAAGATCGTCATTCTTTCTTTTGACTGCTAGCACCCGACTGGAGAATGTGGTAACCGCAGCCCGCAGGGAGCCCAAGTCATCCTCAGCGACCCCCACCCTTGTTTCGATCTCGGCCACACGGCCGTCGGTCTTTTCAATATGAGCTTTTATGGAGGAGATGGTGCCATTCATGTCGTCAAGTTTGGTATGTAATGTGGTGAACCCCTCACGAATATACTCCAGCATCTTCTGCGAGTCATCCGGTGCCAGAGAGGTCGAGGCGGTGGGAGTCTCCTCCAGGGTCTCGACCGCCGGTTTGGCTGGTGTTTTTGCAAACATATTGAGTGAACTCTGCTTTTTCCCTTCTCCAGCTCCTTTGGTCATGGTGTCAGTGCAGGAGGGGTTCCAGGAGTATGGGTATGCCTGTGTGGACAAAGGTATTGGTGCTCTGATTACAACGGTTGCTGCAGTGGGGGTTATCTGAGAAGCCAATTGTACAGGTCTGTCTTTAAGCTGAGCCGTGTGGGACCCTGCTGGTCGGGCTATGATCTTGACCCCTCTTGGGGCTTGTGAGTGTGTCCAGCAGCAATTATTCCCTAGCTCTGACCTTCTACGGGTTCTTTCCAGATGACGTCATCGCAATTTAGTAAATCTGCGACTGTGAAAGTGGTGGCGGGGGACTGCTTAGAGGATATACAGCGTGGAAGGCTTTTTACCAGTGTGGGGGGTAAGAGGGGCAAGCCGCATGCAGGATGGGTGCTGGTGATCAGTTCTGGACCCTATTAATGGTTGGGGCCCCAAGGGATGAAGAATGTATCTTAGCGCTGTTTAAGGCTTATTGAGTTGTCCCTGCAGAGTTCATATCCCAGCCTTGTCAGCCTGTGAATGCGCCTCTGATTCTGGTGTACCAGTTACATTAATTCCTTGTTGAGCCAGTAGCAGCGGGTGGGTCATTCAGAGGAGGGTACAGCCCACAATTGCCTATCTGGGGTGGTGTCTGGGGGGCCAGCCGCATGCCGTCCAGGTGCCGGGGGTGTGGACAGGCCAGTACCACAGACTGGGCCCAGGTCGCAATCGTTGTGCCCTGATTACTAGGGCAGGGGTGGGGTGCGTGCGATGGGGAGGCCTAGCGCAGCGCCACCAGGGGAGGTCAGCCACAAATATCCATATGAGTAAACGGGGGGGACTTCCAATGGTTCGAGAGAGTCCAGACTACGGGTGTTGAAAAGGCCCCCACAGAGTGTCTGGGTCGAGAGTTCCCCTCAGTGTCCTGGAACAGGGTGGCAGACCACCTCTAGCCTCCCATTGAGCCCGCAGGGGTGGGGGGTATAAGGGAGCCCCCGCGGCCACAGGGGCCCGGCGCCACAGCAATGCAGGCACGACCCGCAGGGCCCCCACACCTCCCCCCGGGGCTCTTACCGTATCTTGTGGTCTTGTGGCGTGGGCTGCAGGGAGGCCAGGCGCACAGCGCACCAGTGTGGGGCCAATGGGGGAGCTGCAATTCCACCACGATGTCTCTGCCCACGAAGCGGGGGGATCCGCGGTGTGAGGATCACTTCTTTGGCTGGTGGGGGGGCTGCTAGGCGACCCGCTCCGTGGCTCCTTGAGCCCCCAATCCGGCTCAGCACAGGGGGATGCTGAGAGCACCCAGTCGAAGGATGGCCGCCCAGCGCCTTTTCGGGGGCCGAGACCCTCCTCCCCCACGAAGGCCCGGGAGTGCCGCAGTGCAGAGTAGATTAAGGGGCTGTAGGAGCAGGAGCCGCCGCTCGGGGCGAGCCAGGGGCACACAGCGCTGGTTTCGTATGCAGCTGTCTCTCTGCTCTGAGGGTTTTCCTGCCTGCAAATCAGTGGTAGTGTGGCAAGGGTGTTCCTACAGCGGCCACGGTGATAAAATAAGGATCTGCTGCGTAATTCAGGGTATTTTGGAAACAAAGCGTTCTCCCAGTCCGGAGCTCTGCAATCAGGCAGCCATCACCGTGTCGCGCAACAGCGCCCCCCTTTTATTCTCTGTTTCAACCTTATCGGCAGGCTTTTCTTTTTTATTATGTCTCCTTTTTAATTAGACTTTATTTATCTGGTCTAATACCCGTATAAATATTCCAGTCTTGAGGTTTGTTCCCTCTTTTAATTTATAGTGTACTAAAGTCTTCTCTCTGACTGAAACGAATATGTGTACTCAATATCGATTCTCATACACTTCTTTTAGTCAATATCTTCTCTGGGACGAGTATGACCACTACAATAATGATGTATGATATGATATGATATTTTATTTATAATGCGCTCGTACACAAGTGTAGCGTACTTCTCTATGAGTCAATATGTATTTTTTATGCACTTAAATCTACCTGTGCAGACTATTATCCTCTCAGATTTTCAAGGGCTCTGATCGACTGTTATTTCCCCCCATGTTCCCACCCTCCTTGAGCGCTTTGAAACACTTGCCTGTGTGTAGGTGCTATATAAATGAACCATGCCATATCCCCCCAGATTCGGCTCTGCGGCCATTCATAGCCTTCGTTATGCTGACGACACTGTCATTTTTCACCGTACAGCTATGGTGTTACAGCATTCTCTGGGTGCACTAACTGTCTATGCGAGGGGAAATGGCCTTAAGGTAAATGTCATCAAGACAAAAATCATGACTATCGGGAAGCAAGCATATGGTGCCTTGATGTTTGTCTGGGAACTAGATGGCCAGCCCCTTGGACAAGTTGCTGAATATAAATACTTGGGCATGACAGTTAAGGCTTCGAAAGACCAGTCCCATATGGGAGAGATGATCTTCAGCAAGGCCTCGACTAAATGGCTTGCTCTTAAGAGTATTGCCAATAGGCTGGGTGGGGGTGCGGGGGGGGGGTCTATTGTAGCCAAGCTGAATGTTTACGAGCAATCAATTATACTCGGGATAATGTATGCCCTGGAGGTACTCTCGGAGAGATCTGTGGGATGGCTGGAATGGTTAGAGGCGAAAGTACTTTGCTCTTTGTTGGGCCTACCTTGTTCAGTTCCATTGCAGGCAGTTAGGCTCGAAACTTCGATAACAGTCATTGACTTCTTTGTGGAAACTTGCCGTTTGTAGGCTGTGAGCCAAGATTAGCTTGGGAGCCTTTAATGAGCTAAACCTCTTGAACCTTACAGTAGAACATTCACAGAGGTTGACCAGGAGTATGTTGTTTCGGGGGTTGGAGAAAACTGTATCGTTGAATTTCTCGGTTATTGGACTGAGTGCTGTCCCTAAGTCAGTGACTGAATTCCATCTAGCTAAAATTGAGGATAAGACGCGAGATTATGATCGTGCTTTGGCTACTGATCAATTGGCTTTACGACCTAGATGTGTACAATATACCCCCTGCCTGGGGACTGCCCTTGTAGCTATCTTACCAAATATCGCTCTCCTGGACTGATTGATTTTGTACTTTACTTAAGGTTCAACATTTTACCGTTTTTGGCTCATACTGGGCTTGGGCAGGAATGCCCCGAGAGATGAGAAAATGTAGGTTATACAGAGAATCAATTGAGACCGTTCGGCTTTCTTGACCCAATGTTCTAGACTACAATCTATGTATGATAAGGGGTATGCTAAATATCGAAATGTAAGATCTGACCAATTCTGGAGCCTTCTGTATGGGGCGGAATCCCTTGTTTTTACTGATGGGGTGTTTCACATTTTAAAAATGTGAAAACCAGATTGTGATTGAGCATCCATGTTGCTGTTGTTTCTTTTATGCATAATGTATACAATGTATTGTTTGGTAGTGTTATTCTGTATGTGAAATATGTATTTTTATAAATGTTTTCCATTTTAATGCATTTATGTAGTGAGAAAGGTTAATTTAACCATATGCACTTAATTAAAAAAAATCATAAAAATAAAAACAAATGAGCTGGCCCCGCTGATTCTGTTATCGTAGGAGGCAGCTTTGAAGTTTTGGAAGTGGAGGCAACGAAGGAGGTATTCTTGGGGGTGGGGCATTTCTTGTGGCGGTGTCCTTTAGCTCTTTTCTGCCTGCACAGGAGAACTAAATCATCTGAGAACCAGATATTTGTGGGTTGGATTGGTTTCAGGGATTTGTTTTTTAGGGGGGCATGTTGTTTTATCATGGTTGAGGCTAGCATGGTAGTGGTTAGCAAGAGCCGCAGAGCTAGAGCAGTTAGGAGGTTGTGCCTCGATGAGAAGGATTAGAGTGGGTTTGCGTATATCATGGGTAGGCTTACTAGTGTTTCTCGCTAAAATTTGGATAGGTTGAGGACTTGGCTTATTTTCAGGGTTTGAGTGGTGCAATTTAAATTCAATCAGATGGTGATCGGACCATGGGACTGGGCTGATGAGAGATGTGTCATTGGATGTGTTGGTGGTGAGTATCCAGTCAAGGGTACGCCCTTTCATGTGAGTAGGAGCAGTGATTAGGTGGTAAAAAATTCATGTTGTGGAAGGCTTGGATCGTGCTGGTAGCTTTGTGGTCAGCGGGGTTGTTGAATCCTAGATTAAAGTCACCCAAAATTATGCATGTGCTGATTGGTTTGAGGAATAGTGTGATGAGGAGGAGGATTTAAGAATCGGGAGAATTGGACGCATTCAGGTGTCAATAGACCAGGAGAAAGGAGAAGGATGTTTGGGAGTTTGTATTTAGTTTAAAAAGTAATTTTTCATAACCCTTAGTGGGTGGTAATAGCAGGGTATGGATCTGTAGGTCTGATTTGTAGGTAACTGTGACTCCACCTCCGATATCATTGGTACGGTCGGCTCTGTGGGTCAGGTAATTGGGGGGGGTGGCTAAGATGAGCATAGGGTCCGAGGCACTGTGTTGCCATGATTCAGAAATGACTAGTAAGTCAATTTGTTTATCGGTGTTGAGGTCATGGGCTTCAATAGCGTGGGCACCCAGGGATCTAATGTTAATAAGGGCACAGTTTTAGGGTTGGTTCTGGACGGTGGGAGAGAGGGGCATGACTGGACGACACGTAGTAGAGGAGGGGGAGTACAGGGGGTGGAGTTTGCGAGGTCCAGCTGGACAGTCTGCTCAGTCTAAGGTTGGGAGAAATGGGGTAGGATAGTGTGAGAAACCTGAAGGTGTCGCACCTGCTAGTCCCCGGGGATCTGTCATCCAGGGGGCCAGGACACAGCCATCGCTTTTAGATCCAGTTCCTGGAGGTGGACCAGTGCGGGAGGATCACCTGGGTGAGGGGCTTCGGGGAGTGAGAGTGGGACACTGGGTGGCGAGACGCAGTATCCCCTTCCCTGTAACACCATTACCCCATCCTACCAGGTAGGATACTTAGGAACTCTACACCCCCGTCCCCACTTTCACAACACAAACACCTTCTTACAGACAGCTCGCTATGAGCGAAAACGGACAAACACCCAAGCCATATACATGATATATCCCAATAGAATGGTCAGGCAATTACTGACCATCACGCACACCTGAATTCCATTACACTTCCCCACACGGATAAAAGGCAGAGCACGAAAGCACACTTTGAGTGAGGCAAAACACACAAGGAAGCAGCAGTTCCAAGATGGCAGTTTAACACGAGAAAGACAGCGAAACAGAAGGGAATTGCAAGGAGGGAAGGGAAGTGCCCTTGACATTTTCGACAATGAACCATTACTTTAACGAAACCTCAAGAATAGAAAGCATAAAACCAGGAAACCAAGCTGAAGAATCCTGATTTGTATGTCGGATATACGCGGGGCTCTCCCGCGTCATTAATTAAGGCGGGGAGAATTGCCAGCTGCCGTAGCACTGTCCTTGGCTCCAACAACAAAGCAGCGCCAGTGAAATAAACACAGTCGACGAGTTGGGGTGACCGATACCAGACCGGTCTATGTTGAAGCCAAGGTTGTAACCAGCAACATTGCATGGTGAGCGCTGAAGCGTATAGTGTATGAAATGTATGTGATAACCCAAACCGAGAAGATTATTGGCATGGCTATATGAAAGCGAGATCCCCAGGCCAACAATCAGAGAGATACGGAGAGAGGGAGGACTAATATCAGATACCCAAGAAGGTGTGAATGAAGGGTTTCTGGAATACTATAAGCAACTGTATAGTGACACTGTGCGGAGGAATGAGTAGAAAATAGCAGAAACCTTGGAGGAAATTGGCCTAAAGAAAATAAGCGCCGAAGAACGAGAAAATCTAGAAGCCCCGATAACACTAGAAGAATTAGAGGCGGTGGTGGAGCAGCTACCAACTGGCAAGACTCCAGGCACAGATGGTCTCCCTAGTGAATTCTACAAAACGTATAAAATGAAGTGCTCCCTCCATTGTTGTCAATGCTAAATGAAGCTTACGAGGTGGGAACACTGCCGGAATCCCTCAGAAAAGCGATCATCATCCCACTCCTCAAACCTAACAAGCCAGGCACAGACTGTGGATCGTACAGACCGTTTTTGATACTGAACCAGGACAGCAAAATCCTCACGGCAGTGCTGGCAAACAGGATGAAAAGGCTTATTAGTAGATTGATGCACCCCGATCAGACTGGATATGTCCCACACAGAAGCATATCCAATAATCTTAGAAGGCTACACCACGTCATAGAACAGTCCGAGGGAGCCTCAGGTGAATTAGCTATAGTGTCATTAGATGCAGTTAAGGCCTTCGACTCGGTCAAATGGCCATGGCTGTTGGCAACCCTGAAAGAAAATGGGATGGGATCAGGGTACCTGAAATGGGTGGAATTATTATATAGCGCACCATTAGCCAGAGTTAGAACGGGAACGGTCATTTCAGAAAGATGACAGCTTAGTAGAGGCACTAGACAGGGATGCCCTTGGTCCCCAATGTTGTACATCCTAGCATTAGAACCGCTGGCGATATACCTGAGGCAACAATATGAGGAAGTAGAGATCCATACAAAGGGGGGACCGCACCTAATATTGCTGTATGCAGACGTTATGTTGCTATACCTGAGGTACCCAGAAGAAAACTTGCAATATATCCTTGAGGTACTAGAGCGATTCGCATCACTCTCGGGTATCGCGGTAAACCCTAAAAAGTCCTGCATATTCCCCCTAGGATGATATAAAGGGCTACCACACGACCAGCTACCAGTACTGCCTATACCCTGGGCGACAGATGCCTCAGATACTTGGGAATTGACATCTACCACACAATAGAGGCAGAACATACAAATAACACTGTAAAAGCGCTAACGAAGGTTGCTAATAGTATGAAGTTCTGGACTAAACTCCCCCTAGCCATGATGGGGAGAGGGGCACTACTGAAGATGGTGGTATTGCCCAGATTACTGCACCTCTTTGGGAACATACCGTACGCCATACCAAGGCGCTTCTTCGCTAAACTCCAAGGCATATGCAGAGAATTTCTATGGGCTAATACAAGGAATAGGATAGCCCTATGGAAATTGCAAGAGGCACATTAATCTGCCCAACTTTGAGATTTATCACCTGGCCAGCCAATTGAGATACGTAGCTGAATGGCTAGCTGAAGACTCTACAGCAGAGTGCAGGTTGTTGGGACACGAATGTGCCCCGTACTTCCTGAAAGAATGGATCTGGCTTCCTAAACGTGAGTTGGAGAAGAGCTCAGGTATGCTGGTACTAGGATGGCAAGTATGGTGTAAAATGTGCCAGTGCATACACAATCCGACACTGTACTCCCCCCGCAAGTGCCGTTAGTGGCACTTACTGGAGGAGACACCCAACTATGGAAAACGATCCGTAAACACTGGGAGCCGGTAGGGATTGTAATGACAGGCGATAAATGGCAAGAGGTGGGCGATAAAGGGATTTGATGGGCTGGTAGAGGAAACGGGTTTACATCTGGGACAACATATAACTTACAACAGAAAGCATGGAAAGTAAAGGAGACATGGTCTGAAATAACCTTAGTGGAGCACACTGTATGATATCTAAAAGGTGGACATGAGGTTTCCCGGATATATGAACTACTGATGTCAAGAGTGGGAAAGGAGGTGGCAGAGCTGAGACGGGAATGGGAGGAGGAAGCTGGAGAACCAATGATGGGTGGGCTATGGGAAAGGGTGCAGGGGTATCACAAAAAAAGTGTCCAGAAATCTGAGGCGACAACAAATACAACTTTATATAACCCACAGAGCATACATGACCCCCCTGAGAATTTCACGATTTAAAGGCGCGGAACCACAAAAATTTCCCAAATGTGGGGAGAAGAATGCTGGGCTGACACAAATGTTCTGGGCGTGCCCTGAGATGAGAAGGTATTGGGGAGAAGTGGCCCACAGATTGAACGAGAGTGAGATTAACCTGAATATAATCTTGGTATGGGCATGTATGGTGGGATGCTTCCCCAGGCCGCGCCAATCGAAACATGTCAACAAACTCAAAGACCTGGTTTACATATTGGCCAAGCGCAGGATAGCCATGGGGTGGAAAGCACCTAATAGACCCTAGGCGGAGGCCTGGTGGGCTGATCTCCGTAAATGGTCAGAAACCGGAAACAGTTGTGGAGTGAGGCGGCTAACAAAGGGGGAGAGGAAGAGGCAGAAGCTCTAACGGCCTGGAAACACTTAGTGGCCACACTCTGGGGTCCTATCCAAGGGTGCTCGAGCAAAGGATCCCCCAAGGACACTGATGAGGAAATACCTCTGATGAACAAAGAGCAAGGGGATGGAGCAGGGTAGGCTTGTTGGGGGGAGGGATAGAGGAAACAGTAGTCATCAAGCATATGTCCGCATCATGCAAGATAATACAAAGTACTGTGGGAGTGTTGGTTTATTGTTGATTGTTAAATGTAATGTTTATTTTGAAAACAATAAAAACTGTTTTTAAAAAAAAAAAAAAGTATGTGATGACCAATGCGAGTAAAATTGAACAGATGAGTGATTGAACTTTGAAACCAAGATACAATAACTTTGACAGATTGGTCCGGCACCGCATGTGTGCTCATTTGAAGGTCTCTGTAAGGTATCCAAGTGAGAGGTGGCAAAAGCGAAAGAGTAGCAAAGGATTGTGAATCGAAGTGGTCCTGCAACGGGTCAAGCAAAATCCTGTGCACAATCGAAAGTCTTCGATATTGATACTGGTAAGAAGGTTGATAACAAAGAAGATAAAAGTTGGTCCGAGCCCGAACTAGGGAGATCAATTGAAAGCTTTGGGTTATTTGTGTTAAAGTGAATTAACATTGGTCCGAGCCCGGCAGAGGGAGACTGATTGACCATTGGGTTGAAACGGATCTGAGCCCAGCTGAGGGGGATCCGGGGTGAACCGTGAATCACCCGAGAAATTGGAGACATGAAAATCCTACGAACATTGTGTTAAAGGGGATCTGAGCCCGGCTGGGGGGGATCCGAGGTGAATAGTGAATCACCTGAGAAATTGAGAATGTGTGATATCCCAAGAGGAAAGGAATTTATCGTTTGTTTGTCGCACCAGCCCCTCTGAAAGAAGAAACTTTGAAAGGCAAAGAGACTTGGGCACGGAAGGCCCTGATGTTAATGTTTCAATTGCACCTTCGTGCCAGAGAAGCCAGAGACTCTGCTAAGCTTGAGTGTGCCGCCTTATCCTATGATGAAAACTTGGGAAGGGAGGCCAATGGCCTGCAAATCCTGACATATAATTTCTTGAACACTTTTTCTTTGACATAACTTTGTTTCCCACACTATTTGTGTTTAGAGGTACGGATTGGCAATAGGTTTTTTGGTATAGGCCCTTTTGCTTTCATCAACACCACTAGGATTGCATTCTTAATATTTGATGGTCGTAGCTTGCTCCCATCTTTAGATTTAGGATTAGATAGGCATTTTTCAAACCCTTTCTGAAGTTCAGTAAACACCGTTGAACTGTGGTCAATTGTGTCTGTCTTACTGTTGATAGCATGCCTTCCTTACAATAGCAGATGGAGGTTGGGGGTGGCCGGATGTCCTGGTGCGCAGGTTGAGTATTTGTTGAACTCCTGGGGGGAGGGGGATAGTGATATACTGATAGCTCAAGGGGGTACAAGGCTTATATGGGTCGGAGCTGGTAACAGGGTAACTGTACGGTTCGGTAGTGCAGGTGGCTGCACACGCATGGGCTTGGGTTGCACAGGTGGCTGGGCACTAGGAGAAACCTGAGGGCATTCTCTGGAGTAGACCTTGAAAATCCCTTATTCAGGTGGCCAGGGAAGGGCTGGTGCTCTCAGATCCCAACCCTGGGGTGGATGAGCGAGGGAGGATCACCGGGGTAGGGGAGCTCGGGGGAATGACCCAGGTGAGATGCTGTATTCCATCAGGGAAGAGGACAAGGAGGACAAAGTCCTGGAGGCCTTTGTAGGCTATTCCAAATTAAACCCCTCCCCCATAGTCATTCTCCCTTATCAAAATCCAACCACCCCTCCTTGTCTGTGAAACCAATAAGGAATCTTAACAACGTTACCGTGGATGACTGCATCTCCCAGAGTCCCTATTTTCCAGTTACATACCCGAGTACTCCCAGTCATTCTTCTCCCCGTCCCTCTGATTATCATTTTTCGAACTCCCAGTCGACTGTGACAAAACACTATAGTTTCCACAATACCTCCTACTCATTTCTTAAACCCTACAAAACCCACCCTTCTGAGCTCACCCCAACCCCTAGGACGAGGGATATCATTTCTTATGACTCTTTTTTCCCCCATACTGCCCAGCAGGATATTTAGAAACTATACTCCCCCCCCCCTTTCCTACATGAAGACTTTCTCACACTGTGACAGACAACAGACTAACAACAAATCCGTTAACCTGACATGTCCCAATAGAAGGGTCATGTAGAGTCAGTCAAGTTCCAATAATTCCACACACCTGACGGCCCTTTCTCTTACCCACAGGGATAAAAGGCGCAGCACGAAAGCACACTTCGTGTAAGGCCAACCGCACGAGGCAGCAGCTATTCCGAACCAGCAGTTCAAACGGAGAAGAAAAGTGGCAAGACCCGAAAGGACGACAGTGCCCTTGCCCTTTTCAAACCAGACCCACAAAGCCTCCGTGAAAGAAATCATAAGACCGGGATTTATAGCTGGTGTGCGGCATAGCGGATGTCAACGGTATATGGGGGCCTCCAGCGCTGATACCCCAGGCACGGAGGCACGCTGGCTACCGTGTTACCGTCCTTGACAGCAGAGACAAGAAATGCCAGGGAGTTCAACACAGCCAGTGAGTCAGAGAGAGCTGATAGTAAGTCGGACTGTGTTGACCTGAAGGTTGTAATCTGCAACATATTATGAACGCAAGGACTAATGAACAAAGACCTTGTGTGCGAGTTGAACTTTAAAGAAAACCCAGTTGAGTTCCAGGTGCAGAGTAGTCCAACGCTACGTGGGCACTCATTCGAAAGACTCTGATCGGGACCTGTTTGTTGAAACTGCATATACCAAGAGGCCTTAGGAGAGGCTAGTGTAAAGTGTCAAAGTGGTCCTACAAGGTTTGAGCAAAGCCCCTCGGACCATCGAAAGTATTTGACACATTGAGATGCAAAAGAAACTGCGTTGATAGAATTGTGTGTAGCCTGACTGGGGCCTGAGACCCGGTTTTAGGTAAGAGAATGAACCTAAGGAGTCTAAAGAGATTGTATTGAGATTGTGGCACGTGTGAACCCAACAGAGGGATGCCAAGAGAAAGCTAGGGGAAGGGAACCCCACTTTCTGATGAGATGAGCAAATCATGAACTGTATCAGAACATCATGAACTGTGTTAGAATGGCAATGTGAACCTGACAGAGGGCTACCAAGGGGAAAACTAACGAGAGTAAATCCTGTACTGTGATAAAACAAGTTGAACTGTGTATCTGGAAAATGTGAACATGGCTGAGGGATGCCTGCGATTCGGGGGTGAAGCATAAAACACCGAAGAACTTTGTGCTGACAAGATTGAACCCGACCAACGGATGTCCACAGTGAATGATTGTTGAACTGGTGATTGAAAGGTCATAGTGAACCCGATGGAGGGGGCGGCCAATACTGAGAAAAGGATCGAAGCCTGGCATAGGGTAATCGCCCAACGTGGAAGATTTATTGAAGGAACTTTGTTGTTTTGTTGACTGTGGTACATCTGGTCCTCTGAGGCAAGAGACCTGGTGTGAAAGAGACTTCGCCACAGAAGACTCTGATATTTTGGAAACTAACTGTAACCTTGTGCTGAAGAGGCCTAGGAGTTTGCTGTGCTCAGGTGTCCTGCCTTGTCCCATGCTAAAAACACGGGGAAGGGAGACCCCAGCCATACCATCCTGACTTATCATTTTTGAGAACACTTCTTTCTTTTCTTGTGAACATTATCCCACACTATTTTGTAATTTAGCGGTAAGGAGTGGCAATAGGTCTTTTTAGTATAGGCCCTTTTTCTTTGATACAACACCACTAGGACTGCCTCATTATTATTTAATGGTAATAGCTTGCTCTTATCTTAGATTTAGATTAGACGTTTATCTCAACCCTTGTTACAGTTTAACCCTTGAACTGTGATCACTTGTGTCTGTCTTTACTGTTGCCACCATGAGTTCCTTACAGCACACATAGGCTTGGTAGAGCAGGTGGCAGGGCAGTCATGGGCTTGGGTAGAGCAGGAATCAGGGCACACATTGTCTTGGGTAGTGCAGGTGGCAGGGCACACATAGGCTTTTGTTGTGCAGATGGCAGGGCACTCATGGGGTTGGGTATGGGCTTGGGTAGTGCCGGGCAGACATGGGCTTGGGAAGCGCAGGTGGTAAGGCAATACCTTGAGGTTGTGGAGAGGAGAGAGGCCGTATCCTGGATGATTGAGCAAAGCACAATGGGTAAAGTCGGGATATGGCAGGAGGTAGGTGTTGTAAGGTGTGACAGAGGGGAGCCGGGGGCTCTGCATGGTAGATAGCAGTGGCTGTGGTGGGTAGAAAGCTGATGGTGGCACTGTAGACGTGGGGTAAGCTGTTTCTGGGGGCGGAGTGGAATTTTATGTCTACACTGAGTGCAGGAGGAGCGCACATGGTGGTTATAAGGGGTGATATACGGGTCACTTTGTAATGAGGGGAGGCATATATAGGGTTGTCATTAGGGAAAGCAAGTAAGGAAGAGTCATACTGTTGGGCCCACAGGGCAATAACGTCATTTGGCAGAGCATACATCACAGTTGGAACAACTTCAGGTGCAAAGGGAGTTGATTTTTCAATTACAGTCGCGCATGTGGCAGTGTCATGCTGTTTGGCGCACAGTGCAATAGCATTATCAAGCAGAGCATGCATCATAGTTGTAATTGCTATAGTTGCAGTCGATTTGTTTCAGTGATAGTTCCATTTGTGTTAATGTCAGGCTGAAGGGCACACGCGGCATCAGCATCAGTCAGTAGGATAGACATCAAGGTTGTGGATGCATCAGGCACGTTAGGTGCACCAAATGTAATGTACAGGCAATAGGGATTAGGTAACGGATCAAGCATGATTTTCATTAGAGATGAGATGGGGGGGGGGGTGTGATTTAAAGGCAGTGAGGGTGGTATCGGTGGCGGATGGATCGACGGGGGAGGAGAGTTGAGTGCCTAAAAGCTGTACAGAACTGCTTTCTGTGGCGTGATCTTGAGGTGCATCGCTGGGTGCACACGGCTCTGTTGTGAGGGGCTTGGTAAGGGTGGGTAGTGTAGAGGGCTCGGGTAATTGCTGCAGCGAGGGGCTGTGCAAGGCCTGTGGGGGATCTGTGTAAGGCCTGTGGGGGCTCTGTGTAAGGCCTGTGGGGGCTCTGTGTAAGGCCTGGGGGGAGGGAGGAGCTCAGTGAGAGAGGCGGTAAGGAAGCTGGTAAGAGTGAAGCAAATTGACTGGGTGCATTTGGTTCAGCAGAGGCATGATTAGCAAAGGGGGGATTCTTGGTAGGGGGATTGCCTGACTTACCTGTGCCGGGGACCGTAGTACGGCCGTCACATGGTAGATGAGGTGTGGGGGACCGTAGTGCTATGCAGGCATTGGGGGCAGAGTTTTGTGCCCTGGCCTCCAGGCCCAGACAGGATCCAGCCTTTCTTCTGAGCCTTCCTGCATTAGGCCTGCCGGCTGTGAATGGAGCCCGCTAATAGGCTTTTGCCCGGCCAATCAGGTCGCAGCAGAGGCGGGATGAGTGAGGGGGCTCTGGATGCTGAAGAGCTGTTGTGTGGGAGGGCGGCGGCCATCTTCTCGGTTTTGGCTGGTAGTCCGATCAAGGCCAAGGTGAAGGTGGAAATCTGTAGTTCGTTTAGGCAAGGGGATGGGGATCCTGTTTCTTTTGCAAACTGCTTAATAATAAAAGTAGTTGCATCATACAAATTTAGAAGATTTTTTCTGCAGTGGTCAACACGCTAGCACTGCTAAACCTCTCTCCATCGCTAGAGACCCATCCGGGTCTTAGCTAGTTGCAGTTTTGAATTTTGTAGGTGAATGTGTTTTGCTTGTTTTATATTGTTGTTTTTTTAATGTTTTTTTTTATTTTGTAGGCAAAATGTGTAGGTTAATTTTCTCTGATGCTCTTTTTTGATTGTCCTCGTTTTTATTTCAGTTTTGAATCTTATAGTTGAATTTTCTCAGCAGCTTCTGCTTTTTTTCTATTTCCCCTCTTGTTCTTTTTCTTTTTTTTTTGTTTTGAAAGTTTATAGGTACATTTTGTAGGCCTTTTAGTATGTTTTGTGTTGTGCATTTAAGTGTTCCACCATCTAGGATTGGGTCTTAAACTAGCTGAGTTTCCTCTTTTCAAAATGATGATCTACATGGAAAAGCAGGATTGACAAAACAGACTAAGTAGGAGCACTTGCAGCTTAGCACTGTTGCATAATCATTACTTCAAGTCCGGTTTGAACCAGTTTGCACTATGAATGATCTTCTAGCAGATACTTTAAGGTCATTTCAGCAGCTTGCTTGCAGCTATATGTACCACTGTGAGGTGTTTATGCTTCTTGGTGGTAATTGGATGCAAGGAGAGATCCACTACCCGAGATGGTGCCTTTCTGAGATTTGTCATTTCTCCATGTTCCAACCAACCGGGCACACTATTGACGCATAGCTCACATTCTTTCATTGCTTTGGCAGTGTGATTGATCAGAAGGAGGACATTGATTCTTTACAGACATTTCAAGGATGTTTTATTGAAGAACAAAAATATAATGCCTATCTCTCCCTATCTCTATGCCGGTCCCTACCTACAAAACGAACTAGGGTGCTTGTCAGTCTTATGTCAATGTCCAAAAGGATGACTCCATTCTCCTGGATTTTTCCTCTGATAGGTTTCTTTCTTTTATTACTTCTCTTAATGATATTTTCAAATAGTCTCTTGTGACCTCTTTAACCAGTTCCTTTAATTCCTCTAAGCCTTTTTGAGACTCTTGTTCTTTCTCAGGTTTGAGTTTCTTGAATCTTGAGCAACTATTATAATCGTATAGGATGGCTTTCCTCCTTTCCCAGTGAATAGTTCTACAATCCTTTCTCTTTAGTTCATATTCTTTTACTCGGTTCATCATATTCCTTGTCTTCTGTTACTTGAGCTTTTAAAGGATACCTCACTTTGCCATTTTCTTCAGACGTTGTTCTCTCACTCTTAATCTTTCATGCAACTCTGTTTGCATACTGACTTCACTTGTCATCCTTATTCCATTCTCTTACTTTCTCATATACGCGACTGGGACAAGTATGAGCAGTTATTTGATCTATCTGACTGGGACGAGTATGAATAGTCCCATAACAGCTCCCTGTTACTTGGACTTGACTGGGATAACGTCACCGGGGCCTTGGCATCCTCCGGGTCCGCTGCTGTTCTCTTTCTTTCTCTCGCCTCGGTCTAGCGTTCCAGGCTCCGTTTCCTTTGTCATGGAGGAATGGCAGCTTCGCCGGTAAGTGGCTGCTCGGCGGTCGGGCCGTCGAGTTGTCAAAGCATAGTTTGGGGAACCACTGTACCACCACGTGATATCCGTGGTCACACCACCACCATGACCCTCTCTCTTGTTCATTCCAGAAGAGCACACCGCATCCCGTACCCTGTTCTCAGCTGCATAGTTTTCAAAGTCACAAGTTTTCTTTGTTGGGTGAGTCTCAGCCCCCTCTCAGGTGTTGGGTCCCCGTCTGGCATCCCTTGATATGTTTAAAACACCATAAAAAAGGCACATAAACTGATAGCTATATTTCTGATATATTTTCTGATGGAAAACATAGCATCATCTGCCATTTGTATAGAGCCTTTCCCCATTGGTATGGTCCCAAAGGGCAGTAGGTTGAACACCCTGGTGGACCGAAAGTCCAGGTATAACAAATTTGTCGGAGCAGTTTAGAATACGTGTGTGCATTTTAGCCAAAGCCGAGATGGGTAGGGGTGGCCAGGTCCCTACTAGCTACTCATATCGAGCTGCCAAGTGGATGGGTGCTATGAGGTTGACAAGAGAGAGTGAGAAAGTAGTAGATTCTTTATGCGTCCAGCTAGACCGAATTTATGTCGTGGGGGATAGCTGCATTCTAATGGCAGAGGTGTTCAGTAATATATTGTTGGAATGGAGTATGGTTGCAGATGTGTGGGGGTATGTATCCTTGCCTTCGGCTATCTTCCATAAGCATGGAGTGTAATATGTACCATTCTGCTGTTGCTGGCTTTTTGGTTTTGTAGATGCAGCATGAACTGTAAAGTTTAACGAGCAGTGGTGAACTTCAAAGTCTCGCTAACATGGGGCAGAGTGGCTAATTCAGATGCCCAGCTAAAATAGAACAAGCAAATGCCTAACTTAAAAATCTTGATATCTTTGTGCACAGTGGCTACTTCAGCTATACAGCTGAAACTTGACAAGCAGTAGCTAGTTTGAAAGTCTTGCTTGAACTATATGTGAAGTTGATGAGCTCCTGATGATGGATTCTATACCTATTGAATTATTCATGTTTGATTTAATCAAAGAGGATTACGAAGCTAGTATTTCGAAAAAAATGGTTCACATTTACTCCTACGTCCCGTCCTCTTTCCTCCATACTTATGGGGGACATTCTGTCCTGTGGGACGGGACCGGAGCACTTTGTAAAAAGCATCACATTTTTAAAAAATGTGTCATCCTTCTCTTTTTACGCGGGGTACCGCACGTGACCCTAACTCTGCCCTCCTTAGCTCCACCCAGCGCATCGGCCATCTGTTCTTTTCTACGCGCGGTCAGGACTGGACTCACTTGCATCTTTGGAAGATTTTTTCCTTCCAGTGCCCTTCTCTCCTGCTCCGGTTTGGCGGTCGCGTAGTAGTCTGTCTATGCCGGTTCATTTAGAATTTCCTTCTTGTTCTTCTTGCGAGGGACGCTTCACTAGGGCGGATCACCATCCTCTTTGTTTAGAGTGTTTGGGTCTGCATCATCGGTAGGACTCTGTGGTTCCCTCTCGGTCCAGGCACTTCAACGTTGTCTGGAGTGGTGGAAGGAGGTGTTTCAGCACATTCCTCCTCCGCATTTTCAGAGTTTCATCGATGAGAAGAAGAGACGCCCGGTAAGTTCTTTAGTTTTTAGGGCACCCCGGCCGGGGGACTCCTTCCCGGTGTCTTCCCGGTCCGGGAGGGGCTTCATAAATTCTATTACCGGGGTTCCCCCTGAGGTGCCTTACAGGCCTAAAAAAGATACCTGAGTTTTCTCAGAGGGCTTCCGTAAGGGGCCTGCCAACACCAGATTACAATCCGAGGCCCCACCTGTGGGTGCTAATCGATGGCCTAGTTCTACTGAGGCAGTGGGTACCGGAGCTTGCTTCGAGGTCTCCTTGGCTGGAGCTTCCCATACACACACCCGGGTTTGCCCTGAGGCCTCTGTAGATGCTTTCTGTACCGAACCAAGGTTCAAGGCCCCTCTTGAGGGAGCTGTTACCGGACTTTGTTCCGAGGTTCCTCTTTCTGGACAGAACTAAGAGACCTGTCAAGGTCTTGTCTGTGAGGTCAATTCCTCGACGTTCCCGTCTTTGCAGTTATACCGGTACTGTTGAGGGGGCACAGAGGGAGGTCGCTGACCGTAATTCCTCTGTTTCCGGCTCTGCTGAGGTTCTTCTTCTAGAGGCTAATTTGGCTAATAGTATGTCTCAGAAACATCCTAGGCCACACAGTACCGGCTCTGCCGAGGTTCCTTGTGTCAAGGCTAAAGTCAAGGCCCCTGACCCGTCTGTGGAGATTCCTGCCTCACTCACACATGTGACACAGTTCTCCTCAGACACTGACAAAAAGGCGCCAGTTCCCGCGCGAACTACGGTGACCATTTTGGATTCCTCACTTAAACCTATGCCATCAGCATCGGGTGCTGGGTGCGTGTTTTCAGGTGAACATCGACTTCCTGGTGCGAATCCTTTTTGTCCAGTTTATGGCTGGAATGCTCTTTTGCCATTACCGCACTTGGTCTCGCTGCCTGCTACATCTACCCTTTGATCTATGTTAATCCGACTGGAGGAGGCCCTTCTTGGCAGCTCTCTCCCTTACAGCCTTGGAATTACCCCTCTCATAAGTGGCCTCTCTCCACCCCAATGTCTAAGCCTTCGGCGTAGGATCCCCTTTTCCGAAAATTTCAGTGGCTCATGCAATCTGACCCCATGAAGGAGTATTTCACAGGTCTTTTTAGGGAAATCTGCCCTCCAGCGCCTGCTCCTGTGCCGACGGTTCCAGACGTAGCACTGGTTGTCCCGGCAGCTGTTCCACCTCTACCGATTGGCCCACCTCCAGCCCTTCCACCCCTGCCTCCCTTGTCTGCAATAGACAAGTCTTCAGCAGAGCCAGATGTGACGCAGGTCGATCCCCCTGCATGTCATCCGACACGTCCGGATCAGGATAGCGAGGACCAGCCCCGTTCTGTTAGAGCGCTCCATGACCGGGTTCTGGACATGGTGTCTCTTCTGGATGTACCAGAATCTGAGGTACCCGCTCCTCAAGAGGGGGTGCTTTCTGGGGCGTTCACCTTGTCTCCTCAGGAGCATACTGGCTTGTTCCTCCAGAGGGACATTTTGGCCGTGGTCCACAAGGTCTGGGATAAACCACACTCTGGACTTCACATTAACAAGAGGATTGAAGCTCGTTATAGGCTTCACACTTCGGAAGAGGTAGCCTTAGCATCTTACCCCCTCCCTTGCTCCACAGTGGTGGCGGCTGCCATGTTACAATCCAGACCGGCTTCCGCGTCTTCTACAGTGGCAGCCGAGGTTCTGGCCAAGGGGGACAAGTTGCTTGACTCCTTGGGAAGAAATACCTTTGCTAATTCGGCCCTGCAGTTGGGCCAGGCGAACGCATAGCTCGTTTTAGCGGCGGCAAATATGAAAATGTGGAAAGGTCTATCTGAATCTGTAAAGTTCATTCCTGCGGACAAGCTGGATGATTTTAAGGGTGGCTTGTCGGATGCCAGAGTTCTGGCACAGGATATGCTCGAGGCCGTGGCTCATCATGTTGACACCTCTGCTTGGGGCCTCCTGCTTGGCGTTGACACCTCTCGTCAGGCTTGGCTTCATGCCACAACGTTCTCTAAGGAGGTCCAGGATAAGGTTCTGGACCTGCCTTTTGACGGCAAATAACTGTTCCATTCTTCAACGGATGTGGAGTTGACTAAGAATAAAGACAGTACTCAAACAGCCAAGTCCCTGTCCGTGTTGGTGAAGCCGCCGTTCAAAGCTCAAAGAACGTCATCTCAGCCTCGGTCCTCCTCTGGTTTTCGAGAGTTTCTGGATCGGAGGATACGTAGGGTCGATCCTCCATCTGGGAACTCTCGTCGGAAATGGCAGCGAAGCCGGTTTTTCTCTCGGTCTTCTGCCTCCTCTTCAGGATCAAGCGGTCTCTCCACCGAGAAGTCCGCTAAATGATGTTTTTCAGCACTCACACGAGACCCTGGTGAGAGGACGCATTGCGTCTCACTAAGAGGCGTGGCAGATCATCACTGTGGATCGGTGGGTCTTGTCCATTGCTCGGGCGGGCTTTCGCTTGCCCCTTCCCCCTACGCCACCCATCAATTCTCCCTTCCAGCAGTCAGGGACGCCCTCCCTCAGAGCCGAAGTCCAGAAGCTTCTGGATCTCAAGGCGGTGGAACCTGTTTCCCTGGGGGAGCGTGGGAAGGGCTCCTACCCCTGTCTGTTCACGGTGCCCAAACCCAACCAGGCTGGCCTGCCACCATCCTAGACCTTTCCCAGTTCAACCTTTCTCTTCCCCAAGAGAAATTCAAGATCATCACGCCCGGTCAGATAAAGTCCTCTTTACAGAAGGGCGATTGGCTCAGCGTGGTGGACCTTCAGGATGCGTATATGCGTATCCTCATTTGGAGTCCGCATCGGAAATACCTGCGGTTTTCCATGGGGGAGGAGCATTTCCAGTTTTGTGTGCTCCCGTTTGGTTTCAGCTCAGCACTGCGTGTCTTTATGTAGATGATGTCGGTCATCGCAGCTTTTTTTCCGGCTACAGGGTATCCATGTGTATCCGTATTTGGACGACTGGCTGCTGCGCAGTCCTTGTCCATTGAAAGCCTCGAGCAACCTTCAGTCTCTCCTCCAGCTCCTGTTCCACCTTCGGCTATCTGTGGATTGGCAGAAATCCTCCATGACGGTCTCGCAGGACTTGATTTTCCTAGGTTTTCATTGGAACACAATCAATTGCAGAGTGTACCTGACTGGGGACAGAATGGCGGATCTGTTGACCACGTGTCAGGTGTTTATGCAGTCGGAGAGCATGTCGTCCTGGTGGTTCCAGAGGCTTCTGGGCCTCATGCCTTTTGCATGCTGGCTCTTCCTCTTGCTCGTCTCAAGATGAGGCGGACGCAGATGGCTCTTCGGAGTTCCTGGATTCAAGCAGTGGATCCAGATTCCAAAATGATACTGGTTCCACCTTTCATGAGGACGGACCACTTGTGGTGGTCGTCTGTCAGCAATCTGTCAGTGGGTGCTCTTTTCCAGGACCCTTGCCCACTGTTGACTGTCACGACGGATTCCTCCCTTCTGGGTTGGGGTGCGACGTTGGATCATTTCCAGGTTTTTGATCTTTGGTCGCCGCAGGACAGACAGCTTCATATAAATCATCTGGAGCTCCTGGCGATATTCCTGGCGCTGAAAGGGTTCAAACCAGGCATTGTCAACTAGGTGGTCCGTGTCCGCACGGACAATGCAGTGTCCATGTTCTACATCAAGGAAGCAGGGGGGGGTACCAGGTCTCCTATTGTGGATCTTGCCATTCATATTTGGGAATGGGCCATTCAGCATAGTATCTGCCTGGTAGCAGTTCACATCCCGGGCCAGCTGAATGTCACTGCATATGCTCTGATGCACAGATGCGCAGCCGAGGAGCAGTGGTCCGCTACGAGTGGGAACTGAACACAGAGATCCTCTTGGATATTTTTCACTCTTGGGGCACCCCAGAAGTGGACCTCTTTGCAACATCGACAAACAGGAAGCTTCCTTTGTATGCCTCCAGGAACGGGCTCGGAGCCTCCTCTCTGAGAGATGCTCTGGAGATTCCATGGCACAACATGAGGGCCTATGCTTTTCCGCCCCTTCCTTTGATCGATCGGGCGCTTTGCAAGCTAAGGAACACAGTGAAATGCTCTCTCCTGTTCATAGCCCCTTGGTGGCCGGCCAGGTTTTGGTTTTCGGAGCTTCAGCGTCTATCGGTTTGTCCACCGCTCAAGCTTCCGCTGGTTCCCAATCTGCTTCACCAGAGCGATCAGCAGTTGTGGCACCCCTCCCCACAATCGTTCAGCTTGGCGTCCTGATGCCTGAGTTCAGATCTTTAGAGCGGTTCAATTTGTCAGCGGATAACATGCGCATTATTCAGACGGCCGGGAAACCTTCGACAAGATCTCAGTATAGGAGTAAATGGTTACGGTTCTGCCACTGGTGTTTAGCTAGGCAGCTGGACCCCAGGACGGCTACTATCGACATAGTCCGGTCTTTTGTCTCACATCTGGCAGAATCAGGCATTCATGTCTTGTCTTGCAGGACTTATTTGTCAGCTGTCGCCGCTTACCTGTCCACTGACCTGTGCTCTTTTTCACTGACGAATCCGGTCATTAAAAGACACTTTGCAGGCCTATTACATCTTTACCCTCCTGTGCGCAACCTGCATTCAAGGTGGGATCTGAATGTGGTCCTTACAGCCTTGTGTCATAAGCCTTTTGAGCCCATGGCTACTGTCGATTTTAAGTACCTTTCATGGAAAGTGTCCTTTTTGATTGCTGTGACTTCGGCAAGGCTTGTAAGTGAGCTTCAGGCCTTGTCGGTGGAGCATCCATTCCTTACTTTTTATAAGGATAAGGTTGTCCTGCGGACAAATCCCTCCTTTCTTCCGAAGGTGGTCTCTGATTTTCATTTGAATCAGTCAATTTTATGCCTGTCTTATTTCCAGACCTGGCCTTAGAGGCCGAAAGGGTTCTGCACTGCCTGGCCGTTAGAAGAGCCCTTAAGTTCTATCTGGACAGAACATCAGAGCTTAGGAACTCTTTGCAGCTTTTTGTGACCTTTGGAAATCCGCAGGGAAAGCCGGCCTCAAAGGCAACCATCTCACAATGGATTGCTGCCTGTGTTTCTGAGGCGTATACCATTCAGGGTTTTCGGCCCCCAAAGGCAATTCATCCTCCTCTTGTGCGGGTCAACGCGGCTGCCGTTGCCTTCCAGAAATATGTTCCCTGGGAGACCATTGCGAATGCGGCTACGTGGGCCTCTCCATTGGCTTTTTGTAAACATTACTGGCTGGACCTGAGCTCCAGGGCTGATGCTCAGTTCGGTTAAGCTGTCCTTAGGAACCTGTTTAAATAAGGAGTCTCCATCCACCCGTAATTCCTGTGAGGAGTGCTTGGGAATCTCCCACAAGTATGGAGGAAAGGGGACGGGACGTAGAAGTATAATAAACGTTCTCACCGTAGTGACTACCGTACTCCTAGTCCATAGTCCCCTTTCCTCCATACGTCTGCCTGCCTTCCCCTCTGATAAGTTTCCTCTATTATTGCTTAAATGTCTCAGACCTGACGATAGAAAAGGACTGATGGGCGATGTGCTGGGCGGAGTTAAGGAGGGCGGGGTTACGGCCACGTGCGGTACCCCGCGTAAAAAGAGAAGGACACATTTTTGAAAAATGTAATGCTTTTTTACAAAAGTGATCTGGTCCCGTCCCACAGGACAGAATGTCCCCCATAAATTTGGAGGAAAGGGGACTATGGACTAGGAGTAAGGTAATCACTACGGTGTGTAACTTTATTATTTTATTTCTAATATAATGTTTTGGAAATTGTAAAATTAGCTGTGCCGATTTAAGAAAGGTAATTATTTTTCTGTATTATTAAAGTGTATTTATTGGATATTTATAAGGCGCCTAAACAACAAATGGTGTATCAAGGAGCCTTAAAGAATTTTCAAACACTAACCTGCATGGTTTACATTTTTTTCATATTTGTAAAAATACATTTCGTTTTAGAATGATTTGAGGACAATTTATTTCCAAGGAAAAGTGCAGTGCATTTCCATCATAATTCCTTTGGTGGTGTGAGGAATCTCGTGGCGTCCTCACTTCCTCCCCCAATATATCCTCCTCCCAGGTGGCATGGGAAAGGCTTTTGCTATTGGATCCTGACCCTGGGAGTGAACATGCAGGGGAGGATCACCTTGGGTGGAAGAGACTTTGGGAGTGGGAATGAGGCATCCTTGGGTGAGACATGGTATCCTCCATTTCCCTTTTCCAAGTAACCTAATATCCCCAGACCTTTGTAGGTTTCTATCAGTCCCTTCCCTCTCTCCCCCATACTGTCACCGGGTTCGGTGATATCTTCGTCCGACAATGTAGATTCCAAGATCTCCCCCTCCCCTGACTCCTCACCTTCTTCTTCCTTCCAAGAGCCCTTCTTTTCCTTTCTTCGTGATCGCACCTTTTTTTTATGTAGATAGGGACGACCCCGGGAGGAAGCCACCGTGCCCCCCAAAAGGGAGACCAAGGTGCCCCTCCCTCGGGAACGACCAGGAGGGGAAAAAGCCTGTAGGCACAAAAAACCCCTGTGCTATCACAGTGATCTTCAGAGGAGTGGAACCAGGAATCCTTGCAGGGTGTTGGCTGGTCGATGGGGTCTGGAGGAATCACGTGGAATTGTACCCCGCAGAAAACAGTCAGTCCAGTAAGCCATCTGGGGAAATGGTAAACGGAGGATCAATAAGGCAGAGGTATCCAAACAGCAGACGAGAAGCAATCCGGAATACAGGCTGAGGACTGGTACACGGGAAGACTACAGCACAGTGTCCAAAACGGTTGGCGAGAGCAATCCAATGGACAAACAGGGGTCAGGTACACGGGAGAAGTAGCGCAGAGCAAGAAGAAAGAAGGAAGCAGAAAGGCTGTTTAACGAACGAGCAGAAACACAGCCGAGAGGAAGGAAAGCGGTAAGAGCGAAGATGGGAAGGGGGGAGGGTAAGCAGAAGTTGGAAAGAGGGCAAAGAAGGCGGGGAACAGAGTTAGCAAGGAAGCGAGAAAAGCGTAATAAGCAGCGTAAGAGCGGGGAAACAAGGAAAGGAAGCCGGACTGGGCGCGAGGACCCAACCGGGGAAAAAGGCGAAGAACTACGGAGTGTAGTGACAGCCAGCAAGCAGTGCTAACGGGACGAAAACCGGAAGCGATGCGATGTGTCCGCCACCCGGAAGGTGCTGGTTAAAACTCTGGGTCGCGGAACGCTCCAGCCAATGAAAACAGAAAGAAAGTGAAACCAGGGAAAGGGGGCGTGGCTGTTCGCGGCTGGGTGAACGGGACTAAGATCCTTGTCGCCAGCAGCTCCACCGACGCCAGGAACTCGGTGGCATGACACATACATCATTTCCCAGTAGACATCGGTCTGGTACTGGGACGAGGAAGAGACACAACTGAGCCATACATCCTCTCTATAACAACTCTTACACACAAACGTCACTTTGATACTGAGATGAAGAAGATGCGTCAAACAATGAAGAAAGACTGTTGATTTGACACTGAGCGGTCTAGTCTTTCTGACCTCGTAATTGATGCCGGGAACTTTAAATCAAGGACGCAATGGCAAGAGAGAGACTTCTGGTTCCCTATGGGAACACGGCAGGGCACGAGATGAAAAGCAGAGACCCGGAGAGGCTGCAAGCAGAGGAGGGGGAAACAGAGAGAAACCAGGTCGAGAGGAGCGAGCAAGCTGGGAGAAGTGGAACCGGCATTGTGGACAGCTGCAGAGGCGCCGGGAACAGAGAGAAGCTCTCTGTGCACTTGCAGCTGCAGGACCATGAGGACAGTGCTTACCGGTACTCCAGGGAGGCAGCAGGGAGAAGCGAGGTCCGCTGAGGGAGCAGCCCAAGGCCATGGAAAGCAAGACAGAGAGAACCGAAGTTTGTTTTACAGTGTCCTTCAGTAGCCAACCGACATGCGACTAGAAACTGGTGAGCCTGCCTAGAAGGCAGGGGGAACCGGGGTGTGTCGAATGAACAGCAGAAGCTGGGAAAGTGTGTTATAATTAACAGTCCAAAACCGGGGGACCAGGAGGCATTGCTAATAATCAAAATAGTCAAGTGAGCATTTGCAAAGAAGCAACCTGCTATTAAAAGGAATTAATGATTGTAATGTCAAGAGGCAAACAAGCATCATCAAGAGTCAATAAACAGTGGATAAGTTTCCTAGCAGGTGAGTGTACTGGGAAGCTTATGATGGCTTATGTGAAGGAAAAATGAATGGCTGTTATGAACATTGTCAAGAGGCAAACCGGCCTTGCTAAGAGTCAAGAAACACTGGCTATGGTTTCTAGCAGGAGAGTGTACTGGGGAGTTTATGATGACTGATCTGAAAGAACTATAATGGACCCTGAGTTTCCTAGCAGGAGAGTGTACTGGGAAGCTTATGGTAGTCTTTGCAAGCCAGAGCTACGCATGAATGGTGATAAAGCAAGATATGATTAGGTATCAAGGAGATATGAATAAAGATAAAGTTAAGCCTCACTGAAAAGCTGAAACTGGCATGATTTGCATGAAGCAAATATAAGTAAGGTGTATCAGTTGCGTGACCTGTAATGGGTGGACCGTGTGGTCCAACAACTGCGCCTAGACTGGGTACGCCCACTTACAGAGAAGCTACTTTTTTGATTGAATTAAGGAACTGAATTCTATACTTTTAAGAAAGGTGACTAAACCAGAAGAGCTGGGGAGCATCCCATGGATTTGTGTTTTTTGGAACATTGAGAGATCTGGAAGATTGTGTTATTTGACAACGTTGAGAGATTTGAAAGCATGGGGAAGGGATCCCCTATTTGATAATGTTTCCCATTTGAAATTTGGGGAAGGGAAAACCCATATCCATGCAAGATCTGAAAGAAGCTCTTAACGTTTAGTTCAACACTTTTAATTTGATGCTGACATCCCTACACACTGTATACAATCAGATGTGAGGGCAATATAGGTTTTGGACACTGACAGACATTTGCTTTGCACTTCCTGACACAGACTGTCATTAGTTTCATTTAGGTAGGGAAATCCCATCTTAGCATAGGGCAAGTAAGGCCTTTTTCCAGACCCACATTTTAGTTAATAAAAGTTGTATCCCAAAACTCTCCTCATTTGTTTGTGTCTACTTAATGATGCCTTCACAGTGTATTCAGAGTGTTTTATAATGAATGAACTAATTGCAGGTTCATTAGCACCATTACATAGAGGAATTATTTTAATAATTCATAACAATTTGATGAATTTGGGAGTGCAGACTTTCAATTTACATTGGCTCTAATACTCAGCTGGCTTGATAACCTAGTCTTGGCTGGATTCTTGGTTATGCAGTACCACGGATTCCTCTTTTTCTAGACGCTTGTCACAACCAGTGTGCAAATAAATACCCACAAGACATCTATGGTTGCCATGGTGGTCTACAGAAATAAACATGCACAATATTTTGTTATGGCCAGTGAGGTTGTTAAGCATCATGTCACTGGCCTTGTACATCCTTTTTAGCTACTAAAAATTGCAGTTGGCGAATGGACCGCATGATGAGTCCTGTGGAGTCATAACTAATCCCCAGCCTAAAGTCTCCTCACACGTGGCCAGGGGAAAGCAGCTGTTACGTGATCCTGGCCCTGGGTGTGGTACTCTGACGGTGGATCACATGGGAGAAGACCGCTGCCGGGGGGAGGTGATGGCTTGACAGGAGGGTCGCCATATTCTTCCCTTGACTGTGAAGAAGAAACCCTAATCCAAGAGTTTCTAATGGCATGCTGTCCTTATTCAGAACTCTTTAATTGTAAGGACTTAAAACCTACTTCTGTTAAATATCTGAATCAGAACTTTCTCCAGCATGGGGTCTGGCATGGATTCACATGCCCATGAATATTTCCTGTCGTCAGGCCGGGAATCCTCGGTAAAAAGAAAGCAGTCTTGCTGCCTTTCTCCCATAAACCAATCACTGCTTTCCAGATAAAACAAAGCGGGACCATTATTGCAGGTTGGTAGTGTGGGTGAAAGACGAAAGGGCACCAGGCACTGCCTCCAGGCACACACAAGCCTCCTCCAGGTCTGACCAACCTTTTGGAGTGTTCTCCCTCTGGGAAGAGGTTGAAACCTGCCGAGGACGTCCCTTTGCAGGATGTCCATAGAAAGGCTAAGCACCACACTGCTGACCCGATGTGGGCTGCTGCTGATATGAGTCCCAGTTCGGAGCAGGCACCCTCCCCTTCGCCGTCCACGGTGAGCCTGCCGGTGGTTGGTGTGACTTTCGAAGACCGACCCTCTCGTCAAAACATGGCTCTTCGTCGAAGAATAAACTGAAGAAAGACCACATGAATGGCGCTTCGAAGGTCCCTTCTACTCCTGCATGCAGGGCTTCGCCTGTGACAACACCGGCAACATCTCACAAACCGAGGACCTCGAAGACAAAATCATCTGAGAGACCGTCGCTTGCCACGGCTTCGCCCAGGACCAAAGCCTCATCAATGGCTCCGTCGTTGATTGTTTATGCTGCTCCGTCGTCGGCTCCATTGCCTGCCCCTTTAATGGCCCAGTTGACGGTTGCCCCATCAATGACCATGCCGGCAATGACGTCAAAATCTGCAGAGGATCACGCTGCCTCACCGGCCCGCGGTTGTTGCTGCTTCGGCCATGACTTTTTACCGCCTCGACCACAACTACGACAACCCAGTCCTTGAAGGCTCTGGTCGTCTCCTCCTTCCCGAAGGAGTTCGGGAGGGACAAAGGAACTCTTACCGCTGACGGATTTCCTTCCCAGGCCCATGGCAGGTCAGAGAGGTTGCAAGGGCAATCTACACAAGTTCAGATGAGGAGTCTTTGCAGTAAGGCTACTGCTCGGATCACGGGGGCTTCAGCCCAGGGTGTGGACATTCTAACACTTCACAAGTTGGTGTCGGAAATACAGCAACGGCTGCCTCCTCCTCCAGTGGTTCTGGTTGGGAGCCCCCCGAGGCACAGCCCGCCGAGGCATAGGCCGAGGCATAGGCCGAGGCATAGGCCTCGCCCCATAATAGACACGTGTATCATCTATACCGCTGCTTCAACGGTGAAGGCCAGCAATGCCGTGGCCATCCTGGCCCGTTATGATAGTGAACTATGGTTTAAGTTGGGCCCAGTACTCGACTTCATGCCTGAGGACAAGAAAACTGAGGCCCTAACTCTGTATCAGGAGGGAGAGTTGGCCTCCGACCATGCCATCACGGTGGCGTTGAATGACCCAGACTCCGGCTTTCGCCAGATGGGTAACAGTGTGGCACTCAGACGCCAAGGTGGTGGATATGCCCTTTGACAGGGATAACCTGTTCTGGAAAGTTGTGGATGAAACTCTACAAGCCATTAAGACGGACACTGAGATGGCTCGGTTGCCGGGGACCTTAAAGCAGACGAGGTCTTCTTTCTTATGATCCTCTAGAGGGAAGTTCGGCAAGTCCTCTAAGAGCTACGCAACCATCTCGTACTGTCAGCCCTCCCGTTTCACCACTCAGGAGGCTTACAGGGGCCATTTGCAGGTCTTTGGAGGAGGGACACAGCGTTGTCATTGCACGCATGCCAGGACGCAGACGCCCAAACGAGCCTGACCAGGCCCAGGACCCGGGCACCCACTTTCGCACCCCAGTGAGGCCGACTGTCGCACTTCGTCAACAGGTGAGAAAACAGCACCACCGACAAGTGGGTGCTGGACATACTTCATCAAGGGCATACACTGGATTTTGAGCACAGGTGCCCTTGCATTCCTCCCGTGGGAAAGAGGGGACTACACATGCCTCAACTGCTGCAGGAGGTCCAGGCCATGTTGGAAAAAGGGGTGCTAGAACCCATCCCGCTGCGCCTCCAGGGATCTGGAATGTACTCCAGATAATTTCTGGTTCGAAAGAAGCCAGGAGGATGGCATCCAATCCTGGATTTACTATGCCTCAACAATTAACTTGCGGCCCCAGAAATTCAGGATGGTCACGCTGCAGCACCTGCTACTCCAACTGGAGGAAGGGTATGTTGACATTGGACCTGGAGGATGCCTACTTTCACGTTCCTATACACCCCAAGCTTCGGAAAGTTCCTGCACTTTGTGGTTCTGGGTCGTTGCTATCAGTTGGATGCTCTTCCCTTTTGCCTGAAATCGGCACCAACGGTGTTGGCAAAATGCTTGGTCCCAGTAGCAGCACACCTATGCATCAATGGCATACTTGTCTACCCGTACCTGGCACATCTGGTCTCGCTCTCATGCCCTGGAGGCACAGCACACTGAGGAGACCATGCGCCTGCTGACGGAGCTCGGATTCTCCATCAACTATCAGAAGTCCTGCGTGATGCCATCGCAGAACGCTCTGTTCCTGGGCGCACGCCTCAACACAGTCGCATCTTTGGCATATTCCTCGGAGGAGAGAGTGACAGCCATTTTGGGAAAGGTCCATCATCTGCCAGCGTCTCAATCCACGACGGTTCAGGCCATCAAATCGCTTCTGGGCATGGTGTCGTCCTGTATTCACCTAGTCCCGTTCTGCAGGCTTCAGATGAGACCTCTCTTCTGGACGCCACGTGGCTCCAAATAGGCAAGTGGACGGACAAGGTTGCCCTCAACCAGAAATTAATACTAGCTATACAGTGATGGGGAGTGCATGCACACCTTGCTCAGGGAGCCCTGTTTTGGATTCCCCCGTTCTAAGCTACAGTCACCACAGACACTTCTCTGGACGGTTGGGGGGCTCACACTGCACGTTCCCACGCTAGAGACCTCTGGCTTCCAGAGGAACAGGATCTACACATCTATGTTCTATAGCTGCGGGATGTGTTTTGGGCCCTCAAGTCTTTCCTGCCTCTCCTACAAGGATTGGTGGTGAGGATTTTCACTGACAACACCACCACAGTGTTTTACATCCGGAAGCGGGGCTGGACCTGCTCACCTGATTTTTCCCTGGATGCACAGGCCCTGTGGCACTGGGCCATTTTTCAGGACATGTTTCTCATCCCATTCCACATGGCGGGCATCAAGAACACAATTGCAGATTCCCTCAGCAGGGAGCTGTGATCCTGCCACAAGTAGGAACTCCAGCAGGGACAGACGTCGCATCTCTTCAGCATGTGGGGCTGACCCCAGATCGGCCTCTTCCCGACAGCAGCGAACTCGAAATGCAAGTTTCCCCAGCTGGGGAGATGCCTTCTCGTTCACATGGGAGGGCCTCTACATATATGCTTTCCCGCCAATCCCACAGCTGCTGCGGTTAAGCAACACATTCAAACACAGTCGAAGCAAGATGATCGTCATTGATCCGGCTTTGCCCTGGCAGATCTGGGGCCCAGACCTACTCTTCATTTTGGTGGACCCGGCCATCCGCCTACCTCCTCTTCCCGAGCTCCTCTCCAGAGAGGACAGAACGATCCTACACCATGATCCAGCGTTGCTGAACCTCACGGCTTGGCTCCTGGAGCCCTAGAGTTTGGGCATTATATTCCCCTGCAATGTAGGAAGGTACTGGCCAGGGCCAGAGCGTCCTCTATGCTTTTGTGTTACAGCCACAAATGGAAACGTTTCACAGTGTGGTGCAGGGCTCAAACGATTACACCTCTGTGTTACGTCCCCACATCTCCTGCAGTACCTGCTGTCGTTGGACAAGGCTGGATTGGCCCATGCCTCCATCAAGGTGCATTTGGCAGCCATTTCCTTGGGTACATGTGGTCTATGGGTAGGCCTTTGCTGAGGTCTCACTGACTCATCGAGGAGTTTCTGAAGGACCTCTTCAGGACTTTTACGCCAGTGAAGGCACTTGCGCCAGCTTGGGAGCTCAATGTCGTTCTAACAAATGGGTCCTCCATTCGAACCATTGCATCAGGCACTTCTGAAGTTCCTCTCATGGAAGATGGCTTTCCTGGCAACCATCAACCTGGCCAGAATGGTCGGGGAGATTCTGGCCCTTTCCTGCAAACACCCATAGTTGTTGTTCCATGCTACGAGGGTGGTGCTACGGACCCACCCCACCTTTTATGAGGAAGGTTCCTTCTGAATTCCATCTCAACGAACCCTTGGTTCTCCCCGTTTCTTCCCAAATCCTTCTTCGTCCGCTGAATGGTTGTTGCATTCGCTGGACGTTGCTCGTGCCTTGAAGTTTTATGTGGCACGCACAAAGGAATTTCGGAGCTCATCTCAACTGTTTGTGAAGTTTGGACCTGTGAATCATGGGAAGGCCCTATTGAAGGCTTCCATTTCAATATGGCTCTCAGGCTGCATCATGCACTGTCATTTTTAGGCCAGCAGGCCTCTTCCAGGACAGCTGAGAGCACATTCCACCAGAGCCATCGTAGCTAGGACGGCGTTTCTCTCTGGTGTTCCTCTGCTCGACATCTGCAGGGCAGCTACATGGAGGTCTATGCACACCTTCATGAGATTCTACTGCGTCAACAGGGATTCCAGGGAGGAGTCCAGAGTCGGTCAGGTGGTGCTGCGCAACCTGTTGGTTTGAGGTGAGTCTGTTGCCAGGGGTAAGTGTTTGTACTTCTCTAGACCCTTGCCACCTCCTGTGGTTGTGTATATGTACTGTTGTGTATTCTTGTTCATGAGCATGCAAATCCATGCCAGACCCCATGCTGGAGAATCACCAAGTTACTTACCTGTAACTGTTGTTCTCCAGCATGGGTCTGGCAGGGACTCACATGCGAACCCTCCCACCTTCCACGCTGTGGCTTTCCTTGGTTCATACTGCCGCTTTGCGCACTATACCACATCTAAAGATGGCCACCAGGGGTGGGGCCTATGGAGACGACTGTCATTGGATGGGTGCAGTATGGCCCAGAGAACAGTGATTGGTTTATGGGAGAAAGGCAGTTTTTCAAGCTTAAAGCGAGACTGCTTTCTTTTTACAGAGGATTCCCAGCCTGACGACCGGAAATATTCATGAGCATGTGAATCCATGCCAGACACATGCTGGAGAACAACAGTTACAGGTAAATAATGTGTTCCTTATTAATTCTTCATATGTGCATAAGAGCGCCTGGAGAATGCTCTTGGGTGGTAGTGGTGCGCGGTATAAATCAACATATAACGTAACATATCCTCTCAAAAACTCATTTGAAATCTGATGTTCATGATGATTGTTATGCAGACAGAAGTGTTCAACAAAAGAACTTGAATCAATATGAAAATACTTTGGTCTTCAATTCCCAGAAAGCTTTAAGTACTGGGATGAAGAAGAGGAGTAAAGAGTCCATGAGGATCAACATTAATACCAAGAGTAACGTTCGGTCTAGTTGTTATTCATTCAATCAACTACGCGAGACATTTAAATCCAAGAATCCCCTGCAGGTTGAAGAAAGTGAAGGTGAACCCAGATCAGCTGCAGAGTATGTAGAGCGGGAAGCACAGCCACGCAGAGTGGCAGAAACACTGTAGCGAACTAAGCTGAAGGAAAAAGGTGCTCCCCAACTGCCACTTGTCACTCTGACGTACCGTAATGACGGAAGACCCAACAGAGACTGGCAGGCTCAAGGGAAGTACCACGAAGGCAGTGTCAGCTGCAGAAAGGTTGTCTAAAGTGCTGTCAAACTAAAAAAGCACCAACCTTAACAGCGAGGAACCATAAGGTCAGCAGAGGCGCTGAGAGAGGATATGACAGGCTACTGAAGCCATTCCCGAAGCAAAATGTTGCAGCTGCAACGTGTCACGAGTCGGAGACGCCAGGAGATAACGGTGAGTTGGCCCTTAGATAGTGGTACCCCTGGGGCGTTCTGAAAGGCACATGGGCAATTAAGTGAATGTTTTGAATACCGACCAAATAGATTTACAGTACAAAAGCAAAAGTGGTACAATTCCTCTTATGTGGGCTGCCAGTTTGGGGAAATTAGGTATTTTTTTTTATTTGTATAGCGCACCAGGCCCAGGGGCAACCGGGCGCATCACTTAGTTACAACATAAGGAAAACAGACAGAACCATAATTACAAAGTTTACAAGTATAATACAGAATTTACAGGTATAATAATAGCAATGAGAGGACAAGCAGATTATATATACATATACAAATTAAGCAGAGAACCCAGAGCTAAATGTCCTGGGCGACCAGCCAGGTTTTTGTAAGGTGTTTGAATCTCGGGAATGAGGGTTCTGCTCTAAGCTCATTAGGGAGCGTGTTCCAGAGTTTAGCTGCCAAGATAGGGAAGCTAATTCCACCTGATCTTTGGAGATTGAAACGTGGAACCTCAAGGCAGTTTAAATGAGCCATTCTGCTGGGTCTAATGGAGTTGTGGAGGGCAAATCGGTTGGCGAGGTAGCAGGGAGCTTGGTTATGAAGGCATTTGTGGGTAAGAGCAAGGGTTTTCAGGGAGATACGGTGTGGGACTGAGAGCCAGCGAATATTGCGTCTGGTGTCGGATATGTGTTGGCGCCTGGGAATGTTGAGGGCAGCTCCAATCGCATTGTTTTGGACAATTTGTAACTTGTTTAGGTTGCAGCAATTGGTGCCTAGGTACAGTGCATTGCAGTAATCAATCTTGGATAATACAAGAGTTCTAGCCAGGGTGACACAATTGGTTGCGAAGAGGAAAGGGCGACAGGCTGTAATAAGCTTGCAGGTATATGCCGCTGCGGAAGAGACTGAGTTAGTTTGTCTGGTCAGGGATAGGGTCGAGTCAGTGTAGATCCCTAGGGTTTTTGTGTCCTTGGCGGTTGGGATAATCCCATCGATGATGAAGGACTTGAACGCAGGGTCGAGTTTGGTAAGTTTCTGTGGCGAACCAAGAATAAGGAGCTCAGTCTTTTCATCATTAAGACAGAGTCCGTGTTGAGCCATCCACGCCTGGATGACCTGGTAGATAACATTGATAGCGAGGGAGTCAGCCGTGTAGTCACCTGAGATAGGGATTAGTATCTGGGTCTCATCGGCGTAGTTGATGTAAGTGACACCCAGATAGTCCAAGATATCGAAGAGAGGTTTGGTGAACACGTTATACAACGTGGGTGAAACACAAGAATCTTGTGGCACGCCACAGGAGACAGGTGCAGGTGGGGCGGCTGCTAGTGGAGAGAACACGCGCATAGATCTATTGTCTAAAAAGGAGCTAATCCAGGTTGTGGCTTTATCTGAGAAGTGTGCAGCTGATTTAAGGTGGTGGCAGAGGATTTCATGATTGACGAGATCAAAGGCCGCCGAGAGGTCCAAGAGGAGTAAGAGAGCAAGTTTGCCTTTGTCTTTTAGATCTTCAATCTGTGTGTTTTTAATCTATGAGGGCAGTTTCAGTGCCGTGACGTGGCCGGAACCCAGATTGCCTAAGTCCCAAGAGTTTGTTAGATTCAAGGTAATCTTGAATTTGTAGATATGCTGCACGGTCGAGGATTTTTAGTAAAAACGGGACCCTGGTGATTGGCCTGTAGTTTGTGGGTATACTAGTGTCCAGGGTAGGAAACCACATTACCAAAAGCCAATTTATACTAAAAGGGAAAAACCACAAAGACTATAAAGACGAAACAAAAGCTATACCATGTCCCTTATGTGAAGTGTCGATTTGGGGAAACCTCAAACAAGCATTGCCAAGAGCCAATCAATATTAAGAAAGAAGTTGACAAACAGAACTTGAACACAACCCCATATATGGGATATAAATATGGAGAACGTTGGAACAAGTTTTGCTGAAGTTAACAAAGCTTAATCAATGAGGAAATACACATGTGTGATACATGAAAAAGGATAAGTGAACATTGCAGACAAACATGATACATGAGGTACATCAGCTAATTAACTTTTTTGGGAAGAGATACCTGGCATGAGAGTAAACCAGGATATCTATTCAATTGAGAAGTTCCGGGCAGGGGAGTATACCAGCGATGTCTATGTTGGGTTGAAAAGAAATTTCTGTCATATTAAGTCTTTGTTGAAATTGGATATTTTAGTAGAGAGGTACCTGGCAGGGGAGTACACCAGGAAATCCAATGTTTTGTTGATAAAGAACTTTATTATATCAAGCCTTTGTTAAAATTGTACATTTTGCTTTGCTATCCTAAAGACCACAAAAGACTTTCTTTCCATATATTTCAATTTGCATTATAGAAAGAACATTTGCTTTGTCATCTTAAGGAGAATATCAATGAAAGAGACATTTTCATTACCTTAATAAAACTTTGGTGAAACAGTTCAGAATCTAAACACTGGAGACACAGATTGTTTTGTTGAAATTTTATATATATGGTTTTGCACAATTTGGTTTAAGTGAAAACAGAAATTCTGTTGTACCTTTTGATTTTGTATATTAGTGTGAGGGTCGGATGTATTTTGGCCACAAGGTCTACTTAGTTTAGTTTTAGTTTCATAGGTAGGGACATTTTCATTTAGTTAGGGCAAGATAGGCCTGTTTCCAAACCCATTTTTTTTTAATAAACATGGCTAATGTTGAGAACTTTGCAACTTTGTATCGGACTCTCACTGTAGAGGCCGATACAAAGTTGCAAAGTTCTCAACATTAGCCCCTCACAAATGTTAACCTTATCCCAGTGCTTTTAATTCAACTCCTTGATGTTTCTTTTTTTTCCCAACTTTATTTAAATTTTCATATATAACAATAATAATATTTGTGAGAATCACAAAAGTAACAACAAACTAACAATTCTTTCAAATACAAACACATCAACTATGTAGCAATGAACCCTCATCCAAAATTCCCACCCAATACCCAAATCACATTGTAACGCACACGCAACAAATACACACATACAGACAAAACACCACACCACAACATCAACTTCCCCACTAACCCTATGATTCTTCAATCCAATTTACTTTACACTTCACCCAAATAAATCATTGAAGGACTCCCAACTTTCGCAGTATTTAGACTCTCACCTTCTTGATGTTTCTGATTGTAACTTACACATGTGTCATCACAAACTATCTTATATCTTAGTACTTTTGGATCTGCCCACTTCATTTGATACTGTTGTTCATTCTTGTCTTCTTTTTGGACATGCTCCCCATCTTATTTAGCTAATCGTTCGATTTTGGTTTCTTTGAAAAGATTGTCTTCTTCTCGATCCTTATCGGTTGGCGTCCCGCGAAGTTCACCACTTGGTCGCCTTTTATTTACTTTCTGCACTGTTCCATTAGCATCACTTATTTCACCCTTGGGTTTCCAAGCTCATTTTTATGTAGATGACATAGACAATTGCTTCTTTACCTCCTTTCGTTACTGAGGTGTTTTATTAACAGTTGTGTACTAGAAGCTGAGGCATTTGAACATTGAATCCAACCGTGTTAGGAAAGAACAAAGACAAAATAATGAACTCTGCTGCGTGTATCAGAGGTACAGGATGGGGTGCCCTCACCCTCCTAAATGAGTCTAGCAAAACGAACCACCTTAGACAGTCGCGCTCGGTTATTCTAAAATTAATATTGAGAAAAGAATATTGGTTCAAATAAACACCTGGATATCTATCATTGTCCAAATAAATGTAATTAGTAATGTTTGACAAATGAATGAAAGAAGCACACAGCCAACGCGTGTTTCAGCCATATGCTGGGTCTTTTTCAAGGCAAGATTCTTATTTAATTAATTCACCCAGAAAGGTAATGACCAAGTGGCACAGTCTGCCATGTGTTTGCCCGAAACTATAAACATGGGAGTGTACACCATTGGTTTTCAAAAGCACTAATATAAATGGCTGGTGAGCATATAACAAAGGTATCAGTCGCTCATCAAGGAAAGGTCATAGATATGAGAGTATAAGACTGAGTTATGTGTAACACATCTGCATAATTAGACTTTTGTCAATTTGCAGAGTCAACAATTCATTCAGCAATGCCTGATAAGTTAAAAATACAATTCCATCAGGTAACTCTCCAATATAAGTAATGTCAAAAACACAGTCGAATGAACATGCACTGGATTAAAATGATTGAATTTGAAAAGTCAAATATACTGGAGGTATAATCAAAATTCTGAACTTGAAGTTTTCAGAGAAATGCATTGAGCTCATGATCAGTATTAAGTCTGTAAGTAGCATTGCAGGATTTGCATATAAGTCTTGCTTCTAGCTGCTGTAGTTTCAGTGTACATACTCCTCTTCTGACGCCACAGGAGGCGACGTACAGACCATCAAGTCTTCTGTCCTTATTGTCCAGCTGATGTTTGTCTTGCTAGTCGGTGGCTAACGGGTACTTGGTATTTTGAGAGCTAAGCATGTTCAAATGTTCTGATTCTGATTTACTATTCTCTGATCGTACTTCCTATGTAAACCATCTTGCATACACAGATGATGGCCTAAACCACACATTTATTACGACAATTGATAAATTGCTGTAAGGGTTGTGAGGAACTCGTGGTGACAACAAGTAAGACAGATGCAAGTGATCACAGTTCAAGGGTGTTTATTGAACAATTAATGCTGTGTGTAGGTTGAAAAAATGCCTAATCTAAACCTAAATCTAAGATGGGAGCAAGCGTTGACACTAAAATGAAAAATAATGCAGTCCTAGTGGCGTTGTGTCAAAATAAAAACACCTGTACTAAGAAACCTATTGCCAAACCTCACAACTAATACAAAAAGGGGTGTGGGATCGTTCTCAAGAAAAGAAAGAAGTGTTCTCTAATAATACGTCAGGATGCGATAGCTTGGGTCTCCCTTCCCCATGTTTTGGACATGGGGTAAGATGGGAGTTTGGAGAACAGTATGGTTTCGGGCCTCTCTAGCACAAGACTTGGAGCACAGTATGATCTCGGGCCTCTCCAGCATGAGACGACAGTTACAATGGCTGCTCTCAGGACACACACTCTGGCTTTTCTAGTACGAGATGATAGTTCAACTTTTAACCTTCAAACTTTCAGTCACCAGGGCCGTCGATGGTCAAGTCTTGTTTCACATGAAAGTCTTTTGCCTTCGAGCACCTGATGTATTCAAAACAAAACAAAAGTTCCTTTAACAAATGAAAGTTCTTTTCCAATGTTCGCTGGGTGATGGGTTCACCCTTGGGTCCCCCTCTTCTGGGCGCTGACCCTTTTGTATCGTATTTCACAATATATCACAGTTCCTTTATCAATCAACTTTGGGTGATAGCTTCACCCCTGGATCTCCCTCAGTCGGGCTTGGACCCCTCTTTTCTTTCCCTCGTTCGGCTTGGACCCCTCTTGCCTTTAACATGATTCAATTCCCTTGGTTTCTCAATGTTCTTTTGTTGTGGGATTCACTCCCCTTTCTTTCATAGTGCTTGTAGATCAAAGTCTTTCGATTGTACGGGGATTTTGCTTGACCCTCTGTGCGACCACTTTGACCTATTTTGCAGACCTTCCTATGGCCTTCTTGTACTTGTAGTTTCTCTCATATGGGGCTCGACCAGAGTGTCTCGAGTTAGCACCCACATGGTACCACCTTCCCTCTGCAGCCGGTCTCTTTTGGCTTCTCTGGAGTCGAGGCCGGTTCCATGGGCGCGAGAGCTTCCCTCGTTCCTGTTTATCGAGATAGGCTTGCCCCATGTACCGTTGACATCTGCTGCAGGACACTTGTGCTATTGTTCCCGGTCTTAGGCGCTCTTCTGTGAAAGTTATGCGGGCCTGTGACGAAAAGGGCAAGGTTAAATTCTCTTCTCACCAACCTCTTGATTACTGCCACCCTTATCCTTCTTTTGATCTGCCGCGGGGTAGCTTTCTCGTTGTGCTTTCTGCTGCGCTCCCCTTGCTCGTACTGTGCTTGATTGCTCCACCTTTTATCCCTGTGGGGAAAAGGAAGGGCCGTCAGGTGTCTGTGGTTCAAGTTAGTCGCCTACCTTTGCCTGACCCTCGAGTTGGGACAGGTCAGGTACACAGGCTTAAAAGTTAGTCCGTTGTTTGTGGTGTGCACGAGTGTTTTTGTTGGAAAAGGGGAAAGTTTGAATGTCGAAGCATCCTACAGAGTCGGAAGGGAAAGAGGTGTTGTATGGGATCATATCCTTCGTATTTGGGTTTTGGGTGCTCTCGGAAGGGTAGGTTTTGGAGGGTTTGTTAAATGGACGAGAATGACCGGAATGAAGAACAGAACATAGGGGATTGTGGGGACTGTAGTGTTCTGTCATAGTAGGTTGGGATTTTGGGAAATGACAATCGGGGGCGGGATTGGTAGGGTTTGCATGGTAAACAGGAATAGCTGGGGTTGTGACATGAATAAAGGGGATTGTGGGAATCGGTAGTGTTTTGTCTGATCAAGTTGACAATGCGGAAAACAATACTCGGAGGAACGGAAAGGAGGAGGATAGGGAGTATTTGAATGGATACTGGTGAAACAAAGATTCTGGGAGTTATGCTTTTTGGGTGTAACCAGTTTGGGACCTTAGAGGATTGATTACGGTCGGGAGAGTTTGTTGGATCTGGGGCAGAGAGATCTAACAGGAGGGTTGGAGGCAGATGCAATACAGCCCATGAAAGCCTCGGATATCTCGCCCTTCCCTCCTTCTCTGGCACAATACCAGGTCTTACCTGGGGTATTCCCCCGAGCATAACGCCGCGTTCCCCCATCCAGGTGATCCTCCCCCACTGGTCCACCCCCAGGAACTGGATCCATCAGCAATGGCCATGTCTTGCCCACCTGAATAAGGAATTCTGGAGGTTTTACTGGGAGTACACCCTCAGGGTGCAGAAGTAAACGTGGGACATAGAGGTAATGTGTTTCTGGGCATGAACCTTTATTGAAAGGAAATTAAAAAGGAAACCCTACTTGTTCCTATAACTAAGAGGAGTTTCCATGCCTCAAACAAAACTAAGGATAGTGTTAGAATGTCGGTCAAAATAAAACTAGTCCACAGTCGTATGTCCGAAACCTATTTCCGTCCCTCATACTTCAAAAGAAAAATATAATACTAGCTTCAACCTGATTCCAAAAAGGTGGTTCCTTCCTACTAGACGGGTTTAGGCAGTTTGCGACTACCGAAGAACTCTTCTTCTCCTGGCCATCAATAGGTTTTTTAATAAAGTTAGACAGTTTGTTATCGTTGGGCAGTCTCCTTCTTCCCCTCCTTGTCACTATGCCTTTCAAGGTAGTTTCACGCAGATGGCAGGGCGAGGTCTCTGTTCCCCCGGTCTTCTTAGACAACTCTTTACATTTCTACAAAGATGGGGGTGGGGTGGAAGGGAGATATCTCCCTTTCTCCTATCCTTTCCCAGGATCTCTTTAGTATTCCAAATGATATGTGTGGTTTTGCCAGAGGATATCTTTCTCATCCCCTGGTCTTCTCTTGTCTTTTAGGAAAAAGTTCTCTCCCTCTGCGTGGTAAAACTCTACCACTTGTGGGGATCTCAGACCCCTTTCTTAGGTTTATAATATCTCTCACTCAGACCCGGTTCACTCTCTTGCCAGGCACTGCTTTACAGATGCAATTCTTTCATCCTCTTGGGATTCGGGTCCCAGCCCCTTCTCTCAGGTTTATAATGTCTATCAATCAGTCCGGGTTCACTAGCCTGCCAGGCACTGTTTGACATATAAAGGTCTCTGGAATTCTTCCAAGTACTGGTACGAGGAAGATGACAACTCGCCTTGATTCTTTACAACAATTTTTTTTACCCCAGGGATCTCTTTTTCCCCAACCTAGTTAAACACCACACCTCAGGGTCCCAATAGGGTTTTTGGACTGTCTCCTGCTTCGTTGAGCACTTTCCAGTTCATTAACACAGTTCTCTTTATAGCTTCTTTCAATCCCTGGGGCTTACGCCTTACCCCTACTCCACGGGCTGCTTCTCTCTTCGGCTACCAGCTTCTCTGGGCTTCCCTCACCATCTCTTGGCCTCTCCGAGCTTGTCTCGACGGCTCTCAGCCTCTCCCAGCTTCTCTCGCCAGCTCTCTGCCTGTCTGGGCTACTCTCTCCAGCTCTCCGCCTTTCCGGTTTTCTCTCGCTGGCTCCCAGCTTCTCTGTGCTTCTCTCACCCCTTGATGTCGTGCGGCGGTTCCAGAGCCCTGGCTACAGCAGTACTTTCTTCCACTTGGTGGCTTGCCACTGGATACCTGCTTCTCCCGCTGTGGTCCGTGGTTGTCGGCAGCATACTCGGCTGGGACGCGTATGCTGGCTCTTAAGCATCCCGGGCTCCTGCGTCCCGGTTATCCGCACGAAAGCTCCCTCCAGCTCGCGGTTCCTCCTGGGAGGATCAGACCATGAGAGAAGTCCCTCTCTTTTTATCTTTTGCCAGCTTCTGTGAGAGCTAGTATGTTTGCTCTGGTTCCGTGAAGGGCTCTTCACTCCTTTTTTCTTCCTCACAGAGACATAGCTTTCCTTACTCTTCCTCGTCAAAGTATGGTTTTCCTCTTACTCATAGGCAGTTTTACTCTGCATAAACTAACTAGAAGCAGAAAGAGAGGGTACAGAGGATGGGAATGTTGTGGCCCTAACGTGTGTGGGGATGTAGTTTTGAGGGTAGAGTGGTAATTGCCATACAACGGTCTCCCTCGATAGTCTTCATCCATCCCGCAGAGTGGGTCCCCTCCCCTGGGGTCCTCTGCTGAGTACGACCCCCAGGGGGACTATTGGGTCACGGCCTCACCTCCCTGGCCCCATGGGAAGGCTCCCACTATGGGGAAGAAGTGACAAGACCGAAGGATTAGTCACATACCCTTCCCCTAAAACTAAAGGCTTCCCCATCTAATTTGCCCTTGCTTAGTATAGGGTTAAGGGATTTTGTCTAATAGTTTTATTCCAATCCCATATAGAAAGATATTTTGAAATATCCTTTTATTTCCAGGTATTAACCAGACAGTAGTTAGAGGAGGGTCTGGAGGACTTCAGATAATATTTGTGGAAATCCTGGGAAGTCTCTCCCTACAATGATCTCTTCAGGTAACCATGGTACTATTGGTGAATTAATGGTGGCTGGCCTACCTATGATGATCAATGTTATTGGGGCTAGTAATTAACTCCAGAGATTTGTTTTCTTGTTGACACATTCTGTCTTTAGGTCTGAGTAAAGTACTCTTATCTATCCTAAATGCAGATTGTTCTGCTTTGTCTAGTGTGTTTACTGGATAGCCTCGACTTCTGAATCTATTCTTTGGGTGAAGACATTCCTCCTTAAATGTTAAGTCATCTGAACAGTTCCTACGTGCCCTAATATACTCTCCTTTTGGGTTATTCAAAATAACTGATCTCCTATGGCAACTAGTAGCATGTAGGACCAAGTTCACTTCACTGGGTTTCCTGTAGGTCGTAGTTTGAAGTTCCCCTGCAATAACAGTTACCCTTGACTAGAAAATCGATATGAAGTACCCGTTAACCACCCATTGGCAAGACAAACATCAGTTGGACCTTAAGATGGACATAAGATTGGTTTGGGCGTTGCCTCCTGTGGAATCAGTTGAGGAGATTGTGAACTGAAACTGTGACAGCTAGAAGCAAGACTTAAATGTCTGTTGCATTACTCAAGGACTGAATACTGATCATGAACTGTAAGCTATTTCGTCTTACTGGGGTAAATTTGGGATTTGGCTGTATTTTCTTACCGTAAAAATAGTGGCGGTAATTTGGTGGTAAATTAGTCTTGCACTTAGATTGGATTTGGCATCACATTATTTTAGTGACCATACCTTTTTAGCTTATATTGGTGGTAATTTTAGTGTTATTTTGATTTGCAGTAATTACTTCTGTGGCATAGTGATGAGCATGGGTTTCTTCCTTATACTATAACCCCATCATAAAACAAAACTTTCCTTTCTATTAGAATACCTCCCAGTGGTCTATAGAGAGCCTCAGACTTATGCACAGTTATAACCCAATGATATTATTTAGAGCGCCACCTATAGTTTGTGGCTGGTATCACTGGCTTATATACATCCAGTAATCTATGTGTCATAAAGTATCACTGGTTTATTTACATCCGTTAATCTATGAATCAGATCCTTTCCCATCAGCATGCAGAAAAGGGCATTCATAATACTGCACACAAACCTTTGCTGATCTGCTACTTTACTTGCATTGGTAAATTGGCAAATGCACTACTGCACTAATATGAGCCTCCCCTTTAGACATCATCTATTGAAAGCAATTCACAGATGCATGAATGACACAAACTCCCATTTGTTTTCATAGGTAATTATTGTATTGAATTACGTTTACATGTTATCAAGTCTTACCATGGTTATTTACAGCAGCCTTTGGAATACAAAAGAAAGCAAAACAGAACAAGCAGGTCTATTTGAAACGTAGATTATAGTTCCCACATTCTGAAAATGACAAGAATAAACATGCAGTGATTTCCTAACCTTTCTACACTGTAATAAATCTTGCCAAACATACGGCATTCAAATGATCCTCACTTGGCACAAATCTTACCAAGATTAGCACTTCTTTGAAGTTCTCAGCATGACCTTGCTCCACTCGCAAAGGCAGGCCCAGTGACAGCGCAAAATGCTTCTCTAAATCTTGTGTGTGGGGAGCGCCAGCGAGATATCTCTCATAGCCAGTGCTCTATAATCCCTTGGAACTCCGTCTGTCTTCACAGCCCAGTCTGAACTAACGCCTCCACAATTTTTGCCATTAGCACAGCTCGGATCCTTCCCATTTTTACGTGGCATGTCTGCCTATAATTCTCCCCCAATCAGCTTAACAAGGATGTGTTCTGTAACAACCCTCATGTTCCGAACAATGAGTGCTTCAGAACAGAATTATTGTATCTTTTTGGTTTCCTGCTGCAGCATTCTTTCTGCTCCCTGCAAGCTAAAGTAAACGCCAGTGTGCATTTTTAAAATGCATTTCAGCAGTGCCACCAAAACATGTATTTTCACCTCATTTTGCACATGAGACTACATTATAATGTTATGGAGGTTACCTTTTCTATGCGTGCATTTCATTCTCTGCAGTTTCAAGTTGGGCTTGGCTGTGTTGTAAAACCTGTACCTTGCATGCCACCAACAACATATTTACGTGTCATACTGGCAACAAAAAAAAAATATATATATACACATGTGCCATATTACTGCTGGCAACAAAACCACCACATTTTGCAATAAAAATTCCATTACATTTTGGTAAAATATATATATGCCCTTACATACCCTCCTTTTCCGACAATTCTGGCTACCCAAATCCACAATTGGAGGAAACCCAAATTATTGTTCTTTCTTCATTATATGAATCACAATTGAAATAATAGCAACTTAATAAAATGAATATTGAAATATTTCATAATAAACCACTGCTTAACCGAAATAGCAGTAAAACATATCCCAAATAGGTTCAGGAGTCCTCATACACATGTGCATATGTATATAACTTTTCTTTTTTAACGAAGTGTCCGCCATCAACATTTTATGTATAATAACAAAACAATAAAATAAATAAATAAAATAAATGACTAATATAATTCACTAAAACAACTAATTAAAATAACATGTGATTCTTTTCCATAGAAGTCATCTCTTTGGGCGTCCCTGTTACTTTCTCTTCACCTACATATTTCGGTCCGGAGGCTTTACTTGAGCTTCATCCCGTGGACTCCAAGACTCTGTCATCTCTTGTGTCCTCCGGTCCTGCGACCTCTGACCTCAAAAGATCAATTAATTGTTCTAAATTAAATAGAAAAGAGAGAGATTAAGTACATAGCACAATACCAATTTCACCCTTTCTACCATAAAAAAGATATAGTCCAAAACATTCTGCTTGATTTCTGAAACTAGGCACATGTTAGAGAGAAAACAAGCATATTCATAAGACACCATTATACATCAAAATATATTTCAACATTGTACCATAATAATTCAATCTGCTTCAGCCCCTTATGTCATTGTTTATAAACTATGGTATTTTCATTTACATTTATCTCTACAATAAGGACCACATCTATTTTTATTTCTATGATGTGGGATACTATGAAGACAACTACTATGTTTTTCTTTCCATGTATTCAGGGAACTTGAGCTGTTTATACTTGCTCCAGCCACCTGACTTCATGTTTGTGATGACAGGGCTTGATTTGGTTAACATGAACAAATTGCTTTGTCACCGTTTCACCCTCTGTCTTCAATATTTTGTAAATTACTGGAGACACCTTATCCACGATTTCAAATGGCCCTTGCCAGGCTGCAAGAAATTTAGAATGTGTATGTTTACCTTTTCCAAAACGAAATTTATATACCTGATCCCCCACGTTATACTCTTTCATAGACGTCTTTCTGTCATAATATGATTTTACACTGTCAGCAGCCCTTTCCAAATTTTGCTGCACAAATGCAAATGCATGTTGTAAATGCTTCCTCAGTTCTTCCATATATTCATGAACTGTAGATGCACTCACAAGTGTCTGCTCTTGTGTCCTATATAATAAATGTTGTGGCAGTACCATCTTCCTACCTGTCAACACCTCGTGAGGGCTGATACCTGTTGCTTTGGCAGGAGTTGATCTGATTGCCATCAGAACCTGGGGTAATCGTAAATCCCAGCTGGAACCTGCCTCCCCTACACATTTCTTTAATATCTCCACAACAGATCTGTTGCAACGTTCAATATTCCCAGAAGAGGCGGGTCGGTATGCAATATGAAGTTTCCTTTTCACCCCCAGTATCTGCCACACTTTACTCATTAAAGCGCTTGTAAAATGACTTCCTCCGTCTGGCTCTATTCTTTGTGGTAATCCAAATCTTGAAAATATATGATTTACCAGTAACGGTTCCCCCTACTCGACCTTTTTACAGGCCCTACATAGTCAATTTGTAAATCTGGCCGTGGAAAGGTTTAGCCTCTTCATCAGTGGAGCTCTATGCATTGGTGAAGCAGGTTTAAATTGGGCACATACCAGGCACTCCCTTGTATATAATTCCACATCTTGGGACATATGTGGCCAATAAGCATAATCTTTCAGTATCTCTTGTCTTTTGTGAACCCCTGTGTGCTGCAGTTATTGCATCATGTGCATGGTGTAGCATTAGCCCTCTGAATGAAGGGGGTACCACCCACTGTATTAGTCCTGTTATGGATTCCCTGATCATGAGTCCATCCTGTAGTCTAATTCGTTTTTTATTCTTTAATAATACCCTCAACTCTTCTTTTCCTGTACAATCATTCTCAGTTAAAGGATTTTGTTCGAGGTCCATTAAATGATTATAATAGATCCCCAATATTGGATCATCTTTTTGCGCCTTAATCAGATCTGGTGTATCATAACTCCATCGCACTACTGGTTGTTCTACCTCTTTTGGAGCCTTGGCGCATGTAACTGCAACTATCTCTATTTCACCAATTAAGTGTTCAATGGGTAACAACTCTCCCATCACAGCCCCAATTTCGGCTAAATTATCTGCTTTTTCATTTCCCTTCTTATCCTCTCCTGGAGTTTTTAAATGCCCACATATTTTCCTCCAGTATATTGTTAAATCATTCTCTGACATTAATTTGTCTATAGCCTGTATCATTTTTCCATGTTTGAGGGGCTCTTTATTATATGTAAGCATGCCTCTTGTTTTCCAGCCAGGCAAATACTCTACAAAACTATTTCGTGCATAATCAGAATCAGTCACCAGGACAGTTTCACTGAATTTATTATCAACTGCAGTAGTAATTGCTTTATAAATGGCTGCCAATTCTGCTACCTGACTACTCCTAGCCCCAATTCTCATCCCTATACTAGGAATGTCTTCACATTTCAACCAGACATTTCCTATTCCTGATACCAATTGTTTATTACTGTCATTTTCATTGTGAAAAGCACAACCGCCAACATATACAGTTGGTAAATTCTTGCATGTCTTTTCATCAAAAGCTTTTTGTGGTGATTGTTCGAACTCCTGCAAACTAGATTCCACATCTACTTCGTCTGATACACATTCAGCTGCACAGTCATGTAAATCCGCTAATCCTTGAGCAACTAGGCTTTTTATTTTGGCCACACCTCACTTCTACAGGAAAGCCTTGCAATGCCAATGTCCATGAATTAATTCTGGATTGTGCTAGATTGCCTGACCTAATCCTTTTACTCTGTAAAAACTGCTATGGCTGATGATTTGTCTCAATGATCACCTTTTCTCCTTGAACAATGGGGTGGAAATGCTGCAACGCTCACACATTGGTCAAAAGGGCCTTTTCACATTCACTGAATTTAATTTCAACTTGAGAAAAAGCCTTACTTGCATAAGCAATGGTTTTGTCCTTCAAATCATGTTTTTGAGATAACACTGCTCACATACAATGTTCAGTGAAACCTATTTCTATAAAGAAATCTGTTTTTTATTGGATATGCTAAACATGGTGCCTTTATGAGACATTCCTTTAATTTAGCGACTGCCTCAGATTGCTCCTTTTCCCATTTCCAGGGCGTATTCAGCTTGTGATATGATTTGATAGGTTATTTAAAACGCGCTTAATACCCAGAGGTTTCTAAGCGCGGACCCGGGGATCGAACCTGTGTTGCTCCGTGTCGTCTTGCTTCCAAGGCGAGCACGTTGGCACTGAGCTATCCTCCCGAGACTTCAATAGTTTAGTTAATGGTTGAGTGATTTCAGGATCATTTTCAATAAATGTCCTATTATATCCCGTCATTCCTAATAAACTTTTTAAACTTTTCACATTTCTAGGATCTTTCAATTTCTGTATGGCCTCCACCTTTTTCTTTTGTGGATTTAGCCCATGTTCAGTCACTTCATGGCCTAGAAAAATTCTCTTTTTCTGCAAAGATGCTTTGGCACCCGCCTTTTGCAATTGGCCAAGTACATGTCTAAGTTCATCAAAATGGCTTTTTAAGTTTTAATTTTTTATCAGGACATCATCTACACAAACTCTAGTTCCTCTTTCCACTGCATCTGTCATAGCTTTTCTCAAAAATATGCCAAATTCGCTCCCACTATTGACGTACCCGAATGGTGTTCTAGCCCATGCGTATTGCGTTTTATCAAATGCAAATGAAAATAAATTTTGAATATCCTCTGCCAGTGGCACTCACCAATATCCAGATGTGAGATCTAATGTGGTAAATACCTTTGAGCCATGCACCTGAGCAAGGCCTTGATCAATGAATGGCAGTGGCCATCTGGACACTGGCACTCTTTAATTAACCCTCTCAAATCAGCACAGAGACGCCATTGACCGTTTGGCTTTAACACACCCAAAATAGGAGTTTTGGAGGTGCTATGAATGGGCCTAATAATTCTCCTAGACTCCAAATTTTTAATTATCTCTGCCAATGACTCTAAACATGCCAGTGGTAACCGATATGGGCGCACAAATACTGGATTTCTACCACACCCTTCCGGTAATGTGGCAACATGTAAATTAGTTAGGCCGCAATCATATGCATCTTTGGCAAAAACGTCTTTAAATTCCATAAATATTTTTCTCATTTCATTTTTATCCTCTTCGCTATTACATGCATCTGCTAACAAAATCTGCTCCTCTACCATTTCTGAAAATTCTGCGAAATACTCCAATGGAGGAATCTCTGTGCTTTCTTCCAACTGTGTGGCTGTATCTCTCTGTAAAGCTGCCACTTTTAAATATTTTGGCATATCAGCCTCCACTTCAATGTGCTGATTTTCTTTTTCATTTTCATTTAAGTCAAACACTATCAAATACTATACCATTCTCTTGGTGACAGCACACTGTCTCATTTGAATCATAAGGATACACAGACTGAATTTTAAAGGTCCCTTTTGGTTGAGAATCCAGATATTTTGGCAACATACCCTGTGCATCTACATATCTCGCAGGGATATTTCCAATCACCATGTTATTGAAATCTGTGGTATTACGTGATTTTTGTATGGCCATTCCTACTAAAGAATTCTCTTCTAAATGAATATCCTGACATCCTTTACTATTCACCATAATTTTGACAGGCCCTTCTCCAATATCTATCAATGGTGTGTATTCATAATCAAGGTCTTGCTGTTTCATGTATTCATTCAAGCACACAAATGCATCAGAATCTTTCATTTGCTATCCATTCTTGCACTTGAGTGTTATATCAACCTGCTTGGTCAATGCAGGAATAGTAATATCCTTCTTCGCCTGTAATTCAATTGCATATGGTACCAATTGTGCACAATGATAAGCCTTTCTCTTATCTCCAAATTGAGGTGCAGGCCCGCCTAGTTGGGAGCATACTTTTTGGTTAAGGAAATCTAACACCATGCACATTCTGTGCAGGATATCATTACCCATGTAAAAATCATGTTGTGTTCCACTCACTATCCACACATTGTGGGAGATGGTTTTTTGTCCAATATTAATCTTTAACATGCACCTTCCTGCCATTCGATTTTCAAAATCTGGGCTGTCCAAACTAGAGACATATTGGTTATTAATTCTAAATTTTGGGATCTCCTCCCTCTCCATTTTCTCAGCAGTAGTTTCTCATTAATAAAACTCCTTTCCTGTTGAAGCGCCAATGTAGCTTTTATCACTTTAAAATGGTCATTTATACCAATGTGAATCCATGGCTGCTCATCTTCCATGTGTATCTCAGCAAGGGTGGTAATGTGTTTTTCTGTGTCTGTTTTAGGAATAGTATTCTGTTTGCATGTCTTCTCTTTTAAATAGAAGCACAATGCGTGTTAATCTATTTGTTTGCCATTTCTTTCTGGGATCCAAATAAATCTGCACAGATTCTTTTTCTTTTTGATTTTGCATTTTATCCTGACACATCAAAATGACAGTGACACTAGGCACACAGCTATTCTCTAGGTATACCTCCACTGCATCATTTGTTCTAGCAACAGTATGGCATTCACTTACATTGCTGTTTTGGTACTTTATTTTCTCAGGTCTTAATGGTTTTTTGGTTAAAGACCACAGTACCCCATTTACCCCATCTATGAGAGGAGACAATCTTTTCAGGCAATCTTGTCCCATCAGGAATGGAATTTCACAAATAGATGTGATCAATACTTCCTGTTTCATTCTGTGTTTTCCTATCTTTGTCAATCTCGGTGACACCCACGATAGGCACTTCACCGTTAAAATTATGCACTGGGCCTTTGCTCTGCCTCACTGTGATCTGGTTCTGTGGAGATCTCCCTTCATTGATCGTTTTTACCAATTCTTTGGACATAACTGTGGCCTGTGCGCGGGTGTCAATCATTGCAAATGTATTGCATTTCTCTTCCACAGTAATGGGAGCATAATGTCTGTCTTCAACTTCCTCTAACACACACAAAAAGTGCAAATTCTTATTAATTTCAGGATTCACTTTTCTCAGACCTTTTTCACTTTTGGCTAAGCACATTGGTAAATGAAAGGACATTTTCCCCTCCTTTTTGTCCATTTTTGTTTGAGAAACCTTACTCATTTCCCCATATTCAGAGTGGAGTGTGGCCACTGTTCGCCCTTCCATTCGGGCATCATCAGAGTTCACACTAAAATCCACCAACTGAATATGCGTAGAAACATTACTTGATAATTTGACATTTTCTACTTCTGGGCATTTGTGGGTATTTGGCATGGTACAATCTCTTTGACTTCCTCAAAAATCTGTGGCTCAAAGAAGTCTTCAGGTGACTGAATCTGTACCCTCCTTTTGAGTACTTATTCTTCCTGCCTGTATTTTGTTAGTGTTTTGATTGTCTAGGGAGAGCGTTCTAACATCCCCACTTACTCCCTGTTGAATTGTTTTACCCATGCATGAGTTGTTTTTCTTAAAACTGTCGCTTTGTTCTTTTGGAATTTCATGTTTTCCTTTTTCATTTGTGCAAATTTCCAACGTTTGATTTAACTCCAGGTTAAACCGAACTTTTTTTTTTAGATGTATTTGCAATTTCTGTCACATAGTCATGTGCAGGTATTTTCATTTTTAAATCATTAAGCATCTCAGAGTCATTATGCAAACCAAATTAGGGCAATCTGTCTTTTTAGCGTTGCAGATATCATGAATATTTAGTCACTTATTATCAGAAAACACCCGGTCATTGTTATGGCCTTCTGCCCCCTCCTTTGATGACTGTTTTTGAACCGTACATAGTTTTCCTATCTGTTCAGCCAACATTTTCACTTGGGCCTTGAGACACTGGAATCTTTCCATCTCTCTAGAATCTTCTCTCTGCGGCCTAGGTCGATATTGGTTGTTTCCCCCTGATTGAATCTATTCTGATATCTCTCAGGAGAATGATTTCTATTGGGGTTGTTTCTGAACTCTTGTGGGTTGGGGAGCGGGGTGTACCTATCCTTTGGTTGTAGTCCCCTGGTGGTGGTGATTCATTGTATTGACATGGGGCATAATTCGTACTCTGCCTCATGTCCTGCCTCTCATTTTGTGAGTATTGTCCCCTATACTGATTCCCATTTTCAGTAAATCGATCCACATATCTGGGTCTATACTGATTACCATATATCCTGGTGGTAGGGTCAAATCTGCTCTGTGTCCCCAATGTCTGATAGGGACCATTATTTCTTTGATCCTGACTTTGTTTTGATTATTGGTCATAACTGACATATCAGGCCGATATCCTGCCCGGGGTCTGTCTCCTAAGCACCTAGGGCTAATGTAGCTCTCCCTATTACTAGGATCATGTGATTGAAACTTCGGTGCAGGGAGTGACAACCTCTGTTGATTACCCCTTTGTTCAGGTGCCACATTATTTTTGCCTGGACTTTGAGCACACTCAAGTGACATTTTAGCTGACCTGATCTCCATCACTGTTGCTGAGGAGTCTTTAGATTTTGGTCTAGTATCTTTCATTTTATCATTCTCTCTGCCTTGACAGTATAGCACTTTGTATAGTTTTGTACTTTGGTGCACAATCCACTCAAGGGACTTGTCACAATCAAATTTGCGGACTAACTGTGATATGTCTTTCTGCAACCCATAGAAGTAGGCAGTTTTAATCTCATTGGAATTGGGGTCAAAAGATACATCAAAGCGAGAAAAGGCTCTTTTTAAATCTTGTAAAAACCCGCAAGGGGACGTATTTGGCCCAGCTGTAATTGTGTAAGCAACTTACTTCGCCTCCTGTAATGATTGGAATGGAGAAAAATGATGTCTAACCTCCTTTTCAAACTCTGCCCATGTCCTGTTCTGCTGTTCATTGAATCCTCTAATGATACTGGCTGTAGGAGCGTCCAGCGTTAAGTGAAAGTGTTGTCTGTATTGTTTTTTAGGTATCTGGAGGGCTTTAAATATATTGTGCGCCGCTTCTAAGTGGTCCTCTATACAGCACTCCCCTCCTTTTTTAAATGGTTTGATCAGAGCCTTGATTGATTTCATTATTTTAATAGGGCTACTTGTTGCTATGCATGGGATTGAACTACTTTGTGATTCAACCCTTGTTTCAGGCGTACGGAATTGGTGGTGGCCCCCAATGGGTATGTCGAATCCCCCAAGGGCGCTCCAACCAAGTTCAGTCACCGGCCCAGCCACTGGTGCACTAGCTGTCTGTGTAGAAGTAGAATTCACCTCAAGTCCATTGAATGTGGTGCCCTGTCGTTTGTCCTGGGTCCTGGAAATGCAAATTTGCTGTTCCAAATCCTTGCACTTTTTAAGGAGTCGATCTGCCTCCTTATGCAAGTAATTGTTTTCATCATCCATTTTATTAATCACATTTTGCATATCGCTCATTCACATTTGGCCTTCCTTGAATTCTTTGTCTCTCTTGTCTCTTTCTTGAAACATTTTAACCATCTCTTGTTTAGCATTTTGTAGATCACTTTCATTCTCAAAATGTTCTTTTTGTAAAATCTGCATTTCCAAAATAACCTCATCTTTATCTTGTCTTATATGATCTACCAACCCTTTCAAGTGTTTTAATTCTTGCTCACTATCCTCAAACTGTTTCTTTCTTTGGGCCAATTGAGTGTCGAGATCTTTACATTTTGACTGCATGTCCTTTTGACATACCTCTAGTTCTGCTCTTAACTTTTCCTCTTGTTTACTATCCATCCAGTTCAACTTTTAATCTGTTAATCAGTTTGGCATGATTTTCTTGCATTCGCAGAGACTGAATTAAAATGAACCATGTCTTGGCACATAGCCGTATCAGACAATCTTTCTCTACATGTTTATTAGCAGCATTTAATAATCTCAAAAGACAGACCTGGATTATGCTACCTTCTGCAAAAATGCTTTCTGCACTTTGAGTAACCACAAAGGGGAGTTTAAAGGCAGTTCCCTCCTGCTTATGCCAAATTATTGTAACACTCAAACAGAAGGTAAAGTAATTATAAAGTTATTCCTATGGCTAAATCCCTAGCCAACATTTAAATGACCCTATTTGTGCGTAATCTCATACAAATTGAATAGGGGCCCCAGTTGGTGCTGCTGGGCCGACTACAAGTGGTGTCGAGATCTTGTCCCTGAACTCTCTAAAACACTTTCCTGGTGTCTAGTACGTGCACACAGATTGGAGGTCGATTCTTATATTTTTGATTTGTCGCCCCCAATGTGTGTGTCTTATCATTAAAAACACAACAACACAGCATCCAAAGCAACTGGTTTAGAGAACAGTTGTCAGTGGGAAAGATTTTGCTAAAAACAAGGGGCAAAACGCGTATTTCTCGCTAGCCCAAACTTCAAGTGAACCACAGTGTGTGTGGATAACAGGTTAAATGTCTTTAGACAAGCCCTTAATTTTCTTTATAAGGGAATGAAGGTCTGGGTTATCCACCAGGCCTATTGATTAGTCAACCGGTTTCAGCGGGATTCTCTAGTGGTCGCTTTATTCAGGACGAATACTTTTTGATTCTTGTATTCTTAACAGTATCTTCAGCACTGTGAAGTGTTAGAGGGTGTCTTCTAGCGTCCGAGACTTGATAGGGTAATCAATTCCTAGTCCTATATGGACAAAAGACAAGAAAGAAGGGGACTGATATCAGTCTCAAGTACTAACAGGTCTATTTTAAAAATTGAAAACTTCTGGGGGTACCACCTGTAGGGGATAATAATCATCATGTTGACTAATCAATAGGTCTGGTGGATAACCCAGACAGCAGCCTCTGGAATACAAAAGAAAGCAAAACAGAACAAGCAGGTCTATTTGAAACGTAGATTAATGTTCCCACATTCTGAAAATGACAAGAATAAACATGCAGTGATTTCCTAACCTTTCTACACTGTAATAAATCTTGACAAACATACAGCATTCAAATGATCCTCACTTGGCACAAATCTTACCAAGATTAGCACTTCTTTGAAGTTCTCAGCATGACCTTGCTCCACTCGCAAAGGTAGGCCCAGTGACAGTGCGAAATGCTTCTGTAAATCTTGTGTGTGGGGAGCGCCAGCAAGCTATCTCTCATAGCCAGTGCTCTATAACACCCTGGAACTCCGTCTGTCTTCATAGCCCAATCTAAACTAACTCCTCTCCGCAATTTTCTCCATTCGCACAGCTCAGATCCTTCCCATTTTTACGTGGCATGTCTGCCTATAATTCTCCCCCAATCAGGTTAACAAGGATGTGTTCTGTAACAACCCTCATGTTCCGAACAATGAGAGCTTCAGAACAGAATTATTGTATCTTTTTGGTTTCCTGCTGCAGCATTCTTTCTGCTCCCTGCAAGCTAAAGTAAACGCCAGTGTGCATTTTTAAAATACATTTCAGCAGTGCCACCAAAACAAGTATTTTCACCTCATTTTGCACATGAGACTACATTATAATGTTATGGAAGTTAGAATTAGTATTTAGCAATGTTAATTAAGTTAGTCAGTAATATGATTAATGTAGTCTCCATGTATAAGGCATCAAAAAAAATAATTGGTGCACTTCAGTATTTGGCCTGGCAGCACTAAGCTTTTCTATGCGTGCATTTCATTCTCTGCAGTGTCAAGTTGGGCTTGGCTGTGTTGTAAAACCTGTACCTTGTATGCCACTAACAACATATTTACATGTCATACTTGCAAAAAAAATAATATATATATATGTGCCATATTACTGCTGGCAACAAAATGCCACCACATTTTGCAATATAAATGCCATTACATTTTTTCGTAAAATATATATATGCCCTTACAGAAATCAATTTGTTTCTCTGAAAACTTCCAATTTCACTATTTTAATTATACCTCCAGTCTATTTGACTTTTCTGTGGGGCAAGGGCGCAGTGTTTGCCGGCATACAGACCCCTCCTGGATATTTCCTTCCACGTTGCTGCCTGTGGCCACACCCCCTAAGACACATAACACCGACCCTGCAGCGGTGAAGCCCGCGGTGGGGCAAGGGCGCAGTGTTTGCCGGCATTCAGACCCCTCCTGGGTCTTTCCTTCCTCATTGCTGCCTTTAGACACGTCCCCTGGGACTCCTGGCACTTTACTTCTTCATTGCTGCCTGTGGCCACTCCCCCTGGGACACATAATGCCGGCCCCGACCCTGCAGCGGTGAAGTCCGCGGAGGGGCAAGGGTGCTCTGTTTGCCGGCATACAGACCCCTCCTGGGTCTTTCCTTCCTCTTTGCTGTCTGTGGCCACATCCCCTAGGACTTCTGGGTCTTTCCTTCCTCGTTGTTGTGTGGCCATGTCCCCAGGGACACATAACGGCGTCCCCGACCCCGCAACCATGAAGCCTGCGGCGGGGCAAGGGCGCTGTCTTTGGCGCTGCAGGTGTTCGGGGCAGAAGGGTGAAGCCCCCTGGACGACTTCAGGACTTCGGGATTATGCTTGGATGTCATAGAAAACTGCCTTAGGTGAGATATGCACATATGCACAGTGAATTTCGCCCAAAGCCTGTTGTGAAGCTCACTGTTGTTCTTCGTGGCTCCGACCCCCCCAGGATCACTTTTGGAATTTATTCTGTCCTTACCCACAGAGCACATGGAGTCCCCCCCCCACTGCATCTCCCCTTCCTCCACTCCTTTTTTGACTTGCCCTCCAGGATGCCCAGTCCCACCCGTTCCAATATCCCAACGCAAGGTCCTGTTCGTGAAGAGGCAATGCCGCCAGGCTGGACACTTGAAGGAGGTTAACATGGATCCCATTGTAACTACATCTATTGGGCCCAACGCTGTCGAGGTTAATGGCACTGCTGGACCCCCCGTCCCGGCTGCAACCTCTCCTGGTGATTCACATCAGCATGACTCTGACCCCCTCTTGCCCCTGGCCGTGCCCCTGACTGTACCCTCCCTGAACTCGCCCTTTGATTCAGTTTGCTACGGCCTTGTGAAATCGCTTGCCTCAGTGGCCTCTGATTCTGCTTCGGCTACTGGCACATTGGCCTACTAGTCGATTTGCACTGAAGCTCTGATTCCTCTGGACACAATGGTTAGTGCTAACTATGCTGCTGATTCTGCTCCCAATCCTTCGGGGGCTCTGGGCTCAAGCTCCAGGGGAAACTCTTTTTTTTCGTTGGGGGGGGGTGCAAATGTAATTTGGTGCTTGTTGAGGTTCTGGCTGAGCTGACCGTAGGAAATTACTTTCGGTTTTAGCAAACAATCATGGAAATGGAGGAAAAAGGGTACAGGAGGGCCCTGTCACTACTCCCCTGTCATTAAGGGTTCAACTAACCCTCTCCTTGAGTGCACCACGGTGCGAGTCATCAGGAACCCAGTACCCATTAAAGATCACGCTGACCCTCATTGCAGGGCACACAAGAGATTGTCCTCCACTCCTGCTTCTTTGGAATCCAGATCTAAGCCTCTGAACTGTATTATTGCACCCACCGCTATGCCACCGTCCCCCCGCAGTTGCGAAACAAGCCTCTCGACCTGTATCAGGTCAAAGTCCAAATGTCGCTGGGCCACACACCCGATTCCATAGAGGGAACACATCTGGGCGCTATGTCAAGGGTGAGCTCAGCCCTACCACAATCTACCTACACTGGGTGCCAAAACTGTTAGAGCTAAAGCTGGAACCTAGAGACGCTTTAATGAACAAGTGCTTGCACTGGTTGCGGTCCGTGAGAGGCTGCATGTTTGTCTCAAGAGATTGCATGGTGGGATGTTCTAGAATTCGTGCCAAGGACATGAATTCCCAAGACATTGTGAAGCTGGTTCTCTGGGATGGCAGAGTGGCCAAGGGGATTTTGGAAAGAACAGGGTGTGATGGTGTGGTGACTCAGGGTGGGATCTTTTCCAGCCAGTACTCCCAACAAGTAGTTGATGGCCGCTGGGGGTACACAGTTAATACCCCCCTAACGGGTCCGAACTTAATTCCTATGGGACAAAGAGTAGGGGTTTCACTGCAGTCGAACTGTCTGACCGGGGATAACCTTGAATAGGACTGGCCTTTGCCCATTGTTTTTCTTTTGTATGTTTAGCAAATGTATTTGTTAGGATGTACTTTGATGGCCTGATGGCCTTATAAAATTATTAATGAATGAATGAATTCAATTATTTTAATCCAACGCCTGTTCGTTTGACTTTGTTTTTGGCAAGACTTACCTCAGAGTTCCCGGGTGGAATTGTATTTTTTACTTATCAGGCATTGAAGATTAAATTGTTGACTCTGCAAATTGAAGTTAAGTCTAAGTATGCAGATGTGTTACACATAACTAAGTCTAATACTCGTGTATCTGTGACCTTTCCTTGATAAGCGACTGATACCAGTGGTATATGCTTACCAGCCATCTTCTATTATTACTTTTGAAAACCAACGCCGTACAGCCAAATGTTTATAATTTCGGGCAAACACATGGCAGATTGTACCATTTGGCCATCACCTTTTATGTGTGAATTAATCAAATGATAAGAATCTTTGAGAATCTTGCCTTGAAAAAGGCCCTTCATATGGCTTGAAACGAGTTGGCTGTCTGCCTCTTTCAATCATTTGGCAAACATTACTAATTACATTTATTTGGGCAATAATTGATATCCAGATAATATTCTGTTATCAATATTAATTTTGGAACAACCCAGCGCGACTGTATCTAAGGCCGTTTGTTTCTCATTCACATTTAATAGTGTTTACTTGCAATTAAATCCCGAATGCCTGTCCATTTTCTATGTCTTAGTACAAATCACTGTAACAGATGCTCTCACAAACTCAAACTGCCACACTACAGTGTGGTTCAAGGGTTTCTATTGAAAACAAGAAAAGGTATTTTGAAATGGATTGAGGTAGGGGTACACAAGTGGGTATCCCTCTATTGGCCTCCAGTGGGTTCCTGCCCCCCTAGCCCAGGTGCCCCTACTTCCTAGAGTGGGTAACTATTACACCTGCTCTCTCCTGCTCCTTTTCCTACTGTTCCTACTCTCCACTCTGCTCTACTCTTGCCCTTCTCCCTCCCTCTCTCGTTACTCCTCGATTTCCTATCTCCACCTGCACCCCTCACCTGTCCCTCCAATGTACAAGCACTCTCTTCTCTCCCTGCTCTCCCTGACCTCATCACTCAATCCGGGAAACACTCCCTCACAGCCTCTCTCTCACTACCACCACCTCACCTGTAACAATCTCCACCACCATCTCCTCAATGCTCTGCTCCTCCTGTCCTCACTCAAACACCCCTCACTCTGTCTCCCTTTGGCCAGTCTTTTATACTCCTCCCTTTTTGTTTATATCCCCCTGCCCGCCCCCTCCTCTCCATTAGGCCAGCACTCTTTTCTCACATGACATTCATATCTGATCTTGGGCTCTATATTATTTGCTGTTCGCTCTGCACAGCCTTCTTCAAATGCTGCAGTGAGTGTAGCCGGTTCGGAATGGCGTGCGGCTTATGAATGCGGGTGTCTAGAAAAAGAGCAACTCATGTTGGAACTACTGGTTTCTCTCTTCAGAACGCTGCAGACTGGTGGCAGCTGGGCATGCTGGTATTGGTAGTTCTTAAATGAGATGGGAAGAACTCGGGCCAGCTTTGAAATGACAAGGTATGGGAGAGATTGACAGTGGCACCATATTCATTCAACTTGGCACATGCAAGGGGTATACAGACTGAGACCCTTTCAACTCCCTCACCCCACCTCTGGGGCAGGATTGACTCTGGTAAAAGAGAAACCTTTGTAGGCCACCCGCCCAAGTCTGGGAGGTTTCCTGCCCCCCCCACATGGTCCAGTCTCTGACCCTGTTACTGAGAATTAGATTTTATTTGTTCTTGCTACTCCTGTTATTTTTCCTCTTGCTTTTATTTCTGTTCCTCCAATTCAGACACTTCTATTGTCTTCTGCCTTTAATCTTTATTTTACATTCTTCTCTTGCCTTTATGGATCACATTCTAGCTGTTAATCAGGCCTGTTGCTTCCAGATACATAATATTAAAACATATTTTTCATTTACTTACCTTTTCCTTTTCAAACGTACTACTACATACGTACTCTCTTCGTTGAATTCTCGTTCTTCTGCAAATGCTTGCTTTCCTCTTCAATCTGTCTTCCACTTACCTGCTAGGAAACGGAGTTATTGTGCACATCTTATTTAGAATGACTTCCTATTATGTAGGTTTTTAAGTTTTATTTGCTTTGCATTATTTATAAAAGTATTTATCGACCTGCCCCTCGCTATTTTATGTATCTCGTTTCTGTACATCATCATAGATTTTGACTGCACCCCAATGTCTACATTATGTGCAGCAAGCTCCACATACCTCGCTATTGATAGTTCCCATTATTATCACCTAAACTGTGGAACTCGATCACTACCACTAGATATCCACGTTCGTTCCCCTTTCGATTAGTTTGAAAAACATTCCAAGACTCACATGCTCTGTGCTTTCTTTCATCAATAAACCGCAATTGATGTGCTTTTAATTAAGCATCCATGCTGGATCAGGTGTTATCGATCTGGGGCCCGAGTTAAAGGCCTGATTATAGCGAGAGCTTTTAGTGAGAGTCCCCAGGCTGATAATCAATAATTCGGCATGCTGGAGAGGGTATGAGTGCTATTAGCACCGCCCCACCGCCCCAGGCTGCCAAATCCGGTAACCCAGGGTGCTGAGACGCCTCGCGCCATCCCGTCCATTCAAACAAAATACTTTAGCAAGATGGCCCCTACAGTGCTGGAAGACGGGGCTCCATACAGAGTCCCTCTTCCATTTCCATGGCGGCCAACGCGGACAACGTGAGGAGGCGGCTGCAGCGTGCCGCAGAGATCGGGGACGTTGGGAGGGTGGGGGCGGGGGTTAAAAGAAGAGGGGAAGGGAGGGTGGACGGAAGGTGACGGATGGGGGCAGCAACCAATCAGGGTGCTCGAAACGCCGGCTTAGATTGGTAGTTCGAGTACGTGTTCCTAGGAACTTGTTTTCATATTATGGCACAGTTTGTTCCTATTTCAAGTGCTTTGGCTAAAAAAGCTGTATACATGTTTAATAGTAAATAAATGCTAACACCTTTTGAACATAAGACGTTTCTGAAATTAATATTCTTTCATGGAACACAGCTTTCAACCATCACTTTCGCAAAACGTATGAATGAACTTCAGACCGTCTGTGTTGCAGATCCTTTCAACACCTTCTATCGAGTACATCTAACACGGATTGCAGGTCCCAAATGTGTTGACCAGTTTCATCACAATGAATGGATGCTGTCCGATAGATGTTTTGCACTACTAAGTTGCCTATGTGAGACGCTGGCCCAATTCAAAACGACTAACTAAATAAGAATGGCGCTTCTATCTTTTTAATGTGTCCTCCTAGATCGTTGGTTTAGAAGGTTCGGCATCATCTGGACATCAAACACATCTTTAAGTCTTATCAGGCAGAGCAAACGTTTTTAATTCTTGAGACCAGTTTTTTGTATTTTTGTTTTTTGAAAAAGAACAGTGACTCTCCAAGAAGCACTGTACGAAGGCCGTATTTATGGCTGTAGCAGACAGACCTATTGCTCAGTGGTTTAAATGTTATTGGTATAATGATGAACGCATTAAACTGGATGGTGATGCGGAAAAAGCTGAAAACCCTACATGGGACTCTGGAAGACCGTAAAAATACTGCTTTTGGTACCTGTAAGGCCTGTTTTGCTTTGTGAAACCAACAAAATATTCGCTCTTGAAGAATGTACCTCCTGAAGAAAAAGCCTACAATTCATCCTACAAATATCTTGAAAAATGCCCGGACAAACAAAAAAGAATCCTGCTTATGAAATTCAGGCTGAATTAATTTAAGACTAAAGAAGTAATTATGCGATGGACCAAATATGAGAAGCTGAACTCAAAATGTAGATTCTGTGACCATTTCGAAGAGAACATCAAACATTTTGTTTTAACATGTGAAGCCTTCTCCACGAGAAGAATGACACTGTTTAATGCAATTGTGGCAAATGCACCTCTTCATACCATGGAAGAATGGTGGGTGGAATGTTTTACAGAGGTAAATAATAAACTAACATATGCTCTGACATTTCTCCTTAAAAACATTGAAGAAAAATTAGTCAAATCGCACGAAAAATGGACTTAAATATTGGTTTGTGATTTGTGATGTACCTTGCCCAATTCAGTGTGCATTACTTTTTATCAATTTAATGTTTACATTTTTACTTTGTGATATCTTCTGCTTCTCTGTGTTCTACTCGCTATTTGCGATATTTTTATATATGAACAGCTAAATGTGATGTCATTTTTCTTTAAAGGTTTGACAAAACCAATAAAAAGAATAAAAAAAAAACACAATTGTGTCTTGCACATGTCTTCTCCCCAGAACAAAATGTGCATCAACCCCTTGCGAGTTATAGCGGCTTCAGTGGCATTCTCCAGTGCAAAATATTTGCAAAGCAACTACGTAGAGTACTTTTTTCAGCTACTTTTCTTTTATGCATTCTCCAAAGGCAATGCCAAATGTGTCCATAAAGAGTCTGAGCCCTCCCTTGCTGGGGTTGGCAGCCTACCAGGGTGTATACCAGAGCCGGTCCTACCCCCAAAGGCGCAGTGAGGGATTTGAGGGCCCCAGTTCCTGCATCCCAGGAGTGTGCCCTGTATGAGACTACTGGTACCACTGTCCTTTCCACAATGCCTGTCAGCCGTTCTTCTGGACAGAATTCTCTTTTTGGTGTTTTATTAACCACAGCTCCCAGAATGCACCTGGGTGCAGCCAAAAAAACAGACTGGAACCAGGGGAATGGAATAAAGACCAGCCATGTAACGGACTGGGATTTTCTTGCCAAAAAGGGAGGAGACAATCCAAACCGGACTCGCCAAAAATCCAGGTGATCCTCATGGAAATGGCAGAGCAACATAAAATGAACTGAGCATCAGAAGAGACTGCAGGGGAACAGGAGGGACACAGAAATACTCCCCAAACTCGGGGGGGGGGGAAGCAAAACTCACCAGCACCTGACAAACAAAGTCCAACTTGCAGAGGGATACTTCAGCAAGAGATTGGCCAAGGGGAGCATGTGACCATATAGATCAATGGGAGCCAGGAGGAGTGTTGAAAGGGGGTAGCTTGAGCTATAAAAGCTGAGCCAGCACAGAAGAGATTGACACATGTACAGGTGGAGCAGTAGTGGACCAATAGGCAAGGTAGAGGGCTGATGGTGGAGTAGAATGCTGAGAAGACTGAGAGAGTGCAGTTAACGTAGTAAGTGTGAGCGAGAGTGGTACTGGTTGATTATAGTGTGCTGAGGGGGTGCATACGGTGAGAAATAAAGAGAGGGAGAGAAGTGTAGGGGAATTTAGAGAGAAAGTGAGAGTTAATGCAAGTGGTAGTATATGATAGGTTGGTGGTGTGCAAGTATAAAGCCGTGCTGAATAGTGGTGTGGGTGGGGTGAAGGTGGAGGAAGGTCGTTGGGAGAGAAAGCAGAGAGAATGTGATAAGATCCAGGCACAGTGGTGTGGATGGGGAGGTATGGGGCGACATGTTTTTGGGAGAGGAGCGAAAGCAGGTTCCCAGCGTTCTCAAACCATTTTATTTTAGATATTAACAAAGCACCCACAGTCTATTATCTTAGTGGAATTTTGAGGCGAACTGTGACAACCAGTATTCACTAAATGACTGTAAAGTTAGGTTTATTGGGGAAAACCGGCAGAAGTATCTAGCAAAAACTTGTGCTGATTAGGTGTGCATGTTATATTTATCAATTTGACAAAATAGAAGTTCATTAATGTTAATGCCAGAATGGAGTTTCCTGTCATTGTCGGCCTCCTCGTGATTCTTTGCGAAACTGTCACCGTTTCCCAGGATGCAATGTCATGGCTCTCCTAATCCCAGGACACAATGTTAAATGTTAAAGGTATTTGTACCGCGCACCGTCACCAACGGACTTGGTCCCCAGGCGCTCAGGCGGATCTGTAAACGATAAAGGTGGGATGGGATTAGTAAGGCGAAGAAGGGAGTAGGATAGTGAGAGGAGTGGTGTTCTGTTGGCAGCTTCAACTCAGTATACACTGGGTGCTGAGCTTTGGTGTGGGTATCGGATCGGGGTCAGTCTGCGTGTGCTGCTGTTCCGGCTTATGTGTTGTTGCGGTGTTGTGAAGTGCGTGCGGCTTGTTGTGTGAGAGATGGCTGTGTGAGTTTTTTGAGTGGGATAGGTATGCAGAGTTAGAGCTTATAGTTAGTGGGTTACCTGACCTTTGCCATGCTAACATTCATAGTTCTGTCTGAGTGTGACACCTGTTGGCCTTCACATTCCCATCAAGATGCGGCGCAGGTCTATGTTTGGGACTCCATCCAGGTGTGGTCATGCCAACCCTCACACCCTCATCCAGATGCGGCGCAGGCCACTGCCTAGAGACCCGTCCAGGTGTGGGCATGCTAACATTCACAACTCCATCTGAGTGCCACGCAGGCCGGTGTTCACAATTCTAGGTGCGGCACATGATAGCATTCACGTTTTTTCTGGGCGCGGGCATGTTATCCTTCAATCGATGCTATCCAGATGCGACGCAGGCCAACGTTTATCTAGATACGTCTGCCGGTCTGGATATGTTCGTCCGGTACGTACGAGTGGGAGAGTCGCTTGGGGCTTTCGTCTGAGTCTAGGTATGTGGTCAGTCTCTGCAGCCTTCCTTTGTGGCTTTTTTCCATGATGTCTTATGCTCTGTCGGATGGTTGGTTATTTGGTTCCAGTGTTTGTCCGATATGAGAGTGGTCGAGGTTGGATTTATTTTCATCATTGTTTTAAAGTCTGTGCATTCTAGTGCGTCTCCGTTGTGGTTACGCTTTGAAGAGCCATGATTTGAGGAGTTTCCTGAATGCTAGGTGGTTTGTTGTATTCCATATATTCTTAGGTAGGTCATTCCAGGTTTTGGGTGCCTGGTGAGAGAAGGGCGATCCTACGAGTTTTTTTCTGTTGTAGGGTTTTGGTTCCAGGCGTATGTCGGTGCTTGATCTTAGTGTTCTTGTCGGTTGGTGTAGGCGTAGTTTGTCGCTTAGGAATTCTGCGCCTTGTTTGTGTATTGCTCTGTGCGTGATGCACATGGCCTTGAACTTATTCGTTGTTTCAGTGGTAGCCAGTGTAGTGATTTTAGCGCAGGTGCGATGTGTTCTCTTCTGGGTAGCTTGAGGAGGAGTCTGGCTGCTGCATTTTGTATGCGTTGTAGTTTTTTCAGAAGTCGTTCGGGCATGCCCAGGTATAGGCTATTGGCATAGTCTACTCTGGACATGATCAGAGCGATGATGGTATGTTTTTTGTTGGCGAATGACAGGAACGGTAGGATCCTTTTTGCTGCTCGCAGGAGGAAGAAACATTTCTTGATTACCGAGTTTACTTGTGGCTCCAGAGTGAGGTTGTTATCCATCAGGACCCCTAGGTTTTTTACAGTTGATGATGGTTCTGGTGTGGTGCCGAGCTCTCTTGTCCAGGGGATGTAGTTGATGTCTCCTCCCTTTTTTGAAACACTCATTATCTCTGCTTTGCCCGGGTTGATTTTGAGATGGTTGAGGTTCATCCAGTTGAATATGTCGCAAAGGCAATTCTCTGGTGTGGTGTTTCCTTCCCGGGTGTCTTGTATGTTGAAGATTATTTGAGTATCGTCGGCGTAGTTGTAGCATGTGAGGCCGTGTTTTTTGACGAGTTTGATTTAATAGCTACATGTAAATGTTGAATAGAAGCAGGGAGAAGGATGATCCTTGTGGTACTCCGCACGTGGCGACTCTGGGTTTGGATTTACAAGGTTTCATCCATATTGTCTCTGTCCTGTTTGTTAGGAAGGATTTGATCCATAGTAGGGCAGTGTCTGTTATCCCTAGTCATTCTAATCTCTTTATGTGTCGAAGGCTGCAGACAGATCAAGGAGAATCGGGGCGGTGCTGTTGTCTGAGTCTGCGTTTGTTTTTAGGTCGTCCCATATTGAGAGGAGAGCCGATTCTGTTCCTCTCATGGATCTGAAGCCAACTTGTGCCTGGTCTAGTAGGCAGTGCTCTTCTATAAATTCTTGGGTTATTAGGTAGACGTACGTTTCTAGTAGTTTGGCAATGTAGGGTATGTTGGAGATGGGTCTGTGGTTAGATAAGTCCTCTACGTTTCCTGTTGTGTCTTTGAGTAGCGGCTTGATGTAAGCCGATTTGAAGGCCTGTGGTACTTTACCTGTTGAGATTGAGAGGTTGAGGTTTCTGTGGTATTCCATGGGGGTTCCTTGTTTGAGAATTGTTTTGTATATGTCCGGGGGCACGGGTCTTCGGGAGAGCCCGACTTGTTGCTTTGGTTTACCAGTTTGACAAGTCCTGAAAAAAACAGGGGAGGGACTCTAACATACGCAAGTATGTACGTCAAACGTTTATATAACAGGAAATAAACAGATTTGGAAGTGAAAGTGCAACGTTTTTTCAGTTGGCCTTTCCTAATCGAAGAAAGAGCCCAAGACAAATGTATTTGCTTTTTTGGCTGGCAAATTATGAAAAGCTCATACCTTTCAAAACCAAAAATCTATATTTATAAATTCCTTGCAAAACAAACTCTCAATATGAGACATTTCACACTCGTTTTGGTTATACTTGGATGTAGTCTGGTAGCTACATTTTTTGCATGGGAACCTGAGGGTCTGGGTACAAGGCCCACGCTTGTGCACCAGATGTAGACCGAGCACGCATACAGTTAATGAAACGGAGGACACTATATTTGTGTGATTCCCCATTTCAAAACATAAGAGAGGGATGGCATCTGTCTCTGAAAATACTTTTTGGACACTGTCTGTTTGCTTGTGCCCTGCCTTACCTCAGTGTCTTTTAAAGGATTTACTTTCACTAGGTATTCAGACCACACCATCAGGTTTTGCTGTCACAGCGTCTTTTGGGCATTTTATGTCTTCACCAAGTTTCGCATTTTTGTTTTCGCCATGTCTTTAGCACTGTCGCCACATTTCTCAGAATGCATCTACTGTTTATCACACACTGTTTCCTGGGCGCTTTGCTACTTTGACTACATTTCCCAAGATGCTGAAGCATTCAGGCCACACTTGTGCACTCTTACCTTAAAGGACTCCCCTCCCCTTAAATTGCTGCTCATGTTTCTTCTCGTTCGGTCTTGAGCCTACCCTACCACCATGTAGCAGCAATGTTCCCGCCAAACCCCCATCGTGTCTCGCAGGACTTGTTATGCCTTTCATGGCCGCATCTTCGGCATCGCCTGCTGCTCAGACAGTGCATTTGTGGGATCTATTTCTGTGCACCATCTCCAGGCATAGGGACACGTGTGACCCCTCCAACAGTGTTTGTAATGTTCCATGTCGGTCTCCATCAGTGCAGTTAGGGAGTTCCCCGTCACTCTGTGGGCCAGATCTCCTAAAGACATGCAAAGCTGTCGCCTCTGTTTCAATCTCGCCTCTCCCAGCTCTCTACTGTTACTCACCTTCTGTTATATCGTGCTACCTTTTTGCGCATTGATGCAGCGTCCTGTTGTTTTCTGCTCTTCTCATTACTCGGCATCCTCAGTCTGATGCCTGATCATATGCTCCACAGAGGGAAGTGATAAATACTGTGGCTACATCTTGGATTTCAATTCCCACCTTTCCTCGAAGCTGTCTGGTCAGATTTCAATGTTCTCTGCTCTGGGGGGGGGGCCTGTGGGGCGACAGGCTGGGTTTCTGTTTCACCCAAGGTTCTGCAAACGGCAGAGAAGTGTTTTGCTAAGTGTTTCTTTTGTGTCGAAAAGGTGGCACTTCGCCACATAATCTATGCACGGAGTAATGTCTCTGGCATTCGACAAGTTCACGGCAGTAGCTGGAAAGGGGCAGTTTTTACACCAATCTTTCACAGAGGAGCTCAGCAACTGTCAGAAAGGAACCCAGTCGCTGCAACCCCCAGGTATTCTAGTAGGCTTGCCAGCAGGGTTCAATGACTCTTCGGACAGAAGCCTTGGCACTGTACTCGTAACAGGGAATCTACATACTGAAGGCCACCCTGACACGGAAATGTCTTCGGAGTCACCCGTTTATGCCTACTGTAGAGCTGGCTTTTCATGTCTCTGTGGGGCTGAGGAGACCCCCAATGCTAAACCTTTTGGCACAGCTTCAGGACGCCCTCCAGACTTCTCGTCCTCAGCAACGTGAAGCGGGTTTACTTTGACGTAAGGTGCTTTAACTGCACAATGCTACCAGACAATATACATTGTCCTAGGTGTTTCTCCTTACCTTGCAGCCATGAATAATTAGTTACATTAGCTAAGCTTCTTGGGCAGTCGTACTATGTTCTCCTCTGTTAATAAAAATCTAGATGATTTTTACCAAGTCTCTACATCACCCTATCCATCTTTGCCCTCGTTTTCCTAGGTATTCTTACTCAATTGTGTTCTCCTAAACGTTGCCTACTCAAAACATTTTACACAAAAAGGGCCAGGCTATGTAGCGCTTCATTCTGCTATAGTGCCTCACTTTCAAACATATAGTCTATCCCTCTCATCTTTTCTCTGTTTCCCTTCACAATCACCTATCTATCACACAGCGTCTTCTTCACTCTGCCACTTTGCTGCCCCAGTACAATTCTGGAATTTTTGGTCGGATACAATTAACACCTCCAACAACAAAAACCCTACATGCTTCAAGGGCTTTGCTTGAACACTCGCTGGGTCCATAACACAGACACACAACATTATTTCATACTTCTCTAACTTTCTTAAAACAACCTTCTGGTAAATTCTAACTGCTCCCTCAGACACCTTTGAATTTACCCTCTAGATCATGGCTGGATTGATGTCCACCAATACTACCAATTCGAGGGGATTGGGTCCTCCGACGTATTCCATATCTATGACAGGTAATCACCACAGCTGTGCTGCTTCGGAAACTTATTTCTGCGTCCTGCGTTGATGACGTCGATGCATCCCCTTTACTTCAGCACCTTTTCCTCCTCCTCCACAAACTATAGTCTGGATAACCACGACTCGGACACAATACGTCCATTTCCAGGAAAGCCTCTGAGACTATTATGGTGGGGATTTGGCATAGTAGAAATGTTTCCCTACATAACATTACAAGCGATGCTATATGCAAGGCTTCCGAGGTGGAATTCTAATCACGTGAAATGAATGAGTGAACACCTTCATTCAATAAAACCTGTATCGTGTGAGATAAATCCTGGGTGTTTTGTGCTGCTATTACATTTATTTCAGAAAACAAGTAATTTGATAGATAGACACCCAGTCATTTTATAGACTACTCTGCTTATCAGAGTCGACCGTTTTTCTGTGCATGTTTTGCAAACCTTCATTGGAATACTAAACATCTGTACACACAGCTTAGACATAAAACTCAATTCATGAAGGAGCATATGTGAAGAAAAGTGGCAGTCATATTGCGTCTTGTGACGGACAGCACCAAGAGGAACAGCTCTGAAGGTGACAACGAAAAATCCCAAAATGGAGGAGGCACCCTGATAACCCAGGCGGTGTCCTCCTCCTAAAACTCCCCCTCCCTCCTACACAGGATGGAGGGGAGGTGCCCGCCGAAGCGCGGCAAAGCAGGGGAAAAGCCTGTGAAACTGCACAGCGCGCCAAAAAGGAAAAAAGCCTGCAAAGGGGCAACAATGGAAAGGGGAGGGGCTACCCCCTTCATAGAGAGCGGGCTTCCCACTGCAGGCAGCATCCAGCCTTGGCAGTGGGACGCCCGCCTGCTGACAGAGGACTTCGTTTTTACACCCACCCACCCTACAAGCAGGACAAGCAAGGAGCCCTGATTGTCGACGTTGCAGGAGGACAGGCGGTGTGGCGGTGTTTGGGCAACCAAATACAAGAGACAGACTCCAGATGAGCCAGGAGAAAGCTGGAAGGGTCTTCGCTCTTCTCAGACCAGCGCCCCTTGGGAGCCTAAACGGCAGGGGCGTCTGGGGGAACAACAAGGGCTCAGCTTCCCCCAAGGGAACGGCACTCTCCCCGCCCACGAACACCTGCATGGGCAGGCGAGGCTCAGGCGCAAAGGGATGGGAGAGTTGGGGCCTATGATGGACTGTTGGAAGGAAAGGGGGAAGCAGGTTTTTGTATACAGAGCAGTCACCGCATCTTCAGAATTATTTCCACTAATGTGTGCAGTGTGTTGTTATGATATTGTGGAAAATAAATCTGCAACCTTTTTATGCCAAAAATCAAAGCAAGACTCATGTTACACTTTTCTGGGGGGAAAAAGAGGAATTAGTTATTGCTATATAATGGGTTCAAAATGGACGGATGCACGGGGTTATGTGTGCAGACGTGCAGCAGCTCTGTGTGCAGACGTGCAGCAGAGGAAGGGAGAACTTGAAGTTGAATTTGTAAAATATGCAGGTGAAAAATGGGGTTGCAGTGGCGAACAAGGTGTGTTCGAGATGCTGATCGTCTCAGCGGAGGGATACTCATCAGACGGTTTTCCTTTTAAAAACAATAAGAAAGGGATACCACAGGGAACACATATACTCTTCCTTTTAAGCCCTTCTCCAACCTTTTGAATTCACTTAAGCAGAGGTAGAAATTGCAAGTTGCAAACTGATACCCAGGCATGAGCCACTCGCCCCCTGGCATGAAGGGCAGTTTGCACATGCACACTGCATCCAATTTGTACTCGCCAACAGTGAATTCTAATTCCCCAATTGCTCGAGGAGAGTGCACATTTTCCATCTAGTTTAAATGTTACAGGCCAGCACAAGGTGTACTCCTACGTCCCACCCGCTTTTCGCCATACTTTTGGGACATTCCGTCCTTCGTGACGGGGCCGGAGCACTTTTTGTATCAAACATTTTATTGTCCTTCTGTCATTTATGCGCAGGGCCAACATGTGTTGCTATAGCCCAGCCGTCCTGAGCCCCCGCCCAGTGCATCGCATGATTTGTTTTTCCCCTCTTGTCCTTCAGTTTTCCTGCTCTGGTTGCACAGTCTTCTTCATCTCCGTCTATGCCGGAGCAACAGGGTTTCGTGTCCTGTTCATCTTACGAACGTCACTTTGCGAGGACGTATCCTCATTCTCTTTGTTTGGGGTGCCTGGGCTCAGATCATCGGTGGGATTCCTGTCTTCACTGCGACTCTCTATCCGTCCGGGTACTTCAGTGTAGGCTCATCCGGTGGGAGGACGTTTTTCATTGGTTGTCTCCGGCTCGCCTTCAGCAGTTCATCGACGAGAAGAGGAACTATCCGGTAAACTCTTTACTTTTTTAGGACACACCAGCTGGATGACTCCTTCCCTGGGTCATCCAGTGCTGGCAGGGGCCTCAACGGCTCTAGCCTTACCAGGGTGCCCCCTGAGGTATCCCGAAAGGGATCTAATCTGGATACCGGAGTCGCCTCCGAGGATACGCTTCAACGGGCTAAATGTACCGGGGTCACCCCTGAGGTTCCCCGGCCAGGGGCTAAAAATCCCAGGGTAATTCCTGAGGTTTCCTGCACAGGGGCTAAAAGTACTGGGGATTCCCCCGAGGTTCCCAGGCGAGGGGCTAAAATTACCAGGGTCCATCCTGAGGATCCCCAAATAGGGGCTAAGAGAAAAATCAGCAGGGCCGAGAGTACCCACACTAGGGCTTTTGGCACTGGGTGCCTGCCTGAGGTTCCCCTCAAAGATGCTAAACTCCCGTTACGCTCACCTAGTATCCATGGGGACGCCACTCAGCCCTGGTTGGTTGCCGGAACCTTCTCCCCGATTTCCGGATGGTGTCTTCAGATGAAGTCTAGCCTGAAAAAACAGGAGGACTGGGTTCAAGACTGGGCGACTCAGGTAAAGTATCCTCCCACCACCCCTTTGGCTTCAACCCTTAGGCCCTCTCCTCACCTTGTTGTGGTATTAGGCGTGCTCTCCTTCCTGCTTTCTTTGTAGGGGTGCGTAGTCTTCAGTGGGTGTGGGCAACCGAGTTACTTCACTGGCGCGTAACCGTTCGTGTCTTTAAGGTGGGTCTTATTGCAGCAGTTTTTCTATAGTGCTGTTTGTTCTTGCCTGCCTTTCTTTTGTTATTAATAATGTCTTTTCTTTTTCCCTAGGCGTGCGGGAGATTTGCACCGCCGGCAAATGATGGCACGAGATGTGCGCTGCAAAGCGGTAAGTAATGCGCTATGCACTGCTTTGTCTTGCCTTTGCTAACCTGTGTCTCCTCTCTTGCTTACAGGTCGCGCTGTCCTTCTCCAGCGGGTGTGAAACTCTGGAATGAAGCCGGCCGGGAGGTGACAAGCCAGGTAAGCTTCTTGTGATGTTTGTAGCTTAAGCAATGCCGGAGTATGCCTTTTCTAATGTTGTCTTTCTCCTTTTCCCTTCCAGCTCGCTTCGTTCCGGTAGGTAACAGTACCCAGAAGAAGCTGTTCACTGGAGAGCGGATAACGGGATGGAGATTGCAGGTAAGATTCTATTAATGATGTTCCTTTTGTCTCCTCTGCAGGCTCGTTGCTCTGAGGCTCGCGGGTATCACAGGACACGGTGAGCGTTACGTTGCCGTCTGCAAAGTAACGCAAATCGTGCTCTGTTGCTTGGGTGTGGTTTAAATAGCCTCCCAGCAAAGTAGTCCAGGTAAAGTAGTCCCAGGCCACCACACCCAAAACACTAAACCCCATAGCTTAATTCTTAGGAACCAAGCTATGCAAATGCCTCCATGTTAACTGCAGGCCCAATGAAAAGTAGTCCCCCTTCAAACATGTTCTCCACAATGAATATGAGCCTGGCGCCAGAGGCGCCAGAACTGACTCCAAGAGAGTCTTGGGAGTGGATGCAAGGCCTCCAAGGCCTGAATGGAGCCCCGAACCCTGACCTTTCCTGGCAAGTCGACTTGCCAGTAGGGATCTGGGGTAAGGGTTGTGACAACTCCATACCAGTCCTGCTGAGGGAGAGAAGAAGTCGGGCAAGTGTCCAAGTTCTTCGAATAATGACTCAGCTGAGGAGCCCTCACATAGGGCTAAAGTCAATTGTAAGGCTCCTAAAATCCTGTCATAGCAATGGCCTTAAGACAGGTGTATAGAACCTGGAGGCACACCTATGTAAGATGTTTTACAGTTAGGTAAACAATAAAAGGCGAGGTTTTGAAAATAAATTTGAGGTGCCGGTGGAGAAAGACTCAACCATGGCATCTAGGTTGGATACGTATATGGAAAAAAGTGGTTGTTCCCAAAAAGTTTGGGAACTCCCGTTCGCTGCACACTGTCGGATATCTGTAAATACCGATCAATAACTAAAGGGAGTTATAGATACTCGGTTTATACATTGTTTCAGGAAACATTTAGCATAAAGTGATTTGTAGTAAGCAATTTAAGTGGTACATAAACCATATTCATTGAACAAATACATTTTTTGATGAAACGAAGATTGTGGAAAATATTGGTTGCTTTATTGTACATAGTACATGATGGTGCCCAACGCATTTCGAGTTATCAAATCTTCTTCAGGGGCAATGGCACAATTTTTCTAAAAAAACAAAGAAAACATAAATCATATTTTAACCAATTCTATAAGTTCATATAGCCTATAAACGTTTTAAACTCGGTAAAATGACAACACAGCCATTATTTCAGCGGATGATAACAATTTGAAAAGTAATGTTAGGATACAGATATCAGATTACAAGCAAATCCGTGGACTAGACATTGTGATTTGTTGGACAAAAGAACAAAAGGTAACTCTCATTTTACTATTTAAACTTTTTAAACAGATGCTGTATCTCTAGGAGAGGTAAGTAATATTTCTGTACATACTCCAAATGACATTAGTTGTTAGTCAAACATATGAAAAAAGCGCTTACCCTACAGGGTAGAAAGTTGTGCAAGGGTAGGTTTTTTAAAGAAGTGCTTCAGGTCAGAGTGTTCAAATTTCTTTCTTTGAGCCCCTCTATATTATGTAAAAAAGAGTGTTACGAAAAAATAGTCTAAGTACCGATAAAAAAGGAGGAGATGAGGATAGGTGAATGGCAACTTACATGTAGCTCGTGAATCAAAATGCTATTTAGCATATTCTTTCGATGGTTATCTCCAAAAGGAAATGGTAACAGATAATGTCCAGGAGGCGGCAGTCGGCTGAGTATTAGAAAAATGACAGGTAAAGAAGAGAAGGTGAGTATATATAGTGGCCTATAGATTGGAGGTCAAGTATTCGATGCTGAAGAGGCCAAAGTACTTGATTAAATCTAGAGAAAAGGAGCTTAGATTCTTCACGGTGGGTTGCGTCTACCAGGCTGGAGATGCGACTGCACCGTGAGGTGTCTCCTTTTATACTGTCATCAAATGGGTTGTCACAAGAGTCATGCGCGGCAGATACGCCTATATGTGCATGTGTAGATTTCTACCGTCATGTTTGTTGATACGTGGTGTGCGTCAGACGAGTGACGTCACAATCACGTTTTGCGTAAGTAAATAGAAACCATTGAGCGTGAGATGCTCAAAAGAAAACTGGCGTGTTGCATAGTATTTTTAATGTGAAGAAATTCAAGTAGTGAAATTGTGAAAGTGATATGGGCAATCCGGTACTATGGTCAAAAATAACCGTACAATATTATGTATCGAGTAGTCAACCGAAGTGTGTCGTTAAATGTATTATGCGAAAAGAACGAAGTGATCAGAATTGCCTAAATATAAACGCAAATAGACATAAATGTGAACATACACATGAGAAATACATATTAATATAAATCAGACAATGCTCCATCAGCGGAGGGTAATTGTATGCTTACATATTTCCTGTCCCAAATTGGATGCACATTCTCATAGCCAGAACCTAGTCTTTAACACAGATAGTGGATGCTAAGAAATAGTACGGATTGGGAGAGTTCTTAGGTGCCAGATGGGTAGTATGGCAGTCTGTCTATTGAAGAAATAGTTTTAAAAAATAGTTTTAAAAAAGGAGAAAAGGAAAAAAAGAGAATAATGAAGGATGGCTAATTATAAGAAAGGACCTAGATAATAATCCTCATTCATCCCCAACGGGGTAAGTGAGTCAAGGGAATGTATCCAATAAAGTTCTCTTTGTGACAAGATTTTTTGTAGCTCACCACCTCTTGGAAGAGGCTGTACAATTTCGAGGATTACAACTCTCATTTGGGCCATAGTATGTTTGTGGTCTCTGAAGTGTCTGTAGACTGGAGATTTTATATTTTTGGTACAGATATTAGATTTTTACTCCGTCCAACGTTCTTTTGCTTTTCTTGCTGTTTTCCCCACATAGTATAGCCTGCAAGGGCAGCGTAGAGCATAAATGACGTTTTTCGAGTCACAGGTGGCGTATTGTTTTAGTGGTATTTTTTTTGCCAGTGTTGGCATGCCTAATATGGTCTCCCTTTATCACATTGGAACAATGCTGGCAGTTCAAGCAAGGAAAGGTGCCATTTTTTGGTTTGTTTAAAACTGTTTGTTTAGGAATTTTCTGTTTTTCTGCTTTGATTAACTTGTCTCAAATTCCTACCCCTTTTGTAGGCCAACATGGGTGGTTCTGGGAACAGCTGATTAAGCTGTGGGTCTGATTTAATGATGTCCCAATTTTTGTAGATTATCCGTTTTATCTGGAAACTTTGGCTAGAGTATTTCAGTGTGTGTATCAAATTGGATTTGGCCTCCTTTGGTTTAGTGTCCAGCAGGTCCGTCCGGCCCTGTGCTTCTGTTCTGAGTATGGCCTTGTCAATAAGTTCAGTTGGAAAATGTCGATCTTTAAATCTGGACTTCATGATTGAATATTCCTCTTGAAGTTTGTCAACCTCTGAAGTGATTCTCTTCAGGCGGAGGAGTTGACTATATGGTAAATTCTCTTTTAGATGTTTCGGATGAGAACTATAGAAGTGTAGGGTACTGTTAACATCTGTGGGTTTTCTGTAAATTTGTGTCTTTAAGGCTTTGTTGGAAATTTCTATAGTTGCATCCAAGAAATTGATGAATGGTTTCCCAATTTCAATTGTCAACTTGATCCTGTCGTTGCATTGGTTTAGGTAGTCCCAGAAGGTCAGTAGCTCCGATTCCATGCCCTTGAAGATGCCAAATATGTCGTCAATGTATCTATAATCTCCAAAAAACAAAGTGACTCCACTTTGTTAGGAAAGGCGCTTCTCAGTTAGCCCCAATAAAAGGTTGCTGTATCTTAGTTCAATGCTAATGGTATCAGAAATGCTAATTCAATGAGTTTAGACAGAAAATGTTTAATGCACATTTCTGAAATGTTAAATGATGAGAATCTTCTTAATAGATAACACATAGAGCATCCATCAAAAATTGCCCATTTCAGAAATGTGCATTAGCATTGAACTAAGATACAGCAACCTTTTATTGGGGCTAACTGAGAAGCGCCTTTCCTAACAAAGTGGAGTCACTTTGTTTTTTGGAGATTATTGGTTTGAATAGGTCCCGGTGCTAAGGGGTCTTTTATGGACTGGCAGCTCCAGGCAAAAGTATTTCAAAATACCCCTTTTGAATGACAGAACCCTTCACGCTATTTTCCAAACTACCAAGTGGTGCCCTCCTCCCTCTCTTCATTTACCTGTCAATGTATCTATACCATTTTTGATTTTTCCTTTCCATGTTGGATTCTCCAAGATATAAGTATGTTCAAAATAATACATAAATATATTGGCATAGGAAGGTGCCACTGGAGACCCCATCGATGTCCCTGAGGTTTGTTAGAAGTATTGTCCGTTGAACCTGAAATAATTGTTGAGAATCAGATGATGTTAATTAATTCAATTGCAAAGGTCTTTTGTATCTTGATTTCATGGTGTTGAAGAAGGAACCATTCTAATGCGTCAATTCCTTGGTGGTGTGGGATTGAAGTATATAAAGTACTTGCATCCATGGTGAAAAGTATAAGGTTAGGTTCGTTCATGTCGAGATCTTTGATGATTTGTAGGAAGTGGGTTGTGTCCTTTAGATAAGTATTAGTTTTTTGTATTAAAGGTTGTAGTGCTGTGTCGAGGTAGATTGCAAGGGGTTGAAAAATACTTTCCGTCCCTACGACAATAGGTCTTAGAGGTGGATCAGTTCTGTGTTTGTGGATTTTCGGGAGGCCTTAGAACACCAGAGTCACTGGGTGTTCATTAATCAAGAAGTTGCTTGTGTTCTCTGAAATCCAGTCTAGTTCTTCCGACCAGAGAGGGAGGAGGCAGATTATTTTCAGGTGTGCTGCTCCAGGTGCTGCCAATTAGCCTGCCTCAGTACAGGGCAGGGCAGTATTTAAGCAGCTGCCTGCAGAAGCTCAGTCTCTTGCATCAAGAGTCCTCCCAGCCCCTTTTTGCCTTGTGACTCTATTTCGTATGCTGTTCCTGTTGCTGTATTTTCCTGCTTTGATCCTGTGCTCTTTCGGGGCTGCCTGCTTGCAGCCTGCTACACTCTGCTGTCTACAGCCCTAGCCTTCTGGGCTCCCTGCCTCACAACCGTGCTCCTCTGGGCTCCCTGCCTTGCAGCCTGCAACCCTCCGCTGCCTACAGCCCTGGTCCTTTGGGCTCCCTGCCTTGCAGCCTGCAACCCTCCGCTGCCTACAGCCCTGGTCCTTTGGGCTCCCTGCCTTGCAGCCTGTTAAACTCTGCTGTCTACAGCCCTAGCCTTCTGGGCTCCCTGCCTCACAGCCCTGCTCCTCTGGGCTCCCTGCATTGCAGCCTGCAACCCTCCGCTGCCTACAGCCAGGCTCCTCTGGGCTCCCTGCCTTGCAGCCTGCAACCCTCCGCTGCCTACAGCCCTGGTCCTTTGGGCTCCCTGCCTTGCAGCCTGTAATCCTCCGCTGCCTACAGCCCGGGTCCTCTGGGCTCCCTGCCTTGCAGCCTGCTACTCTCTTCTGCTTTCAGTCCTGACCCTCTGGTCTCCCTGCCTCAACGCCCTGTTCCTTTGGGTTCGCTCCTTGCTGCCCTACTCCTCTGGGCTCTCTGTCTGCTGCCTACTACAGCTCTCAGTCCTGCTCTTCTGGACTCTCTGCCTTGCAGCCTACTACAGTCCTCTGCAATCCCCTACAGTTTTTCTGCACCTTGTGTCATCCGTTACTGCAGCCCTGCTTCCTTGTTTGCAGCCCCCCTATTTCCTGGCGGCTGCTCCCTTGCTCTCTTCCTTGTTTGCAACCCGTGTTCTTGATCCCTGTCCTTCTTTTCCTTGAGTCCTCTGTCCTCCCCTTCAGTTTACCCATTTCTATTGTACTGTTATTTTCCTTCATTCCCTTCTGCCAGATTTCTCTTAGACTTCCTTTTCCCTGGTTATTTCTGTTCTTGTCTCTCTTGTGTCTTATGTTGATCCTTTGTACAGAGCTTGACTGTTGGTTTCCGGCAGGCAACCTTTGCCCCTTCCCTTGTCGCGTTTTCTGTGTTACAGACACCCACAGCTGTTGTTCCCAGCCATGAGCACACAGAGTAATAGTAATCTGTGCAGAAGGCTGGAGTTTCCAAAGGTCCGTGGAACACTCTTTTCCATTTCTGCATACACCCCAAGAGGGAATCCCGTTTTTTTGTATCTTTGTATTTCCTGCCCCTTTCTGTTCACAACTACAGTTGCCTGCTTTTCTTTCTTGTTGAGTTTCCTGCTCTGTGTGTACTTATGTCACCTTACATCAGCACAGCCACCCAAACCCTACCTGGGGGCCCTGTGCCACTCTTGACAGAGTGCCATCCTTGACAGACATAGTGAACACATTTCTCCTGAAGATATTCCGCTCCCAATTTATAGAAGGCTCGGTGTACCAGGCACATAGATTTAAACAAAATCTGTTGTTCAATTGGAAGCCAGTGCAGTTGTTTCAGGAGTGGTGCCATGTGAGTGCGGGCCAGAGGGCGCAGTACAGCTCGAGCTGCTGCATTCTGTAGCAATTGAATGTGATTTACCAGATAGCGTGGTTGGCCGTAGTACAGCGAGTTACAATAATGGGCCTTACTAAGAACCAACGCTCCTACCACGGGAGCATGAAGATGACCAGGAATGAAGGGGAGAACCTTCCTCAGAGTGCGCAATTTAAAATGACTGGCTTTGCAGAAAGCCCCGACTTGCTCAGTCATAGTCAGAGAAGATGAAAACTTAACCCCCGATATGTATCACTGTAGGGGAAGGCAAGGGAAATGGGGCGAGAGTAGTAGGCCAGAAGTCAGGGGTCCAGTAGTTGAGGGAGCTAGTAGTTCCGACCACAAGGACCTCTGTTTTACTGCCATTAACTTTAAGGGACTTGCTTGCCATCCAGGCACCCAAGTCCTCGAGACATCTCCTAAGCTGAGCCGCAGTTTCAGGACGCCAGAGATCCAGTTAAACCAGAATCTGCGTATCATCCGCATACAAGTAGAAACGGAAACCATGTGACATAATAATAAGGAGGAGTAAAGTGCCGATATAAATGTTGAAGAGGATAGGAGATAGCGCAGATCCCTGCGGAACTCCGCAGAACAATGCAATAGACTCCGAGCAGAAAGGGGATAAGAAGACCGACTGGGAACGGTCAGTCAGAAAATTTGCAAACCAGTTTAAAACCTGGCCTCCCAGGCCCACGCTAGACAGACGGGGAGATCAGAGTGTAGTGATCCACTGTGTCGAACGCGGCCAACAAGTCAGGTAAGAGCAGAGCTCCCACAGTGCCCAGATCGACTAAGCGGGTTAAATCGTTGAATACGGAATAGAGAACTGATTCGGTGCCTCTGCCAGGGCGAAAGCCAGACTGAAATATGTCCAAAAAATCACAGGATTCCATAGAAGAAGACAGGATGGGTTGAGACCAACGCCTCAAGAACTTTCATCAGAGAAGGAAGAAGGGAGATGGGTCGAAAATTAGCCAGAACCGTAGGGTCCAATGAGGGCTTCTTCAATAGGGGGGAGCACACGGGCGTGCTTCAAGAACTTCGGGATCAGCCCTTCTAGAAAGGACAGATTAACTGCAGTTGTAATATCTGTAATCGGGTCAGTTGAGACAGCTTTAAGTACGTCCAAAGGGATGGCATCTGCAGGCGAGGCTGATTTAAGGCCATGAATAGCTTTCAGAATATCCTGCTCCAAGACAGCAGGGAAGGAGACCCATGACATATTGGGGAGGGGCATGTTAGGAGATGGTTGCTTAGTCGCAGTCCCAGCAGCACTAGCATTAATGGCCTCGCATATTGCTACAATTTGGAGTGAGAAAAGGAGGAGAGAGACTCGCACAGGGCACGTGAAGGCTCACTAGAAGAGCCTGACTTAATCTGGGTAGAGAGGGACTGCACTAACTCAAAAAAGCGCCTTGGGCTTGTTAACAGCGTCCTCAATCTTTCCAGATTTTTTTAGCTGCTAGAATAGCCTTTTGGTAGCTTGTCAGAGCCAAGCGAAAAACGGTCTGGTAGCGGTCGTGTAGCTGGCCCTCCACTTATGTTCAGCCTGATGACAGCCTAGCTTTAAAGATCTGAGCTCATCCGAGAACCAGGGTTCATTGTCAGAGGCGTCCATTTTGCCTGCTCCTTCTAACTCCGCCATTTTAATGAGTGCGTCAAGAGGACTCGGTATAGCGTCCGGCCCACATTTTTCGCTGCCCAAGCTTGTTATCAGAAATCCTTTTCGGCCGGCATCTGACTGGAATACTAGGATCTCTTTCGCCAACTATGGCTTCTCTACACTACGTTGATCAAGTAAGAGGTAGCCCATCTTGGCAGCACATTTCGATGGAGTCGTGGAGGTATGGCCCGTTGGATTGGCCACTGTCCATGTCTCAGCCTACGGCGTCCCCAGAAGATGCTTTCTTTTGCAAATTTCAAGCCCTCATGCACACAAACCCAATGAAGGCTTATTTTAGGGGCCTCTTCAATGATTTGTGCCCAAAGCCTCCAGATCCTCAACCCACTTCTCTGCTGCTTCCTCAGAGTACATCGGAATTGCCTCCTCAGCCACCGGCATCGCCTATCCCCCCTTCCGCACCACTGACTCGGGTTGTGCACCCTCTAGAACCGAAGGTGTTTGACCCGCCTTCAGTTCCCGCCAAAAGGACTAGGAGGAAATGAGTGAGGACAGTAAGGACCCACCCTTTTCTATCAGGGTGTTCCATTACAGAGTGCTGGATTTAATGGCATTGTTGGATATTCCAGCTCCGGATCCCCAGCTTCCGGGGAGGGGGCTCTATCGGGGGTCCTAATGTTGAAATCCCATGAGCGTTCAGGTCTTTTTCAACAGTATGATGTGCTGGCAGAGGCCCGCAAAATTTGGGAAAAACCCATACGGGGCATCACATTAACAGAAAAATAGATGCTTGATACAAGCTTCATTCATCTGAAAAAATTCCTTTGGTTTCCCTTCGTCTACATTGGTTGAGCCCGCTACGCTTCAGCGTAAGCCTTCTTCCTCTTCTTCCACCGCTTCGGCACAAGTGTTGTCTGAGAAAGACAAGATCCTTGACTGGCTGGTATTTGCCAACCAGGGCTTCAGCTATGCCAGTCAAACACAGAGGTGATACTCTCAGCTGCTAACCTCAAGTTATGGAGGGAGTTGTCTGAATTTCAAGACTGTATTCCTCAGGGCAGTCTGGAGGACTTCAAATGTCTCCGCCAAGCATGGCTTCATGCTAGAAAATGTTCAAGAGAGGTCCGAGAAAAGGTTCTTGATCTGCCTTTCGAGGACAAGGATCTTTCCCATTCTTCAACAGATGAGGAACTGAATGAAACAAAGGCTAGTACACGAACAACCAAGTCATTGTCGGTTCTAGCAAAGCCTGTTCCTTCCATATTGTCCTACCCTCACAAAACAGACTCCCGGTTAAGATCTTTTTCGGGCTTTAGAGGGTTTCAGGACTGTAAAACGCACCAACCTGATGGTTTCCCTAGTGGGCCTCGACGCAATAAACCGAGACAAGGCGGCTGTTTTTTCCTCCCGATCCTCAACCTCCTCCTCTGCATCATGCGCCCTAGCCACCGATAAGTCTGCCAAATGATGTCTTCCATCGGTCCCACAAATCTTTGCATCTGTAGGATTGGATGACCATACCGACGAACGGTGGGTTTCGTCCGTCACCCGTGCAGGTTTTTGACCTTCCCCTTCCGGATACCCTACCTTTTCATCCTCCTCTACAACAGTGTTAGGGAGAATTCTCTGTTTAGGCTGAATTTCCTAACCTAGTGAGTCCCCCAGCAGCTTTGCTGGATTTTTGGGGTTTATTTTTTTCTCCTGCCAAGAGTGAGACTCTTTTTACCCTCACTCTTGGACATGATTTGAGTGTATTCCTTTGACTCTAGATGTGTTTAATGGGCTATGGGGTCTTTTACTCCGTAGGGCTTCATGTGTTTTTGTGATGTGTGTTACACAGCACCCTCAGTGCAGTAACACAGGGGTGTCATTGTGACCCCCCAGTATAGACTCCATACCCTGGGACTGACTACTGTCTCCCAGGGCATGTAAAGTCACCATTGACTTTACTAGTCTTGAATTCTGAACAGAACCAGTACAAACCATCATATTGTGGACGTACTGGCTGGGGCAATTCGATTGCCCTGGGGTCTGTTAGTCGAGGGTCATGTCTCCGTCCCCCCGATCGAGTTTTGGCTGGTGGCAGTGGATACTACTTTTTATATTCAACCGTGAATATTTCTCTATGGGATTTTCCCATTGTCGAGGCTACTATCTTTATTTATTTAATTACGATAGCCTCGAACATACCGCCGGTTTATTTATTTATTATTAATTCTCTGGTTGGTATTTTTTGCCAAAACTCGGTTCTAAAATGGCGTTTGTATTCTCTTCTGTGACTCCAACCCAAGTAGAGCCCTTTGTTGCACTTTTTTGGCGGGCTTCTCCACAGAAGCCCTCCAAAGTGGTGCCACTCTGTCTGGGGTACTTAGGAGGGGTGGAGGGGGATTTAGGCACCCTGGACTGAGTTGCCTAGGCAACTCAAGTCGCACTCCGTCCTGATTGGCCGAAGTGGTGAGCCGGCCGGCTCACCACTTAGCATGTTTGTGTGACAGCTAGGCTGATTGAATGGGGGTTTTCTGCATAAAAGCAGGGCTTTGGGGACTGGAACCGCCACAGGACCTAAGAATCTGACGAGGGAGAAGCTGAGCCGACCTGCTACGACGACACCACCGGTGGAGCCCTCCTGGACCGTCCCACCACTTTTCCCAACGACAGAGGCGATATCCCGCCGGAGAGTCTTCTTCCTTTGACTGGTGGGGATAACCAGTTTCACCGTCTTTTCGCCTTCCCGACTTATCTCGTGGCCGCCTTGCCTGTGCAAAGCACCCCGGCAACCGCAATACCACGTTTTACCACGAAATAAAGGGTAATACCTTTAACCGGAAAACTCTGCGGCTGGTTTCTTCCCTGGCAGTGCAACAACCTTCATCTTTCCTCCAAGTCGAGATCTTGTCTTCCTCTGGACGACGCCGAGACTTGCACCCGCTGCCAGGAACAACTGCCACCGCTGGAGGATCCTTCTCACTTAAGGTACCGTGTTCCGCCTGGCTTCCCTTGCCACCGACTGTACGGGGTAGATTTAGCCCCCGGCTTTGAACCTGGGTTAGCCTGGGACAACCTGGCTAAACTTTTCTGAGCCTCTCTAAACTATTTTCAAACTCTCTGCAAGACTTTCAAAGCCTAGTGTAACTGTGTGATCTTGGGCGCATTTGTGCTCTGCTCTCTCTAAGAGTGGGCCCAGCTTATGGACTTTGGCTCACAAGTGACTTTTGCTCTTCTGCCTTGCTAAAAGTGTTCCTAAATCTTAGAGTGGTGTATCTTCACATATTCTGTCTTTTTCCCTCCCTTCTTCATGAACTTATTGGAGTGCCATCTATAGTTAAGCGCTCACCTCTGTCTGGCAATAAGTGGTGTTAACTAAGACTTGTCTGATAAGGAATAAGGGTTGTATATATTATAATAGTAACTGTGTTTAGAGTGTTTTACAATAAGAGTGCTGGAGTGTTTCAAACCGTGTGTTCTTAAATAAATAATTATATACTTTGATACCAAAGCTTTGGTCAGTGTTTGCTTGTGCTATTGTGTCTGAGTGCCTATTGTGTATACTTTGCATACTGCCTAACTCTTCTTGAGGGAAGTCTGATTGCTCAGCCACAGCTACCAGGTAAATCTGGGTGGTACAGACTGCTACCAAGTGGGTTTACTGCTAACACCTGTAGTCCTAAATCTTTTGCAGTGTTCCCAAAGGGAACTGCACAGGTTTCTGCCTAACAAACAGACAGGGTCACCCTCTCTCTGGGCCGAGGTGCAAAAGCTCCTGGACCTCAGGGTGGTGGAGCGTGTTCCCCCATTGGAAGATGGGGAGGGATTTTAGTGCCATCTGTTCACGGTACCCAAACCAAACCAGGCCGGTCTGTGCACTATTCTAGGTCTGTCCTATTTCAACCTGTACCTTCCCCAGGAAAAAATCAAGATGATCACTCCCAAGCAGATCAGATCCTCCCTCTTGAAGGATGATTGGCTCTGCGTGGTGGATCTCCAAGATGCGTATATGCATATTCCAATAGGGCCCCAACACCACAAATTCCTTTGTTTCTCAGAAGGGACAGAACATTTTCAGTATTGAGTACTCCCCTTTGGACTCAGTTCAGCCAAACAGGTTTTTATGAAAATAATGGCGGTTATGGCAGTGTTCCTCAGTCTCCGAGGAGTCCACGTCTATCCATATTTGAACTGGCTCCTTCGTAGTTACTGTCTGAAAACTGCAGTGAATCCTCTTCATTTCCTTCCCCAACTGCTGTTCCGGCTTGGACTGACGGTGAACTGGTGAAAATCATCGATGACCGTTTCTCAGAACCTGACTTTCTTAGATTTTCGCTGGGGTACGATCAAGGGCAAGGTTTTTCTGACCGAGGACAGGATGACCGATCTGTCGGCCACCTTTTCCTAAACTCATCCCACAGGTCAGCTTGGTGGTTTCAGAGGCTTCTGGGCCTTATGTGTTCTAGCCCTTCCTCTGGCAAGGTTGAAGATGAGACGTACGCAATTGGCGCTCAAAAGGAACTGGTCTCAAGCATCTGACCCAGACTCCTGGTTGATTCCAATCCCCCCGATTAGGACTACAGATCTCCAGTGGTGGTCGGACCCCACCAACCTCTTGGTGGGAGCCGTCGCCTCAAGTCACATTAACAACAGACTCCTCCCTTGTGGGCTGGGGTGCAACGTTGGAACACCTAGAGGTTTTTGATCTGTGGTCGCTGCAGGACAGTAAGCGCCATATCAATCACCTTGAGCTCTTGGCAATTTTTCTGGCGCGGAAAGCATTTTGACCTTCCATCTTCTGCAAGCAAAGTAATGCGAGAGCGCACAGACCATTCGATGGCGACGTTCTGTGTGAACAAACGGGGAGGTACCAGGGCTCCACCGCTAGTAGATCTCTCAATACAGACTCCATTCAGGTTCCTGCAGATTACCAATCTTCTGCACCAGAACAGATAACAAGTGTGGCATCCCCCACCCCCCACAACCATTCAGCTTAGCAGCATGGTTCCTGAGTCCAGTCTTTCGGAAGACAATATGTATACTACTCAGGCAGCACACAAACCTTTAACACAAGCTCAATAACAAAAGCAAGTGGCTTTGTTTCTGCCACTGGTGCCTTTCCAGGCAGCTTTATCTTTGCAAACATTCTATTGACTGTGTCCTATGATCATCTCAGACCTGGCAGCCACCGGCATCCACATTTTGTCCTGTAGAATTTATTTGTCTGCCATCAGTGTTTACCTTCGCACAGATGATTGCTCTTTTATGCTAACAAATCCTATCATAAAATGGCTTTTCGCTTGGCTTAATCTTTTTCCTCCGGTCAAGTCAACTCACCCTCAATGGGATCTCAAGGTAGTCCTCACCGCTCTCCGTCACAAACCCTTTGAGCCCCTGGTGACTACAGAGCTCAAGTTCCTCACCTGCAAAGTGGCTTTCTTGATAGCTGCCACTTTGACCAGAAGAATAAGTAAGTTACAGGCTCTTTCTATCGAGCATCCCTTTTTGACCTTTCATAAGGATAAGGTGGTGCTCCGCACACATCCATCTTTTCTTCCAAAGATATAACCAGCCTATTTTCTTGCCGGTTTTCCTTCTTGACCCGTTGTCAGATGCAGAAAGAGTCCTCCATTATATGTATGTCAAAAGGGCACTCAAGTTTTATTTACAAAGAACCAGCGACTTCAGAAGCCTTTTGCAGCTTTTTGGTACCTTTCGGAATCCTAAAGGAACCCAGCCTCCAAAGCTTCCATTTCGCGTTGGATTGCTTTGTGCATTTTAGAAGCTTATTCAGCACAAGGCCTTCATGCCCCAAAAGGGCATCCACGCACATTTGATGTGGAGGAAAGCTGCAGCTGTAGCTTTCCAAAAATATGTTCTATGGGAAACCATTGCCAAAGCGGCCACATGGGCCCACCCTTGGCTTTTTGTAAGCACTATTGTCTTGATCTCAGTTCCCAGGCAGATGCCCAGTTTGGCCAGGATGTGCTTAAAAACCTTTTACAGTAAGGTAATTTTCCATCCACCCATTTAATAAATCAATGCTTGTGAATCTCCCAAATGTATGGCGGAAAGGGGATGGGACATAGGAGTATAACAAAGTTATTGACCGTAGTGACTATCATACTCCTAGTCCATATTTCCCGTTCCTACATATGCCTGCCTGCCTTCCCTTCTAAAAAGTTTCCTCTCTTTGGTAAATTGTCCTTCGGCTTTGATGATAGAGAAGGACTGAAGGGTGATGCGCTGGATGGGGCTCAGGAAGGCGGGGCTACAGCCAGGCTCGATGGCACTGCATAAAAATAAAAGGACACTACACTTTTTGATGCTTCAAAAAGTGCTCCCGTCCCGTCACGAAGGACGGAATGTCCCAAAAAGTATGAAGCTAAAGGGACTATGGGCTCCAAGTACGATAGTCACTACTATGAGTAACTTTGTTATTCGTTTACAGTTAAAAAGGTATGTTTGGAGGAACACTAATGCACCTATGAAAAGTCTCGTCAACACAGCTCCACCCCTGCTCCTCCAAAACTATTAAGGACCACATTGACTTCTTGACTCCTGCCCTTGCTTACTTCTGCAATCACTCCTTCGCCTCTGGAGTCTTCCCATCCCCTCTCAAGCACTCCCTTGTGCACCCACTGCTTAAGAAACCCTCCTCCGACCCGTCCTGCCCAGCTAACTATCGCCCTATCTCTATCACTCCTTTCATGGGCAAGCTCCTGGAGAAACTTGCCATCTCCATGCTGAATCTGTTGGTAGCCTTCATGACCATCAGTCTGGCTTCAGAGCTGCCAGAAGCACGGAAACTGCTCTCCTGAACATCCGTGAGGACCTGCTCTCGAACCTTGACTCTAACATTCCTTGTGTTCTCATTTTGCTTGATCTCTCTTCTGCCTTTGACACTGTCAACCATACCATCCTGCTCAACCGCCTCCGTGATAACCTGGTATCACTGGTCAGGCTCTGGCTTGACTGACCTCTTTGCTCTCAGATCGACCCTCCCAGGTCCAACTGGGGTCTTTCCTTTTTCTCTACCTGTGGTGTCCCCCAGGGTTCAAACCTCTCTCCCTGGCTGTTCAAACAGTACCTTCCCTCATCTCTGACTGTCTTTCTGCTATCCAGGAATGGTGTGCCGCCAACGACCTCTTCCTTAATGCCAGTAAGACCGAGATTCTACTCATCGGCACACCCACTCCCTCTTTCCCTGCAGCTCTCTGGCCGGCCTCTCTTGGCCCTCTTCCTGCTCCTACCTGCAAGGCTAAAAACCTCAGGGTCATCTTCGACTCCACACTCTCCTTCTCGCCACACATTTCACACTACCAGCTGCACCTCCTCAGAGGCATCCTTCCTTTCCTCTCCTTCCCCCAGAAGCTCACTGTCTCCAGAGCCCTGGTTCTCTCGAAGCTGGACTACTGTAACAGCCTCTACCTAAATCTGCCTGCCTCTACTCTCCGCCCTCTGCAACTCATCCAGAACAGGACTGCGAGACTTGTCCTTGGCCTCAAGCCCCGGGACCGTATCTCTCCAGGACTGAAATCGCTACAATGGCTCCCTGTGGCTGCGAGGATTAAGTTCAAAACCCTCTGCATTGTCCACAAGGCCTTCTGTGGCTTGGGGCCAAAATACCTTCAACTCTCCCTTCCTAAATAGCTTCCTTCTCGAGCACTTCGTTCATCCGCCTCCAACTCCCTCAGGGTCAATCGCTTCTCTAAGCACCGAGTTGGTGGGAGAACTCTCTCCGCTGCAGGGGCCTCCTTCCTGCCTCCCTAAAACTTGAGAGAACCATCTCCGGTTCCGGAAGCGCCTCAAAATCCTCCTCTTTGCTTCTGCTTTCTCTCCCCCTGTCCCCTGCTAAATCACTGAAATTGTACTAAATCAGCAACTGGGCCACTCGCCAATCTCGGTCCTTGGCCCGGCCACTCTCCCCTGCACTGCCTTCCCGGCAACACCTGCACTGCGGGACTGTCTCTGTATCCCTAGAGCCCCTCTTCCCAGCACTTGTCTGCACTTCTCTTGCACTTGCCACCAGCTGGCCCTTATTATTTATCTTGTTTGTTACTAACCGTGTACTGCACTTTCCCCTCTCCCTTTCCCCCTTGCACTTTTCCCGTCCCCTTAACCTTGCGCGATCTGAATGACACCTGGCCTAGTAGGATCGTTGTCTGTCTCCCTTTGTTCCCCCCTCCCTGCCTCGTCGCGCCTTGAAACACTTGTGTATAGGCGCGTTACAAATGCCATATCATATCATATCATATCATCATATCACCGCTTTAAAACCTATTATAAATGTATCTACCGGGGGAAAAGGTTTGAAGCAGGCTTTTCAGTGCATTATGCGAGTTGGAGAGGGCCTGGTTAGCGGGAGGGCCCGGAAGCAAGAGAGGCAGATCATAGCTCAGAATTCTTAGGAAAAGAATAATTAAAATATATATATTTGTTTTTAATTGTTATTTTTATTTAAATGTAAACTGATATCAGATATCTTTCTGCTCATGTGGCTAATAAAAGGTTTTTGAAGTGTATAGATATCCCGTTACTTGCTGTTAACTTGCTATAAGGTTTTCCACGACAATGCCCCAACTCCAACGTCTTTTATCATTCCACTAATTGATGAACCACGATGATCATTTGAAGGATGTCCTCTCCGGGTAAGAGTTTGCTCAAACCTTTTTCTAATCAAGGTTTGCTATGAAAGATGATTTTACCTATATTTTACTTATATAATGAATATATCACTTCCTCTTTTTGTTGAGTTTGAGAGCTTTTTTTATGGAAAGTAGACACTTTCTGACTACACTAGGATGTGTATGACTTCATTTACTCCCCTGATTTGCTTTCTAAACAAGTGTACATTTTCCCTATATAACAGATACATTTGGCAGGGGGGTCTTTTGGAAAGCTGCCATTATGCATTTTTACATTCCAGAGACTAAACAAATGTATATATTTGAAGTCTTTGTCCACTGACCTTCTCATTCCCCCAGTCTTCAGTGTCTGTCTGATTTGCTTTAAATAAAATAAAAATATCTATAGAAGTCCAATAGTCCCCACTTGGATTGGCGGTTTTGTATTTCACTGCCTTGATTGTAGGCGTTTGGGCTGCATCAACTTTCATAAAGAAAAGCTGGGTACCATTTTGCAATCAGTCTTGCAGATCATCCATGGCTTCTCTTTGTAACCAAACAAGTCATTTTTCTAAGTAGTATCAGAAGGTTTGACCATTTTGTGTCTCTGCCCTTAGGTCTTCAAAGCCTGCTGGAGCGAGGTTTGATCCCCCCATCTTCCCACCTTACCCTGGTCCCAAATCCCGTCTCACCACATGCCGTACCTTTGCATGACTTTCACAAAGTACAGAAAACGGCAGCTTCAGCAACAGGTAAGGGGGAGTGCACACTGGGGATTGTGAGAATGCCTTCATGTTTTGGGGAGGTAACGGGTGGATACTGTGTACATTTCAGAAATTGGAAAGTGCATAATATAGATTAGAGTTGGAGGGGAAACTTTCTGATTTGGGGAGCCAACATTGGAGATAAGAGGGTGAAATCAACTTACATTAAGATTCAATGTATAGAAGAATTCATGCTCGTTGTGAAGTGATTGGACCCCAGGCTGAGCAAAATGAGGTGCATCAATGCAATCTGTCGGGAGAAGGCAAGTACTGATACAGGGCCTATATTTGTGTGTGGAACAAAGGAGATGTAGTCTTCCGTCGATGCTGTTTCTTTCGGGTCAAGAGCCCTGTGCCAGCCATGTACTAGTTGTTAGAATGGCTTTAAATACTTCTAGGGCAGCATGCATGAGTGGGATTGCCTCAAAAGAGACAATTATAGTAGTCTTGTTTCTTGCACAAAAACAGTTCTGTAGATTAACAATCCATAAAAAACAGGGGCGGGTTGATGGATGAGGTTTTAAAACCAAAAGATACTAAGCATGAGTTCTTTCCTTTGGTGAACACAGGAGCAGCTAGGGCAGGAGCCCTGAACAATCCGCACATTATACCTGAGGCAAGAAGTCCTGCTGATAAAAGGCCTCTCAGCACTCACACAATGGTCCAAGGCAATATTGCACCACCCCCCACCACAATCTCTGGTCAAACAATGAAACTAAGCAAACAACTAACCAGGTCATCTGATAGAGAGATGTCGGTGTACATGGCTCCGGATATGCAGGTAGGTGTGCTCGCTCTGCAACAAAGACAATTACTGTGAACTGTCTTAGACACAAGAAATAACACTTCTGCCATTGAGCGACCAGGATTTGGTCCAGAGTTCTCACTCATCACAAAAAAGTATTTTGCACTCACTCGTTAGCAAGTAACGGGTACAGTGTGTTTACTCAATGAATATTGACATGCACAGTGTCCTCATTCAATAACAAAAATGCACTTAGTGACAAAAAACAGGTACAATTTACTTACTCCTACGTCCCGTCCCCTTTCCTCCATACTTGTGGGACATCTCTCTGTCCTGTGGGACGGGACCGGAGCACTTTGTAAAAAGCATCCACATTTTTTTCAAAAATGTGACCCTCCTCTCTTTCCTGCGCGGGGCCCGGCACGCGGCCGTAACCCCGCCCACCTTGGCTCTGCCCCGCGCATCGCCCAGTTCTTTTCTCTGCTCGATCGGGGCCAGACACACTTGCATCCTCCTAAGATTTTCTTCCCTTTTTTCCTCTCTGGCTCTCGCTAGCATTCATTTACTAGTCTGTCCATGTCTTAAAAATTAGACTTTCCAGATTGTTCATCGTGTCACCGTCGCTTCACGAGGGCGGATCCCCATCCTCTTTGTTTAGAGTGTTTTGGTTCGGAACACCGTTGGGACTCCTGTTTTTACTGTGACTCCCTTTCGGTCTGGGCACTTCAACGTCGGTTGGAGCGGTGGAAGGAGGTGTTCCGACGAACTCCTCCTTCGCATTTTCAGGCGTTCATCGACAAGAAGAAGAAACGCCCGTTAAGTTCTTTACTTTTCAGAGCACCCCGGCCGGGGGATACCTTTCCAGGTTCCTCTTGGTCCGGGAGGGGCGTTGATCGCTCTGTCACCGGGGTTCGCCCTGAGGTGCCCGTTGGGCCTAATAATTCTACCAGAGTTTTCTCCGAGGGTCTCCGTAAGGGGCCTGTGAACACCGGAGTACGCTCCGAGGCCCCTCCTGTGGGGGCTGTTTGTAGACCCAGTTCTACTGAGTCGTGGGGTACCAGAGCTCCCTCTGAGGCCTCTCTGTCGGCTTCCCTCAAAAACAAGACCGGAGTGCGCCCCGAGGCCTTGGCTGGGCTAGTTGTTACTGAACGGATGTTCGAGGCCCGTGCAGATAAGGCTGTTACCGGGCCTGGGTCTGAGGTCCCTTGTTCAGAGGCTAAAGCTACCAACAGTTCTGAGAGGCCGGACAAGGCTTTGTCGGTGAAAGTGGTTGCTCACCGTTCCCGCTCTTGTGGGGATACCAGATCTGTTGAGGGGGCAAAGAAGCAAAGTTCTTCTTTTACCGGCAGTGCCGAGGTCCTTCCTTCGAAGGCTAATTTGGTGGTTGGTATGTCTCAAAAACATTCCAGGCCTCATAGTACCGGCTCTGCCGAGGTTCCTTATGTTAAGGCTAAGATTAAGACCCCTGATCCATCGACGGGGACCCCTGCCTCACTTCCTCACGTGCCGCAGTTCCCCCTCAGATGAGGACAAAATGGTGCCCGTTCCCGCCACAACCACGGTGGCCATTTTAGGTGCTACCCCTACAACTACGCCATCGGCCTCTGGTGTAGGGCGCAGTCCCTTGGGTGAACCTAAGGTCCCTCGTGCGCATTCTTACCGGCCGGTTTATGATTGGAACGCCCGGATGCCTCTTCCGCACAATGTTTCGTTGCCCGCGGGGGCGGCTCCTTTGATTTATGTGGATACGTCGGTGGAGGGCCGGTGTGACACCCTTCCCCGTTACGTCCCTGGATTTGTCCACCTCATGAGAGGCCTCCTCAGGTTCCGAAGCAATCTCCTAAGGATGCTTTTTTCGGTACTTTTCAAGCGCTTATGCGCATCGACCCCATGAGGGAATATTTCATAGGGCTTTTCAAGAAGATGTGTCCACCTGCGCCTCCGGCTCCACCCGTTCCTCCAGTGGTTCCGCCGGCGCCTCCATTGCCTGTGGTGCCCCCTCCTGCTCTCCCGCCTTTGCCTCCATTGTCCCCAGTGGACAAGGCAGTGTCTGACACGGTTCAGCTGGATCCTGACCTGTCAGATGACCCTCAAGGCGATCAGGACAACGAGGACCTTCCCCGCTCTCAGAGCCTTTCATGTACTGGACATGATGAGTTTCTTAGATGTTCCGCTGCCCGAGGCACCTGCTCCGCAGGAGGGCGTGCTTTCTGGGGCGTTCACCCTCTCTCCCTTGGAGCGTACCGGCCTGTTCCTGCAGAAGGACGTTCTGGCCGAGGTCCGAAGAGTCTGGGAAAAGCCACACTCAGGACTTTTTGTCAATAAGAAGATTGACGCGAGGTACAGGCTGCATTCTTCAGAAGAGGTGGCCCTGTCGTCTTGTCTGCCTCCCTCCTCCACAGTGGTAGCTGCGGCTACATTGCAATCCAGACCTGCAGCATCCTCTTCCACGACGGCTACTCAGTTCTTGGGAAAGGAGGGCAAGCTCCTGGACTCCCTAGGGAGGAAAATCTTTGCCAACTCAGCCTTGCAGCTCAGACAGGCCAACGCTGAGTTGATATTGGCGGGAGCTAACATGCGGATGTGGAAAGGTCTGTCGGAGTTTGAAGAGCACATCCCGGTCGAGAAGTTGGAAGACTTCAAAGAGGCCTTTCCGATTCCAGGGTCTTGGCCTAGGATCTCCTGGAGGCTGCGGCTCACCACATATACACCTCGGCTCGGGGCCTGATGCTTGGGGTTGATACCTCACGGCAGACGTGGCTGCATGCTACTAAATTTTCTAAGGAAGTGCAAGACAAGGTGTTGGATCTTCCATTCGATGGTAAGGAGCTTTTTCATTCTACTACTGATGTAGAGCTCACCAAGACCAAGGATAGCACTCAGACGGCTAAGTCATTGTCTGTTCTGGTCAAAACTCCTTTCAAATCCCAGAGACGGTTGTCGCAAAGTCGACCCTCCTCTGGATTTAGGGCTTCCTCGACCGCAAATCTCGCAGAGTGGATACCCCTGCGGGGAATAACCACCGTAGACGACAACGCACGCGGTTTTTCTCCCGCTCCGCAGCCTCCTCATCAGGTTCAGGTGGCACCGCCACCGATAAACCTGCTAAATGAGGGTTTTCAGCGCTCGCACGAGACTCCGGTGGGAGGACACATTGCGTCTCATTGGGAGGCGTGGCAGACCATCACAGACGACAGCTGGGTCTTGTCAGTCGCTCGATGGGCTTCCGCTTACCTTTACCCCCTACCCCACCCCTCAACCCTCCTTTTCAGCTGTCGGGCTCACCCTCCCTCAAGGCCGAAGTTCAGAAACTTCTGGACCTTAGAGCTGTGGAACCCATTCCCCTTGGGGAGCGAGGGGAGGGCTTCTACTCCCGGCTGTTTACGGTGCCCAAACCCAACCAGGTTGGCCTGCGCACCATCCTAGACCTTCCTCAGTTCAATCTTTTCCTACGCCAAGAGAAATTCAAGATGATCACGCCCAGCCAGATACGCTCCTCCTTACAGATGGGCGATTGGCTCAGCGTTGTGGATCTTCAGGACGCGTACATTCATATCCTGATTTGGAACCCACACAGGAGATATCGCCGCTTCTCTTTGGGAGAGGAACACTTCCAGTTTCGAGTGCTTCCTTTTAGCCTCAGCTCGGCGCTGCGTGTCTTTACGAAGATGATGTTGGTGATTGCGGCCTATCTTCGTCTCCAGGGTATCCATGTGTATCCGTATTTGGACGACTGGCTCTTATGCAGCCCTTGTCCGCTAGCAGCAGCGGGAAATCTCCAGTCTCTCTTTCAGCTCCTGTTCCATCTTGGGCTGTCGGTGAACTGGCGGAAATCTTCCATGACGTCTCGCAGGACCTGATTTTCCTGGGTTTTTTGCTGGAACACGATCGACTGCAGAGTGTACCTGACCGGGGACAGAATGGCTGATCTGTTAGCCACGTGTCAGATGTTTGCGCAGTCGGAGAGCATGTCGGCCTGGTGGTTCCAGAGGCTTCTGGGCCTCATGGCCTCATGCGTGCTGGCTCTTCCTCTTGCTCGTCTCAAGATGAGACGGACCCAGATGGCTCTTCGGAGTTCATGGCGTCCGGCAGTGGATCCGGATTCCATGCGGATAATGATTCCGGATTCCATGAGAGTGGACCTGGATTGGTGGTCATCTCAGCAATCTGTCTGGGGGCGCCGGGTTTCAGGACGCGGTCCCCATGGTGACGATCACAACGGACTCCTCCCTTCTAGGGTGGGGTGCGACGTTAGATCTTCTTTAGGTTTCGGACCTCTGGTCACCTCAAGACAAGCTCCTGCACATAAATCATTTGGAGCTTCTGGCTATCTTCCTGGCGCTCAGGGCGTTCAGACCGCTCATCGTCAACAAGGTGGTCCGCATAAGAACGGACAATGCGTGTCAATGTATTACATAAACAAACAAGGGGGAACAAAGTCTCCCCCCCTCGTGGACCTGTCCATCCAGATTTGGGAGTGGGCCATGCTTCATGGTGTCTGGCTGCTTGCAGTACACATCCCGGGACAGCTGAATGTCACAGCGGATGCCCTCAGCCGGCGGACAGTGGTCCGCTACGAGTGGGAATTGAAGGCGGAGGTCCTCTCATGGATTTTCTCGCAATGGGGCACACCGGAGGTGAACCTCCTCGCTACGGCGGCGAACAAGAAGCTTCCTCAATATGCCTCCAGAGGGGGGCTGGGCGCCTCCTCTCTGGGGGATGTTCTCGAGATCCATGGCACAACATGAGAGCTTACGCCTTCCTGCCTCTGCATCTAGTTCACCGTGCAATTTGGAAGTTGAAGAACTCTGTGAACTGTTCCCTTCTACTCATAGCCCCGTGGTGGCCGGCCAGGTTTTGGTTCTCAGAACTTCAACACCTGTCGGTGTATCCGCCGATCAGGTTACCAGTAACTCCCGATCTTCTTCACCAAGGGGAACAACAGATGTGGCACCCCTCCCCACAATCGCTCAGCTTGGCGGCATGGTGCCTGAGTTCAAGTCTTTAGAGCATCTGAGTTTGTCTGCGGATAACATGTGCATTATCCAGGCAGCCAGGAAGCCCTCGACCAGATCTCAATACAAGAGTAAATGGCTCAGGTTCTGTCATTGGTGTTTGGAGAAGAAGTTGGATCCGAGGGTGGCCACGATGGACACGGTGTTGTCCTTCATGTCCTCCCTAGCAGAGTCAGGGGTTCATGTCCTGTCATGCAGGACTTATCTCTCAGTGGTTTCCGCTTACCTTTTTACAGACCTGTGTTCTTATTCTCTAAATAACCCAGTGGTGAAGAGGCATTTTGCTGGCTTGACACGCCTCTGCCCTCCGGTTCGTAATCCGTACCCGCCATGGGACCCAAATGTAGTCCTGACGGCGCTGTGCCATAAACCCTTTGAACCAATGGCTACGGTGGACCTCAAGTACTTGTTTTGGAAAGTGTCCTTTCTGGTCGCCGTTACGTCAGCAAGGAGAGTGAGTGAACTCCAGGCATTGTAGGTGGAGCATCCTTTCTTGGTCTTTCACAAGGACAAGGTAGTCCTTTGGACAAACCTGGCTTTTCTACCGAAGGTGGTGACCGAATTCCATCTGAATCAGTCGATCTCCCTTCCGGTCTTTTTTCCGAACCCTGGCTCAGAGGCGGAAAAGGGTTTTACACTGTCTTGATGTCCGAAGAGCTCTTAAGTTCTACCTGGACAGGACTTCCGAGCTTAGGAGTTATTCTCAACTTTTTGTGACCTTCGGTAACCCTCAGGGCAAGCCGGCGTCTAAGGCAACTATTTCTCGGTGGATCGCCGCCTACATCACGGAGTCTTTCACCGTCCAAGGGCTGAAACCTCCTAAGGGTATCCATGCACACCTGATGCGGGGCAAGGCAGCCACGGTTGCTTTTCAGAAATATGTCCCCTGGGAGTCCATCACTAGGGCAGCTACTTGGGCCTCCCCAACTGCTTTCTATAAACAATACTGTCTCAACATGAGCTCAAGAGCTGACACTCATTTTGGTCAGGCTGTGCTGAAGAACCTGTTTCAGTAAGGGGTATTTCCATCCACCCGTAGTTCCTGTAAGGAGTGCTTGGGAATCTCCTACAAGTATGGAGGAAAGGGGACGGGACGTAGGAGTATTACCGGGTTACTCACCGTAGTGACCACCTTACTCCTAGTCCATAGTCCCCTTTCCTCCATACGCCCGCCCGCCGTCCCCTCTAATAAGGTTCCTCTGTTATTGCTAATGGGTCTTTGACCTGGCGATAGAAAAGGACTGATGGGCGATGCGTGGGGCGGAGCCAAGGTGGGCGGGGCTGCGGCCGCGTGCCGGGCCCCGCGCAGGAAAGAGAGGAGGGACACATTTTTGAAAAATATTTGGATGCTTTTTACAAAGTACTCCGGTCCCGTCCCACAGGACGGAGAGATGTCCCACAAGTATGGAGGAAAGGGGACTATGGACTAGGAGTAAGGTGGTCACTACGGTGAGTAACCTGGTAAAACTCACAAACACATTTGACTTTACTTCATCTTCACTTCCCAGCCCCACTTAAGTGTCTCTGCCTATGCCATCATCCCGTAATCACCACTATCGGTGCCCCAAAACCAAAAGACCTCTGTCCTTAACCCTTCAGTTAAGAGCCTGTCTTGTGAACAATTGGTGTAAGGAGGGTCTTTCTTTCTCTGCTTAAACTTAAAATCAAACAAATTACCTGACAATACGTTGCTTTATTTCTCATTTAGCTATTGTTCTCTCTTTTCAAAGCATTTTACAGTAATCCAAATGTTGTAGCCATAAGCAGATGTCGTATTTGGCCCATATTCAGTGCTGCCGTCTTCTCTTTATGTTCTGTGTTCCTGGCAAAGAAGGCAGACACTGTTCTATTACAAAATTAGCATATAGAGGACACATAAGAGAAATCTAGATTGTGGAATTGCTTAGAAGGCTCGTAATGCCTTTACAGATAGATTTGTTCTCAAATGTTTCAAAATTGATGGCACTCTCAATTGAGGTAAGCAAATCTTACAAGGCTATCTAAAATGCCCTGCCTATAGAATAGGGCTTTCAGGTGCTTAGGGGCTTCTCGGAAGTACTCTCAGATGCTTAGAGACCAGTGCCACATCAAAGACCTTTTGGTGAGTTTAGTGAAATTGGTTTGCTGTGGCTGTCAGAGCTTTTCTGATACTGTATTATGTGCCAGAGTCTCAAAACACTTGGAAGTAGCTTGAAGGCAGCATATTGTCCATTAATGAAACGCTAAAAAACAAATTAATTTGATAGCAGTACTGTTTTTGTAGTTGGTAGTTATAATATTGTGTTATTGTCTTCAATGGTGTGGTCTGTGTGAGCTGTATTGCAGAAATTCATTTCTAAGGTGTAGGATTCCCAATTTAATAGGCTATCAGACCAAGCATAGCAGTTTGAGTTGCAGTCTTCGTTTTATTTGTAGGAAGCACAATTACCACAGTATGTGTATGGCATGGTCTCATACTTGGCTTTTTTGTTGTCTTAGTTCCGATTTGGACTAACTTTAGTCTTTGGATGGATCTCTCAGCAAAGCATGCATATACAGAATTACAGTAGTCCCGATACTGTCGATTTAAAGATTGGATTAAGAAACATATGTTCCACATAGGAAGAAATGGGTGATTTGTGTACCTTGGGTGAAAAATCAAAGTCACAATCTATCCCAGACATTGTTTTTAGAGGTTGGAGTGACTCTGGGTTTAACTCACGAGTATCGGTGAAGCTGCAGATAAAATGTCAGCGTTGGCAAATTTTACAACCAATGTTTTTAATCCAAATATGCATGTCCAAAGAGATGATTTATTTTAATTGTTTTGGTTTGTTGTCCATAAAGCATTCTCTAAATTTCAATATTGCGTTCTGGGTGCACTTAGCATACATTTACAGGTGGACAACCATGCTTCAAAAATTCCACTTCTTGGCTTCCTGACTCCAGTCTTCCAGGTGGGATTTTTGCCGAGCTGATGTTTTCCATGTTATAGGAAACTGTCTGCCGTCTGTATTTGCTGGACCATAGTCCGAAGGCAGCCAACAAGTCCAGATTAATCGGGAATGTAGGCTGCTCTCTAGTAATGTATGTTCCAGTCCATGAGCCACACCGTATCCCAAATCAGAATAAATCTGTGAGGTTTTTATTTGCAACAGTCTGAAGTTTAGTGGCAAATCATTCAATATTCTTAACCATGAAAGGAATGCGAGAAATGGGATCACAACAGTCTATTTTGCAATTTTGGTTAAATGTGTTACCAAGGCATACCCGAGGGCCTCTGTTAATGTTCTGGTGCAAAGTGCCACGGTTAAGGAAGGTAAATAGGCATTTCAGGAGCTTTTTGTTCCATTGTGGTCTTCTGACTTTGCCTGTCGCTCCCTGGAGTGAACAAGTAATGACATTGAGCTGAAGTGAGCTGTTACCAATGGCAAGCGGTCTGCTGGTATGGAGAATGTTGAGCTGCAAAGGCAAGCTGTTGTGAAATCTGTACTGAGACAGTATGTCCAAGAAGAAAAAGAGAGGGAAGTTCTCTGGAATGCCACAAAGTGGGATGCCAAACACTAACTGGAGCAGGAAGCAAGAGTCTGCTGGCTCTGGCATCGACCTGGTGTTCAATAGTAAGGTAGGAGATGCAGAGTGTAATGCAGAATTGAGAGCAAGGCTGAGGAGGAGTAGTCGGAGAGTGCAGAGGAACTGGATGCTTGGAGTTGCAGGCTGGTGACTGCCCAAAGGATTGCAAAAGGTTCTAGACCATTGCTTAGAAGCCGGGGCAAGCTTGGATGCTGGATGTTGTACCCCAGTGACTATTCAAAAAAGTGCAATATGCATTCCAACAATGCACATAGGCAGCGGAGTGGTGGATATGATATGGCATTTACAATGCGCCTGTACACAAGTGTTTCAAGGTGCGACAAGGCAAGGGAGGGGGCACAGAGGGAAGACGAAGACAACGATCTTACTAGGCCAGGTGACATTGAGATCGCGCAAGTGCAGGGTAGGGGGGAAAGGGTAAGTGCGTGCGGAAGGGAGAGAGGGAAGTGGAATACATAGGATCAACAGTAAAGAATAAATACAGAAACAGCCCCCAAGTGCAGGGGTTGCCCGGGAGCCAGTGCAGGTGTGCAGCTGGCGGGGGAGGGGACCTAGGCCCAAGATCAGAGGGTAGCCAGGTGACCAGTGCAGTTTCAGTCAGGAGTTCAGCAGGGTCGAGAGAAAGCAGAAGCAAAGAGGAAGGTCTTAAGGTGCTTCTAGAACTGGAGATGGTTCTCCTCAAGTTTCAGGGAGGCAGGGAGGCTGTCCAGAGGGAAGCCCCAGTCAAAGAGAGAGATCCCTGGGCTTGAGGCCAAGGACAAGTCTTGCAGTCCTGTTCTTAATGAGTTGCAGAGGGCGGAGAGTAGAAGCAGGCAGATTTAGAAAGAGGTTGTTACAGTAGTCCAGCCTAGAGAGATCCAGAGCTCTGGAGACAGTGAGCTTCTGGGGGAAGGAGAGGAAAGGAAGAATACCTCTGAGGAGGTGCAGCTGGTAGTGTGACTTCTTAGAGACGTCAGAGATGTGAGGAGAGAAGGAGAGAGTGGAGTCGATGATGACCCCGAGGTTTTTAGCCTCACAGGTCGGAGAAGGAAGAGGGCCAAGAGAGGCCGGCCAGAGAGCGACAGGAAAGGAGGGAGCAGGTGTGCCGATGAGGAGAATCTCATTGTTACTGGTATTAAGGCAGAGATCGTTGGCGGCACACCACTCCTGGATAGCGGAAAGGCAGTCTGAGATGAGAGAAGGAGAAGAAGAGGTGGTGGAAGGGAGCCTGAAAATGAGCATAATGGCGTCCGCATAGAACTGAACATTGGGGTAGAGAGCGGCAATGCAGTGGGCAAGAAGTTCTGGGTATTGGTTGAACAGCCAGGGAGCGAGATTAGAACCCTGGGGAACACCACAGGTAGAGATGGAGATAAAGGAGAGGAAGGACCCAAGTTGGACCTGGTAGGGTCAATCAGAGAGGAAAGAGGTCAGCCAAGCCAGGGCCTGATCAGTGATACCCAGGTTAGCAGGATGGCATAGTTGACCGTGTCAAAGGCAGAAGAGAGATCAAGTAAGATGAGGACACAGGGGGTATTAGAGTCAAGTTTGAAAAGCAGGTTTTCACGGATGGTCAAGAGAGCAGTTTCCATGCTTCTGGCAGCTCTGAAGCCAGACTGATGGTCATGGAGACAACCAACCAATTCAGTGTGAAGATTAAGCTGGGAGATGGCCAGCTTTTCCAGGAGTTAGCCCAGGAAAGGAGTGATTGAGATTGGGTGTTAGTTACCAGGACAGGAGGGGTCGGCGGAGGGTTTCTTAAGAAGAGGGTGCACAAGGGATTGCTTCAGGGGGGGAAGGGAAGGCTCCGGTGGTGAAGGAGTGTTTGCAGAAGTCAGCCAAAGCAGGAGCCAGGGTGTCAATGTGGGCCTTGATAGTTTTAGAGGAACAGGGGAGAACCTGTTTTGACGAGACTTTCATAGATCAGACTAATCTAGAAACCTTGTCTGGAGCAAACAGGGAAAAGGCAGAGAAGGAGGGAGGGAGGTGGCCACAGAAGGGCCAGAGGAAAAGAGGGGAGTAGAAGGAGGAGGAGGAGAGGAAGAGAGAGAGCGGAAAGGATGTCCCGAGCTTTAGAGATGAAATGAGAAGCAAGGGCCTGGGAGAGCACAGGAGAGGTAGAGACTGCACAGGATTGGCCAGCTCCTTGTAGATTTTAAAGATTTTGGCCGAGTTGTTGGGTGCAGCAGAGACACTGGCTTGGATGTGGGCTCTCTTCTTGGTGCGGACAGAGCCGGTATTGCCTTTGGAGCAGGCTGCAGGCCAGTTTATCAGAGGATGTACAGGAAGCACGCCATTTCCTCTCAGCCACCCTGCACTTACGTTTAATGGGGACAAGGTCTGAGTCGTACCAGGAGCTGCACTTAGTTTTGGGCTTCAAGCGGATCCTCATGACAGGGGCAAGAACATCAGGATTATCAGTTATAGCACAGTGGAGCATGGAAAGGGCTGTATCCGGGTGTGAGTCAGCCAATCGGGGACGGGGGGTGAGAAAGTAGCAGCGAAAGCCTCAACTGACACACGCTTCATGGGTCGGATAATTGAGAAGGTAGGTGGCAGTGCAGGAGATCTGACCAGGTGGCGGATAGATGGTAGCCACAGTAAGGGAATGGCTAGGAGAGGGAGAGAGGGAGCCTGCAGACGAGGCATTCGAAAGAGGAGTAGGCCTGTGTAGGAATGACGGAGGCAGCAATCCACTCTGGGAAGATCAGGGCTACACCCCTTACCAGACGGTTGGATCTGGGCACGGAAAAGGGTCTTGTAGCCATCAGGGAGGAGAATTTCAAAGCGTGTTACAGAGCCGGCCGTGAACCTTGCCTCAGTGAGACCGAGGGAGGACATCGAGGTCAAGTTCTTCAAGGAGGCGGCAGATGTCCGAGGAGTGTTTGACAGCTGAGCGAGAGTTTAGAGTGGCAATATGGAGAAGGTTGCCGTCCTTGAAAGACTTCCCGGGAGGGATACAAATCAGAGGTAAGCCCTGCAGAGGTGTAGAAGATGCCCGAGGGGCAGAAGACACAGGAGGAGAGGGCAAGGTAGCCACGGAGGAGACAGCAGGGGGAGGCAAGGAAGCCATGGAGGAAAGAGGGACAGCAGGAGAAGAAAGGAAATTGATGAGGCACGGGAAGCATCTATCAAAAAGGAGAAGGTTAGCCTGAGGGCCTTGGACCAAGACGGTACAATTCAGGTAAACATTAATGATGACCTTAGGAGTGGAAGGAGGGCCTCCCACTGGGTGCCGCCATTAATTGGAGAAGAAGAGAAAGCAGAACGCACAGAGACCATATGGAGAGTCCATAGGTCAGGCGAGGGAACGACAAAAAGGATGTCAGTGAGGATTTGCCTGGAGGAGGCATTGGTATAGGTATCAGCGATAGGGAGGCCTGGGTTGGAGACCAGGATGTCCTTTTTAAACTTCTTCCTACCAGATTTAGTGAGGAGAGCAGGATAGTCAATAGAGAAGCCGTTAGAAAAGATAGGAGAGACAGAGAGCCCCATAGAGTAGGTAGGGAGAGGAGAGAAGAGGAAGGGGTGGGGGGGGTAAGGACAACACTAGGGAAGGACACGGAGAGGGGTGCAAGCAGACGAGACAAAGAGAGAGGAGACAATAGTAGACAATTGAACAAGACGACAGTAGCGCAGACAATAGTAGAACAGTTTTCTAGAGAAAGAAACCAACAATAGAGGATTGGATTTTAGATGTGCAAGTTCTATCTAAATATGAGAAGACTATGTTTGTAAGCAATGCAAAGAAGCACGTTATGATGAACAATGGGGGAATTTCAATGATTTTTATGGGTAAACCATCTTGATCGGAATTGTGTAATAGAATGGGTTTGCATCACATCTAATGGATACATTTTGGGGGGGAGGGTGCTTGTGGTGTTATATTCTCTTGTTTTGTGTTGTCTGTTATGTTTGGGAATGTCAGGTCACCGCTCATGGCTATGTTTTTAAATGTGTTGGTGTTAATATGTATTGGGATAGGGGATTGGGATTGGGAATGGGAATGACAAAAAGTTTGTTTTCTTTTACAAAACTAAAAGTCTATAAATAAAAAAAATATATATGTATTTCGAAGTTATTGTTTATTGTATTCTTTGATTCAGGATTATGTTGTTACCTGGATGATAGCCTGATGGCCTAGTACCATGTGCTTTGTACTTGATATGTTTCTTTCTTGTTGAAAATAAGAAATAAAGTTTGAAAAAAAAGAAGGCAAAACCAAAGAACAGCACTACTTTCACAATGCAAATTTAAATACCAGAGAAAAAACACACCCAAGTCTGAGAGTCCTGTTAAAGTGGGAAAAGGCCAATTCTTCACAATGCAATTTAAATACTGGAGAAAATCGCACCCAAGTCTGAGCGACCTCTAAAGTGGGAAAAAGGCCTAGGTTTCACAATGCAATTTAAATACCAGAGAAAATCGCACCTAAGTCTGAGAGACCTACAAAGTCGGACAAAAGGCCTCGGTTTCCAATGCCAGTTAAATACTTTGGCCAATGTCACAGCGCAAATCAAAGCGTGGCACAGGCTAAAAATCACAGTATTAATCTAGGGTAGGTAAGGTTGCGATGTGGTAGGGTATTCAGGGTAGAATGAAGGCTCAATTCATTACCTGGACCACTCCTATCTTACTAGTCGCTGCTGGTTAACGGCTGGCCACTGGCTTCCCTTGCTGACACCTGCAGACAGTAGCTGGAGCTGCCCTTTTCCTAGGGGCCATTAGCCGCGGGGGCTGCCGGGCAGAGGGCTGCCCTGGATGAGCTCCTTAAGAGGGCTCTACGGGACAATGGGCGGGATGGGAGGAGGTTCGAGGGAGTACAGGGAGAGGGGATTGGAGGGACCAAGAGTACAATGGGAAATGAAGAAAAACAAATAAATAAACAAACACGGAAGTGGGTCGGGTAGGTTTGGTCTACCGCACGTCCACTGGTTCTGGGAAGTGCTGAGATGCTTCAAGGGGTCGGAAAGACACTGCACTCACCGTGTTTGCTGCGAGCATGCCGGAGTCAGGGCCAGCAGTGCCAGGCATTGCAGTTCAGTGGCTTCACAATGTGGTTCAGGTGTGCTAAAAGTAAGAAAGCATAAGAAGAATCTGGTGAAAGTAGTGGATATAGCACTTCCCACAACAAGAGTGTATTGTTAAGAAATCCTGAAAAGAACCAAGGTAAAAAAACAGTGCAAGTGGTGCAGACAACATGGGACAATATACCAAGTGCAGTGCAACGCAGATGTGGGTTTTTCGACCATAACGGAAATGCTTGCAGTCAAAATGACTGTAGCGAACTTGCCTGTTACGGTCAAACAACCAATACAGTACATATACACTCTCCCCACCCCCTTACTTACCTTTTGGCGGCGCACCTTGCTGTGTGCTGCTAACTCTCCTGACTCCCTGCGATACCAATTTCATGCACTTACCCGCTTGTGAACCGGCGCTGCAGGGTCCTTTTTTTGTTGAAACTTTAGTTCCCCTTGCAGGGGACACCCCCGTAACCGCCATTCCCATTATGGCAAACAAGGATAGCTGGGTACATTCCCGCAACCCCCGTTCCCCTTGTTTGCTATAATGGACTTGAATGGCATATCGAATTTTTGGTTGTACAAGACTTTCATACAGCCTAAATACAGTCATATATCACATTCATGCTTTTTAATTCGGTCTTTTGGGGCATTTCCGTACAGCGCAGGAGGCACTTAGAAAGTGGAAGCATAGCTCGGGTTCCGGGCAAAGTAAGAAACCGTACAAAAGTTAATTATAAATTGAACTGCGGGCAAGAGGTGCTTATGAAGAGGATGTTATGCTTTTAATTGTTTCTGCGGACTGAATCTTTTCGCTTCTGTTGGGGCCTGAAATAGAGAGTCAATTGGAGGTTTGAAAATGTCATACATTTCTTTGACTGCCTGCTTCTTATCCGGTGGTTTCCAAACTACTCTACCTTTACTCCAGTTTCAATTCAAGGCCTCTGACAGATGATTAGTGCCTTCCTCATATTAGACTGTTGTGCTCTGAAGGGTCGTTGGTTTTGGTCCTAAAGGGCTAGTATTACTTTTCAACACACCTTCCCTATTACAGATCGCCTCTGAATCAGAGATCTCAACAACCCCCTCCTCATTGCTCTCCCTCATTTTTGTTTTGAGATTGTCCTCCTCCGCTCCTTTCCTTTCTGATCATGGAAATCACATAGGGCCGTTCCACGCAAAAACCTGACTCCCTTAAGTCCGCTGACAGTTTTTGCCTTTTTTCTTTGAGGTCTTCCAGCTGGCAATGTTATATTTTCAAAATCCTCCTCAACATTCTTTCTGACGCCTCAATTGAAGTCTTGAGAGCCTTTATTACATCGGGAGATAACAAGGGCCCTGAGTTGCCCCCACCCCCCGCCACATCATTGTTAAACCAGCACCCAAGTGGATTGCACTAGTAATATTTACAACACTCTCCTTAATAGTGGTCTGGCAAAAACCAGAAAAGGCGGTCATAACCTTGAGTACTTCATTCAAAATGGATGTCTGGGATTTAATTTCTTCCATAACTTTGATTTTCCAATCCAGAATTATTTTGGATAGGGATTATTCGCCATTGACTTTTGTTAGCAGGTGCATCTCCAAGCTGGAGTGGTTACTACTACCTCCTGTCAGCCCTGTCTCCCCTTCTAAATGGTGGGACAAACCCAGTAGAGTAATGTCACCTGACAAGAAAATAGGAGGAGTATTCAGCAAAGATCGGTCGAAAACTCGCTCCTTCAGAGGAGCAAGAGTATCTGGCAAAATCAAGGCACTGATATTGCTTGCCCTCACATCCGATGTCGTATCTTCCAAAAACAGCGATTGCGAATGATCTTGCCCTTCAACTGATTGAATATATATATGCATAATTTGAGGACTACTGATTTGCCCGCACCCCAACCCTTCATATTCTTTTTCTGATGAGGGAGGCAAAGACATTGCCAGAGCCTTTCATATGCTATCTCTGCGGTTGGTGAAAACCAAAGGCGCAGCTAGAATGTCTTTTCTTGAAGATAGCATCTTCTTTTTCATTATGAATGGGAGAGCGACAGTTGTTTAAGAGGAAATAAGTAACCTGAACACAACAGAAGCACACACACCTGCTTAATTGAAAGTGTCTATCCCTAACATCAAATCTGCATTCCTCCTCCTTCCTTAACCCAGTAGTAAATGTTGCATAGATGCAATGGTACAAGACAAGAGACTACAAAATGTAAATACTAGGAGATAAGCTTTCCACTATATAGTTATTTTTGCAGAGCTGTTCCAAACCGCTACATCGGTTGCGTTGCACCCTCTTACAATAATAAACAGAAACTCGCTTCTTGACGGAGCCAAGAGAGGGCTAGACTCTCAATGGTGGCTTTAATAAGCAGCAGATCATCAAAAAAGAAATAAAACAATGTGCACAAAATTAAAAAAAACATAATCGGGACCGGAGATTCCGAGCCAGATATCCCCAGCAAAATGAAACACCCCTCACCCAGCAAACAGCCAAACAGCACGCTCTGAGCGCCCTCCGGATGTCGCACAGTCTAATTTGATGATGTTGTTGCAGCAACTGCAAGACATGCAAGGAAATGCCCTACAAAAAGGAGTCCTTAACAGCTCATGGGTGGACTTAATTTCAAGAGCATCTGCTTCAATAAGCACATCTGAGAGATTTGGGTGGCGTTTGTACACGAACATTGGCTGTTTCCTAAGTAAGCCATTTCTGAATTCTCCAACAGCCTGCTTGACCATTGCTCTTTTGAACCCGTAGTAAAATATGCACTTAATAGAATCCGTTTTCATAGTATCTCACCTCTTATAGCATCAGATCGTGTAACATTAACACTCCACAGAGCATTCTCCAGAACATGTTGTTGCTCATTCTTGGTATGGAACTGTTCGGCCATTTCAGCAACCATTGTATGTGCAAATTCATGTCATTCTTACCCTATGACCAAGGCTTTATTCTTTTCTCAATTCGTAAGTCGTAAAAGACTAGTCATAATACCTGTCTAATTTCAAGAAATGGTTGATTTATTTCATCGAACCACAGATTAGCAGTGACAAAAAAGAAGACTTAAACTCAGATAGAAAAATTGTTGGTGGTCTCAACAAAAAAGCATACTAAAACATAATACTCATTTCAGCAGAGACAGGCTTGATCCCACTCTGTTTCAGAAAGCACTGTTCCCATAACAGCTCTTTCTGTTTACAAAAGAGAAAGAAGCAGGGCTGTGCCCCAGGTTTTTTTGTAAGCAGGCATCATCTGAAAGCAAACCAAAGCTATGACTGCACTCATCTGGATTGTTCATCTCCAGCTGAGAGACAAATTCACAATAGCTTTTATGTAGGGACTGGGCCACCAAGTATCTTTTGGTTGCTACCAGTAGGCACATTCAGCTACCGGTCCTTACCCTGCACTCTTGCAGATTGTCTCCAGCAATCTCTTAATTGAAAAAGAGAAAAATACAGAGATGAGATCCAACAAGTATATGCTGTAATCCAAAAGGTGCTGGGCTTCTTCTCAAGCTACAACTGAAGGCTAGATTGGCTTGCATACCATTTTGGATTTGGCTTTCTTCCACCTCAGTTTTCCCCACGCAAGGTTCGAAATGATTACTCCGGGGCAGATTCAGCCCTCAAGGATGCCAAGGAATTGCATATGTGCCGTGGCTCTGGAAGATGTTTACCTGCCCGTTCCCATTTGGCCTCCACATTGCCATTTTAATGTTTCTCTAAAAGAGCAGCAATTACAGTACAGAGTCCTTCCATGTGGTCTCGATGCAGCTCCCCAAACGTTCACCAAGCTCGTGGCAATATGGCTTTACATTTGAGACTCCAAGGACTGCATGTGCATGTATATCCAAAAGCCAGACGGCTGGCTCGATTGAGTAAACCGGCCCCTAGAAGTTTAAACCTTTCTTTAAAATCTTCTGGATATTCATTCCCCCCCCCCCCCCCCTGGACTGCCTGATCAAAACAAAGACATCTTTTATGACAGCCACATGGAAGCACAAACATCAAAATGTTTAATTGCTAATAAAGGTAAGAAAGGTGCGGGCAGGGGGAACAGTCATTACTGCTCCCTATTTAACTCTCCCTCCTCTCTAATTACTTCTATTAGCTAATTTTGCAGTCTACTGCATTTATTTATTATATTTATTTATTTTAGTTATTTGTTATACGCCCAGACCTTCGGGTATCACGGTGTGGTTACATGAAGGCTTAAGCATTATTCATACATTATTACAAAATACAAAAATTATTAACAGATGCGACGACATGGTACATAACAGATGATAGTAGGATCAACAATATACAACTTTTACAGATTCCACTGGAGTGTTTACATTAGCAGGGCTCCCTATGCTAATATTGGTTAAATAGCCAAGTTTGTATCAGTTTCTTATAACCTGGGAAGGAGGTCTTTTTTTAAATATTGATAGGGAGGGTATTCCAATGTTTAGGAGCTAAAACTAAGAGGCTGCTGCCCCCTGCTCTGTTAGTTTTGTAGCAGGGGGGTGCCAGTAGGAGGTTATTGTTGGATCTTAGTGATCTGATGGATTCTTTTAATTGGAGAATATTGTTGAGGTATTTTGGGCCTTTTTTGGAGAAGCATTTGTGAGCGATGCACAGTGTTTTGAAGATGATTCTAGCTTTTGATGGGAAGCCAGTGAACGTCCTTCCTTGTCTTAGTGATGTGGTCCGTGCTGCCCTTAGGACTTTGTTTTGCAAGAGTTGCAATTTAGTGATGTTGGTATTGGACGTGCCTAATAGTAGCACATTGCAATAGTCCAGTTTTGACAATACTAGGGCCCTGGCCAACGTAAAGCAGTTGGAGAGGGTCAGGAATTGACGGCTGAGAACAATAAGTTTGGAGGTGTAAGCCGTGGAGGAGGCAAGTGTGTTAATATGCTTGGTCATAGTGAGACTAGCATCGAGGTGGACGCCTAACATTTTCACTTGCTTCAGCACTGGAATAACGGTACCATCGATTTTGATAGAAGAGTAATCCGGGTGGAGAGACGCAATTTTGGCTGGGGATCCTACAATGAGAACTTCAGTCTTCTCGTCGTTAAGACAGAGACTATTTAGTGCCATCCAATTCTGTATGATGACATAAATGTTGTTGATGGTAACAGTATCCTGGTCATAGTTGCCTGTGAGTGGTATGAGGATCTGAGTGTCATCTGCAAAATTGGTATAAATGACACCCATATCGTCTAGTGCTGAGAAGAGGAGTTTAGTATAGGTATTGTAAAGAGTAGGGGAGAGGCATGATCCTTGGGGCACTCCGATGGGGACGGAAATGGGGTTGGCAGCTTCTTTTCCTATGAACACTCTGGGAGTGCGATCAGCTCAAAAGGATTTCACCCATGCAGTGGCATCGCAGGAAAAGTTGAAATCCGAGCAATTGAGGTGCATAGTTTATCATGGTCTACGAGGTCAAATGCTGCTGAGAGATCTAACAGCAGGAGGATGCATAGTTTCCCTCAATCTCTAATCGCATCCATCTGGATTTTAATGTCCAAGAGTGCTGTGTCTGTCCTATGGTTGGGCGTAAAGCCTGATTGTCTGTTGCCGAGGAGCTGATGCTGTTCCAGGTGTGCTTGGATTTGATTATAAGCCAAGTTGTCAATGATTTTGAGTAAGAATGGGACCGTGGTTATGGGACGATAATTATTCGGGATAGTAGGGTCCAGTGTAGGTTTTTTGAGAAGTGGGGTAACCCAGGCTTCTTTGAGGCCTACTGGTGCTATGTTGGAATTGAAGGAAGAGTTGACAAATTTAGTGATAGTGGGCGTCAAAGTGGAGGCACATGCTTTGACTAGGTTAGCTGGGACCGTATCTCCTTTGCAGTTGGAGGCTTTTAACTTAGAGATAGTGTCGAACACTAGTTCTTGGGTGACAGGGGTGAAATGTAACAAAGATTTGGGGTTATCGATAGTGGTAGGGAGGGGGTTAGGGGTAGGGGGATTTTTGTCTGCTAATAGCAATCTTTAAGTAGTTATTTTGTTCTGTAGCAAGGCAATTTTGGCAGCAAGTGCATCTTGTATGTTCGTACACCATTCTTTACTGGAGTTGGTAGATGTGACTGTTGGTAAGGGGTTTTCTAGTTCTCTAAGGTTAGAGAAGAGTTCTTTGGTGTCTGATGTTGCCTTGCTGATACGGGTGTTGTAGGAATTGGCTTTGTGAGAGATGATGGCTGTTTTGTATATTTTGTTGGCTTCCTTAAAGGCTTTGGCTGAATCAGGGGTGGGGTGTTTACTATGCGCCTGCGCAAGAGAGTGTTTAGTCCTTCTTAGGGCGATTAGTTCTTCATTAAACCAGAAATTCATTTTATTGGCACGTCGCGTTTTAATTGTGATAGGAGCTACTTCATTCATAGTGATAGAGAGGCATTTGTGGTAGTAATCGGCAATGTCAGTGGGATTGTTACTGACAATTGAGTGAGTTAGTAGTGTTTTGTTCAGGGTCGGGTCAAAGTTCTCTACGGTGAGCTTGCAGGGGTTTCTGCTTTCAAAGCTATCCATTACTATGGTTTTAGGAAGGCAGGGGTCATCAATCATGAGAGTGAATTCTACACAGAAATGGTCTGTCCAGCTAAGTGGGGTGATTGGGCCATGTTGCATTTGTATGTTATCCATATCTGGCATTCAGTGAATTGTTGTAATTAGCCATTGGTGCTTTTTCCCCTCCCAGAAAAGTCAAATCTGTATGTTTTTGCATTGCTATTGTGTTTAAAAATTAGGCTTTTCCCTCTTTCTAGGAAATTCGAATCTGTGCGTTTTCACATTGCTGTTGTGTTTAAAACAGCTGGCACGTCTCATCTCCTCCTTCTCCACCAACTTCCAGTGTTATGCAGGCGATACTCAACTCTTTTTCAGACTTACTGCTGACTCACTTGCACGTTCCTTCATCACTGACTGTCTGTATGCCATCCAGGCTTGGTCCTCTTCCAATGATCTCTGCCTGAATGCCAGCAAAACTGAGATCCTTCCTATTGGGACCCCTGCTCCCTCTTTCCTCCCTTCTCTCTTGCCTCCCACCTTGGGCTTTCCCCTGCTCCTTCTTCTGAAACCAGAAACCTTGGAGTCCTCTTTGACTCTCTTTATCCTTCCTCCCTCACATGCAGGACATTGCCAAGATGTCCCACTTCCAACTCTTCCTTCTCAAAGGAATTCTCCCATTTCTCACTTTCCCCCAGAAGCTCAATATTTCCAGAGCCCTGGTTCTCTCTAGGCTTTACTATTGCAACAGCCTCCTCCTCAATCTACCCTCTTCCACTCTGCGACTCCTTCAGCTAATCCAGAATAGAGCAGCAAGACTTATCCTTGGCCTTAAACCCAGGAACTGCATCTCTCCTGCCCTAAAAAGCCTCCACTGGCTCCTGGTTGTTGCACGGATCAAATTCAAATACCTCTCCATCAACCCCAAGGCTGTCTGGGGCCGGGAGCCACACTATCTGCAACTCTCTCGTACCAAATGCTCTCCTTCTAATCCTCTACGCTCCTCTGGCACCAACTCTCTGTGTAAAGCGTTTTGCTAAACCGAGAGCAGGAGGCTGCTTGCTTTCCTTGGCTGAATTCCTCGTCTGGAACAGCCTCCCCTTGCATTGCGTCTTGAGCAGGACTATCTGAAGTTCCTAAAGCACCTCAAGACGCTCCTCTTTTCTTCCCCCTTCCCTTCTCCTTCCTCTGCTAATCCCACAGTAGCGTTGATTGGTCTCTTGGACCCTTATGCATCCTCTGGGCCTCTGACCATTCACACCCAATCTCCCCAGCATCTGTCTTGCTCAGCACTTGCCTCTGTGCACCCTCTGCACTGGACACCACAGCACCTACCCCACTGCCCTCTTCCTTCCTCCACTTGCACGTTCTGAATACTCACAAGGCATAGTAGGTTCGGTCTTCCCTTCCCCCTCTGTATGTTTTGTATTTAATTGTACTGCTATCCCATGTTCCCTCCCTGCTGGCCTGTGGGTGGTTTGAAACGGAATGTATTTGCTAAATAAGCACCTAACAAGCAAACAATAAATAAATACATAAATTGCTGTTAGGTTTAATAATTGGGATTTTTCCCCTTTTTCTAGGTAATTCGAATGTGTGTTTTCGCTTTGTTTTTGTGTTTAAAATTAGGCTTTTCCCTCTGTCCAGATAACTCCCTTCTAGGTGGCTTGCTTTTCTGCTGTATGATGTAGCCTAGGTTTTTTACCTTTCCTGGACACTTGATTCTAGATTGCTGTGCGGGGTAGTTCTGTGTCGTGCCCTGCAGTTTCTCCCTCTCTTCCCCCTCCTTCCTTCTCTCCACGCTCTCCCTCAATGGTGTGCTCAATTGCCCCATCTTCTCTAACTGCTATTCTATCACCATCCTATCCCTCTGTCGAAGTCTGGAAGGAAAAAAGGTTAAGAAGGATCTCCTGGACTCCAATCCAGGCCTGCCCATCGCTGACACCTATGTCAATGCTTCTTCCAGGCAGATTTTCACTGACCTCCTCTTTGTTGTTCCCTCTCCAGACCTCTGGACTCCCCACATGGTGTCATTGCTCTCCCCTTTCTCTTCCGCTCCCATCAATGGATAACACCTGTTGGGAAGTACTCTTGGCATCCTTCCTGTCCTCTACTGCCTTCATTAATGTCTACATAAATGCCACTGTCATGGTCCAGGGCTTTCAGCCCAAACCTCTCCTTCTTGATGGGTGTCTTCCGTCTCTCATCAATTTCTTCCCTTCTCCTGCCACTCCTCCCTCTTCCACCCCTCTGGCCCCTCTGCCAGCTCCGACGGCTGTACCACACTCCTGTACTCCTCCTAGGAAGACCTTCAAATATGGCAACCTGCTCCACTTAGCTACCCTCAACTGTCGCTCTGCCATCAAACACTCCTCTGACATTTGCCACCTCCTTGAAGACCTTGACCTAGACGTCCTTGCTCTCACCGAGACATGGTTCACTTCCAGCTCGTCACGTGTTTTGACACACTCCTCCCTGAGGGTTACAAGGTCATCCCCAAGCCCAGGCCTAACCGGTCTGGGGGCGGAGTAGCCCTGATCTTTCAAGAGTGGGTCCCTGCTACTATCATACCCACTCAGGCCTACTCTTCCTTCGAATGCCTCGTCTGCTGGCTTGGTGTCTCTCCTGTCCTCTCTCTCTGGCTTTGGCCACCATCTGTAGGCCCCCTGACCAGGTCACCCTCTTCCTCTCAGAGTGGGCTGACTCACCTCTTCTCTCCTGGCCTTCATCTCCAGCTTTTTCCTCCACAGAGACTTCAGTATTCATCCTGACTCCCCTGATGCAGCCTCTGGACTCTTCCACAACCTCTGTGACCCTCTTTCCCTCTCCATTGTTCCCTCTGGTCTGCCTCGCTCAGCCGGGCACAACTTGGATGTTCTCATCTCTGCAGAATTCCCCATCTCCAATCCTCTCATTACTCCTCTCTCCTGGTCTGATCATGCTCTCCTCTCCTCTCACCTGGACCTTCTGGGTCCCCGGCTAAGCCCCTGCCTGCACTGCCAGTCTCCTTCTCGGTCATTCGACCTATGAAGCGAGTGTCAGTCGCTGCTTTTGCAGCCACCTTCACTCCCACTCCTACTCCTACCACTGACTCTCACTCTGACACAGCCCTTACTAACCTTCAACTCTCCATCTCCAACACAGTGTACAATCTTTGCCCCTGTCATGAGGATCCACATGAAACCAGCCGTCAAGTGCAACTCCTGGTATGACTCTGACCTGGCCTCTCTGAAACACAAGCGCAGAGCAGCTGAGCGGAAGGGGCAGGCTTCAAGCACATCCTCTGACAAACTAGCCTGCCGCCTGCTCCAAAGGCAATACAGACTTTCTATCTGCTTGAAGAAGAGGGCCTATATCCAAACCTGCATCTCTGGGGCCACTAACAACACGGCTGAACTTTACGAAATCTGCAAGGAACTCGCCGATCCTACTGCAGTCTCCATTTTTTATCTGCCTTCCCTGGCCCTCTGCACTTTGCTGGCCTCTCACTTCATTACTAAAACTCAGGCCATCCTGTCCTCACTCTACTCTACACCACACCCTTCTCCTGTACCCTCTCTCAGGCCCCCCTTGCCCCGTCCCTCGTCCTCTCCTCTTTGTCTCCCATAACACCTGATGAGGTTTCTAGACAAGTGCGCTCTATAAAAGTTTCATCCAAACAGGGGCTCCCCTGCTCCTCCAGAAATGTCAAGGACCGTATTGTCTCCCTTACTCCAACCTTGGCCGATTTCTGCAATCACTCCATTGCCACTGGATCCTTCCCATCACTCCCCAAGCACTCAATTGTGAATCCTCCCCTCAAAAAGCCTTCTGCCGACCCTTCCTGTCTGGCTAACTACCACCCCATCTCCATTACCCCCTTCCTTGGCAAACTCTTGGGGAAGCTGGCAATCTCCCAGCTCGTCCACCATATCAAATAATCTGTTGGTTGTCTCCACAACCACCAGTCTGGCTTCACAGCTGCCAGAGGCACGGAAACTGCACTCCTGACTACCCGTGAATACTTACTCTCTAATTGCGATTCCAACTCCTTCCGTTCTCATCCTTCTTGACCTTTCTTCTGCCTTTGATACGGTCAATCATGCCACCCTTCTAAATCGGCTCCATGATACCCTTGGCATCACAGACCTGGCTGTGGACTGGCTGACCTCCTTCCTCTCTGAACAACCTTCCCTGGTTCAACTGGGCCATTTTCCCTCCTCCATCTCACTCTCCACCTGTGGTGTCCCTCAGGGTTCTATTCTCTTGCCTTGCCTTTTCAACATCTACCTTGCCCCGCTAGCCCATTTGATCTCTCCTTCTCTACTAACTTCCAATGTTATGTGGATAGCATGCAACTCTCCTTCAAGCTTCCCTCCTCTGACGACTCCTCTTCCTTGCTTATTCCTGAGTTTCTGTCTGCTGTTCAGGCATTGTGCACTGCTAACGATCTCTGCCTTAATATGAGCAAGACTGAGATCCTTCTCATCGGGACCCCATCTCCATCCTTCCCTCCTACACTCTGCCCGCCCCTCATGGGACCATATCCGCTCACCCTCCTGTTGGGCAAAAAAAACCTACCAAGATTGCCCACTTTCAGCTGCACCTCCTCAGAGGCATTCTGTCTTTCCTCACCTTCCCCCAGAAACTCTGTCTCCAGAACTCTGCTCCTCTCCAGGCTGGACTACTGCAACAGCCTCTTCTTCAACCTGCCTAACTCCTCCCTTCAACTAATCCAGAATAGGACTGCGAGATGTATTCTTGGCCTCAAGCCCAGGGACTGCATCCCTCCAGCTCTAAAATCTCTCCACTGGCTCCTGGTTTCTGCGAGGATCAAGTACAAAACCTTCTGCATCATCCACAAGGCTTTCCGGTACCTGGGACCCCGCAAAATCCAACTCTCACCTTAAATACCTCCCTGCTAGAACCCTGAATCTTCTAGTTCCAACTCTCTACAGATCAGACGCTTCTTTAAGCAGAGAGTGGGGTGCGGGGGATAGATCTCTCTCCTCCGCAGTTGCCTCCCTCTGGAATGGCCTCCCTGCCCCTCTCAGATTGGAACCGAATCTCCTTAAATTCCGGAAGCTTCTCAAGACCCTCCTTTTCTCTTCCTCCTTCCCTCTCCCCCTCCCCTGCTAATGTTCCCCCTCTGCCTCATGACTGGCTGCCTGGTTCTCTCAGACTCTTAGAGGGCACCTGGCCCTCCCAGACCAGTCTACTCCTGCACTTGGTCTACCCCCCACTCCCTTGCACGTGCCCTTCTGGGCTCCCTCCCCCTGCATTAGCCTAGCTGGGCCTGCACCCCTAGAGCCCTTCCAGCCACACTCCTCGAACTTAGCATATGGACCTTCTGCACCTGAACTCTTTTCTCTCTGGGCTTTGTCCACCTGGCCTCCCCTGGCACTCACATAACCCTCCGGCACTTGCCCCCTCTATTCCCCCCGAACACTCACCGCTGCACTCCTGTTACTGCACTTGCACGATCTGAATGTCAAAAGACCTAGTAGGAGCGTTTTTGTTTTGTCATCCCTGTTGCCCCTCACCCTCTTGTCTTGCGCTTTGAAACACTTGTGTATAAGTGCGTTATGAAAACCCAATAAATAAATAAAATTCACCCAAAGGACGGTCGTACCTGAATCACAAATGGCATCCAGATTCAATAACCAACCAATCTTATTCAAATGTGGGGTTTTCCCTCAAGTGAAGTTATATGCTGCTTAACTAAATTAATAATTTCTCCAGCATTGGATCTTTCATAGATTCAGATGCTTGAATATTCGCCATCGTCAGACTGGGAATCCTCTGTGATAAAATGAATTATGATTTTTTTTTAATATACACACATTGCTATGAGCCACTCTACTGTGTAGTCCCTCCACCTCACTTTGAGATGGCAGGGTTGACGCTCTGCCCCCGGCAGCCATCTTAAGATTTTTCACCGCAGTCTAATTGACATGGGGAATCCTGAAGCTCTCTGAGCTTTTTCGAATTTACTTCAAATTTCACAGTAGTATATATTTTTTATATACTCTACCACATTCCCCTGGCTAGGGGCCATCACCACTGCTTTTTGGGGTGTTAAAAAACTTTGTTTGGACCCAGAATTCGTCGAGTGAACTTTCTCTTCAGATGGCTGACCATCAGACTACCAAGAAGCCGTCCCTCTTTAGGGATTGCACGAGGTGCAAGAGAACAGTGGTTTACATGAAAGATACCCATGATCATTGTAAATACTGTCTTTATCCTCATGACATCCAAAACATCCCCTGTTCACTCCAGCAAGTTGGCTGAGAAGCAAACTTCTAAAAGAAGGGCTTCTTCAGTGGAAAGGAGCTCCTTTCCCACTCCCAAGAACAAGAGGAAGCTGGAAATTATACCTTTCCTTCCTCCCCTGGACTCTACAAGCCATACGATGAAGCATTATATGGCAAAAACTACCTCCAAAGGTAAGGAGGAGTTTGCAAAAAAAACGGGGTGGAGGGGTGCAGGGCAGTCGTCCACAGAGAGGCCGTCTAAGAGCGGCAGTAAAGGTAGAGGCCTGTTGTCCACCAAGCCGTCGACGGCATCCTCATAGACGACCACCACGCAAACCGCATCGTCCACGACTAAGTCTTCGTCAGAGAGTTTATCGTCCACAAAACAATCATCGACGAAGGAGGCTCATCACTCGTCCACGAAGCATTCGTCCATGAGATATTCGTCCACGAAGCACTCGCCGACGGAGAAGTTACCGTCCACGAAATCTTCTTCTTGCACTCGTCGATGGATAAGGTCAAGCCACCGTCCACGAAATCCTCGTCCACGGATCCGCCGTCGACGAGGCCGTAGTCGACGAAAACTTCGACCGCAGCTCTGTCAACGGCACCACGAGTTCCGTTACTGACGGAGGAAGTAGGGCCCAAAACGCCCCTTGCTGACGCCATTGTTACGCCAACCAATGAAGACAGTCTCCCTGAGTCTTTAGGAGCGCGGCCTCAGTTTGTGGACACTTTTGAACCACAGGGAACGCAATTATCTCCTTTAAGAGAAATGCCAGAGCTGCCTGACGTCATCCTGCAAGAGGAATTTTCAGACACTGAGTTTGTTGAAGAACAACACTGTCTTACACCTAAGGAACACAGTCCTCCTTGGCAACCTACTACAGAGATGCCTGCTGATCCTTATGGTCCTGTGCTAATGTTATCAATGCAAAGGATCATTGAAGAGTTCAACAGATGACAAAATGAAAAAAGCAAGACAACTGTACCGAGAGAGTCTAACCTTCCGCAGAGGGAGTTTTCACCTCGACAAAGCACGCCAAGACATTCGCCTTCCAGGAGTAGGCCACAGAAAAGGGTGCGTTCACCCAAGCCACCGCGCAGGTCTAGGAGCAGGACACTTAGTACTTCACCGACAAGGGTCCCTTCTCCGGCATTGTCGCACAGGACAAGGTCTCCAGCTAGAGATCCAACAGTTGTACCATCCTCTGTCTCGGTCTCAGACTGGCAAGAAGACCCTTTCAGAGAGTTTTCTGAACCGGAAGAAGGCGAGATCACGCAAGAACCGGGCACTAGTGAATGGGACGATTACATTGTCGAAAAACCCAGAAAGAAAGATTCTCTGGGTGGTTCTTCACCACCGGATGATCTAGTCTCTTTTTATACTATGATCGGTAAAGCCGCAGAATTGTTCCAATTACAGGTCACATCGGAGGAGAAGAAGTCGGTGCTCTATGAGCACAGGGACAAGCGTAGGAGAACTGTTACTACCATTCCTCTCCTCGACACCATTTGAGAGTCCGGTTCCAAGATATTGGCCACACCGTTACACACTCCGGCTCTAGTTTCCAGGCCAGAGAAAAAGTACAAGGCTCCGGAGTCTGCTCCTCTTTGTCTTCGAGGTCATACAAAACCAGATTTGGTTACCACAGTAGCAGCTAGAAAAAAGTTAGCCAATCCAGCATCACCTCTATCAGCCCCACCTGACAAGGACGGTCGCAAACTAGAGGCTATGGGCAGGAAAGTGTCTGCATCAGAATCGCTTACCATCGGGCAGGCAACGCGCTGGCCATGATGGCGAGATTCGGCCGTGAGCTTTGGCTCTGTATGTCCAAGCTCGTCAAACAGCTACCTGTAGAACTCCAGGAGGAAGACAGGTTGATTATCGCTGATGGGGAAGCAGCTTCGGATCACATGATTGACGCTGCAGTCGATATGGAGGAGTCAGGTTTCCGGCAGATGGCCCACGGTACAGTGCTGAGAAGACAGGCTTGGATGAAGGCTACCAATTTCAGACCTGAGGTCCAAGCACAGATTTTGGATATGCCCTTTGATGGTCAAGAACTCTTTGGGAAAAAGATCGATGACCACCTCAAAGGAATCAAAACTGATACGGACACAGCACGTGCCATCAGCTCCTCGAAAGAGAAATGCAAGGATCGCCGTCGTTTTGTCCCGTTTGAGGTTCATCCTCGAAGTACAGAGGTTTCAACCTCCCTTCCTATGGCCAGAAGTCGCAAGGTAGTTCATACCAGGACTCCAAATACCAATCTTCCAATAAGTACGCCCAGAGAGGAAGGCGGGCGCCGCTCAAGGGAAGTTGCAGAGCAAGCAAAACTGATAGTCTGGCCCCTCCCCCTCAACGTCACACCCCGGTGGGGGGAAGGGTGAGCAAGTTCTACCAACGCTGGCAGTCAATAACATCAGACAAATGGGTGTTACAGGTGGTGCGCGAGGGACACACCTTGAATTTCTAGACCAGCCCCCTTCCTCACCCCCGGCTCCACGCAGGGTACATATGTTATAGCAAGTCATGTCCGAAATCCAGAAACTTCTGCACAAAGCAGCGATAGAGACAGTACCTTACTCTAAAGGAAAAAGGTTTCTACTCCCGATTCTTCCTCGTCAAAAAGAAGAATGGTCAATGGTGACCCATCTTGGACCTGACAGCGCTAAACAAATATATCAAGCGCATCAAATTCAAGATGGCAACTCTGAAAGGTTGCTCCCTTGGCTAAACATGCACAATCTCTTGGCCACTCTAGACTTGGAGGACGCGTACTTCCACGTACCAATCCATCCAGTACATAGAAAATTCCTCAGGTTCACTGTGCGCGATCTTCATTTTCAGTTCTGAGTGCTCCCGTTCGGTCTCTAGATCAGCACCGAGGTTGTTTACAAAATGCCTAGCACCAGTGGCTGCAAAACTCAGGAGGATAGGAACAGAAGTCTTTCTATTTCTGGACGACTGGTTGATAAGAGCGAGTTCCCCCTCAAGGGCGCGCTTGGCGGTTTCAAGGACAACAAATCTCCTAAGAGAGTTGGGGTTTGCCATAAACATAGTGAAGTCTTGTCCAGTTCCCAGCCAATCTTGACACCAGTATTCCCGGAGTGAGACCGTCGGCAAAAAGAGCATCAGCAATTCTCCACTTGACTTCTTGTTTCTTAAAGAGCGATACAACATCAGTGCGCTCTTACAAGTCCTTCCTGGGCATGATGTCCTCATGTATATTCCTCATACCAAATTGCAGGCTTCGCATGAGGCCCGTTCAGGAGGGACTGGACCACCAATGGAAACAAGCTCTCGGTTCGTGGGAGGACATCGTCCAGATTCCTACATCTCTGCACAGGGCTCTTCGATGGTGGAACACTCCGCAGAACCTTTTACAGGGAATGCCATTTCAGGCACCAACGTCGACCCTTCTTTTGAGGACGGACGTGTCTTTCGGGTTGGGGCGCTCATCCTGCGGACCTACAAACCAAGGGCTCCTGGGCACCCCATGAGTCACAACTCCACATCAACGTGCTGGAACTCAGGGCCATTCGGTGGGCACTGAAAGCTTTCCTTCTGGTAGTAGAGGGGCAGGTACTCACTGTACAGACAGACAACACGACCTCCATGCACTACACAAACAAGCAAGGAGGCACGAGATCTGAGATCGTGTCTCAAGAAGCTCAACTACTATGGGCATGGGCCCTGCACCAGAGAGTCCAAATCAAGGTGGAACATCTTCGGGGAGTGGACAGTGTCCTAGCGGAGAAGCTGAGCAGGGACTACACGTCTTCTCACGAATGGGAGCTGGACGAGAAGGAAGCCCAATGGATTTTCGCCTTATGGGGCTATCCACATCTCAATCTTTTTAACAACAAAGCCAACAAGAATTGCAAAAGGTTCACTTCCAGGTACCCAGAGAGTCAGTCGGTAGGAGACGCGTTCTCAGTGGATTGGACGGGGAAATTCTTATATGCCTTTCCCTCTTTCCACTCATCTCCAGGATAATACGCAGACTAAGAGAGCAGAAATGTTCTATGATCCTAATTGCACCGGACTGGGCACGGCAAGTCTGGTACTCGACCCTACGGCAACTGTCCCGATGGCCCTCGATTTGCCTCAAGGCGCATCAGTATCTATTGACGCAGCAGAACCCCAAAGTCCTTCACCACGATCCAGTGAGCCTGTCTCTCCAGGCCTGGTTCCTGAGCGCAAACTGATGAATCTCAACCTGCCTGCGGAATGCTGGGATATAATCATGGCCTCAAGGGTGCCTTCTACACGCATCACTTGCACTAGGAAATGGACTAATTTTTCCAAGTGGTGTGAGACATATGCTATTGATCCTCTCACAGTTTCGGTTGATCAAGTACTTCCCTACTTCTTACACTTAGCCAAAGCAGGTCTTTCGCTGTCTTCAATCAAGGTCCACCTGTCAGCCATTACGGCATACACGACGGCCCCGGAGACGCAGTCCTTACTCTCTCTTCCGGCCGTTAAGGTCTCCCTTAAAGGGCTGTCAGAACCAATGCTGAAGATTCCTGCAGGAGTGAAGCTGGTCCTCTAAACCCCCAAAGCCTGCCTGCCCAACAATCCAGTAACAATAAAACTACTGGACAGGCAAACCCAAGGGTAAAGGGGAATTGGATTGAGAGAAAAGAGACAAGTCTGGAACTCTCTGGAACTCCTACTGCTGGCACTTGTCTGTCTGTCTTCGCAGGAAAGATCTGGTATTATTTTTCAGTAGTGTTCCTAAAATAAAAATGCAGTCTTAGAATACCTTTTTCTATTTCTCTACAATGACTAACCTGCTGATTATTAGATTCTATTACCTGTAGCCTAAGCTTGAAATGCTGTGAGGCTATTTAGTTTAAGTGGTTTTGTAGCAATATTGTAGGTAGTCTGCTGTAATTCGATTCTTGACAATGTAGTATCATTTATCTTTTCTTCTATCACCACCTCGAATGTCCTTAAAAATAAACACCCAAAAACTTATCACTACTACAATTCCAGTTTTGAAATAACTTTTGAACTTAACTTTTTAGGAATTAAATAATACCTTGTACTTTATTAGACGAAGATGAAGTTATTTAGTAACTGAGGACAAATCGGAGGAATTCTGCTTCATCTAAGGCTTCAAATGTGTTTCGAACATCCTCCGTGAAGAAACACGTTCATATTGAAGAAATAACGAATTCCAAGATGGCCGTGACACTTGGACAACGTCGTTGGGTCCTTTTTTCTAAATACACTCGGTACACGCTCGCGAGCAATACTGACCCGACTCGCGCTCGTAGAAAAAATGAAGTTAGTACTTTTTAATGTTTAAACATTAGAACCGCGCGCCTTATTAGTGGTTACTAATAACAAAATACGCGCTTACCATATTATTAAAGTTAACCAGTCTTACAAATTATTGTTTTTTTTTTATTTTTTTTTATTTAAAGTGCATTAGCCAAAATTTGACTTTTAACACATTTCATATACAATGTATTAACATGAACAATAAAAACAAACATTTGCAATTTCTAGATAAAAAGAAAAGAAAAGAGTAAAAGATCTAACCAACAAAATGTTTTCCTAAAACGAGAAATCAAGTTGTTACTAACTTCAATTCCTTTAAAACTCTACCCACTTCAATTGATAAAGCCATCTCATTACCGGAGGATAGTCTCACCCAGAAATCATCAGTATTCAAATGAGACTCCTCATGAACAAATCTGCCAAAAGAACTGACCCTGATACTCCAAGTCCCGATACACTTAGAAAGTAAATGCTTAGTAGTCTGCACTTCCATAGTTAAGCATCTATCACATGTTGGTGCAGTACCCCCTTCTTTATCCCTTATAGCCAGTAATTCCAGGGTAGGGAGTAGATTTAAGCGGAATCTCAAAAAAGCAGAACTAAACCAAAAACTGGGGGACTTCTTAAGATAAGCCGGAAGAAACGATAAACGCTTATCTAACAGTGTCAGTGAGGCTGATCTTGTAGTTCTCCGCATCTTATCAATCGTGTGAATCCAATCAGTCATTTTCAATCTTTCCTTTACTTTTAGAGGATTCTGTAAAAGGGACTCTACATCCGAGTCACCGCCAGACAGTAGTGCTAAGCAAGTTAGTTCTAGCCTACACAAAAAAGCATTATCTCCTTGTTCCCGCTCTACATCAATTTCCTCAAAAAGTGAGTTCCTAGGGGGATCAAGAATTGACCTATAAAGGGTAAGCCACTTCCAGGCTAGCCATGATTTAAGTGAAGACAAGCCAAGCTCATATCGTAAAGAAGCAATCTGGACACAATCAGGGAGGCCCAAAGTGCGTTTCCAAATCTTTGATTCAATAGCATCGCAGTCTAGTTGGAAGGATAAAGGATTGTAGTCCATGCCATACAAGATTATGGGAACTACCTTCCCGATATAAAATCTTATAAGAGGGAGGATGGTAAATCTGCCAAACTTAGAGTAGATTTTTTTCATCTGGGCTCCCAATTTGATCACCTTTAAATCAATAGAGGCCATCAAAGTAAGCCTAGATGGGAAGGATCTTAATTCAGCTCCCAGATAGGTCAATTCGGAGACAACCTCTACCCGGGCAGAATCTAACTTACAGATCATCGTCTTCACTATTTTGTTGGGCCTCCTAAATACAAGAATCTTGGACTTTGAGGGATTTATTTTTAATTTTAGTCCTAGCATAATATTCTAGAGCAGTTAACAGATGCTGCAACCCCACTTGTGAATGGTACAAGACTACTATATCATCGGCATATGCTAACCAATTGATTTTTACGTTACCGATGGAAGGAGATATTAACCCTATATTCTGGAGCCAGGCTGCTAAATCCGCCATAAAAAGGATGAAAAGCAGGGGAGCTAATAAACAGCCTTGACGTACCCCTTTAGTTATCCTGATTGGGTCGGAGAGCAAACCGGACCTGCCCAGTCTGACCTGCATATAATTGTTAGAATGCAGCTCTATTAAGATAGAAAGTAGGCCAGCAGGAATACCCCAGGCATCCAATTTACCCCATAATAGATTTCTATCAACCATATTGAATGCCTGGGATAAATCAATCCAGGCTCCAAAAAGGGCAGGACCCCCTTTGGTGAAGAACTTCTCTGCAAGACAACTCAAGACTAACCCATTCAGTGAGGTAGAAAGACCCTTTCTAAAGCCAGATTGCTGCTTTGGAATAATTCCCTTTATTTTCGCCCAAGATTCCAATTCACCTAGAACAATGCCCGTAAAGATTTTACTATCGGCGTCTAGGAGAGAGATGGGGCGATAGTTAGAAGCCAGTAACCTATCACCCTTTTTGTAAATGGGAATAACTATTGAATGAGTCCAAGAGTCAGGGATTCTCCTCTGGACAATTATGTTGTCAAAGAGGGCTTTAAGGATCTTCGCCCACATTTCTGGGTCTGATTTCAAGATCGAATTACTTAAACCATTTGGACCAGAAGCTCTGGAAGTTGAGGATTTTTTAATTAACAATTCTATATCCAAAACGTTAAACTCAAGAAGCCAACTACGGGATACATCCGCAACCGAGCATATCAAGGCGTCAGAACCATAAACCTTAGAAAAATGGTCAATCCAGATCCCCTCTTGAATAATTGAATCTTGTTTCTGATGTTGAGTAACCTCATTCAGATTCACTAAAGTCCAGAAATTTCGAGAATTCCTAAGAGACAGGGCGTAAAGCATTCTCTCAGCATCCCGTTGAACCACCAGATGATTATGTGCACGAAGCCAATTCCTATAGCTATTTTTCAGCTTTACTAACCCCTCTCCATAGGCTTTCTCACATAGGCCTGATCTCTTTAAGATAGATATCTGGGACCTCAATTCTTTTTTACGACTTATAAATTGCACATTGATAGAATGTTTATGCAGCTTATGTGGTTTCTGGGCGGGGGGCTCCACCGACGCCTGTACCGTTAAAAAATTCAAAAAAACACTAGGGATACAAAGTTTAGACAAGTTCTGAATAGATAAATGGCTCGTCCTAAAACGCAACTCGCCATTTAATAACTGGCCTCCTTTTTGAAATCTTCTAATGACATTTCCTGAGTTATTAACAAGTAGCTCATGATCATAGCGAGAAGTTACTGGAGCACAATCATAAGACAGAGCCACCTTCAACATAGCATGGTCATCAGGATTCCCATCTCCAATCATCAAACTATTACAATTTTCGAAAATGTTTCTAGAAACAAAGAAATAATCTATCGTGGAGAAAGAGGAACCTCTATGCCAGGAGGGGGAATTAGGAATATCCCCCCTAATATTTCCATTCAACATATATAGATTCCATTCCTGCATAAATGTTAACCATATTTTGCCATTAATAGACTTCTGCTTACAATTGCCTGATCTGGGATCCACGGTGGAAATACATTGGGAGTTAAAATCCCTGGCAATAAGAATTTCATCCGCTGGGTAACGGATAAAGCAATCAAGTAAACCCTCCCAGAGAGCATACAGAAACTCACAAAGTGGAGAAATACCGGGTTCCAATACAGGTTTACCACAATCCAATTTGAACATTCATTGGAGTTTCTCAAAGATACTCTCACCATGAGGATCCCCTGGGTGCTATTTGAAACAATCATCGAGGATTTAAACATCTCGTTATTAGAGGCTACCAACAAACCCCCCATCGGTCTGCCCACCCCCGGAGCAAAAGCCAACTGTTGAAAAATTGAGTATCCATCAATACCCACTAGACCAGTTAGCCAAGTTTCTTGAAAAAGAATTAGATCAAAAGTTTTAAAAATTTCCGATCTCCTAGGCTCCTCAGAGAAAGATGTGTAGCCTCTAGTGTTCCAAGATAACTCATTGACCTCAGTTGACCCTAAAGCTTCGGATGGGTCATCCCCATCTTAAGAAAGACTTGAGAGATCACTTCCGGTAACATGTCCCACATATTCGTTGTAATATTTGGGAGAATATCCTTACTGATTGCCCCCCGACAATGATCTTGCTTGACTATCTGGCGGGAGTCGGTGGGAATACGTACTGGGCAAGTCAGAGAGATCTTCAGTCCTCTCTTCTCCCATGCCACCGCCTCACCCATAATTATATTCAAACCCAATCTTGATTTCAATTCTATTGCCGCTATATTGGTATCAGTGTCACATGGGAAGCTCACTGCTTCAATATCGTCTGAAGAAAAGTACTTCAAGGCTGGGATTGACTTCATTTCCATTATAATTGCAGAACGATTTAACGGAGAGTCAAAACGGGAAGATGCAGCAGATCTTGATAGAAAAACTCTCAAATCTCGTTTCTGTTTATACAGTTCATCATGCACCTGGGATGATGTATCAGAGTTTCCACTCTCCGTCAAAATTCCTAAACCAGCTGGAGCATCAAATCCTACAGCCCGTGGTTCATCATCAGACAAAAGGGAAGACAGTCTATCAGATGGATGCTTCGTTATAGCAGCCGTATTCGCTTGCGGATTTTCAAAGCTAGAAGTGGCCCCCTTGGCACCCTGGTCAACGGCCACCCTCACTGGCTTTTTCAAAAAAATAGGAGCAATTTTAACCAGAGGGTTAGGCAGCAGCTTTTTCTGTTTAGCCATTAGAAAGATCGGTGCAATTTTTTTTGGTTGGTCCACATAGTCAGTTTGACTTCCCACTGTAAATTTACCTCCAGACACTATCGTTTCATCCATAAGATGTACTTTTTGAGCTTTTGATTTGGGAATTTTCTTCCCCTTTTTCGAGCTAGGAGTTTTAGCCAAACCCTTTTGGGATTTCTCAAGGGTTTCGGAGCCATCATTTGATTTTCGTGGATGCTGATTACTTCCAGAATTAATCTGTTTTTCGCTTCGTTTCGCCTTTTTAGTTATGGGGTGATGGCTTCATTGGCAAACTTCCTATTTTTTCTCTTTTTTTTGGACTTCCCATTTGATTTTTTTTACTAAGGGACTGGTAAATCCGAGTTCGAAGAAGAGATATCTATTGGAGAACCCACAATTGGGGCCCCAACTTGAAAGTCACTATCAGCCAGAGCAGCCAATCTCAGAAACTCCTCCATCACAGATGACGAGAGGGGAGTATCGGTAAGAATGGCCTCAACGTGAGGTGGAATAGAAGGTCCCACCGGTCCTTCCTTTGTCTGGTTATCACGGCGATCAACTTTTTCTAGTAAGATCATAGACACCTTTTTTAAATCCCCACATAAATCAGTCAAAAGGGCCATTTTGCACGTTTGATCGTTTACTTCTTTATGGAGCTCAGTCAAAAACCCTCCCAATGATTCATTGACTGCCAATTTTAAGGCCACCATGGCAATTTCGTTTAATTCCAAATCCTTGTTAATCTCCAATAGTATACCCGTATGCTGATAGACCTCTGTTTTCAAATTTTCAAAAACTTTAACCAAGGAAGATAAAACAAAATTGAGAGCTGTTTTAGTCGGAGGCACTAGTGCTTAGGGGGAAACCTGGTCAGGGTCAACCGGTCTCTCATGTTCGGGTAAAGAGGTTGGCAATTCCTGAGAGATCTCGTGGGAAATTACTTCGACCGGCCTCAAAGCCATTCCCATGTCGGGAGCCAAGGCTGCAGCTTCCAACTCCAACATGTCCTCATCTCTGGGCTCATTAAAGTCCTCACATCGATGAGTGAAAGAATTCTCTAATTGGACTGAGCCCATTCTAGGGACTAACAAGGGAGGCATAATATTAGTCAATGGAGGCTCACTTGAAGAGACTAGATGGTTTAAAATCACATTCTTCATGGTGGAGGTCCTCAGGGTAAAGTCAATATCTCCATGGAAAAGCGCACAGCTGGGTTGATTTGAAGGCGTTGACAAGTCCTCCCTGTGTGATAGAGAATCCGCCAGACCCGAGCCAGCAGGGGCCTGGTCATCTGATGGATAAACACTTGGTGGGGGAAGAAAAATACCACCACCTGATTTATAAGGTTTAAAGAAGGATGCCCTCGGTCTTATCTTCTCCTTGCGCGGTGCCTTCTTTCCCACATCCACCGGAGTAGAGTGTAGAGGTCTCTGAGCTTCTGAGGAAAGAGCCGCACTGCGAAGATCATACATGACCCCTAATTAATTCAAAGCTACGCTTTTGCTGAGAGCAGTGCTTCTTCTGAAATAAGTCAGAAGCCCAAAGCGGCAAGAAGGAGGAGAGGAGCAGCAATGCGATGCAACGGACGGCGCTCAGACTCAATCCCTGTCCGCTACCTATCCGCTGCCGCCCTCCACTCCTATTTTCACCTGTTCGCACCCTTGTCACTTATTATAGCCACAAAGGGTATTAGTGGGTAATAGTGGGTAAACTTGCAACACTTCGTAAAGCCGTGTAGGTTAGAGTAGGGTAGGTTAATTATGGTCAGATAGAAATAAAAGGGGGACGGGCAAAGGGAGGCCTCTTTGTAGGTGCCTTTTTAGCCTCTATCAACCTTTACCAATTTTAACAGTTTTGAGGCTGTACCCAATTTCATCCAGTAGCTCCCGAACCCCCCACTTTAACCTTTACCCTTACCCTTTACCCTTTACTTTTTAGCAGTTAGCTACCGTCGACCCACCCCCACACACTTTTCGCCCCACAGCACAACTCACACAGAGCGGGTTCAGCAAGTTCCACCCGGAAGAATCCTGTGAAGATCCAACTGGGATTTGCGGGAGTTTGCGGGAATTTGCAGGAAAGACTGTAGAGCCGGCAGCGCACGAGTGAAGCACTCCAAGAGCAGCCAACACTCGAGGGCTCTGGAACTCGACACTCGGCTCTAGCAGCAAGCCGGTTGGCCTCAGCTGGGCTCCACTCCTCAGCTGGGCTCCAGTGATCCTACCGCGATCCGACCACGATGCCGACACCAGCTGGGCTCCACTCCTCAGCTGGGCTCCAGTGATCCGACCAGTGATCCGACCGCGATCTGACCGCGATGCCGACACCACCACACTACTCCACTTCCACTTCAGAGGAAAGGACCTCAGGACGTCAGCCCTTCCCACCGTCAAGCCGCACTGAATGAACTGGAAACGCAGAGAGCGAAACAGATCAGCCGCTTCCGACAGTCATCAAATTATTGTTCTAATTTCAGTAGAGAAACTTTAACATTAATTGTCACTTGAATCCCAATAAATTGATCTCTAAAGATCCAAAAGTTCACTTAGCTTTGTCTTTTACTGGATGACTGGATACAGCTGCTCAGCTTCAAAGTCACTTGCAACTAGTTTCTGGAAAAGTTGCTCAGCTTCAGAGTCTCTTAAAACTAGTTTTTCTTCTGCTGCAGTCTTAATCAACTTGAATACTATGTTAAATGTAAGCTTCAATACTGTAATCTACCACTATTATGTGGAAATAAACCTTGTTTATTGGAGCTAACTAAAACATGACCTACTCTGGTAGAAACTTTAATGAAAGGCAGTTTAGAACTTTTTAGAACATTCCACGATGACAACACAATGCTGCCTGCAGTACACCCAACCAATCACTGCTGAGAAAGTGTTCCACCATCTTGGCTTGGGAGAATCTCATCTTTCTAATTGGAAAAAAGTAGTTAAGGAACTATGAACAAATCTTTTAGTGAGATTTTCTACCCTCACACCTGGAATGATTTAAATAATTCAATACTTTAACAAACCCCTTTTTCTAGCTTTCCAGGAATAATAGCTGTAACTTCTGAAAGGACCCTTGCAGATGTGAGGTACAAAATGTGAAAACCTGACAAGGGCTCTGCGAACATACCCGCCTACGCCCACGCTGGTCCCAACCTGGTGCTTGAACACAGTGCTAACAGCCCTCATGGAGTCTCCTTAAGAGCCCATCCACAGGTGCGACAAAGTTCTTGCATTGGAAAACTGCTTTCTTAATAGCCATTACTTCAGCCAGGAGGCTCAGTGAGTTACAAGCCTCATTTTCTGAGCCTCCCTTCACCTTGTTCCGTAAGGACTGTGTCATTTTAAGACCACACCCTAAGTTCCTTCCGAAGGTAGTATCGGAAATGACGCTCACAGAATGCATTGTCTTACCAACTTTCTTCCAGAATCATTCTTCTGAAGCAGAACGAACATTGCATTCTCTGGACATAGCAAGAGTTTTAAAGTTTTATTTGCAAAGTACTAGAGAGTTCTGTTCTTCAAATAGGCTGTTCATCGCCTTCTCGGGCCATACAAAGGGCCAGCATATTTCCAAACAAGGTCTGGCGCGCTGGGTCACCTCTTGCATCACCCACTGCCTTCAGACGAAAGGCAACCCCCTTTCCAAACCACTGTCAGCGCACTCCACCAGAGGGAGAGCGGCATCAACAGCATTCCAGGCAGGGGTGGCGCTCAAGGACATATGCAGAGCCGCCACGTGGAGCACTCTGCACACGTTCGCTAAACACTACTGCCTGGCTGAAGACATCAACAAAGAAACTGCAGTTGGACAGGCAGTGCTCCGCCATCTCTTTGCGTAAGGTAGGACCAGCCTCCCTTTCCCACCTTTCCCGGAGTATGTAACCGTTGTGTTGCTGCATGGTAAAGGTTTGATCAGAAATATGTTTTTTCTGTATTTGTGCATATATGTATATGATGTGGCATGTTTTAACTGCTTGGTATTCTATTCAAGCATCTGAATCTATGAAAGATCCAATGCTGGAGAAATTTTAGTTACTTACTTGTAACTGTATTTCTCCAGCATTGTTACGCTGCTCCTACGCTCACCATCCATCATACTGTAGTCTCTACGGTTGAAAATCTGAAGATGGCTGCCGGGGGCGGACCTCAAACCCTGCCATCTCATTGGTTGGGGCCATAAAGGGCCAAAGTGAGGTGGAGGGACTACACAATAGAGTGGCTCATAGGCCATAATGGGCTATGTACATCCATTGCTATGTAGCAATGTGTGTATATCAAAAAAAAAATGTAATAATTATTTTTATCACCAAGGATTTCCAGTCTGACGTCGGGGAATATTCAAGCATGTGAATCTATGAAAGATACCAATGCTGGAGAAATACAGTTAAAGGTAAGTAACTAAAACTTCCCCTATATACAACCTGAATGATGTCTGTTATGAGTCTGAGCTGGAACAACAATGCAAAAGCGTACACATTCCCTCTTCTTCCATTGTTTCCAACATATTGAAAAATTTCCTTCCTGATTGCACTAAATTGGCCGGGGAGGTTGTGATTTTCGGAACCTGTTAATATGGCGACTCAACTATCTAACATTCTGCTTCCCTTGTACGATTTGTTAAGTCAACAAGAGTGATTGATACTTTACCCCCAGCCTACAATCATTAAACTTGACAGCTTGGATCCTGAACACATTTTGCTGTTATTGAGGCAGCCAAGAAATATTCTACAAGCTCATGCTAGCAAAGCAAATGGCTCTGGTTCTGTCACTGCTGCCTTGAAAGGCTATGTGTACCTTAGAAAATGTTTTAATATTCACTTCAGACCTAGAAGAAAATGGCAGATACTTCAGGTGGTCTCTGCGGGACTTGACCAGCAGAAATAGGGGCCTGTTAAAATGCAGATGTAACCTCCTTCTCTCTTTTTAACCCTACTAGTGAAATGTCATATTGTGGAACTGTCACATGTATGCACCACTTTGTGTATGTGGCGTCTGAACATTGTCCTCTCGGCCCTGGCACATAAAATGTTTCAGCCCATGGTTACAATGCACATTAAGCTAGTGACTTGGAAAACAGCCTTTCCCATTGCATTTAATTCTGCAAGAAGAAACAGTGAGGTGCAGGTCCTCTCTTCTTCGGAACCACAGACCAACCATCTTCCATGAGCCTTTGTGCACATCTGTCATTTTAACAAAAGGTTAATTCTGATTTCCTTTTAAATCAGGAAATGTTACCTACAATGTATTTCAAATCTTTCTTTGCACCTGGTGAAAAGTGGTGAAAAGCCCACAGACTCGTGAAACCTTCATAAGTGCCTGAAGCAGACTATTCATTACTTCTGCAGGCAATCCATCGGGTGAACAGGTGGCTACATCTGCATCTACTAGATGCTGACAAGACTTGGCAGCTTCTTCCTCCAAATGCTCTCCTCCTTCATGCGCTGAGAGCTAAGGCAGCCTCAGTGGCACTTCACGCTCACGCCAGTATACACAGCGTTACACTGTATGAATTCCGTGTTCCAGAGCACAGGCCCCATTCAGGGAGTTGCTGCATCATACCCTGTTGGCATGGATGCGGACAGGCTCAACATTTGGGGGTGTGTATGCTTGAGAATAGTTTTAGAAATCCAGTTGTGGGAGGACTGTGAGTGATCACCCAATACCCCAATTACCTGCATGCCCACTATCAGTTGTGCCTTCGCTTTGTGCTCTCTGGCCTTAGTGCCCCAAATACATAAGCTGCACCTGGGATACCAACTTACCTGAACACATTTAGAAGAAAGTGAACCTTAGGAGTAGGGCTCAAGTCCTAAAAAGAAAAGTGGAGGACTCTGGTGAGCATTGGTTAGTGACGTCAGGGGACGTCAACATGTAATATGCAAATTTCATTCAGGCTTGTCATTCACGATTGAAAAAAGCACACACTACAAAAAAGAATTTGCCAAGGGAGCAGATTTTCATATTACCTTGCTGCTTAGGAATAAAAAAACACGCACCTTTGAAGTCTGAAACCTGTAACAAAACATGCCCCTATAGAAAGATGTCACTGTGAGACATTTTGCAACTTTACTTCCAACCATTGCCGTGGTCTTGCAGTTAAGTGTCTCGTTTCAGGGGTGCGTGGCCAGGGATTCGATTCTCGTCCAGGGATTGAAATCCAGCCGCAGTCTGTTATTCTTTATTTTTTAAAGGTGTTAAACACACCGTCGGGTGCGGCGCCCAACCTGTCAAAAAAGGTTGGGAAACACAACATGTGAGCCTTTTATGATTCATCTGCTGTGATACATTTCTTTTATAGAAGAATGCCCCGGTTGCCGCCATGTAAACAAGTTTTAACAGTGAGCATTTATTCAACACTCCACATTTTGTACGTTTGGAATGTTTCTGAGATAACACATGGAGAATAGGTCATAAACAAATGCTCTTAAAAACAAAAAAGGTTGGGGATGCCGTTCACCTGCACGGACCCTCGACTTGAGCCCTCCTTCGGCATCACTGTTAATAACTTACTTGTGCTCTTGTGCTGGGAATCGAACAAGGCACCTTCTTGAGGTGATGCGAGGCGACTGAGCAAGCAAAGGTATATCGAGATCTCACCAAGAGCTGACTGTGTTGCGTGCAGGTTACACATAGATGCAGTCTGTGCATTGAACCTTTAGGCAGCTGACATGTCCCCAGGCCAGGGGGCTGGGTTATCTTTTTTTGTGTTTGTTTGAGTCTTTTTATTGGATTTGTCAACCAAACAATAAACATTCGGGACACTGGTGTGGTTCAGGGACGCATCAAACGGACCTTCCCCCAACTTAGCATGCCTCCCAACCCCATCCGTCCCGTCAACCCCCACCCCCCCAAGCCCCCACACTTCCAGGAGTCTGAGTATCTATTAGTCTTCCTTTGGCCATTCGATCCAACTTGCACCCCAATTTAGAGGCTATTTAGCCTCCCAGAGAGATGCTGATCATCGGGTCATTGATCTCATCATGGGTGCTACATTGATATGCTCAGTGTAGGCTCTTGTCCTTTGCCTCTGTACGTTTGTTGCTGCTCACTGTTAATGATTGCTTGAACTTGAACACTCTGCTCTCGTAGGTGACACATTTGACAGGCTCCTACTCTAGCCCCTTTCCCATCCTTTCCTGAGCTGAGTGTCAATCATTGCAGAGTGCTGCATTCTGATTTCAAATTCCTCCAGCCCTCCCAAACCAGTGACTGGCTCCAGCACTGCCTGTTTGCTTAGACTACACATCAGTGCCACCTTTCTGTATTTCATTCTGCTGAATAGGGATAGGGTGCAGTAGTGAGCTATTGTTATGCACTTTATGATTTATATACTCCTAATCCCTCCTGCCTTCCTTGCTAATTTAGAAACCTGTTCTGTTCTACTGGGGCTGATTGAAAAAGGACTGGTGGGAGAAGCATTAATTCGGAGTGTAGTAGAGGTGTACTGTGAAGTAGTTGTGTGGGGCACTCAAATAGCTATATAACTGTGCTTGATCTGGTACCTTCATAAAATACCCCGCTGCTGCTGGTGTTGGGGTTTCCAGTGAGAAAGTGGCCTGTTCACCTGAGCGCTGGGTTACCGAAATGTTCAATATGTAGCTATTGTCCTAAGGAAAGGACTAAAACCAATTTGTTGGTGTGAAATGTATTGCGAGAAGTCAGCCGATACGTGTTTTGACCCTCAGGGGTCTTTCTCAAGGCGTGTGGTGTGATGGTGCAGTCATTGCTGGGTTGTGGTGAATGGAGGTCCCGAGTGCATTCCTTATGTTCTTGCCTCGGTCAGGTCTGGTTACCAATTTGGTCCTGATTTCGAATAGTGGGCCGATGTTCAAGCTATCGCTCAATGTGGCGTGCTAGTCAATCGGCTTTCGAAAGATCGCTGTGGCCGCAGCTGCAACCACTGCAAGCCGAACTGGGCTCACAGCTCATGCTAAACTAGGCAACAATTGACAATCACGCCACATTGGGCCAAAGCTTGGACATCGGTCCACTCTTCTAAATCAGGACCAAATTGGTAACCAGACCTGACTGGGGCAAGAGCATAAGAATGCAACCCAGATCTCCATCCACCACCCCCGAGCAATGTCTGCACCATCACACCACACACCTTGAGAAAGACCCCTGAAGGTCGAAACGCGTGTTGGCGTACTTTCTCGCAATACATTTAGCACCAACAAATTGGTTTGAATCCTTTCATTGTGACTTTATCTGTATATTGAACATTTTAGTAAGCCAGCGCTCAAGTGAACAGGGCTCCATCTCCTTTGTGTAATAGGCGTGTGTGTCTGGTGCCTATGCATCCAGCCCGGACGGCTTTGTGTCATTCAAATTAAGGTTTTCTGTGCAAAATGCTCTCCGCCCATCCTCTTAGTGTGTACATCCTAAAAGTTCAGGAGGCCCTGTGAGATGGAGAGCAGCCTTACGCGTTCTCTCACAGCCGTATTCTTTTCTGTCCTTGCTTGCCCACCCCCTTCCTTCCATTCCATACTTGTCCACTAACCCCACGCAATCTTCCTGCTCCTTCCCCCTATTTTTTGCCTTTGTTCATACATCCCAGTTTTTTTCTCCCAGTCTTTTCCTTACTCATTCTGTCTTGTGTAATTCTGCTCTTTCTTACTCCACATTCTCGTTCCTCACTCCGCTTTTCCCACTTCCAACTTTCCCTCATGGCCTATGGTTCTGTGTCACTTTATCCTTTCTTAGCTTCGATCCTTTCTCGCACCCTGTCCTTATTCTCTTCTCTTGTTCCCTCTACAGATCCAAAGGGTAGCCCCCACTCTGCTCTCCCAGACCTCTCCCACGGAGCACTGCTTCACCATTTACGAAGGCGCCATAAATCACCATGCTCCAGACTTCCTGGCCTTCAAACAGCGCTACTGTCTCTCATGGGGGAGCATCATGTCCTTCCTCGAGAGTCTCCAAGCCCTCCTCAAGGACTACGCCGTCCAAGCTGCCATTGTGAATGGGGAAAAGGTGATGGAGGCCCTTCTAACTTTTGAACTCAACCAGCGGCCCACCCAGTCTGACCTGCTGTCTGTGCTGGCCAATCGCGCTGCAGTCAAGAGGCTCCTCAGCCGCCCCGGCCAAAGGTACAGGGGAAAGGACGGCCGGCTGGCAGCGGCCACCAAGATTCAAGCAACGTGGCGGCGGCATCGGGACAGGTTGTCCTACCTGGAATATCGTCGACACAAGTGGGCGGCCGGGGTGATTGCCATCTCCTGGCTGTTGCACCTGCAGAAAGCCCGAGTCAAGCGCATCCTCAAGGAGTCACGCCAGAGGCACCTGGAGAACTTCCGTCTCCGTGCAAAGGTGAGAGGTGATGCTGGGGCCAGCCATTCTATCTGTTTGTACAGCCAGATATGCACCTACACTAAGAGATTGTAACAGGCTGTGGAGCTAGATTGGCAGACAGCTGCCAGTATTGTTCCTTTGTTAGACGAGTAGGTGGAAATTGTGCCATCTCTTAAGTGCCAAGTGTTAGCATAGCATGAGGCTTACTGCCCCAGCATACTCGGAGAGGCATCGACGGGCCTGCCAGTGGCACGTCACACCTTCTAGGTTCTCTGCTGTGAGCGACCCCTTTCTTCCAGAGGGCCTCCAGGCTCTCGCTTCTCTTGTACCTCCAAACACCTCAGGAGCGCCCCCAGAACACTCACAAGCTCTTCTCCCCTCTGCCACAGCTGTCGCAGCTTCGTCAACAACCATTTAAGTTTTGCTGACAGTCTTTTAATTAGTGCCTACCAATTCATTTACCCGCTTGTTCCTTCCTCGCTTGGTCTCTTAATTTTTTTAATTCATATTCACTTAATTAAGTGAAGCCATTGCTAATCCCTCGTTTGCCAGTGGGCTCGGCCAGCCACCTAATTAAATTAATTGGGGTGGGGAGAGATGTTTTAAGTGTGTAATTAAATCAATTAATGTAATTTACGCCTGGCTTAACTGTACAGTGGCAACAAGGTGGGAGGGGGGGTAAAGGCACGTCCTCCAGCCTCACGAAACACACGGGCTCCTTGTGTTTCGCATCCATGCCCGTTGGACAGCTATTTTTACATTATGGTATCATCGTGCCATGTTTGGTTTCTGCTGGCGTGTACAGTACCTCGTTGGCATTCTGGTTTACCTGTCACTCGAAGCCCTGGTATTTTAGAGACCTATGCACGGGTACTAGTTAAGCAGCCCCCTTGTAAAAAACAAAAAAAAACAGCTCCTATTCAAATAGCAAGCGAGAATGCGCAGATCCTGATATTCTTACATGGTCAATCCTATTAACGTGATGCTGTTTCTCTTTGCAGCATCTGGCCGTCAATTGGGAGCACAGCAGGACTTCACGGCGCACTGTCATCCACGTGCCGTCATTAGGTGAGAGGCCTCGTGTGTGTGTGTGTGTGTGTGCAGCATTACAGCTCCCTGGTAGACCCCGGGAGTGGGCCAGAGCCCCCACATTACATGCAAATTAGCCTCGGCGGGGAAACGCGCGTAGGTGCAGTCAGAGCAATAACGCCGGGACTTGCTGCCGAATGGCCTTTAATTTGGAGATTAAGTAAGTAAAGCTATTATAGGGGTTCTGCAGGCCTCGCATCTCTCCAGCTGTTTGTGTGCGAGAGGGGGAGGGGGCGCGTCGGCGGGTTTAATGTTCTTTTCAGTGCCATGAAGCGTGTCGGGATTTAGGAGACGAAGACTTGCCCCCATCACCCTCCCCCCCCTCGCACCTAAGCCCGTGTTCTAGCGCCGGGCCGACGCGACCAATAAACCGGGATATTGCTTGTACACTGTTTTTAATCAAATGTGCAGTCAAAATGATAAGCTACATTGTCTGAAATTATTTAGTTCTAATTACGAGCAGATGGCATGCTTTATTTGCACCCAGGGCGTCTGAGCAAGAGGAAATGCTGTGTGAACAGGAATAATTAAGAAGTTGAATAGTGCCTTTTTTCGTGCGCCTAAATCTGCCGCCTCATGTTAATTGGCTCTAATGCAATTATTTAATTACATTTATGAATTGGGGAACGTAAAAAGCTGTTATTCTGCCGAACAGCAGCAAAGTAGCTGTTTCAAAAGGACTTGATGCGATTCCCGGGGAATGTTCTGGAATTGCACCGTTGGCTTGCGCCAAGCGCGAGCGCTTGCCAGGAGCGTTTCGGGAATCGGCTTCGGCGTTTATTTCGTACTGCGCAGGTGCTTATACCTGCAACACATTCATTGCCATTTCCGAGTTTTGCATCCACTGAGCAGGAGGTGCACACACGCAACGCAGGGGCCACGGGAAGAACAAGGGGGTGCCCTGGGGGTGCAAGGTTTGGGGTAGCAGCACTCCTGTCAAATCAGCCTGAGGGACAACTCTCCTGGCAGACGTGGGGTATCGGATTCAGAGATCCTGTGGCTCAGGCATGAGCTTGTAGCCCGAGGACACCTTTTGGTCACATGTTCAGTTTGTAATCCAAGAGATCACTCTCTACCATGCGGGATAATACAGTTGACCTGTAACATGTAATATATGTCCATTACATGGAATGTGCGGGCAGCTCCGATTACCTTTAAAGTGGAGTATGATGATTACGTACAACACACTACCATGGGGAGCCGAAGTGTGCGGTATAGCACAGATTAGCAGCCGCGCTATATAGCTATCGCTGTTAGGAAAAGCACTAAGGACCCCTTAGGAGTAAAATAAATCATCTTTACACCAGGCGGCGGATCACTGAGGATCCTACCATAACCACACCATCAGTTAGGCCCAGCACTGATGATCCTACCATAACCACACCATCAGTTACTTCTGATCATTTCCTCTCTTTTGCTTCTTTACACCAAGCGGCGTGGCACTGATGATCCTACCATAACCACACCATCAGTTACTTCTGATCATTTCCTCTCTTTTGCTTCTTTACACCAGGCGGTGGAACACTGATGATCCTACCATAACCACACCATCAGTTACTTCTGATCATTTCCTCTCTTTTGCTTCTTTACACCAGGCGGTGGAGCACTGATGATCCTACCATAACCACACCATCAGTTACTTCTGATCATTTCCTCTCTTTTCCTTCTTTACACCAGGCGGTGGAGCACTGATGATCCTACCATAACCACACCATCAGTTACTTCTGATCATTTCCTCTGTTTTGCTTCTTTACACCAGGCGGTGGAGCACTGATGATCCTACCATAACCACACCATCAGTTACTTCTGATCATTTCCTCTGTTTTGCTTCTTTACACCAGGTGGTGGAGCACTGATGATCCTACCATAACCACACCATCAGTTACTTCTGATCATTTCCTCTGTTTTGCTTCTTTACACCAGGCGGTGGAGCACTGATGATCCTACCATAACCACACCATCAGTTACTTCTGATCATTTCCTCTGTTTTGCTTCTTTACACCAGGTGGTGGAGCACTGATGATCCTACCATAACCACACCATCAGTTACTTCTGATCATTTCCTCTTTTGCTTCTTTACACCAAGCGGCGTGGCACTGATGATCCTACCATAACCATACCATCAGTTACTTCTGATCATTTCCTCTGTTTTGCTTCTTTACACCAGGCGGTGGAGCACTGATGATCCTACCATAACCACACCATCAGTTACTTCTGATCATTTCCTCTGTTTTGCTTCTTTACACCAGGCGGTGGAGCACTGATGATCCTACCATAACCACACCATCAGTTACTTCTGATCATTTCCTCTGTTTTGCTTCTTTACACCAGGCGGTGGAGCACTGATGATCCTACCATAACCACACCATCAGTTACTTCTGATCATTTCCTCTGTTTTGCTTCTTTACACCAGGCGGTGGAGCACTGATGATCCTACCATAACCACACCATCAGTTACTTCTGATCATTTCCTCTGTTTTGCTTCTTTACACCAGGCGGTGGAGCACTGATGATCCTACCATAACCACACCATCAGTTACTTCTGATCATTTCATCTGTTTTGCTTCTTTACACCAGGCGGTGGAGCACTGATGATCCTACCATAACCACACCATCAGTTACTTCTGATCATTTCCTCTGTTTTGCTTCTTTACACCAGGCGGTGGAGCACTGATGATCCTACCATAACCACACCATCAGTTACTTCTGATCATTTCCTCTCTTTTGCTTCTTTACACCAGGCGGTGGAGCACTGATGATCCTACCATAACCACACTATCAGTTACTTCTGATCATTTCCTCTCTTTTGCTTCTTTACACCAAGCGGTGTGGCACTGATGATCCTACCATAACCACACCATCAGTTACTTCTGATCATTTCCTCTCTTTTGCTTCTTTACACCAAGCGGCGTGGCACTGATGATCCTACCATAACCACACCATCAGTTACTTCTGATCATTTCCTCTCTTTTGCTTCTTTACACCAGGCGGTGGAGCACTGATGATCCTACCATAACCACACCATCAGTTACTTCTGATCATTTCCTCTGTTTTGCTTCTTAGAACCAAAGTGTGCATTTATTTTATCATTTATAGCACACACATAGCTTGAGAGCACCAGAGCGCTTTACAATATGCGGGGTGTGCGTTTTCAGACAGTAGCACAGTTCTACTGTTGGGAGGTGGTTTTGATGGAAGTGCCACATTTATAGTGTCTTGAGGAACTGGAGACTGGCAGGGGCATTCCGAACTTGCAACGGGATAGAGTTTGAGGTTTGTTGCATGGCAGGAGAAGGATTGTGTGCAGACAGATCTTCCCTTTGTGGGCTAGTTTAGACTCCAACCTTTTCATGGAATTTCTGTGGGATGTGTAAAACCTTCAGAGCGGTGGACGTTTGCTGCCAGGTATGTGGGCATGCTGTTCAAGACTGTTTCATAGATGATGCAAGCAGTTTTAAATAGGATCCTGGCAGGGAGAGGAAGTCTGCGAAGGACATGCAGGAAGGGAGAGATGAGGTCGAATTTGCAGGTGCCTGTAATGAGTCGGGCTGCAACCTTGAGGTCAGTGCTTTAAATTTTAAAAAAAAGAACTGCAGGTACTCAACAAAAGTTCTGTTCAGTCATAAAAATGTGTCGAATTTTGGAGGAAAATGGCGTTTGTCACTAAGCTACCACTGTGTGAACCATTGAATAGGTTTTCATGGTGACATTTCTTGGGCCTGTTTAAGCGCACTTCTCTGGGCATACTGGCCATTTTGTTTATCCATAAATGCTGTCATTTTCACCAGGGTAAAATGAAAAGCACACTTTTGTAAATCAAATACTAAAAACGAAGGCCCTCCACACGCAGGTGCAATGGAAAAACTTAAGTTTCATCACTTTTAAATAGTGTCATATTTAACTATGTACACGTATTTACAATTTTCACTGCATTTTAAGGACTTGCTTTAGATGCTCGAGGTATTTGATATGGGACGTAATTTTATTTCACTCAAAAATGAAGTTACTTAGGTTCTCCAGCATGGGGTTTGGCATGGATTCACATGCTCATGAATATATTCCCCGTCATCAGGCTTTGAATCCTCGGTAAAGAAAAAAATCAGTATCAGTTTCGTTTCTGATCTGTCTTTCGTAGTAGGAACCAATCACTGATCTCTGCGTCATACTGACCACAACCAATGACTGCCCTCTACCTAAGCCCCGCCTCTGGCAGCCATCTTCAGATTTTTACCGCACGTTCAAGTGTTGGGAGTCCTCGTGCTTAGCTCTCAAGCTTTTACTGCGTGTTTTGCGCTTTTTCAGGTGAATTTTCACATTTTTTCAGTTAATCGAGCCTCAAGCTCCACCGTTTCTACTCCCATTAACGGCTACCCGTTGCGGGATTTTCCTATGCCCCTCAAGGGTGAAGATTTCGTCGAATCAACTTCTTGGAGGATTGCAGAAGATTCGCGGCCTACTTCGAGATGGCCCAGGATGCGAGTTCGTCGCCTGGACCCAAACTGTTTCGCAGCTGCCCTGGGTGCGAGCTGCAGAATGTGTTTAAAGAAGACGAACATTTGCGATGCCTCTACTGTCTTCATGCGGACAAGACTCATGTAGAGAAGGACTGCCAGTTCTGCAAGAACTTGTCGGAGCGGACCATGAGGGACCGTCGATCCCGTCTCGCCAGCTGGTTGGAGAAGGGCTCAACGGGTGAGAAGAAGAAGAAAGGGTCCGAGCGGGCTTCTAAGTCCTGTGCGGGCGCCCCGGCGACGGGGGCCCAACACCAGGCCAAGCGCTGCGAGTCCGCTGGCTCCGGGAGCGCCGAAAGGTGGGGCTCTTCGGTCGCCAGGCAGGGCGCACCTTCCCCGGCACCGTCAACCACGAGCCAGCGCTCCGGTTCGGGGAAGAGGCAGTCCGAGACCCCGGGTAAGCTTCGGGAGAAGCCCCGTCCGATCTCAGAAGAGGGGGAGCGAGGCGTCGGCCCTCCCCCGAAGGAGAAGGCCCGGGGCGCACCTAAGGTGGTGAAGGCCCCTACCCAGCAGGCAAAGGCCTCTATCGAGGCGATCGCGGCGACTCTGGCCAAGCCGGCAGAGACCCCGCCAGAGGAGACTGCCTCCGGGACTAGAGTTTCCCTGCCGCCAAGGAGAGGATCCTCTTTTCAGCCCATCGTCGTGGCCGCCATGGTGGAAGAAGCGAGGGGGCGCACGGTAGCCTCCTCGAGCTCGGAGTCAGCCTCGGAGGAGGAACTGACCGAGGCCGTGAGGAACCTCGAAGTTCAATTCGAGAAGGTTTGATCCCGTAAGGAAGATCCTCGGGAGATAACCGAGGAAGACGACGATGGCGAGGAAGAGCAGCCTTCCCTTCCGGCGCGGCTGGAACTTAGGCCTCAGGATGGCTCGGCGGCCATTTTGTCTGCAATCCAGTCCTTATGCTCTGAGATAAGGACGAGATTCCCACGGCCCAGGCCGGAGGACCCGCAACCTGGCCCGTCGGGAAGTCCTCAGAACAAACGACGGAGGACCCAACCCTCTCCTCCGCTCGCCCCCGTAAGGCCTACAGTTCCCTCCTCATCCTCCCACGAGTCGGGAGATTACGGTGCGTTGGGCTCGAGGACGGGTTCTGAGGGCGACGACGACGGAACGGGTCTCCCGTCTCCCGTCGCACGGGCCTCGCCACCCGACGAGATTGGCTCATTCCACGCCATGATCGCCAGGGCGTCCGAATTGTTCCAGCTCTGCCCGGAGGAGCAGAAAAAGGAAGGTTTCCTCTATCAGCGCCGGGAGGCCAAGAGGAAGACTGTCATCGCGGTGCCTCTAATCGATGACATCTGGGAGGAGGGCCTGTCGGTTCTCAAAAACCCTCCACGGCACCAGCCAAACGGGACCGGTACGAGAAGAAGTACCGGGTCCCCGAAACCGCTCCCCTGTGCCTCAGGGCCCAGCCAACGCCAGACTCGGTCGTCTCGGCGGCGGCGAAGAAGAAATCGGCGGGGTCAGGAGCCTCGACGTCGAATTCCCCGCCGGACGGCGAGGGAAAAGTTGGACGCCATGGGGCGGCGGGTCATATCGTCGGCGGTGACGACGATCAAAGCGGCAAACGCCCTGGTGATCGTGGCCCGTTACGACAGGGAGCTCTGGTTTAAGCTGGCCCCCATATTGGACCTATGGCCAGGAAGGAAAATCACGTCCCGCAACTGCTGTTGGAAGTACGGGCGATGCTCAGGAAAGGCGCCATCGAGCTTGTCCCGAAGAGGCTCTGGGGCTCCGGGGTGTACGCAAGGTACTTCCTTGTCAGGAAGAAGACGGGCGGCTGGCGCCCCATCCTGGACCTTCGTCGTTTGAACAAATACATCAGATCAGAAAAGTTCAGGATGGTCACCCTCCAGCACGTACTGGGACAGCTGGAGGAAGGCGACTTTCTATCGTCGTTGGACCTGGAGGATGCTTACTTCCACGTTCCGATCCTCAAAAGTCACCGAAAGTTCCTCATGTTCGTCGTCCAGGGACGCCACTACCAATTCAGAGCACTGCCGTTCGGATTGAAGTCGGCCCCCAGGGTCTTTACCAAGTGCCTAGCACCAGTGGCGGCGCGGCTGCGCCTGCAGGGGATTCACGTCTACCCCTACCTGGACGACTGGCTCATCCGCTCAAGGACGAGGGAACTCGCCGTCGAACACACTGCGCGGACCGTCCAGCTACTCTCAGACCTGGGATTCGCCATAAACTACCCAAAGTCCCACCTGGTGCCGTCGCAGGTGGCCCTGTTTCTGGTAGCGAAGCTCGATACAGTGAGGCGCCTGGCGGCCCCGTCGTAAGAACGGACGAAGACCATTCTAGGCAAATTGCAGCGCCTGCTAGCCACGGACGTGGCCAGTGTGAGGTCCATCAAGTCCCTCCTGGGGATGATGTCCTCTTGCATCTACCTGGTGCGCCTCTGCAGACTACGGATGCGCCCTCTTCAAGAATTTCTCGACGCCCGTTGGTTGCAGGCGACGGGCACCTTCGAAGACAGGGTCCCCCTGAACAGGTGTTCCGGCGGGCAATTGAGTGGTGGGGCGTTCGAGCACACCTCACGGCGGGCAAGGACTTTCAGGCGCCGGCATACCAGGAGACGGTGACGACGGACGCCTCCCTGGAAGGTTGGGGCGCCCACACCGGAGATCTCCACGCAAGAGGCCTCTGGCTCCCGGAGGAGAGGCTCCTGCACATCAACTTCCTGGAACTCCGAGCCGTGTTCTGGGCTTTCAAATCGTTCCTCCCGTCGCTCAAGGGCAAGGTGGTGCGGATCTTCACGGACAACACCACGACAATGTTTTACATACGGAAGCAGGGAGGCACCAGATCCCCAGCCCTATCCAAGGAGGCACAGGATCTGTGGCACTGGGCGGTCGCCCAGGGGACGTTCCTGGTTCCCTTCCATCTGGCAGGAGAAAGCAACACCATTGCCGACTCGCTCAGCAGGGAGCTGCGCGTGTGTCACGAGTGGGAACTGCGCCAGGATCAGGTGGATCAACTCTTCCGACGATGGGGCAAACCCCAAATCGACCTGTTCGCAACAGCGACGAACTCGAAGTGCAAGAGGTTCGCCAGCAGGTTTCCCCAGCCGAGGAGCATGGGCGATGCGTTCTCGTTCCCCTGGGACGGCCTATACCTGTATGCGTTCCCTCCGTTGCTGTCGCTGCTTCGACTCATCAGCCAACTCAAGAGGTCCCGGTGCAGGATGATCTTCGTCGCACCGGCGTGGCCGAGGCAGATCTGGTTCCCGGACCTCCTGGATTTGTCAACGTCCCCTCCCATCAAGCTGTCGGCGGACGCGGACCTTCTCTCCAGAGAAGGAGGCGCCATCTTCCACCACGACCCGGCGTCGCTGAACCTGCAGGCTGGCTCCTGCAGCGCTAGAGTTTGGAGGCTACGATATACCGGCTGATTGCAGAGAGGTTCTTACAAAGGCCAGGGCGTCCTCGACTCTCAAATGCTACAGTCATAAGTGGAAGAGGTTCTCTATCTGGTGCCGAGCACAGAAGATCAACCCCCTACGGATTACGCCCCTCAAGTACTGCCGTACCTGCTATCGCTGGCAAAGGCTGGGCTAGCCCATGCCTCCATTAAGATTCATCTGGTGGCGATCTCCAGATATACCAGAACCACAGGACGGACGTCCCTGTGGTCCCATCGACTGGTAAAAGAGTTTATGAAAGGACTGTTCCGGTCATTCCTGCCGGTGAAGGCCCCGACCCCGGCGTGGGAACTTAACGTGGTGCTGACCAGGCTCATGGGGCCCCCATTCGAGCCGATGCACTCCGCACAGATGAAGTTTGTGTCGTGGAAGACTGCATTCCTGGTGGCCATTACCTCCGCACGACGAGTGGGAGAGATCCAGGCCCTGTACTGCAAAGCACCGTACTTGACTTTCCATGCCTCGAGGGTGGTGCTTAGGACGCACCCCTCCTTTATGCCCAAGGTGCCGTCGGACTTCCATCTTAACGAGCCCTTGGTGTTACCTGTTTTCTTCCCGTCTCCTTCGTCGCCGACCGAGAGGACTTTGCACTCGCTGGATGTGGCTAGAGCGCTGAAGTTCTATGTGGACCGCACGAAGAGTTTCCGGAGGACATCACAGCTGTTCGTGAACTTTGGACCTGTGAATCAAGGGAAGGCTCTCTCGAAGTCTTCTATTTCCAGATCGCTCTCCGGCTGCATCATGCACTGCCACCGGTTGGCTAACCGACCGCTGCCAGGCAGTCCGAGAGCCCATTCGACCACAGCGATCGCTGCTACTACGGCGTTCTTATCTGGTGTGCCCCTGCTGGACATCTGCAGGGCTGCTACGTGGAGGTCGACGCACACCTTCACGAGATTCTACTGCGTCGATCGGGATTCCAGGGAGGAGTCCAGGGTCGGCCAAGCAGTGCTGTGCAACCTGTTCGCTTAAGGTGAGCCTGGTGAGGAGGTAAGCGATGCTTAATATTACGTTTTTTGTATTGCTTAATGTTGAGCCTTTTGCCACCCCCCGTGGTTGTGCATGTGTGTACTGCTATTTATTCTTACATTCATGAGCATGTGAATCCATGCCAGACCCCATGCTGGAGAAGGAACAAGTTACTTACCTGTAACTGTTGTTCTCCAGCATGGGTCTGGCATGGATTCACCTGCAAACCCTCCCGCCTACCCCTCTGCGGCTCTTCACTTGGTCATACTGCCTCTTCACGTGCTACCAAATCTGAAGATGGCTGCCAGAGGCGGGGCAGTCATTGGCTGTGGTCAGTATGACGCAGAGATCAGTGATTGGTTACTACTACGAAAGACAGATCAGAAACGAAACTGATACTGATTTTTTTCTTTACCGAGGATTCCCAGCCTGACGACGGGGAATATATTCATGAGCATGTGAATCCATGCCAGACCCATGCTGGAGAACAACAGTTACAGGTAAGTAACTTGTTCCTTCTGAAATCAGAAAAAAATAAATCTCTTAACAAGAAAACAGTTCCTTGTATTTGTGGCAAGACACCGACTCCCTGACCCTCAACAACCTCTACAACACCATCTAATCCTGGATGGCAGACAGTGGACTATGCCTCGCCCGACATGCTCAAAAATCTAGACTCACAATTCAGCCACTTCACCATCGACACCATCAAAATTCCTGTCTCAGATTCTGTCAAAACTCTTGGAGTTTACCTGGATTCCAACCTATCCATGGACAGACAAGTCAATGCAATAGCCTCCGCAGCTGCATATCATGCTAAACTAATTGTAAGAGGATTCAATTCAACACTACAGCTAAGTCAATGCCTAGTCTGGGATACTGAATGGAAACCCTTATTAATATATCTTTATGTCCAGTTCATGCGTTCTGGATGACTACCCCTATATAACACCCCTCTCTTTGAATAACCCTGACCCCACTGAGCCAAGAAGTAGTTCTGTTTTGCAAGTTAAAAGGTTTAATTGATAATTTAAACAATATATATATGTCACGCTTTATAATAAATTAATAATTGAATAGCACACTTAATCTGATATGATAAAGATTAACAACGGAGAATCTGGCACTAGCACACTTCTTTATAATCACTAAGGAGTTGACATGAAATGGATAAGATAGCAACAATACTTTTATGGTTTCAAATGGATGCAATGTGGAATGAAATGCAGTACAGAAAATAACTTGATAGGATTTCAGCAAAAGACAATGTAATCACTTTCTTGGACAATTCACCCCCCCTTTTATGCAATGCAAGGAAATGGAAGGAAGCACACAGTTCTCAGAAATGCAATTCAAATGTAATTCAGTTCACCCAGCAACTTAGACTACAGAAGTTGAAAACACAGGCAAAATGCTTTTATATGTGCTGGCAATAAAGTGAAAAATATGCTAAAATGCTTTTAATTCCCTCTAGGAGGTTCAGGGTGAGTGAAATCAAGTTAATATTAGTCCAGGCTCACTTTAGCAAGGATCTAGGAGTAATCGGTAGGTTAAACGAATTTTTGGCAAATGGAAGGCAAGCAGCAGCAGATTTTTGCACGTGGAGAAATTTGCAAATCGCGGCAAAATTCGTGAGTGCGTTTTTCACGATTGCGGCAAAACTATATGGGGTAGGAATGCGGTTCTAGGTTCATTTAAAAGCTACGAATCTCAGCTTTCAAACGGTCACGGAGATATGAGCGATTAAATAAAGGTCGTTTTTCAGATTTGAAATTTTAAAGTTCAAAAAGACAAGTGCAGCTTGCAACTAGAAAATGACAAGTGACAGCTTTACAAATGACAGGTGACAGTTAGGAGACAGTTCTACTTAGATTAAAATAGATTGAATTATATTATTTTAACTAAGAGATTGGTTCTGCACAGTTTTGCTATGTACTCACAATATATTTAGAAATATGCCTTGCCACGGATCTGGTCAGGTTTTGGACTGGACTCTGGTCTCTGCACTTCACAGTGATCTGGGTCAGCTCTCTCTGGTTCTGCTAACAGGTCAGCTCTACTCTGCTGGTCTGGTCTGGGTCTCTGAAGGTTGATAGATTGAAGTCTCTATGTTAGCTCTCTGGAGGTTGATGGATTTGAAGTATGGATTTTCCCGGCAGAGCTTCCAGCTGCAAATGGATTTGAAGGTCCCTATCTGTCCTGTCCGTCTGCTTTTATGTGTTTTTTTTAATGGGTGTGTATGCAGCATCACTAGGCTCTACCCCTCTCCACTTGTCATTGGCCAAGCTTTCATTTCTTCCCTGACTGGGGGAGCTAAGTTGTGTCAGAGTGATGTCATTTTACAGCCTGCAGAAAGTCCACTCCTCCTGTCAACTTGCACACAAATCTAGATTTGAACCAAATACATATTTGCAGAGGTACATATTGTTTTAAAATCATATGCACCCATCATGCATTACAGGAGGTATACCCTGTCCAAACTCTGCTCTTCCTGGAAGCTTGCATTCAGAAATGGCAATATTTTGCACTTTTTAACTGGTTTGCAATACCGGACATTACCCCAAATTTACACACATGTGCGCAAGGAGTATGGACATTAGTTGATGAAGTGTCAGATTTTTCACATGCACACATTTTGAGTATTATCCTCTTTTCCGCTAAAACCCCCCTGAACATGCCACCGGTTCTAAAAACCTCTTCAAATGTGGGCAGGAAAATCACAAGAATTATGGTGTCATTTAAATAATTTTCACAAGTCCGTACTAGGAGTTATTCATCTTTTTAGAGTTATGTTCTGGCCCCAAAGGGGTGTGGTTTTCCCCCAGCACAAGGTTGAATTTCTGGTTTTTCCAGTTCTGCCAAGCCAGTTTGCTCTCACAGGCAGTGCTCCTCCCCTTTACTTCCAGGAGGAAGCTACATTTACGACATCTGCAATAAACCATCTGCCTGGTTCAGGACAGGGCTTTGTTCAGAGCTCCTGTATTCTGTGGGGGCTCCCCTTAATTCAATTATCAGAGAGATGGCATATCCTTAGTGTGGCCAGCAAAAGGCAGATAGGCCTGGGAATACAGCTGTGACTCAAGTTTCACTCCTGATGGGGTAGTTGTCAGGCAGAATTCAGTTTCTCAAGCCAGGTTTCAGATAAAATGTCACTTTTTGTTCCCCAGTTTTCTGCATTCAAATAAAACTAAACATTTTTACATATGCAGCTAGAATGCTGATTCTAAGTTTAAGACTATGGCATTTAAACAATTGCAGCCTATGTGACACTCAAAAGTAGGTCACTCAGTCAATTTAAACACTTAGATTTTTAGTGTCTTTCAGTCCAAATTTACTTAAACTGCTAAAATCCACAGCTCAGCCAGTCTTGTTATAAACCTTCAAGTCACTTCAGAATATAACTTTACATTGGATCCACCTCTCAGTAAGTCTTTCTTTGGCATGTTTTGGGTTCATTTATTCAGTTTTCTACAAAAAAGTAAAATCTGGTGTTGTTTTAAAACGCCGGCTTTTGGATAGTGGTGAGTACTGGTACTGCACCCCTTTTTGGGATTTAAGAAAATAAATTCCCAACAGTTATGGGTTTGCTTTTGGCAATCAGCATTGCCATTCCCAATGGTTTCAGACTACTGTGTGGGTAGTCCAATGGTGGTTTTAGGCAGTGTCCTTCTGTGCCCATAACATCGGCAAAAATGAGTGGCAGCCTATTCTTCATGCATTTCCCTGTGCATTTTCTGGGAAGCTCTGGCCATCATGATGTTTTCCATGTCAGTACTGCACAGTTTTTAGGTAGGGCTTGGATGCGTGGATAAAAACATCCCACAAGCCCCCCTTCTTGCGGTGGCCATCTGATCCTTCACTGGTGGGACCCGCAAGATCTGGGATGTTTCCTCATCTTCTTCCAATAGATGGCACAGTTCAGCATCTTTTTCTCCATCCGGTCGGATCGATCGGTTCTCCTCACCGGTCCTGATGGGAATATTGGGCGGTACCCCGGGCCCGTTGCGTCTCTGCTCCCGGTCTCCGGATCGTCCTCCTTGGCCCGTCTCCTGGTTTCATCTCTCCTAGGATGATAAAGCAAAAGCGGCAATACCTACTCATAGACGTCTTTCCACCACTGTTGAGATAGTGGGGCAGCATATGCATTTCATCATAACGAAACATTACATTCTTATTTTGAAAAAAAGAACAGTATAACTAAGAGACAGTTTCATGCAAATCACAATATTTTAGAGACTAGATGTGGTATGTTTTATGGTTGGACTGAATTAGTCTGAGACAGTACCCGCTAGGATTCCAGAGGATTCCTCCAGTTGTTGCAGAGTGTGCCTGGGATGGCAACATTTCAACTGGTTTATGTGTACCCACTTGTCTTCCCCCGCTGCCAAAGGACCTTTGGGGATGTGGATTTTGTAGGCCACAGGGGAGATCTTGTCAATGATCTCAAAGGGTCCCTTCCATGTAGGCAAGAATTTTCGCTGTTTTGCCTGGTTTCTTTGGAAGTTGTATAGATAGACCCGGTCCCCCACCTGATATTCCTTCCTGGAAGTTTTCAGGTCATAGTGGGTCTTCATGCTATCAGCTGATCTTTCTAGATTCCGCTGAGCGTAAGCAAAAGCATGTTGGAGGTGTTTCATTAAATTCTCCACATACTCATGAGTTGTGGAGGCATTTATTAGTGTCTGCTCTTGGGTCCTGTAGAGCAAATGCTGAGGAAGCACCATCTTGCGCCCAGTCATCAACTCAAAGGGTGACATTTTGGTTGCAGATGAAGGGGTAGATCTGATGACCATTAGGACCAGAGGTAGTCGGATATCCCAACTTGGCCCAGAATCTGCCACAAACTTTTTTAAGATGCTCACAATTGTCCGGTTATATCTCTCTACTGCCCCAGAAGAAGCTGGTCTATAAGCAATATGCAACTTCCTTTTGACCCCCAGTATCTCCCACATCTTTGTCATTACTTCACTGGTGAAGTGGCTACCCCTGTCTGACTCAATCCTTTGAGGTAGACCAAAACAGGAAAAGATGTGGTTAATCATCAAGGCAGCTGCGGTTTCTGCCTTGCAATTTGGGGCTGGGAGACATTCCACCCACTTGGTAAACAAGCATGTCACAGTCAACATGTACTTATTCCCCCTAGCAGAGCGAATCACGGGGCCTACAAAGTCGATTTGTAAATCTGACCATGGCAGTGTCATCCCCCTCTTTTGGAGAGGCGCACGGTGCGTGAGGGAGGATGGCTGAAATTGTGCACACACAAGACACCCCTTCAAGTATTGGTCGAGGTCCTGCCCCATGTGTGGCCAGTATGCAACCTCTCTTAAGATTTCCAATGTTGTGTGAAACCCCCTATGACCGGCGGTGGCCGCATCATGGGCGTGACTTAACATCAGGCTTCGGAATGAGGTAGGAACCACCCACTGATCGTGGCCAGCTTTGGATTTCCTTACCAACAAACCGTCTTGGATCCGGAACATTTTTGGACATTTCATCAACACTCTTAGGTCCTCTTTCCCAATGTAATCGGTATCCGTCAGGGGAAAGTTCTCAGGGTCCTCAAGGTGTTGGTAAAACTTACCAATAACTGGATCCCCCTTCTGAGCTGTAATCAAATCAGCATCAGGGGTCTCCTTACTCCATTGTGCAATTGAAAGGTCGTTGTGAGCATTTGTCTGGGACCTAGTGATAGCAGTGACCTGGATTTCCCCCAACAGGGACTCAATCTCAATTAGATCCCCTTGGATGGCCCCGGTTTTGGCCAGCTGATCAGCTAAGTCATTTCCAGTTTTGTCTGGTCCCTCTACTTTGGAATGACCCTTGATCTTTTTCCAATAGATGGTCATCTCATTCGAGGTGACCAGATCATCAATGTTTTGGATCAACTTCCCATGTTTCAAGGGTTTGTTGTTAGCACATAACATGCCTCTGGATTTCCAATTAACCAGGTGCTCCACGAACCCGTTCCGTACATAATCCGAATCTGTGATTATGACCAGTTCGTGGAGTTGATGCTGGACAGCAGTGAGGATGGCCTGATGCACAGCCATCAATTCTGCCACCTGACTACTTCGGGGACCAATTTTGTATCCAGCGGAGGGTTCTGGGGACTCATTCACCCATGCATTCCCTACGCCGGCCACCAGTTCTTTCTCCCCGTTGTTGTCAACATGGTACGAGCATCCATCCACATAGACAGTGGGCATTCCCTCACACTTGTCCTCTTCAAAGACTTTGTGGGGGGAATTAAGGTATGCCTCCATGTTGTCCTTGATTTTCAGACTTTCGTCCTCGAGACAGTTTTCTCTGGCACAATCATGCAAGTCAGCCAGACCTTGCGCGAGGGGACTCTTCTTGTTTTGGCCATATCTGACCTCCACAGGAAAGCCTTGCATTGACAGAATCCAGGAAGTAATTCGGGAATTACTCACATTTCCGGCCCGGATTCTGTCACTTTGGAGATATTGCAGAGGCTGGTGTGGAGTCTCCACTATGATGTGTTCCCCCTGGATAAACGGGCGGTAATTCTTCAATGCCCACACCGTTGCCAGGAGTGCCTTCTCACAATCGTTGAATTTTTCCTCCACAGAGGATAAAGTTTTGCTCGCATAGGAGATTACTTTATTGACCTTGTCATGCTTTTGGTATAATACTGCCGTCAAGCACGTATTAGAGAACCCCGTCTCCAGGAAGAACTCCTTGTTTCTGACAGGGTAAGCTAGGCAAGGCGCTTGTGAGAGGCTTCTTTTGAGTTGTCTTACTGCCTCGGCTTGTTCTGGACCCCATTCCCACTTGACCCCCCCCCTCAGGAGTTGAATCAGGGGTCTGGTGATCTCTGCGTAGCCCTCAATGAACTTTCTGCTGTAATTAGTCAGTCCAAGGAGGCTCCTTAGTTCCCGCAGAGTTGTGGGGTCTTTCAGTTTCTGAAGTGCTTCCACTTTCTTTTCTTGGGGACAGAGACCCTGAGGAGTAATCTCATGCCCCAAGAAATTAACACGGGTTCTACACCACTGTGCTTTCTGAAAGGAAAGTTTTGCTCCGGCGGCCCTCAACTGCGTCAGAACATAACGGATCTCCGCTATGTGTTCCTCCACAGATGAACTTTTGATGAGGACATCATCTACATAAGCCAGGTTACCCCTCGCACCCAGGTCGGGCATGGCCTTATGTAGGAAAATGTTGAATTCATTGCCGGAGTTGAGGTATCCGAAGGGAGTCCGGGTCCATGTGTACTGCTGGCCCCCAAAGGTAAAAGCCAGCTTGTATTGGTCCTCCCTACTGACCGGCACGGTCCAGTATCCATTGATCAGGTCTATTGCAGTGAATACCTGTGACCCCTGGATCTGGGCCAGCCCTTGGTCAATGTAGGGAAGAGGCCATCGGGAAGTATGGACCCGTTTGTTGAGCTCCCTGAGGTCAGCGCAGAGTCTCCACTGGCCGTTTGGCTTCAATATTCCCAGCACCGGATTATTGAAGGTGCTGTGGACTGGATGGATTATTCCCCGGGACTCAAGGTTCTTAATTATTTCAGTAAGGGACTCCATTGATGCGAGAGGCAAGCTATATTGCTTCACAAACACAGGAGTCATGCCAGGGTCCGTGGGGATTGTTGTTGTGTGGATGTCGGTGCGGCCACAGTCATATGAGTCTACCGCAAAGAGATCTTGGAAATCCAAGAAAACTTGTTTCAACTTTTGCTTCTGTTCCAGAGTCACACAGGCATCAGCTAGGTTGACTCTCTCTTCCACCATCTGCCTGAAGCCTGGAAAGACTTCTGTTTTGGCTATCTCTGCGGCCTCCTCCATCTGGGTGGAGAAGTCACTGGTCAGAGTGCTGATTTGGACCGGAGGCTTCAGGTGGGAAAGGCAGCCCTCATGGACTTGGAAAATCACCTCATCCCTCCGGAAGTCACAAGTCACATCTTCCTTACCATAGGGGCAGGAAGTGTACACCAGGAAGTTCCCCCCATGCCGGGTAAAAATCCTGTCTGGTGTTGTATTGTCCTCACTGTCACTGTCAAAACAGTCCTTGGGGATTGGTCCTAACAGTTCATTTCCAAGATCAATGGAGAAATGTCGGTCATCAAACGCCATTCCAATAATGGTGCCTGCGGCTAGAGTAATACTCTTTAAGTCGCTGTTATCCACCTCTATTGGAATGGTGTCATGTTCTATGTTGACTAATGGAGTTGGGTTTACCCCCAACCCTTGCTGTTGGAGAGAAGCATTTAGATGTATGTAAGCATCAGGGTGTTTCAAATGTTGTCCTCTTTTAACTTTCACTTCCAGGGAGAATTGTCGGGTCCTTTCTGGGATGGTGACCTCCTCTTTAATCTGAATTTCAACTGCATAAGGTAGCAATTGAGCTGACCTAAATGCTTTTTCTGGATCATCAAAGCCCATGGGATTATCCGCTAATCGGGACCAAGCTTTGAAGTTTATTAGGTCCAAACTAATGGCAAAGCGATTGAGAATGTCACTGCCTAAGTAAAAGGCGGCAGTGACGTCTCGCACAACCCAACAATTATGGACTATGCTCTTGTTGCCAATGGAGATTTTGAGCATACACCTGCTTGGCAGGAGATGTTTGGAATTAGGCGCTTCCAGGTCCATTTCCCATTTGTCTATCAGTTTGAATGTGGGAATGGCTGGATCTTTTGGGAGTTGGCGGAACATGGCTTCGCTGATGAAGCTCTTACCGTTGTTCACACACACTCGAGCGAGAACAGAGTCCTTCCCATCATTTAACTGAACAGGGATGAACAACTGCTCTCCAATTTGCTGAATATCAGCCAGGCTCTGAGCTGATTTCACATCTTTCTGGACTATAGGAGTGGGAGTTTCTGATTGTGGATTAGTATAGAATTTCAGAGTGTTTCCTTCCAGCGTGGAGTACCACTTTAGACTGGAAGGAAGGTTGATTTTCAGAAATAGAGAGGACCCTCCACCACCAGTCTCTTGTCCTACTGCTATTACTGTCACGTCTGGAATTTGGCTATTCTGGAAGTGAAATTCTACTTGGTCAGATTTTTGTTCAGCCATGTGGCAGGTGCCGTTTAAACTAACATGGTTGACACTCCGTTTTAATTTTATTGGTTGGCTAGTCTGGGTCCAGAGGACCTTGTTTACGCAATCTATTAGGGGTGACAACCTTCTCAGGAGGTCATTCCCTAGTAAACAAGGGGTGCCCTCTGGAGTCACAACTATGACTGGGTGTTTCAACTTGTGTCGCCCAATTTTAATGTCCAAATCTGCAGTCCCCTCAACGGGAATTTCCTTCCCGTCAAAGTTCTGGAGTTGTCCAGGAAGTGAGGTGAGAGGAATTTGGTAATTCCCTCCCCTTCCTGCATTCAGTTCGTCAAAGGCCCTTCTGGACAGAAGGGTAGCTTGAGATCCCGTGTCCACCAGCGCCAAAATTGTACCCTGCCCCTGTACTTGTACCGGGGCATAGTATCTTCCCTCCTTCTCCTCAAGGGGGCACAGATAATGCACATTTTTGGACAACTGGTGGGCTAATTTTCTGGTTTTGGACATTGCTAGCAAAGAGATTTGGGCAGAATTCTGTGGAGAGCCTTGGGAATCTGAAAGAGAAATTTGGCAACTGGAGATCAGAGCCATTGTGGGTTCCCCTGGCTCCGGTTCCGGGCCGCCCCCCCCCCCCTTTTTGGAGGCAGTCACCAGGATGGGTTTGAACCAGGGGATTTTCTTGCTGTTGGTTCTGGGATGAGATGGTGGGCGGCGGTAGCTCAGTCTCCACATCTCCCCAGTCTGGATTTGCATCCCTAGGGACCCATTTTTCTTTGGGAGGAGTTCCCCCCCTCTCTGAAGGAGAAGATCCTTTTCCCAGGATCCTCTGAGGATCCCTCTCCCTCAAATTGGAAGATCTGTACCTCCTCCTCAAACTGAGTCAGTTTGGGTCTTTTGTTTCTCCTACCCCCCCTCTGCTCCTTAGGAGGCAGACTTTCAGGGGAAAGAGATTTTGTTTCCGGTTCCTGGGTTTCCTGGGGCTGTTTACAAGTGAGGAAGGAAGCTTCCTCCAAGGCTTTACACCCCCCTTCCCCTTGTGCCTCCTCCCTGGGAACCGGTGAGTTATCGGGGTGCTGCCCCCGTCATTGTTCTGGGGCACCAGGTCCAGAGTTGGGTGCGTTCTGCGCCGGCATGACGATCTGAGGGTTCTGCTGAGCCCTCAGTATGTGACCCAGATCCCGCGCCATGTTTTGAACCTGGCGCTCTAATTGGGAAACCCGCTCAGGCTGATACGGGGCCCTGTTTTCTCCCCTGGGCTGATCCCGGGAAGGGTAGCTGTCCCTCCTCTGGTAATACCCCGGGTTGGGAAGATTTGGGTACCCCTCCACCCTTGGCCTCCCCTCTCCCGGATTAGGTTGTCTGGGCTCAGGGAATTGGGGAAAGAAGGGTGGAGGATTTTGGGGCTCGAAATTGGGTGGATACCTGGGGAAAAAGTTCTGCCCAGGATTCAGAGAATTTCTGCCCTCCGGTGGGAAGTTAGGAGGAAAGTTCCCTGGGTTAGGTTCTTGGCTGGATCTACCCCCTTGGGCTGGAGGAGTCCACACATAACCCAGGATGGGTCTGTTTCCCTTGTAACGGGGGCTTACATAATCAGGAGAGCGAGGGACCCCATTTGTGGGGCTGCCTCCCTGGCTCCCTGTCTGTGACTGGCCCGAGGACCTTCTGGGCCTAGCATTATTAGGTGCAGGTAGGTTTTTAGGCCCCCCCCATCTCCAAATCCAAAATGGGGGTGACCTTTACCTTTGCCACCTTGGCAGCAGCAGGGGTGCTGTTGGCTTTGGGGTTTTTCTGGGCATTACTTTTGCTATCTACCGGTTTCTGCACCTCATAGATCCGGGTAGCCTGTTCAATGACCCAGTCTAAAGATCTTTTCTCGTGAAAATCCCTCACGAGCTGGGTCATTATGTATTTGGGCAAGGCATGAAAAAATGTATTGATGAATTCTCTACTGTCTGTGAGCACCCTTCTGGTGGTCTGCGCAAAAGCACGTTTCAGTTCTTGCACAAATTCTTGTGGGGCCTGATCCTCCCCACATTGCAAATTGTAGGCTGCCTTGCGAGCCTCTTGAGGATTTCTGTGAATGGAAAAATGTTTCAAGATGGCCGCCTTATAGGTGGACCATCTTAAATGATTTTGGTCCTCCAGCCCCGTAAAGAAACTGGAGTATTCCGGGGAGAAGGTCCACTTTACATATTGAATACAGCTTTGGCTGTCCTTCAAATGGAAAGTCTCCATCATTTGCTCAAACAACTCTAAGTGCTCCCAAACAGAATACTTAGCGTTCTTATGGTAAGGCGTGATGACGCTCCTGATCGCCTTAATCTGCTTTAAGGGGTCCTTAAGCAAGGCCCTTTTTTGCCTTATTGGCCTTTTTGGTACGGGTAACCCTTGTCCATTGATCCTCTGACTCAGAGGCACTGCTCCCAGAGGTTCCTGTCTGTTCTTCCAGGTTTTCCTGGATTCTGCGAGCCTGGGAATGGATGGCAGAATGTGGGGACCTGGTCTCCTGTTTCCTGTGGTGCTCAGAGGAGTCCTCAGATCCCTCCTTGCTGCCAGGATTTGCTGGGTACCCCCCCCACTGACCTAACTGGGCAGAGGTTTTCAGGATGCCCTTAAGGGGCCTACTCTCCTGGGGTTCCCCACTGAACTGTACTGTACTTGGGTGCCCATACCCGGATGCCCACCCCTCCATTCCTGAGTGGTACTGGCCTATGAGCCCCATACTTTTAGCTGGATAGTAATCTGCCATCCCTGTGGCCCTGTGCTCATGTGCGCCAGGGGACATGGGGGTGGCAGAGTCCAGGGACTGAGAGAAATAAAGGCCTTTGGTACTAGGGCTCCTGGGGTTATGCTCAGGAGTTTCTCTTTCCCAGCGAACCTCATCTCTATCCGCCCCTGCTCCCTGTTGCAATGCAAGAGCCTGCGCCTTCAGTTCCTCAGTTAAGGCCTTACTAGACTCTATCAGTCTCTCCTGCATCGCTACCTGTTGTTGGAGCCTATCATTGTGCTGGCAGAGAGCCTCATTCTCTCTCTGCGTTTCCTGATTGGTCCTGGAGCACTGGGCCAGTCTTTGCTGCAGGAGGTTTACCTCCTGAGTCCCATCCCTACTGGCCTGCTCCTTTCTTGCCAGAGCATCTTCCACCCTTCTGGTGTGCTCTACCAAGTTCTGGTTTTCTTTTTGGAGGTCACCCAGCCCCTGGAGGGCCAGGTGATTTTCTTCAATTTCCTTTTTTAAGTGGCAGACTTCCTGGCCTAAAGTGTCTCTTTCCTGACTGAGATCCTGCATCTGTGCTGCCAGGTCGTCCCTCTGTCGTTGAAAGGCACCAGCTTTTTGGTGCTCCTCATCAAACTCTGCCTGGGTATCCAGGTCTTTCAGAATCAGTTTAGTGCTCTCCTCTTTCTCTCTATCTAGCTGGCTTTGCAGGGTGACTACCTGCTCCTCGCATGCCCTGTTGAAATTGATCTGTTGCTCCAACTTTTTCTGGTTCTGCAGTAAGGAGTCCAAACTGTCTTGGTGCTCCTTCTGCAGGGCCAGAAATCTGGTATCCTGGTCTGTCTTTTCCTGTTGTAGGATGCCCATATCCTCTTTTATTTTAATGATGTATTGCCTACTATCATTTTCTGACTCCTGGCTCCTGAGCAGCCTCTGCTCAGAAGAGGCCAGATCAGATTGGGCCTTCTCTACTGCCATCTGTTGCCTATTTGCCAGATCTTGGCTTTCAGTGCATTTATCCTGCATGTCTCCCATATATAGGTACAGGTATGCTGCTATCCTGGCAATCTTATTGTGTTCATCTTTGGCTTTAGGAGCCATATATAGTTCACTCAGGGCCACATGTAATGGACCCTGATCTCTCCATAGGTCTGACCCTGTTTCAGTGACCTGTCGCGTGATGGCCTGCAACCAGGCATCCTGGCCCTGTTCAGTCCATTCACCTCTCACAAATAGTTTATGTAAGAGGTGCTCTCTGGCTATTTTCATGTCTTCTAAGGTCGTCATTCTAGAGATTGGTCTCTGTCCTGACTTACAGAAATTAGTATTTTATTTTTGCAAAACAGACCTTTTTCTTAGAGCGTTCCTATGAGGAGTGCTTTACAGCGTAACACAGCGTGGTGATCCGACCGGATATGTGTATCTGGTCAGCTGGCACGCTGTATTAATCTGCACAAATGGTAGATCTAACCCAAACGTCCGGCACGAGCCCCCAATTTGTAAGAGGATTCAATTCAACACTACAGCTAAGTCAATGCCTAGTCTGGGATACTGAATGGAAACCCTTATTAATATATCTTTATGTCCAGTTCATGCATTCTGGATGACTACCCCTATATAACACCCCTCTCTTTGAATAACCCTGACCCCACTGAGCCAAGAAGTAGTTCTGTTTTGCAAGTTAAAAGGTTTAATTGATAATTTAAACAATATATATATATCACGCTTTATAATAAATTAATAATTGAATAGCACACTTAATCTGATATGATAAAGATTAACAACGGAGAATCTGGCACTAGCACACTTCTTTATAATCACTAAGGAGTTGACATGAAATGGATAAGATAGCAACAATACTTTTATGGTTTCAAATGGATGCAATGTGGAATGAAATGCAGTACAGAAAATAACTTGATAGGATTTCAGCAAAAGACAATGTAATCACTTTCTTGGACAATTCACCCCCCCCCCTTTTATGCAATGCAAGGAAATGGAAGGAAGCACACAGTTCTCAGAAATGCAATTCAAATGTAATTCAGTTCACCCAGCAACTTAGACTACAGAAGTTGAAAACACAGGCAAAATGCTTTTATATGTGCTGGCAATAAAGTGAAAAATATTCTAAAATGCTTTTAATTCCCTCTAGGAGGTTCAGGGTGAGTGAAATCAAGTTAATATTAGTCCAGGCTCACTTTAGCAAGGATCTAGGAGTAATCGGTAGGTTAAACGAATTTTTGGCAAATGGAAGGCAAGCAGCAGCAGATTTTTACACGTGGAGAAATTTGCAAATCGCGGCAAAATTCGCGAGTGCGTTTTTCCCGATTGCGGCAAAACTATATGGGGTAGGAATGTGGTTCTAGGTTCGTTTAAAAACTACGAATCTCAGCTTTCTGAGGAAAGTTACTGCAAGTCTCTAGCACAAACGGTCACGGAGATATGAGCGATTAAATAAAGGTCGTTTTTCAGATTTGAAATTTTAAAGTTCAAAAAGACAAGTGCAGCTTGCAACTAGAAAATGACAAGTGACAGCTTTACAAATGACAGGTGACAGTTAGGAGACAGTTCTACTTAGATTAAAATAGATTGAATTATATTATTTTAACTAAGAGATTGGTTCTGCACAGTTTTGCTATGTACTCACAATATATTTAGAAATATGCCTTGCCACGGATCTGGTCAGGTTTTGGACTGGACTCTGGTCTCTGCACTTCACAGTGATCTGGGTCAGCTCTCTCTGGTTCTGCTAACAGGTCAACTCTACTCTGCTGGTCTGGTCTGGGTCTCTGAAGGTTGATAGATTGAAGTCTCTATGTTAGCTCTCTGGAGGTTGATGGATTTGAAGTATGGATTTTCCCGGCAGAGCTTCCAGCTGCAAATGGATTTGAAGGTCCCTATCTGTCCTGTCTGTCTGCTTTTATGTGTTTTGTTTTAATGGGTGTGTATGCAGCATCACTAGGCTCTACCCCTCTCCACTTGTCATTGGCCAAGCTTTCATTTCTTCCCTGATTGGGGGAGCTAAGTTGTGTCAGAGTGATGTCATTTTACAGCCTGCAGAAAGTCCACTCCTCCTGTCAACTTGCACACAAATCTAGATTTGAACCAAATATATATTTGCAGAGGTACATATTGTTTTAAAATCATATGCACCCATCATGCATTACAGGAGGTATACCCTGTCCAAACTCTGCTCTTCCTGGAAGCTTGCATTCAGAAATGGCAATATTTTGCACTTTTTAACTGGTTTGCAATACCGGACATTACCCCAAATTTACACACATGTGCGCAAGGAGTATGGACATTAGTTGATGAAGTGTCAGATTTTTCACATGCACACATTTTGAGTAATATCCTCTTTTCCGCTAAACCCCCCCTGAACATGCCACCGGTTCTAAAAACCTCTTCAAATGTGGGCAGGAAAATCACAAGAATTATGGTGTCATTTAAATAATTTTCACAAGTCCGTACTATGAGTTATTCATCTTTTTAGAGTTATGTTCTGGCCCCAAAGGGGTGTGGTTTTCCCCCAGCACAAGGTTGAATTTCTGGTTTTTCCAGTTCTGCCAAGCCAGCTTGCTCTCACAGGCAGTGCTCCTCCCCTTTACTTCCAGGAGGAAACTACATTTACGACATCTGCAATAAACCATCTGCCTGGGTCAGGACAGGGCTTTGTTCAGAGCTCCTGTATTCTGTGGGGGCTCCCCTTAATTCAATTATCAGAGAGATGGCATATCCTTAGTGTGGCCAGCAAAAGGCAGATAGGCCTGGGAATACAGCTGTGACTCAAGTTTCACTCCTGATGGGGTAGTTGTCAGGCAGAATTCAGTTTCTCAAGCCAGGTTTCAGATAAAATGTCACTTTTTGTTCCCCAGTTTTCTGCATTCAAATAAAACTAAACATTTTTACATATGCAGCTAGAATGCTGATTCTAAGTTTAAGACTATGACATTTAAACAATTGCAGCCTATGTGACACTCAAAAGTAGGTCACTCAGTCAATTTAAACACTTAGATTTTTAGTGTCTTTCAGTCCAAATTTACTTAAACTGCTAAAATCCACAGCTCAGCCAGTCTTGTTATAAACCTTCAAGTCACTTCAGAATATAACTTTACATTGGATCCACCTCTCAGTAAGTCTTTCTTTGGCATGTTTTGGGTTCATTTATTCAGTTTTCTACAAAAAAGTAAAATCTGGTGTTGTTTTAAAACGCCGGCTTTTGGATAGTGGTGAGTACTGGTACTGCACCCCTTTTTGGGATTTAAGAAAATGAATTCCCAACAGTTATGGGTTTGCTTTTGGCAATCAGCATTGCCATTCCCAATGGTTTCAGACTACTGTGTGGGTAGTCCAATGGTGGTTTTAGGCAGTGTCCTTCTGTGCCCATAACATCGGCAAAAATGAGTGGCAGCCTATTCTTCATGCATTTCCCTGTGCATTTTCTGGGAAGCTCTGGCCATCATGATGTTTTCCATGTCAGTACTGCACAGTTTTTAGGTAGGGCTTGGATGCGTGGATAAAAACATCCCACATAATCAACTCAGTCAGACCCTTTCTCTCCAAAGAGAACTGCACCAACATAACCAGAGCCATCACTGGTTCTAGGCTTGACTACTGCAATGTACTCTTTCTAGGAACCTCCAACAAAAACCTAGAGAGACTACAAGTCATACAGAACAATGCTCTCCGGGCAGCCCAAGGCATTGCTAAAAGAGGACACATCTCTGAGGCCAGGCAACTAGCCCACTGGCTCCCAATAAAGGAAAGGCTTGTCTTCAAAGCTCTGACACTGACCCACAAATGCATTCACCTCACTGCTCCTGCCTACCTCTCAAAAATAATGCACCCTGTCTCCACTACCAGGCCAACTAGATCACCGTATACCAACATGCTCTCTGTGCCACTAGTAAAAAAAAGCAAGAGCGGGCGGATCCAGTTTCCCCTATCTCGCACCCATTCACTGGAATGCCCTTCCACCCACGATCCGAGGTGAGGCATCCCTCACCACCTTCCGCAAAGCTACGAAAACTATCCTCTTCACATAAGGCCTCGCACACTAGCATGAATACTCACCACATGACCCAATGCATAAGTTTTAACACAATGACCAAGTGCAATGGCTGTAACAACAGTATGATGTTCTGTAGTATTCACAATGTATCAACGACCGCCACTATGCCTGTACCTGTGTAACTAAGTTTTTTGCAAGTAACAGCGCCTCAATGCCCTTGGGCTGCTTGCGTGCTATATAAATATAAATAAAACAATAAATAAATTGAACATAAAAAGCACATTAAGTCAAAAACGTGTCGAAATTGACATGGTGAAAGCTGCACCTCTTGTTTGCGCGGGCGGCAGGCTGTCTCATCAGCACATCTTCTCACCTTCTGTAACCATGTTTTTACATAAGGAAGTGGATCAAACCTCTGGATTGATGGGTCAACACATTTCAAAAATATAAGAGACGTCAATCGATGTGTGCCAAGGGAATTTCTTTTTGTTAGAAGATCATTCATGCAGCTAAAACTACGTTCACATTCACTGCTGGATGCTGCTATGGTTTTTACAGCCTTCACTAGGGCATGAGATCTCTTGGAATGTAGGCAGCATTACGTTCTTTATGTTCCTGGAATCCCCTTAAACTATCCACCACATTTACCCAGAGGATTTGGCAAACTTGTCGCACATCTTTGTCCCCATGCTGAATATCAATTTCTTCTTGCCCTGGTGGCCAGCGTGTTGGGTAGAATACCTTTACGTGTTTCTTGAGAGTTTTAGTTTTTTCCCTACAATCAGCATCTGACACATTAGTGTTTACATGTGAACAGGTTGCGATGGCCAGTCTTAATTTTAGGTTTTCTCACAAACCTCTATAAAATTGTCCTGCATTTATTGCTGGAATTTTGTTACGTTCATGTAGTGCCACTCCTCCAAAAGATACATTGTTCCAGGCCTCCAAGGACACCTCCGTGTATGGACCTGGGGTGTTTATCATGGACCCAACAACCCTGGTTAACAATTGTCTGCATCTGGGAGTGTTGTATCATGGTGTTGCAGCTGCCATGAAAAATCACTTTATTCGGTGAAGGCATCCAGCATAATGCCAACATTCCTTAAAAACGCACACAAAGTTAGACTGTTATCAAGACCCACCTTTTTTGCTCGGCCTATGGAATCTCGCTTTTGCTCACCTGCAGCTGTAGGAGAAGGCAGGTGGAGTGAAGAGAATCTCTGCCAAACAGCTTTTACACACCTTTCGTTGGAAGCTACCCAGCAAATGGACCATATATACACAATAACGAGGGATCGCTGCTCAATATCTTTTGCACATTGCCTCAGTTTCCTTTGATGGTTTGGGGATGCAGGGTATAGAGTACAACTTATTGAAGATCATTTGGAAAAGACTTAGCCCAGAAATTCCCTCATAACATTGCCCAGAGTTCAGCTGCAAGCAATGATTTGAGCAGTACCACACAAATAAACATGGATAAGGCTTCTGAACCCCAACCCCAACCTGCCTTCTAAGCTTAACAGTTGCACCGTCACACACAAGGGCAATAAAGCATTCTCGAATGTCCTCCTGAACCCATATGAGTGCAAACATTCAATCAAGGCATTAACAATATCAGAAGCTGTTGTACCCCTAAACTCAAGCAAGTACAAAATTAGAAATTCTTCACATAGACTCATTAGCAACTGCAGCATGCAGGTATAGTACAAGCACCGACGACAGACATAATTTTAGTTTATTTTGTAATATGTCCTTTGCAGGCCATTCTCTCATGTCAGCTGCAATGTTGTCTATGATATCAGCACAGGAATTGTAGTAACCTGGGCAACAAAGCATTTATGCTCCCGAATTTTGTTTCACAGTTGTTTTTGTATTCTCCATAGTGTGTGACTGTACATTCCAGCCATTCTTCTGCTCCTCTTAAACCTTGTGATTTCTTTACACCAAATGACCTCATTGACTTGCATGCTGAACAACCAAGGTTTTTGTCTTTGATAATGAGCTATTCATATTTATTGCAGAAGTAATGAATTTGCTCGGGTTTGTCCACAAGGATCATTGTAGCAGCAGATGACCTGCTTTGTAGATTTGTGATTGCCTCTATAGAACATGCAGGGTCAGTGTGGCAAACGGATGATTCATTGTTCTCTGTACTTTCAGACTCCATCTGCTTCCCTTTTGTAGCCTGACCAGTGCCTTCTGTATCCACTTTTGCAAACTCATATTGGTACTTTTTCCTATGTAACCAACCAAAGCCTGCCTGTCTGTCCTGGTTACACTTCCTAACTCTCGGGGCTGGGGGGTGTCTCGTGCTTCAGTCGAGCCAAGTAGGATTCCCTGACTTCCGCACTAACAATTTTCAAAGAGAAAAATATAAATTCAAAATTAAAATGTTGCTCACTGTTTTATACAGTCATTCATACAATTTATTGGCCGTAAAGTTAGGCATTGTTACAATTTTGAAAAAATGTAATTGCAGAAAGGCAAACAAAAAGTCTTTGCTGTAGAAGATCATAGGGACAAAAATAGATTGTCACAATTTTGGCAGCTGAAGAATATTGTGATTACGTGATCTGCCCAAGATCACACCTAAACCTGTGCCAACCAGTTATAATCGTAAACGCCCTTATAACCCTCATCCTGTGTTATATCCAGTCCTCCTCCCTCTTCGACCCATTCTTCAAATGTTATTAGTTTGTCATAGTGCGCACATCACTTTGGCAGTGTCATTAAAGTACTATGCCTTCTCTGAGTAGAGTTGAATTGTGATCCTGCCCAGGGTAGCAGCCAGACCATACGTAGTCTGAAGTGAATACAAAAGTGGGCCAAGTAGAACGGAAAATGGGAAGATTGGGAAATGTAAAAGAGCATAACATGCAGACTAAAGTCACAACATGCGGTGCAATAAAATTAAATTGAGGGGTAAACATTTCAAATTTTGCAAGTTATTAGCCTGCCATAAAAAGTCATTCATCATTTCAATTCTATTCAGACAGCACACCATTTCTTACTCGCAAGAGTTAATTATGACTAGTCAATGACTAATATGGTGGATGCACATTTTGTTCCCTGCATTAAGAACACCACTCAAAGAGGGCTACTGTCTATTATAACGTCTGTTTAAAGATTATGCCATGTACCTTTGGCACAGGTTTAGAAGCCTTCCTAAGTGTGTTCAACCAATGCCCACAGGTACAGGGGAGCACACTCGCATCCATTTACACCTTCGACCAAACTTTCCTGTGTTTAGACAGGAAATCTGGGAGGAACTACGGGCACTACGAATAAAAGGTGGGTTTTGATCCGTGAGTCATTCGCGAGCAAGGCCATGGACTGGGTTGCTATGGAGTTCTTCAGGTCTGCTAGGAGCTTTATTGTTTGAGAGACGCTATGTCACGATCATGTTGGTTTATTGTGTCTTCTGCCGTGCTGACTCTCGTCTCCACTTCATTAATGCGTCCACTTTCTTTCTCAAGTTTTGCTTTCAGGGATCCCATCGTGGAAGCGATGTCGTCAAGCTTGACGTTAATTGCCATGAAGCCATTTTGCTTATCATTAAGGAGATGATTGTCTCGTGTATGGTCTTCCATGGCTTCCCCCTGAACAGCGTTGGAATGAGTGATTGCCTCAGGGGTCAAGGTCCCAGGGCCGGTAAATGAATACATGGGGGCCTTTTTTCTTATGGCTCCTTTTGTCATGTTGGCGAGTGATATTGTGCACTGATCTGCCCGTATGTTACTTCTGCAGTTTCTTGCCTCAGGTTTCTGGTTTCCAGTTCGAGCAGCCTCTGATGTGATATATTGCAAGCTGGTAGGATGCGTTTTTGTGGCCGTCCCGCCACCTCCCTACTGCCAGATTTCTTGATCAATTCCACTGTCGAGCGTTGTAGGGTCAGTTGACCTAGGGACTACTTTCTGACTGAGTGCATTTTGGTGACGTCTTTCACTGGTTTGCCCAAGGTCTTTATGGGGTCACTGAGTTCTAGAGCGTCTATGCACAATCAAGTATAATGATACCCCTCAAGTTTGATCACCGCCAGAGGCCCACCTCTCAGTAAAACTGTGTCAAGCTCTTTGTTGTGCAGGTGTAGGAGTGAAGGATCTCGTCTCAAATACAGCAGTTGGGGCCCGGGCACACATGTGACAGGTGACCAGACTATGCCCCTGGGATTCCCCAGGCACATTGAGCAGTGTGCCCCGGTATATTTAGTGCTGGTCCAGAAATGTCTCTACACGTACTCACAGGGATGTTGAACCCGCTCCGTATGGCAGGGCTACTAGCCGGCCAGCCCAGTGGTCATCATGTCACCCTTAGGTTGATTCGTATGTGCTCTTCCGCTCTCACAAAACGGATCGTAATTCGGCCACTGCCTGGGGATGTGAAGTCCGGGTGTTATTGGTGCCCTTAAGGGTTGATGGAGTTCAGCGGGGCATAACCGTGGATCCCTGATGGAGATACTGCTTATATAATTATCCGGGCTGGTCACCTTCTCCTGCTGCCCGCCACGTTACTCGGAGCCAATGTGTTTCCTCTGCTTGGGAGTCCCACGTGCCACTCCTCCAGTGGTCGGCGTGTTGTGCCGGCCCACCCACCTGTCCTCACGCAACGTTTTTTTTTTAAAAAAAAAATATTTTATTGATTTTATATTTTAGAAAAACAAACAACACACAACACAATACAAGTCCTCACGCAACGTTATCAGTGCTGCAGTGAGAACAAGCTGCACCGGCAGTCCCGAGGCACTCTGCAGGGATGTTACATGTGTCCACGAGGGACACCACTGTCCCAGGCCCCGTGCGGCACAAAGTGCGGCACGATAGAGGGCCTGGGGGGTTAGGCGCAGGGTGGGGGAATCCAAACGGTGCCAATAGTAAAGGGAGGGGCAGCCAAGCGGTGCCCCCACCCGCGGCGTAGCCAAGGCAACCCAAACTTTCAGGAGAAAGGTGTTAGAAATAGCAACATGGGGGCAGGAGGAAGTCCTGCCCCCAGCTAGCAACAATAGGCCACTGGGGTATAAATACCCCTGAGAAAGAAGGCAAACTACAGTTAGGTAAGGAGCTCACCTACTACGGTTAGGCTCCCAGGGCCTGGATCAGGGGGAGATAGGAAAGTTTTTTCGTTTTGCCTCTACGGGCTTTTCAGGATTTCGTTTTCTTCATTCTCCCCCTCTGCAGCGACGAGCCGCGGAGAAGACTGGTGTCGGGAGCCAGAGCTGAGTGGAGAAGAGGACCACGAGCGGGCAGCAGTACGACGGCGGAGCCGCGTGGAGAAGACTGGTGTCAGGAGCGGGAGCCGCGGGGAGAAGACTGGCGTCGGGAGCTGGAGCACAGCTACGACTCCTTTGGAGCCGCGTGAAGTCATCAGGAGCCGCGGGTTTTCCAGGAGCCGCGGGGAGAGCGCCAGCGACGTGAAGACAACGTGGTTCCTCATGCAGAAGCAGCAGCCGGCGGCAGCGGCCGCGGAGGGGCGGAGTTTTTTTGTTTATTTATTTATTTATTTATTTTCAACAAGGCGAGCCGCGTCGGAAGGACGCGAGTGCAGGAAGTCAGGCGCCAGTCTCCGTTGGCGCAGTCAGTAAGAGACCGGTGGCGCAAGCGATAAGTCCTTGAACTTGCAATACAGGCGACCCGAGTTCTGATCCCACGATAGGTGTGTCGTTTTTGTTTAGGCCACTTTGGGAAATATTTCTGCAGAAGCATGAGATTGATGCAGAATTGGCACTCACAGCTTTAGAGTTACTAAAACAGGATTGCTGTGTGCGAGGCACAAGGGAAGGCCTCGAAAAAGCTCAGTTGGAAGAGCGCGTGACGGACAACCTAAAGGCCCCTGGTTAGACCCCAGATTGCAGCAAGGGGTCATATTGGTGAAAGACCCAGCGGAGTAACCCCTGCTGGTTTTTTGCTGTTAGGCACGCTGGGAGCATGAAGTGTTTGGAAAAGGGGCAATTAGCATAGCGACCAACAGCCCTCCACACAGAAGAGCATCATACAAAAGAAGAGCAACATAGAGAGGAAGATCCCAGAACAAAAGCGTGTGAAGCAATGACTGAAGCAAGGGCAAGAAGAGCGCAGGAATTTAGCGCATGGGCTAAAAAAGCAGAAAAGGAATATGGAGCACAATGGGTACTGGAGCTGATGCAGAAGGAGTAGAAGGCAAGGGCAATGTCGCCTTTGCTACTAGAGGAGTACAGCAGCAACGAAGATGAGGCAATAATACCACAAGGCCAGAAACGGGCGAGAGAAGTGGCAGAGGGGCCGCAGGAACAGCCGGAGGAGCCCAAGAAGAAGCAAAAGAAGACCAACAAAAAAGGTAAAGAAAAAATTGATAATAACATTGGGGAAAAAATTGTCAAAATGTTAAAAGAATGCATCACGGTTCAGGGTAAGTCGCCCAGAGCTCTAGAGGGTAAAGAGAAAAGACGCAAAAACCGCAGGGCCGAGCAAACGGCAGTAACATCTGACGAGGAGGAGAGTAGCGAAGATGAGGAAAGAGGGCATTTGAAGGCTTGGGTGAGATGGAAGGGGGTAATACGCAAAGATAGGCAGAAGAAGACCAGGGCAGAAGGGGCTGGAGGTGGTCAGGGAGCTGATGGATCAGGCACGACAGGCAGCGGGGTACCCATCACGCAGGGGGATGGACAAGGGGTGCTACCAGGAGCTACCATTCAAGGGGCAAACACTGGCATACCGGTGGCACCGACCGGGCTCACGAGCATAACAGTACAAGAACCTGCCACAGTAATGACAAAATATGGCAGGGCCACGCTTGGGAAGGACGCACAGGGACGTTCGATGAAGGCCCAAGCATGGTACATTAACGAGAAAGTGAAGGAGAAGATATGGAGGAAAGAATTTATAGATATCTTTTCATTGCTAGATGTACAGAAGAGAGGTCAGAATGTAGCACTGGAGGATATAAAAGAAGATGAGAAAGGATTACTGAAGAGGGCACCGGTAGCTAGGAATTTCGATAATTGGACAGCGGCTTTCCAAATTATGTCCACCATTATCCTGCAGAAATACCCAGAAGATGGGTTGTCACTGGTAACATACCAGCAGAGGGTGTTAAAAGTTTACAAAGCATTTGGGGGGGATGCATGGAAAGAATACGACCATGAATTTAGAAAAGAAATGGATTGCTTCCCAGACATAGGTTGGGACGAAGAGAATTTCAATCTGTACATATTTAATGTGCTAAAAGAAAAATGGGACGCTAGGGAGCAGAGCAGTTCGGGGGGTTATCAAAGGAGGCAATATTGGCAGTACGATTCCAGAAACGATTATAGATACGGTAACAGAAGATATGAGAGCAAATATGACAGATCAAGAGAGCAGAGTTTTCGGAGCAGGCAATACAACACACAGAGAAGTTGGCAGAACAATATATTGCCTAAAGCACAAGGGGGTGGGAGAAGTACCAATGGGCCGAGTAGGACAGAGGCAGCACAATGTAGAAACTTTGAAAACGGGGTACCATGCAGCTGGGGCAAGAAATGCAAATTCAGCCACAGATGCGAAAATTGTAGGGGCGAACATAGTACAGCAAAATGTACCAGAACAACATCTAGCACGCACAGGGCTCTGGAGAAATGGAGTTGAGAAAAACATGGAGAAGGGGGCCACACCAGTTAAAGTTGAAAGAATGGAAAAGTGGCTACAGGTGTTCCCAGACAAAGAAATCGCAAAGACAATCAGAAGAGGCTTCCAGGAGGGCTTCAAGATACCTTTTGAGGGTCATGGTTCCCAGAATATCCCGAAAAACCTGAAATCCGCCTTAGAAAACAGAGTGTTAGTGGGCCAGAAGATCAGGAAAGGTGTAGAACTGGGAAGGATAGTGGGACCATACAGGTCTCCCCCATTTGACGAATATATATGCTCACCATTGGGACTGGTCCCAAAGAAGGAACCAAGCGAGTTCAGGCTGATACATCACTTATCATACCCCCCTGGGGCATCGGTAAACGACGGCATTTCACAAGAGGCAGCATCAGCGACTTATGCAGATTTTCAGGATGCAGTGCAGGTGGTCAGGAAAGCAGGGAAAGGGGCATTGATGGCGAAGGTAGATATAAAATCAGCTTTTCGCTTACTACCAGTCAACTGGGAATCACAAAGGTGGCTATGCATGCACTGAGAGGGCGAATATTATGTTGATAAATGCCTACCAATGGGTTGAGCTATCTCGTGTGCATATTTTGAGAAAGTGAGTTCGTTCTTACAATGGTCACTCACAAAGGAGCTGGAGGAGGCACAAGTAGTCCACTACTTGGACGATTTCTTATTCGTGGGACCACAGGGTTCCGAGTTATGTGGGGCAACTTTAAATAAATTCATGACATTAACGGAGGAGTGGGGTTTCCCGCTGGCAGAAGAAAAAACAATGGGCCCTACTCAGAGAATACAATTTCTGGGTATAGAAATAGACTCACGAAAGGGAGTGTGCAGGATCCCGGAGGAAAAGGTAGCAGACCTCTTGAGTACAATCAAAAGCCTAAGAGGCAAAAACAAGGCCACGGTTAAGGAACTACAATCACTGGCAGGTAAACTAAACTTTGCTGGAAGGGTTATACCGCAAGGCAGGATATTTCAGAGAAGGATCGAACTGCGAACAAGAGGGGCAAAAGAAGGTCACCACAGAGTCAGAATTGGCGGGGGAATCAAGAAAGATTTGGAAGTGTGGGGTGTATTCCTTAAAACATTCAACGGAGCAGTGATCTGGCGCTCACCACTAAACGAAGAAAGCAATAGGGTGCTATTTACAGACGCAGCCGGGGGTTTTGGTTTTGGGGCAATATTAGGAACAAACTGGTGCGCAGAAGAGTGGCCAAAAGCATGGCGGGAGGCATCTTGGACGAGTAATATCACATTATTGGAGCTGTTTCCTATCTGGGTAGCTCTGTGTGCCTGGGAGGCAGAGCTGAATAGCAAGGAGCTAAATGTGTGGTCAGACAATATGGCGGTAGTGCATGTAGTAAACAATGGAAGCGCATCATGCTCGCTGGTATTGGAATTGATGAGGGCAATTACATTGGAGTGTCTGAATAATAATGTGGCATTAAATGCGAGGCATATCGCCGGGGAAGAAAATGTGGTCGCTGACGCCTTGTCTCGTTTCCAGTGGGACAAATTTCGGGAGCTGCGGCCGGACGCAAACAAGATAAAAACGCCCACGCCACTAAAGGCATGGGTCCCATTAGAAGCAATGGAGAAAAAACGGTCAGCTAAAAGGTTGACTCAAAAGAGGAAGTACAAGGCCAGGTGATAGAAAGATTGGTCAGGAACGCCATAACATACAAGACTGGTAAGCAATACAAGAAGAATGTAAACAATGTGTTAAAAGAAACTGGTTTACAAGATGTGGGGGAGATCACAATCTCCAAAATGTGTGCATTCCTGGAGAAAGCATTTGCGCAAGGGAAAAGAAAAAGCTGGGCGGCAGCTCATTTGGCCGCTGTTGCATATACCGCTAAGGTGGCAGGGGTGACAGACCCAACTTGTAGCCCGCGGATAAAATATGCAATGAAGGGCTGGGCAAAATTGGAAGGAAAGAAGCCGGATAGTAGGAGACCCCTTAATTTTTGCAAAATGATAAAGCTCTTGCAGTTGTTGGAAGGCACGTGCAGCGACATTGATGAGACAAAGCTGTTCAGGGCTGCATTTGCACTCGCGTATTACGGGGCTTTTAGGATTGGGGAACTGGTAGCACGCAACACGGTGGCAGGGGTCGGCCTAGCAAGAGGCAACATCAGCGTGGGGTCCAAGGGCACGTCAATTCTACTTAGGAAATCGAAGACAGACCAAATGGGGAAAGGTAGAACAATAGAGCTGAATTGTATTAAGGATAGGGAGCACTGCCCCAGGTGCATTACACAAGAATTCATCGAGGTACGGCCCGATGTAGGGGGCCAACAACTAATCCACAGGGACGGCAGGGCGCTCAGTAGATATCAATTCCAGGCAGTGCTAAAGAAAACCATAGCCGTAGCAGGATGGGATGCAGCAAAATTTGGGACCCATTCCTTTAGAATAGGGGCATCCACGTCAGCATGGGCAGGAGGTTTGGGTGAGAAAGGAGTGAAAAAAATCGTGGGGTGGAGGTCTCAATGCTTCAAAAGATATGTAAGAGAACATTTGATATGATTTCTTTCCTATCCACCCAATGCAGATACGAGCCCATACAAGTCGGCATGGATAGTCGGCCATTCATTTGTAACCGGGGCAGGCAGGTGGATCGAAGATTTCAAAGAGGGTCTACATTTTAAAAAGACAATAACATCCTGGTGGGGCCTTCCTGGGATGCACTGGGAGGACATCCACCACCGGTTGTCGTATTTGATCGGTTTCAGGGATCCACCCGAGTACCTGGTAATCCACCTGGGCGGAAATGACCTAGTCAAAACAAATAAAGGCGAACTGCTGCGCAACATGTGCGAGTCCCTAAGGGCGATAGCGCATTGCTGGTGGAAAACCGAAATTTTCATGTCGGAGATAATCACACGCAGAGTTTGGTACGGCGCGCACAGGAGGCATGCAATAGAAGTTGCAAGGAAAAAGCTCAACAAAGCAGTAGAAAAGTACTGCAGAAGCATGGGGCTTCAGTTTATAAAGCATGGTTTGTCCCAGAACAATCCAGACGTGTTCCACCAGGATGGGATACATTTATCCAACAAAGGGATGGGAATTTCTACGGATAACATTTTTAGAGCTCTAGCGGAGCGAGGTTGTAAGTAGGGACGCCTTTTGGAGGGGACCTGAGCGGCCGAGGCTTCACCCACTCAGGTGTGGCGGCACGTGTCCAGGATCTGATGCCCCTGGTAAATAAGACCAGCCAAGAAGTGGGAGGGGCATCTACACATCCGGGACACGAAGTGCCCAAAAGCGAGTGGTGTCATTTATTACTTGTCATGTTATTATTGGTGCTATTGTTTTGTAGAAAATAAAATAAGCCTACGGCCATAATTTTTCCACCAGCAAAAACCTCTGTTTATTACTGCAGTATCTGGGGACCAGGGTTAGGGAATCTGAGCGAAGGGGAACCCACACTACTCAGCCTATGCCCCAGGCCCCGTGCGGCACAAAGTGCGGCACGATAGAGGGCCTGGGGGGTTAGGCGGAGGGTGGGGGGAATCCAAACAGCGCGAATAGTAAAGGGAGGGGCAGCCAAGCGGCGCCCCCACCCGCGGCGTAGCTAGGGCAACCCAAACTTTCAGGGGAAAGGTGTTAGAAATAGCAACATGGGGGCAGGAGGAAGTCCTGCCCCCAGCTAGCAACAATAGGCCACTGGGGTATAAATACCCCTGAGAAAGAAGGCAAACTACAGTCAGGTAAGGAGCTCACCTACTACGGGTAGGCTCCCAGGGCCTGGATCAGGGGAAATAGGAACGTTTTTGCCACCCAACCCACCCAGCAAAGGACAAGGAGAAAAGAACACGGAACAGGAACACTGAGTACTTCCTTCGGTACACAGTTACAGAATGTCGTAGGCGGCGGCACGTATCCAGGATCGGATGCCCCGGGTAAATAAGACCAGCCAAGAAGTGGGAGGGGCATCTACACATCCAGGACACGAAGTGCCCAAAAGCGAGTGGTGTCATTTATTACTTGTCATGTTATTATTGGTGCTATTGTTTTGTAGAAAATAAAATAAGCCTACGGCCATAATTTTTGCCCCAACAAAAAACTCTGTTTATTACTGCAGTATCTGGGGACCAGGGTTAGGGAATCTGAGCGAAGGGGAACCCACACTACTCAGCCTATGTGGCCGTGCTGGTGCAGGGATCGGACTGTGTGCTATCACTCTGCGATGATCAGAGCCAGGGGACCCCACTCACCGCCTCTCTGCCAGTCCGGGCTGTCAAATCCACTTTGCAGGTCACTTGAGGTGTTCTCCATCGAATCCAATAGCCGGCGGGTACGTGTTATGCCTCTCAGCCGCGGCCCAGGATCCGTGCCACTCAGGAATGCTTCACCTTCCACGGGGGATTGCAGCTTCATTTCTGAGCACGGGCTGCCTATCAGGACCGCAGCACCTTTCCCTCAGTATTCGGGACGGGCAGGCACCCAGGGGCCGAGCACCGGCATCCGTGGGCCTCCACTACCACCCAGTTTCCGCCTGCAGCTGCACAGTCTGCTCTTCCCTCCTTCCATAATTACCAATGGCTGCTGCCGGCACTTTTCCGTGCCAGTTCTTTGGATTACTGTAGCATTGTTTAAAGGCGGTCGCGAGCTCCCATACTCGGTCACCCGGTGCACAGACCCCTATTCTCTCCTTCCCGGTTTGAGAAAGTAGTGATATAGGCACAGATAAGCATATATAAGCAAAAAGAAATTAGCCGGGTCAGAGCCTTTCTATCAGGCGGCCATTTCTTTGGCTGCTCAACAGCGCCCCCCCTAGAAGCGTTATTGTAATAATAGTTTTCCTTTTGCACTAAGTCTGGGCTCTGCTGGGAGTTATTCTGCATGAACCAAACTCCTTCCACCTCCTCTCATCGTGAACTACCCATAGTCCTGTAAATAGAGGGCAGGAGGTGAATCTTAGGTTCAGAAGGGGTGTAAACTCTGCTTACTAGCAGACATTGTACATTTACTTTGGTGTTGTGGCCCTTTGCCTGAACTGAGGGCTGATAACGTGTAATAAAATCAAAATGTAGGATTACAATAAAACAAGGATGGAAAAGTGAAAATCCCAACTTGAGTGGGTGTGTGGGAGTGGGTCACCTCAGCAAGGCAGAAAGAAGATGTACATTAAAAAGAATAATATCATGTACTAATCCGGCACAGATGCAGAAGGATAAAATGAATATCTTAATTGAAGGTTGTATGACATGTGATAGTACTCAGACACACACATATACCCAGACAAAAACACCCTGCTCCCGATTCACCCGTTACAGATTTTTGTATATTCTCTCTTAACTGGAAGGCACAGAATCTGGCTATTTTAGAGAATGTTCACATATTTTATAGACACCAGCATCACGGCCAATCAAATCATCTATTAAGGGCTGCAATGTCTTTGTGACTACAAAGGTGACTTCAGATATCACTGGTTCCTCCACCCTAACTTGTGTGACTCATTACTGTGCATGTACTTAAACCCAGTGGTGCTTTGGCATTGCTGTGCAGTTATATGTAGTCTTAGAGACATTGGTGATGAGACATGCAGGTCACCGTTCTGCTGCTTCATAGAAAAGCAAGAAACCACTTTTCTGCCACGTTATCACTGCATTCAGTAGAAACTCCTCTGTACCCCACCATGAGGAGCAACTGTTCCCTCGCTGGATATGCACTGTTACCTTAACATAATTCCCATATCTGCAAGTTCATGTCCAAAACAAAGCCCACTACGATTCCAGATTGATACGGACCAGAGGGTGACACTCAAATATAACTACACTTTGAAAAAGCTGCCATCATTTGAGTGCTGAACAATCCATCTTTAGGTCAGCATATTAGCAACTCTGTTTCAGCACTTTTTCGTTACATTGCCTTACCGTCACACAATGTCATGGCCACTAACCAAGGGCCCTTATTTCCTCCTTCCAAAGGGTCCATATGGACCCTGTCCTGGCGCCTTTGGTGCCAGCCTCATAAGAAAGTGTGCTCTGCACACTTGGATCCAAGGCACGTGTATCCAGGCTGGCCGTGCCCATTAGAAAGCATTGGAAGGCACGTGCAATCATCTATGGGAGTGGTGAGGTGGGGCCACAAGGCGGAGCTAAAGGGGAGTTGCTAAGGCCAGACTATTTAAGCCGGCCCCACCCGCATGTCGAGGCTTCGCGTTAATCTGCTGTATGCAGCGTAACGCATACCGCCGTCTGAAGTTCTTACCTGTCTCCAGCTCTGCACCTACCTGATTCCAGCTTCAAATCTTTGGGTCGCACCTACCTGATTCCAGCTGTATATCTTCAACGCGCACCTTATCTGGATCCAGCTATACCATCGGCCGGAGCGCATCCAACCTCTATCCGGCATCCGCAGCGTGCACCTGACCTGAAGCCAGCCATACCACTGCTTGAAGTACTACAAGCTTTATGCCAGTATCTTGAGCGCGCTCCTTACCGGTCTTCGAATCCATCTTCTGTTGGGCGCCTCTTCCTCACCTGTCGGAGTCTTCATCCACGCAGAAGTCTTCTTCTCGTCAGGCATCCTCGCTGTTCTTCCATCTTGCAGCCACAGGCAGCTTCCCGGATAGCCGTTCTCCACTTTCCGACGCCAGGTCATCCCTGCAAGAAATAAAGATAACACAAGGTTAGAAACCGCATAAACATTTAACGCTTGGCCGCGCAACACCTAAGCCTTGCGTTTCATTTAGAAACCCTACTTACCTTCCAGTGGGGTCTGCTCCATTCTTTTCTGACATCGTGTGGGTACACTGTCAGCAACGTGGCTCAGTGGAGCCATCTTCAATACCTATTGGGGAAAAGAAAGACATTATTAAGGATACGGACAATAATCATTGGGAAATACTTTATAGAAGCATCCGGACAATAATCATTGTTATCAACACCCACCTCCCACGAGGATTGGTCGTAGCCGGTCTGGGCCATTACGCATACAGGCCAGTGAAGCAACTGGGTCCGTCTATAGCGCCCCTGCTGAAGAGAAGCAGGACGGAGAGCTCTTCTTTGCAAAATAACAGGTGAGAGCCTATGGGAAAATGCTTGCGCACCTCATTCTGGCACGAGGGGCTCAAGGTGGACCACAATTAAGTCACAGCATTCTCACTGCCTCTTACCTTTACCCAAGGGCATTGCCAGCAACCTGAGCAGACCAAATTGCCGCAGCTGGGGGTAAAGCAAAATCCAGGGAAGCCAAATCCTGGAAGGGCTCCAACCGTGCCCCCACGTCCCTGCAGAGACCAGATGAGCGTAAGAGAATGTGAAGCCTCTCCGAATCTCTGCCTGGGCATTATGGAAACCTCTGAGACTGACCAGTTGGCCCAATTGTTAGGAGAACTGCGGGCTGAAGTGCATGCCTCCAGACAAGAGAATAATGCCCTAAGAAGGGATCTTATTGTCGCTCGGGAATGAACTGATGATCTGGCAAGACCGATGCTTCAAACTCATGCAGGTCAAGTTCCTTTACCCGGGGTCGCACCAACCCCTTCGCCGCTGCCATCACCACCAGTCCAAGTGGTCCTCCCGGGGGCTGTGCCTTTGGCCCCGCCTGAACGTTTTACCGGCGATCCCAACAAATATGCTGTATTCATGAACCAGTGTCGTCTCCATTTCCTGTGCCGCCCTGGTGCCTTCTCTAACGACAGTGCCAGAGTTGCCTTTGTACTTTCAAATTTGGGAGGCAGCAAAGCAGATTGGTCCATACCATTAGTTAAGCAAGATGATCCAGTGCTTCACAATTTCGGTGTATTTCAACAGGAATTGGAAACGTTGTTTGCTTGGCACACCCAAGGACATGCCCTAGACAATGAATTGTTATCTCTCAGACAGGGAAGCCACAATCTGCTGACATATATCTCCACCTTTAATAGCCTCATTGCACAAACCAATTGGCTCGAAGAAAAGAGAACCACACTGTTCTAATGAGGGTTTACGTGGTGAATTAAAGGACGCGCTAGCCCAAGTGGTCAACCCTCCAGAGAGTTGTGTGGAATACATTCATCTGACGGTACAACTGGACCATAGACTACAAGACCGGAAAATGGATCGCACAAGATCTGAAGGGAGGTCGGATTACATGTGACCCAGAGACAATCAAACTAAAACACAGGAACCAACGTGAACCTATGCAGATTGGGGGATTACGGGCCCCTATATCCAAAGCTGAGAGAGAAAGAAGGGGGCAACAACATATTGCGGCAAGACAGGACATTTTCTTCGGGATTGCCCAATAAAACCTCCCAAGAGAATAGTAGGTGCAACGGATAACAGCATGGATGAAAAGTATCAGATCCCAGAAACATCCAATGCCCGGCAAGCGTAGGGGTCCACTTGTCGAGCGAAAAGAAGAAAGTTGTTCAGACCTCACACCTGGTCATTCCAGTCCTCGTAGTCCACCCTCAGCAACCATCAAGGGTACATGCCTTGGAAGCATATATTGATAGTGTAGCTGTTGGAAACTATATCGATCAGAATCTGGCCGCACAAATTGGCCTTCCTCTCCAGCAGAAACAACAATCGTAAAACGTCACCGCAGTGGATGGCTCTCAGTTGTCGTCCGACCCAGTAACACAACATACCGATAAAGTTATGCTGATATGTCAGGACAGTCATCGGGAAGACATTTCCTTCGATTTTATTGGGGCACCTCAGTTCCAAATGATCTTAGGAATGCCATGGCTAGAAACTCACAACCCGAGGATTGACTGGCGAACCTGAGTGCTGACCATTCCTCCAGAATGCGCCAAGAGTTGCTACCACAAGAGTCTGAAAGTCAAAGTTAAACCCATCCTGGGGCTCTCTGCTACCTAACCCCCCGAGTATCTGGACTACCAGGCCGTCTTCCAAAAAGAACAAGAAAATACCCTGCCTCCGCACAGGCCTTACGACTGCCAGATCGACCTGATTCCCGGAGCACACATTCCTTGCAGCCGAATCTACACTTTAACAGAGCAGGAAAACCAGCATCTACGGACTTACCTAGATCAGTACCTAGCTAACGGAGTCATCCGCCTGTCTGTCTCCTGCCTCCTCGGCTCTCTTCTTCGTACCCATGAAAGAGGGGGACCTTAGAACGTGCATAGATTATAGGGCATTAAATCAGACCCCTGTGAAGAACAGATACCCTCTGCCACTCATCCCCGATTACTCGATCAAGTGAAGAATGCTCGAATCTACACCAAACTGGATCTACGGGGAGCTTATCACCTCATCAGAGTTAAAATGGGTGACAAGTGGAAAACAGCCTTCCGAACGAAGTATGGGCTTTTTGAGTATCTGGTGATGCCCTTTGGGTTATGCAATGCACCAGCGGTGTTCCAGTTCTTCATGAACGATGTGCTTCACAAACTATTGGACATCTGCGTCCTCGTTTACATCGCCAATATTCTAATTTACTCAATCTAAGGACGAGCATGTTTGTCATGTAAGGGCAGTCCTGGAAAAACTCTCGTCACCATCGGCTATTTGCCAAATTGGAAAAATGCTTCTTCCATGTCACAGAAGTCGAGTTTTTGGGCTTCATGCTTACCCCACGAGGAGTTCATATGGACACACGTAAAGTGGATGCCATTCTCCAATGGCCATCTCCAACAAATACCAAAGGAATACAAAGTGTGCTTGGGTTCGCAAATTTTTATAGACGATTTATCCCAAACTTTTCACAGATTGTCCACCCAATCACTTCTCTCCTTAAAAAGAACAAAAAATTCTTCTGGTCCTCCGAAGCAGAGAATGCCTTCCAAGAATTGAAATGAGCATTCACCTCAGCGCTTGTTCTTCGACATCCTCGACCTGACCTGCCTTATGTGGTGGAAACGGATGCCTCCAGTGTAGCCATGGGGGCGGTACTATCACAAAGAGATCCAGAGACAGGGCAGTTACATCCGATAGCATTTTGGTCCCGTAAATTCTCAGCACCAGAAAAGAACTACGCAATCACTGACAAGGAATTGTTAGTAATTAAAGGGGCCCTAAAGACCTGGAGACACTATCTCTTAGGGGCAAGACACACGGTCACTGTAATCACAGACCACAGGAACCTGCAATATTTGAAAACTGCTAAGGCTCAATCTTTGCGCCTGCTTCGCTGGGCCTTCTTCTTTGCTGAATATGATTTCATCATAACATACAGACCAGGTGTACGAAACGGTAAAGCAGACACCTTATCACACATGGGAGAGGACAAAGACGCCTTCTCTCCATCAGAACCAGTAGCCATTATTCTTGAAGTACTGATTCCGACTCAGATTGCTACAACCGCCTGCTTGGAAGACTTGAAGGTTGATCTACAATCTCAAATGGATCAATCAACCCAAATGGAATGGTTGAGTAAAGGAGATCAGTACTCCATCAAAGATAACTTACCCTATTTTCAAGGAAGACTAGATGTTCAAGACAAGGAAATTCAAAACAAAATAATATCCAACTACCACGAGTCATTAGTGGAAGGACATCCAGGAATAGCAAAGACTCGGGCCAAGATCCAAAAGAACTATTGTTGGCCCACCTGGAGAAAGGATGTTATCCAGTTTATTACAACCTGCAGAGTTTGCGCACAACTTAAATCCCAGAAGTCACGTCCTGCAGGATTATTGCATCCGTTAGCTGTACCTCCAGCACCATGGCACACACTATCTATGGACTTCATTACCAATATTCCACCCTGTGAAGGGTTTAACACAATCCTGGTCGTAGTGGATCCATTTTCAAAAATGGCACATTTTATTCTGCTAGAAGGACTTCCCACTGCTGCTACTCTGGCCATGGTATTCTTGTAACAGATTGTCAAATTACACAGTTTCCCATCCATATTGGTTTCGGACCGAGGAACGCAATTCGTCTCGGCCTTCTGGAAGAGATGTTGAAAGATCGCCCAAATCGACCTACGGTTGTCCACAAGTGACCACCCCCAAACCGATGGTCAAACTGAAAGGACCAACAAGACTCTCGAGCAATACCTGAGATGTATGTTGCAGCAGACAGAAGGATCCTGTAAAAACATTCTCTGGCTAACTGAATTCGCTTACAATAACTTATTCATACCAGCACCGGACAGACACCATTCTACACAATGAATGGTTGGCATCCTAGGACATCTTCCTTTGATCCGCTGGATGAATTAGAAATGGCTGTAATCACTTCCTTACATAACATCATCACCCAGTCGCTTAATGAAGATACCAAAAATTTAAACCGAGCCAAGGAACAACAAAAAAGGTTTGCGGACGGACACAGTAAGGAAGCCCCGCAATATCAAGTTGGGGATAAAGTTTGGTTGGCATCCAAAAACATTCCATTGAAGGGACCGCTGGCCTTTCGGCCAAGATATCTCGGACCCTACCCCATCAAAGCAATCATTAATCCAGCTGCCATGAAATTGGAGTTAACAGACAACATGCGGATTCATCCGGTGTTCCATGTTTCCCTTCGAAACCCAATGAAACCTGATACTCAGATTTCGACTCCACCTGAGCCAGAGATCATAGAGCGAGAACCAGAATATGAAGGTAAGAACATTTTGGACTCCAAGGTAGTACGATCAAAACTATACTACTTGATTGATCAGCAAGGTTATGGACCCCAAGACTGCACCTGGGAACCCGTCGAGTTTGTCCATGCTCGACGACTAGTGAAACAATTCCATCGAGACAATCTCATCAAACCAGGACCAGGAGGAAGAACACTCTTGAGAGGGGCCTTGAGGGGGAGTGCTCTCATGGCCACTAACCAATGGCCCTTATTTCCTCCTTCCAAATGGTCCAAATGGACCCTGTCCTGGTGCCTTTGGCGCCAGGCTCATAAGACTGTGTGCTCTGTACACTTTGGATCCAAGGCTCGTGTATCCAGGCCGGGCGTAGCCATTAGAAAGCATTGGAAGGCACGTGCAACCATCTATGGGAGTGGTGAGGTGGGGCCACAAGGCGGCGCTAAAGGGGAGTGGCTAGAGCTAGACTATTTAAGCCGGCCCCACCCGCATGTTGAGGCTTCGCGTTAATCTACTGTATGCAGCGTAATGCTTATCGCCGTCTGAAGCTCTTACCTGTCTCCAGCTCTGCACCTACCTGATTCCAGCTTCACATCTTCGGCGCGCACCTATCTGATTCCAGCTGTATATCTTCAAAGCGCACCTTACCTGGATCCAGCTATACCATCGCCCGGAGCGCATCCAACCTCGATCCAGCATATGCAGCGCGCACCTGACCTTAAGCCAGCCATACCACTGCTTGAAGTACTACGAGCTTCATGCCAGTATCTCAAGCGCGCTCCTTACCTGTCTTTGAATCCATCTTCTGTTGGGCGCCTCTTCCTCACCTGTCGGAGTCTTCATCCACGCAGAAGTCTTCTTCTCGTCAGGCATCCTTGTGGTTCTTCCATCTTGCAGCCGCAGACAGCTTCCCGGATAGCCGTTCTCCACTTTCCAACGCCAGGCCATCCCTGCAAGAAATAAAGATAACACAATGTTAGAAACCGCATAAACATTTAACGCTTGGCCACGCAACGCCTAAGCCTTGCGTTTCATTTAGAAACCATACTTACCTTCCAGTGGGGTCTGCTCCATTCTTTTCTGGCACTGTGTGGGTACACTGTCAGCAACGAGACTCAGCGGAGCCATCTTCAACACCTATTGGGGAAAGGAAAGACATTATTAAGGATACAGACAATAATCATTGGGAAAGACGTTATAGAAGCATACGGACAATAATCATTGTTATCAACACTCACCTCCCACAAGGATTGGTCGCAGCTGGTCTGGGCCATTATGCATACGGGCCAGTGAAGCAACTGTGTCCGTCTATAGCACCCCTGCTGAAGAGAAGCAGGACGGAGAGCTCATCTTTGCAAAATAATAGGTGAGAGCCTATGGAAAAACGCTTGTGCGTCTCATTCTGGCACAAGTGGTTCGGGGGGGACTGCAATTCAGTCACAACATTCTCACTGCCTCTTACCTTTCCCCAAGGGCATTGCCAGCAACCTGACCAGACCAAATCGCCACAGCTGGGGGTAAAGCAAGATCCAGGGAAGCCAAATCCAGGGAGGGCTCCAACTGTGCCCCAGCGTGCCTGCAGAGACCAGGTGAGCGTAACACACAATCACATACGGTCATTGAGCCTTTTGGGTTAATTAGAAGTTAAAGAAGTCTTCAGCCCCCAAAATGCAATAATTTCCAAAATAAAGCGGGACATTGTCATCTGATCAACAAAGAAAGGATGCCTCGCCCAATAAAACACTCGATGAGTAAAAAGCAAAAGCCATGCAATCCGTGAAATGGTCACCAAACAAACAAAGAAAGCATGCCTCGCCCCTCATAATAACATTGCATAGGTTAAAAAAAAATAAGGAAGATACACGATTGGCACTGTGAGAAACCTGAGGGTGATCTCACTTCCACTCCCTTGGGGTCTTCTACACAGGTGGCCAGGGAAAGGCCATTGCTCTTGGATCCCAATCTGGGGGTGGAGATGCGCGTGAGGATCACCTGGCTGGAGGATCCTTGGGGATTGGGAGTGGGGTGCCTTTAGGCGAGACAAGGTATTCCCCTCTTCCATACCAGGAGGAAATCTTTATTCCATGGGCAGTTATGAGATACTGTTATTCATGTCCGATTGGCCAAGAAAAGGGTAGAAGATACCCTCAATCCAGGCGGGCCAGGAAGAAAGCAAAGGGAATTCAATATAAGATCGGTAGAAGATCTTTGGAGATTAGGAGTGGGATGCCTTTGGGGGAGACATGGTATCCCCCATTCCTTACTGACGACCAACCCATCCCCAACCTTCAGGCTGTCGTATTTATTTTAAAATGTTTTATTGGCATTTATAAAAGTAACAGTCGCTCATGAAGTAATCAGTACATCATATCCAGCATATCTCCACTTTTACATGAGTGCTCTTTCTTCATAACTGATTAACAGAGTAACAAACTAAGAACTTTCTACACTTGTCAGACAACATGCATTATTGAACTTTTCATTTACTTATTCTGCAGCAGAGTGGGGGTTTTGCTCAGTGTAACCTTTGGTCTTGTCCGGGCTATGCACCCAGTGAATTTCTGTCCATGTATTGTACACTGTTATCACAGTTTTAGCTTTAGAACAAAGGCCCTTGTGGGCTCATGGGGGTTTGTCATCTGATGGATGAAACATGTCCCAGATCAGCGTTTTACAAGCTTTGTACGCATTGCTTACATTCTCCTCCAATCTAGCCATCCCCTCAACCCCCCACTCCAGACTCTGGTTTCTGCCTCTGCTCAGCTCTCAAATACTTTAAGCCATTGTGCATATTGTGAGCCCGCAGCCAACTCCACAGCCATCGCTATGGATCTTTTGGCCAGTATGCACGCCATGTACATGAATATAACCACATGTTTGAATTTGCTGGCCCTAGGGTATGCACCCAGCAAACATTCTTTCGGGTTCCACTCATACCGTACAATCCCAGCCTTTCCGCAGGCCTGCTCTATTCATGCCCAGAACCTTTGCACACGTAATATCCCCAAGACATATGCATCAGTCCTGCCTCTTACGCTTCGCACCAGGGGCACAACGGTTGCGTTCTGCTACTGAATTTAGCTATTCTGCTCGGCGTCATGTACGTGCAGTACGGTACATTCAATTGGATTAGTCTGAATTGGGAGTTCCTAGACACTTCCCGGGGATACATTAATATTCATTCCCATTCCCTTTCTGTCACCAATGGCATGTGGTAGGGCCATCAGAGGGCTTGTCTCCGATTCCTCCGGCCATTTCTCCCACCTCTCTTTTGCCACCTTTCGAATCCTTTGGTACCACAAGGTCTTTATTCAGTACTTCCTTTTCCAGTAGGGATCCAAATTCCCTGAAAACACCCTCCTCATACATGTCACCCCAGGTGTAGATACCCCATCTCTCCCTGTGTCTCACCACAGCTAGGTCTGTTCTACCTTTGTAAACATCAGCACCGATTGGAGTCTCAGGCGAGTAAGGGCACCCAAGTTTCAGTAATGCCATGGCCCTATGCGACACCTGCCTCCCCAGTGTTACAATCATGGGAACGCTCCCTAGACAACCCTGTGGTACCCATAGCATTTCCTGCAGGTGTCCCGGGGCCACTAGTCTCTGCAATAGTGCAGTTTCCAGGGTAGCTTCGTCCGACAACCATTTTGCTACGAAGCTGAGTTGCGCTGCCAGATAATATTTTTCCAGGTCCAGTAATTGCATCCCCCCTTCCTTGTATGGCAGGCATAGTGTCATTAGTGCCAGTTTATGTCTGGCCGCAACCCATAATAATTCCCTCAGCAGGACCTCCAAGCAACAAAATAAAAAAATAATAATTAGGCATTTATATAGCGCTACAAACCCTCAGGTATCTGAGCGCTGCTTATTATTACCCACGGTGTGTGGTGCTCATTTATCGACCTCGGAAGGATGAAAGGCTGAGTTTGGCCCTGCTGGGATTCGAACCTGCGTTAACAGGCTCTGCACGGATGTCAAAGCGAGCGCTCTACTCGCTGTGCCACTTGACCGGCAACGGAAGAAGGAGACTTTGCACGTTACTAAAGTAACACACAAATCGTGGCAAGATTATCATTTTGGTGATGGCCACCCTGCCCATCAGTGATAATGGTAACTTCCACCAAAACGTCATGGATTTCTTCAAACCCTTCACCGCCGCTGCCATGCATTTACTCAGGTGTGTGTATAATATTCACTCCCAAATATTTGAATGTTTCCAGCTGCCTTTGGAGCTCCACCCTAAGTAGTTCTTCCACGTCTCTTCCCCTTAGGCCAGCCAGCGGGAATATACAAGACTTTGCTCTGCTGAAACAACTCCCTGACATCCTCACATAGTTGTCTAGCACCTCCAGTATCACCGGGACATTGTGCTCTGAATCCCTCATATACAGCAGTACGTCATCCGCGTAGATTGATATCAAGTGACCAACTCTCCCTACCCAGACACACGCCTCCGGGAACTGTTTCCGGAGGTAAATTGGAATCGGTTCCAGCCCTAGTACATATAACATGGGTGATAACGGGCACCCTTGCCTGGTGCCCCTGTGTATATCCCAGACCGATGATGCCACTCTCCCAGACTTAACCCTTGCCACTGGTGCAGTGTATAGTATTTTTATCCACTTGATAAACTGTTCCCCAAACCCAAACTCTCTCAGGACCGCAAATAGCCACTCCCAGTATAGAGAGTCAAACGCTTTAATTGCGTCAAGTGAGATTATTGCGTACTGCTCCTGTGAGTCAGCCGTTTGAGCTATAACATGGTCTAATCGGCGCAGATTCATTGCTGTGCTGTGACCTGGCATAAAACAGTTTTGATCCCTGTGTATCAAGTCGCCTATCACCCTGGAGAGCCGTTTAGCTACTATAGTTGTCAATATCTTTGTCATAATTTAACATTGCCAGCGGCCGGTACGAGTCGCATTTGTCCGTGGCCTTCCCCGGCTTGGGGATCGGGATCACTAACGTTTCTCTCATGCTTTTCGATAATACCCCTCTTTTTTTTATTCTTAATTTTTATTGGCATTTTCAACTTAAACCAATCAAAGATATAACAGATAACACAGACCCCAACACCCCCCTCACTCATTCCCTCCCCCCTCCCAACTCTGGGTCTGATAGAAGGACAATGTCTCAGTGTCTAGTCAGCTGAGTGCCCCCCCCTTTCCCAGCATGATCTCAAAATGCAGGGGAATCTGGATGGAAGAACCTCCTCAAACGTCCGCTTTTCCGGGCGTATCCACTACAATTCCCAAAAGTCTCATACTCCGAGGGCACCATCGCTGCCTTGGGCCATCCAACAAGTATTCCAACAGGGCTGCCCTGTCGGCCCTAAATCTTAGATGTTGACCTTGAATTGAGTATGTAAGCCACTCGAGAGCCAGCAAGTTCCAAAGCTTGGCCACCCAATCGTGATCAAGGGAAGGATCCCTTGATTTCCACCTGCGGGCCAACACCATTGTTGCGGCCATCATCACAATTACATAAAGCTTACGCCCTGCCTTGCTCTTAATCGCAGCTAGGGAACCCCCCAGCCCCAATATTACCAGGCCATCATTGTTCCTTAACTGTACCCCCAACACCTGATTAATTGCTTCTCGAATCCCAGCCCAATACTTCACAATTGCTGGACACTTCCACCAAATATGTTCCCAGGAGCCCACTGCACCACATTCTCTCCAGCATCGGGGGGATGCCCCAGGATAGATTTTATGAAGCTTAGTAGGGGTCAAATGCCATTGAGTAAGGAGCTTCAGCCACATCTCCCTTATTTGTAGAGATCTAGTCAGCTTGGGTATCTGTCTCCACAACCATGCCCACTCCTCTTCCCCTAGCGTAGTTCCGGTGGCGGACTCCCATGCCTTCATGTAGGGCCGCACTGGAGGATCCTTGCCAGCCTTCCTAAGCCTGTACAAGTCCGCAATCAGATGCGTATCCCCAGATAACCTACTGAGAAACATTTCGAAGGGGGTGAGTTGCCGGATCGCCGTTTGCTTTACCGTTTGCTTTACCAAGGCGTGACTGAGCCAGTGCCTTAATTGGCAATAACGAAATCTTTCTCCCTCTCCCACCTCAAAGTCCATCTTACACTGTTCGAAGGCCTTAACCTGTCCCTCCCCATACATATCCCGCAACAACCTACAACCCCCCCGGAGCCATGCATGAAAAGCGGATGAGTTATGACCTGGGGTAAACTGCTGGTTACCGAAAAGAGGTGTATAGTGGGACGGATACGTTGTTAAGTGGGCCTGATGCACCCCCTCATCCCAGGTACGACCCACGAGGGCCAGGATCGCGCTACAGTACATCCTCCATGGCCTGTCCTGCTTCGGCTTCCACAGGACTCCTTCAAGATCCCCCCCCCATTACCGCCCTGTCCATATCGCGCCATATTTTCCCCCTATCAGCCTTCTGCTAGTCCCAAAGCAGCCTGAGCTGCGCTGCACTATAATAAACCCTAAAGTCAGGTAACCCCAGGCCCCACCTGTCCGTAGGGGTGCGCATCACCCTGAGGGCTACCCTTGGGGGTTTGTTAGCCCACACAAACCTGCTAGTGATTTTGTTCAGGGACCTGAAAAAAGGAGGAACGTGCACTGGCAAGATGGCAAAGTTATACAAGAGCCTTGGGAGGACTGCCATTTTCAAGGTATTGATACGTCCTAACCATGAGTTTGCTAAGGGCCCCCAGTCTATTAGCTTATTTTTGAGTTTCTCCAGTAAGGGCGGATAGTTTGCGTGATAGAGGTATTCCAATTTTGAGGTCAATTTTATTCCCAGGTAGGTAATGGAGCTGTCCACCCACCTATAGGGAGAGGAGGCCTTCAAGTTGCCTAATACTGGGGTCAACAGGGTGAGATTGAGAATTTCGGTATTGGAGGGATTAACTTTCAGGCCCGCCACAGACCCAAACCCCGCCAGTTCCGCCTCAAGAGCCAGAATGGCCGTGCTTGGACAGGAAAGAGAAAGTATCAAGTCATCGGCAAAGGCTGCAATTTTATGTTGTTCCCCTGCGAAGGGGGTTCCTGTTATTAGTTGGTTAGAGTGAACCGCTTGGAGGAACGGTTCCAAATGGAGCGCATACAATATCTGGGAGAGCGGACATCCCTGCTTGGTGCCCCTTCCAACAGGTATCGAGTCCGACAGATGAGCGTTCACCACCAGGCTGAGGGACGGAGTTCTATAATTGGATTTAATCCTGTCCATGAATTTAGGGCCAAAACCCATCCGCAGCATAGCTGCAAAAAGGAATCCCAACTCCACCCGATCAAATGCTTTCTCTGCGTCAATTGCCATGAGGAGAGCGGGGATTTCTCTTTTATGGATCTTCTCTACTAGGTGGGCCAGTCTCCTAACATTGCCCGTAGATTGTCGTTCCGTAACAAAACCTGATTGGTCCGGATGGACCAGCTTCGGAACCAGATGGTCTAGCCTCTTAGCTAAAATCTTAGCATAGATTTTAGAATCAACATTGATTAAGGCTATGGGACGATAGGAGGCACACTCCGTAGGGTCTTTACCCTTTTTATGTATGAGAACCACTTTTGCCTCCTCCATTGATTTAGTGACTGCGCTGTCCCTACCCATTTGATTAAATAAATTGATTAGTATAGAAGTAAAATTCTGCCACATAACCATCAGGACCCAGGGACTTAAGGGTGGGCAACTCTCTTATCACGTCCTTTACCTCGTCTTCTGAGATATCCCTTTCCAGGGCCTCTCTCTCTCTTCCTGCGTTATGGAGGGTAAGCGCACCTTTTCTAGATAATTCAGCTGGTCCACCTGCCTCGGGGAGTCAGACGCGTATAGGGCAGAATAGAAATGCGTGAATTTGGTCAAGATGTTCTCCGTCTTGGTGGTAGTACACCCGCCCTGCAACTTGATCCTGGTTATTATCTTCCCTGCCTGCTCCCAGTGGAGCATCCTCGAGAGCAATCGGTCGGCCTTGTTGGCTTTAATGTAATATTTCTACCGAAGATACAATAGATTCCTCTCGACTGCCCGAGTCTGGATCAAGTCTAGCTGGCCCGCACTTTTCTATACTGCCTTTTAGCGGCTTGAGACTGATTGGGCCCCATTTTGGACATTAACCCCCTTAGAACTTCCTCCAGGCATGCCTCCTCTATTCTCAGCTGTCTGTCGCGTCTCGCCTTGACTCCTATAATAGAACCCCGCAGGGTGGCCTTGAAGGCATCCCACCGGCCCTGCAGCGTAGTGTCCCCTTCAGGGTTCTCAACAAAGAAGCAAACTATTTCCTCCTCAATTTCGCGGGCCAGAACAGGGTCCCTGAAGAGGGAGACAGGGTAGCGCCATTTCCACAGCCCCACTGCTCTAACTCCCGCCCTCAAGGATATGGACAGGGGGGCATGGTCCGACAGAGTTGTAGAGCCCAACGAGATGTCCAATACCCTCCCCAGCAGATTAATGGAAACCTAGATATAGGGCCTCATTACACGGATGGCGGTAAGGGTTTACCGGTACCGGTATTTTACCGGTACTGGTAAATCCTTGCCGCCTTACTACGAGGTCCCTTTGCGGGTTGGGGAATTTAACGCCTGCTTTTTGCAGGTGTTAAAAACAAACCCGCAAAGGGACCTGGGAGCTAATTATGGTACCGCAATTTGCGGTACCGTCATTAGCGCCTTCCCCATTCCCATAGAGCCCTATAGAGCAAAAATGGGAATGGGGAAGGGCAATGGTGGAAGGGGGAATTACCGCCCCGCCAACCTTGGAATAGGGCGTAATTCCCCTTTCCACTAGGCAGTGCCGGTATTTTACCGGCATGAACCATGGCGCTAATAGCGCCATGGTTCACCGCCATCCGTGTAATGAGGCCCATAGTCAATTCTCGAGTGGGAGTGATGTACATGAGAGTAAAAGGTATGCCCCCCAGCCTCTCCCCGCACCTCCCGCCAGGCGTTCACTAGGGCCAGATTGGCGAATTTCTCCTTCAGGGCCTGGGACGAATTCCCCTGTGGGCCCCCCTCCCGGGAGACGGTCCTTCGCTGGGTCCCATGCCAAGTTGAAGTCACCAGTAAGAATTATAGGGGACTTAGCAAAGTTCTCTAATTTCACCAGAGCCTCTTGGAGGAAACCGTCCTGAGCAGAACTAGGGGCGTATAGTGTTGCCACCGTAAGTTGGGATTCATTACCCTCCAGAGAAACCAATAGGAGCCTCCCCTGATCGTCCGCCATCTTCCCCACTATACGTAGATCCAGTCCATCCCTGAGGGCCAGCAGAACTCCTGCTTTCTTTACCGTTTGCGTTGCTTGCAGTACCCTGGTATAGCCCCAAAACCTGACCCTTCCCCTGTCGGCCATTCTAATATGGGTTTCCTGAAGCGTCATGATGTCTGGCCTGTCTCCTCTGATGTAGCGCTCTACCTCCTTACGCTTGATCGGTGAGTTTAAGCCGTTGACATTGAGAGATAGTATCGTCAACATGCGTGGAGTAGACATTTTAGATCAATAGACAGGAAAAAAAAAATACGCCACTGAGGGCAGTGGAGCGGATGGCGTTTGCTAGATGGACACCCGTTCCCTGATCTGCATAGCCCATGAGTGCCTTCCAAACTCGTGCCTCTCTCAGGCCCCCCCTCCCCTCCCTCTCATCCTCCTCCCTTCCCTGTGGGAGTGTGAGACGACTGACCTCAGACCCCCTCGAATTAAACCCTCGAGAGTCATCCCATCTAGCACTCCCCAAAAGTTCCAACGCAGGATAACCCAATCCCATTCCAAGATGGCAGACCCCGGCCCTGCCTGCACACCAAAACCGCGCCAAATTAAACACAATAAACCAGCCTAAACAGCCAAGCTTTCTCTGCTGTCGTGCCCACCCCAGGCATCACACTTCCACCCTCCCGGGCTTCGTACATGGTGAGAAATCAGCTCTGCGACCCCTGGCCCCCACCCCCTCCCCCAGGTACTGATCCTTCGGGAGTGATTGCGTCGCCTTTTTCTTAGATTTCCTGGAGCGGGCCCTGGTCCACTCCCAATCCTTCCAAACAGATTTATGGGGTGACAGGTTGGGCGATGACGGCGGGGGCTTCATCTTCAAGGCCCATCAGAGCCAGACACTGGTCGCATGTGGTGATCCTATGAGGTGACCCTCGCCATTCAAAGGCCAAGCCGAAGGGGTGAAGCCATCTATACTGCACCCCTTGTGCTCTGAGGTGGGAAAGGACTAGGCCCATTTTCCAACACTTGTTTAACGTTACTTGTGCCAGATCCTGATATAATGCAATCTCCGTTCCATTATAGGTGATACGACCAGCCTTCCGTGCTGCTGCTAGGATTCGCTCCTTCACAATGAAGCTGTGCATGGCAACCAGGACATCCCGGGGCCTAGCACCCGAGTCCGTACGTTTAGGGCCCACTCTATGAATCCTGTTGAAGACGATGTCTTCTGAGCCGGGCTCCTCTAGGATGTTGGCAAAAATGTCCTTCACTGCTTGGGGGAGATCTTGGTCCAAGGCGATCTCGGGGAGGGCCTTTATCCAAATGTTCGAGCGCCTGGACCTGTTTTCAAGGCCCTCGACCTGGAGTTCCAAGTTATGAGTGGCGGTCGCCAGCGTCTCCAGGAGAGTCTCAGTTTTCCTTGCATCCTCGGCGATGTCCTGGATGGCCCTCTCATTTGTGTCTACCCTTTCCTCTAGCTTGTTAATGTCCCTTTTGATCTCCTGGAGGCCTTCCACCAGATCCTCCCTGAGGGCGTCCATTTGCCTTTGTCCCGCCGTGGTGATCTTATCCACTATATCGGCTAGCAGGAGCTTCAGCGCCGCCTGGGTGACCGTTTGATCCAGTGAATTTGCATCCGCCGGGGGGGGTCCACTGCGGAGACCTCAGTAGAGGGCGCTAGCCGGGTCTCCTCTGTATCGTTGGTCCATATCTTGGTATGGACATTGTCCTGCGGCCTTCTAGGGGGCCTTTGAGGTACGTGGGGGTCCCTGGGCTTGTTCTTGGACATGCTGCCGGGTGCGCCGGGCGACGTGCTCAGGAGATGGTGATCTGGCCCCCCTGCAAGGCCAGACGGGTGCCGACAAGAGCCGATCCGAGCTGCCAGGCTCCGGGACTCCCGCGGGCCCAACTGGATGAAGATGAAAGCCATTCCAAGGAGACTGGGGTCCGACGCTCCCCGCAGTGCTCTCCACACCTCCACAGGGTTTGTTGCAGTCCGGAAGAGTGGAGACCCGCAAATTATGGTGCTAGGGTGAGGCTGGCTGGAACACCCAAGGAACTATGACGCCGCGCAGGAACCACCAAGCCAGCCCAGCCGTTTCCAGATAAGTGACTCTCTGCACCGTCCAGTACATGCATTAAAGGTGGCGGGGGCCGTGAGAACCCGCGGCCCCAGCAGCAAGGAGACGAGAGGTGGGAAGCAGGCAGAGCCCGAGTTGAAACAGTCCACGCAGCAGAAAGGGCGTTATTACTGCCCAGGGCGGTAGGACGGCCCCCAATACCCTGCCACCAACCCAGCGAGTGTACCTGAGGGTCTGGTCCCAGGGGGAGGGCCGCCCGGCTCCCCCGCCTCCTCTCCGCTGGCCATCTCAGGCCCCGTCAGCTCACCGGTGCCAGACAGGGCCGTCGCAGGAACACTCTCGGCTCCTCCGCTCCAATGACAGCGACCGCCAGGGCTCCAAGCAGGCCCCAGAGGCAAGGAGGGGCCTCGCAAGCGCAGCTTCCCCCGCCTCTCCTGAGCCACGGACTGCATCGCAAATCCAGTGGGCAGCGGACGATGGGCCCAGGCGCGTGACAGCCACTGGGGTCTGAACCCCGTCAAGTACCTCGCTGAGAGAGGCCGCTAAGGAGGAGCGCTCGGCACCCCGAGCGCTGCTGGGAAAAGCTCTGGCAGCCCAAAGTTGCTCCTCCGCTGTTGGGGACCCCTGACCCTGTGTTCCGTCACCTGGGGTGGGCTGCGCCGGAGCGAAAAACGAAAAAGATCGGGTCTCGAGGGCAGGAGGACATTGGCCGCGGTGTTCAGTGCATCGCAGCCATCTTGGAATCCCCATAGGCCTCTTTAAATACTTCGAGCAGCACCAGGGTCAGGAGTCAGGACCAACACGTATGCCTTTATAGAACTCCCAAGGGAGGCCCTCTTCCTGCTCCTACCTGCAAGGCAAAAAACCTCGGGGTCATCTTCGACTTCACACTCTTTCTCTCCTCACATATCTGACGTCTCTAAGAAGTCACACTACCAGCTACACCTCCTCAGAGGTATCCTTCCTTTCCTCTCCTTCCCCCAGAAGCTCACTGTCTCCAGAGCCCTGGTTCTCTCGAAGCTGGACTACTGTAACAACCTCTCTCTAAATCTTCCTGCCTCTACTCTCCGCCCTTTGCAACTCATCCAGAACAGGACTATGAAACTTGTCCTTGGCCTCAAGCCCAGGGACCGTATCTCTCCAGGACTGAAATCACTACACTGGCTCCCAGTGGCTGCGAGGATTAAGTTCAAAACCCTCTGCATTGTCCACAAGGCCTTCTGGGGCCTTGGGCCAAAATACCTTCAACTCTCTCTTCCTAAATATCTTCCTTCTCGAGCTCTTCGCTCATCCACCTCCAACTACCTCAGGGTCAGCCGCTTCTCCAAGCAACGAGCTGGGGGTAGACCTCTCTCCGCAGCAGGGGCCTCCCTCTGGAACAGCCTTCCTGCCTCCCTGAAACTTGAGGAGAACCATCTCCGGTTCTGGAAGCACCTCAAAACCTTCCTCTTTGCCTCCGCTTTCTCTCCCTCTCTCCCCTACTAAAATCACTGAACCTGCACTGAATCTGCTACTGGGCCACTCATCGATCTCGGTCCTTGGCCCAGCCACTCCTCCCTGCACTGCCTACCTGAACTACGGGACTGTCCCTGTATCCTACAGCCCCTTCTCCCGGCACTTACCTTGCTCTTGCCACCAGCTGGCCCTATTATTTATCTTGTATTCTACTAACCATGTACTGGACATTCCCCTCTCTCCTTCCCCCTGCACTTTTCCCAGTCCCCTCTACCCTTGCACTTGCGCGATCTGAATGCCACCTGGCCTAGTAGGATCGTTGTCTATCTCCCCTTGTTCCCCCCCCGCCTCGTCGTGTCTTGAAACACTTGTGTATAGGCGCGTTACAAATGCCATATCATATCATATCGCTCATAGAAGTCTTGCTAGTGGCTAGCGACCTGATCGCTTCCCCTATTTCTTCAGCAGAAATATCTTGTTCCAGCCCTTCGCAATGCATTCCACCCAACCTAGACAACCCTATCTCATCTAGCGTGCCTAGTATGCCCTCCTGGGGTACCAATTTCTCGTGCCTGTACAGGTGGGAGTAGAATTCCCTGAAGGTATCATTTACTGCTTGTTGTGCCATGTGTACCTTGCCATTGTCATCTGTGAGTTCTGTGGTTAAGTGTCTCGGATGTTTTCTCTTACATAGCCAGGATAATAACCTACTTGACTTATCTCCCTCTGCATGCGCACCAGCAGTTTTCAGAGTGGTCAAACTTTGACACTCTCACCCAGGCCGCGTTGCATTTACTCCTGGCCTCAGCTAGGCTGAGCTCCTCGTCCCGGTTTCTCAATGTCTGAGTTGCCATACTCTGAATGTCCCCCTCCCACTTCTCTAGTTCCGCCCTCAATGTCTTACGAATGCCACCTGCACTTGCAATGACCTCCCCCCTCACCACCACTTTCATCGCCTCCCACACCATGCCCTACTACCTACGTTCCGTTCCATGTACTCCTCTAATTTAGTTTTGAGCTCTGCTGTGAAAGCTTGGTCAGTTAATGCGTCCGTCGGCATCCGCCAAAACGGCATAGGAGGCCTCGGTCCCAGCATTCTCCATTCCAGCAATAGGGGTGAATGTTCCGAGACTGACCTACCCAGGTATTGGGCTGATTCTATTTCCGCCAGTTGGGTCCTGCTGACAAACAATCTATCCTGGTATGGAGGCCATGTGGTGGAGAGTAATAATAATAGCCTTTATCATTGGGGTGTAGTGTTCTCCATCCATCTACCATGTCTAGGCCCCTCAGAAGTGTGTTCAGTGCCGTGGAAGCTACTGCTGATCTATTCACTGGCAGCGAAGATCTGTCCAGGTCTATGTCCCTTACACAATTAAAATCGCCTCCCTCCCCCCAAATGAAGAAACATTCCCTGTACTGTTATTTTAGCACATAGCATATTCAGGTGCGCTGGGATCCCATGAGTGGGGAAGTAGGAATTAACTATGCATACTTCAACTTGCTCTATAAAGCCCCTTAGTATCAGATACCTCCCATTTGCCCCAGCATCCATCCCCAATAACCGAAACGGCACAGCTGCGTTTATCCATGTAAAGACACCTCTCGCATATTTAGAACACGCCATCCCGTAGCCCTGTCCCCCCCCATCGCTCCTTCACCTTTGTCATTTCGCCTTCAGTGAGGTGGGTTTCTTGTAATAATCCTATCGACACCTTCTTCCTGCTAAGGAAGGATTTCACGCGGTTCCTGCGCAAGTTCGTGCCCCTTCCCCCCGAACATTCCACGTTAGTACCTTAATGTTTGCCGCCATGAATGCGCAGATTTACTCCCCTTTGTTCCCTCCACCTGCAGTGTGTGTCCAGCCACCCCAGCCTCTGGTCTAAGTATGCGCAATCCCCCCTCCCCTTCCTGACGTTTCAATGAACCATACTTCAGCATTTGCCCCATCAAGTGAAGTACCTACAACAATTTGACCAACAAACAGAACTGAACATTCTCGCCCAGCTGCCGCTCCCTCCTCGTGGCGCTCCGATGCCCCCGCACCACTGTGACCTATCCAGGTCGTTGTGTGCGAGCTATATTGTGTGGGCAACAGGCCGACACCAAATGTTTCGCGGGTTAGACCCATGAGCCCAAGGTAAGTGGCCAGGTGTCGCCCCTGTAGAATTTAAGTTCCATTTATGTGGTTTCAGTGTGCATTTATTTTCATACAGCAAGCGATAACAACCAAGTCAATAAACTGTCTTGTTTCCCTGCTCCCACCTCTCGCTCAGGGCAGGCTATTGCTCAGTTGACAGTTTCTTCTCCCCGGTCTAGGTTGTTGTGTTCCAGCCACATTGCGCCCGCAGCTGGAGTCACAAGGAAAACTGCCCGCCCTTTATATATCACTTTGACCCTGGACGATACAGCAGCATGTATTTCAGATTCAATTGTCGGAGTCTGGCTTTAATTGGCACAAAGGAGTTTCTGGCTCTTTGGACAGTAGGAGTGTAATCTGGGTATATGGCTATTTTTGAGTTGTCCCGCCGTATCTCTCCTCCTTCCTTTGAATATTTTAGTATGACTTCCCTGTCCTGAAAGTTCAAGATTTTTGCAATAATCGGTCAGGGGTGTGATCCTGGTGAAGGTCGTTTCTGTAAGGATCTGTGGGCCCCCTCCACCACAAATCCCTGTGAGAAGTTGCCAGCCCCAACCTCTTGTAATTGCAAGGTCTCCACAAATCCCGTGGGGTTCGGCCTTCCATACCCTCAGGGACCCCCAGTAGCCGCATATTATTTCGCGTGCTCGCCCCTGCGCCGCCTCCGAGTGTGATTGCAGCATTGCGTTTTTCCTCTCAAGCTCTTTTCAGTCTCATTTCTAAGTCTTTCGTGGTCTCGGTGGTCTCCTTTAGCCCAGTCTCTGTGTCTGTTACTCTTTCCGCCAGGTTACATATGTCTTGCCTCATCAATTGCATATCGACCTTGACCTCTTCAATTTTTGTGTCTATGAATGTTCTCAGAGCCGCTTCCAGTACCTGGTCATCCCGGCTGCCAGTATCCGGAGCCCCCACTTCTTTATGCATTGCAGTGTTGCTTTGTGGTGAGTCCTAGGGTCTCCATAATCGTGCCTTTTTTCATTCCTTTGGATGGGGACATGCCCCGTCTGCTTACACCAAGGCAGGTTCCTGTTTGTGGTCCTGAGCTTGCCCTCTCAGACGATGTTTAGTTAACTACCTATTTTAAAGCGTGAATTACGTGGGCACCACTAGTACCAGTGGCGCTCGTGGTTCCCAGTCACAAGGCTGCACTCGTAGCCGCTGTGAGTTGGCACTTGTTTATCAACTTATGTTGCCTATACGACTGGTCTCGGGTCAGCAGCGCTTTCACGTTGCAGTTGTCACAGCCTTTGAGTCAGCACATCTCCCAGCTTGGCCAATTGCCCTTGTTGCACGTCGTATCCGGAGTCACCCTCCACCTGATTCCAGGAGGTCGCCCCTCAGATCTATATGTAGGGGCCGAGGGTCCACCTATGTAGTAGACCTCCCAGATTGCGGCAATCTGTATGAGCGCTAATTCTGCAGCCCCCAGTTCTCGCTTGACCGCGCCTTTGCCAGGGTAACAAGCTTTTCCTACCCAATGTTTCAATACTGGCCCCAGCTGCACCAGGGCGCTTCCTCACTGCGCAGCCACCGCCGTCCGCACTGCCCTGTTTCAAGCAGGCAGGATGCCTGCCACAGCGTGTCAGTTTCCACAAGTTGTTGTTTATTATGTGTAAACTCCGCTAATGGCCATATAGGGCGGCGCGCAGCCGTGTGTTGCCTTGATGCTCCTTTTTGGATATCAGCGCTGCCCTTTCAGGCAGTACGTGGCCACCAGCGCAGTGTGCTGACTTGTCAGTCTATCTTGTCTGGGTGTTTCCCACCCTCAGGTTGGCCACTCCGCTTGATATTCCCTGCGTTGTGTTGGGGTTGCCCCTTCACTGTGTCCTCCAGCTCTCCACTGCCTCGTTCTAGCCCCCTGTGTCCCATCCATCTCCACCTACTTCATGCTCAAGTTGCACTGCGCCCCAGAGTCGGCTGCACAGCTGCCTTTCAGTTTATCTTATCAAGTGGCCAGCAGGTGGTGTCGATCGTATTGGCTACCTTTGCTTTGTTGCTACACAGGCACTCCCGTTCCATCCAGCACCCTCTACGCAGTGTGTCCGGGCACCTTACACGCTGCGTTGTGGGTACCTTTCAATCTTGCACCTGCCAGGCCCACTGTGAATCCCAGGTCTGTGTCCAAGGTGTTGGTTTGCGGGGGGAGGATCCCCTCCCGTGCAGCGCACCTCCCCCAGCTGTGTCTCTAGTCCGGATGCACAGTGCTGGTTAATGGCTTCAGCTTGGAGAGGCAAAGATGCCGACTCCCCGGCACATTTCTTCCTGATCGGCCCAGTGGCGTAGTTTCTGCCACCCTCCATTCTACAGCATTGTGTGATCCGCGGCAACTCTCCAGTGGCAGTGTACTTTCTCCACCACACTCCCTTTCCGTCCCTTTATCACTGGGGTCTGTGTTTTCCGGCCCTCGGTCTTACACGTTGCTGCGTCCTGCTCCACATCCCCAGGCCGCCTGTCGGGAGGATTCATACGTACTGCGAGGGCTTCAACTTCGTATAGTCAATTGGCGACGCCGCTGTCACCCACTTCAGTGCCGCTCACCGTACCTTGCTCCCACTTGAGGCTCCCTGCAGGCGCGATCCGTCAGTCTGATGTATCCGCTTGTCACTCCATCACCGCCAGCAATGCACTCCCACTGTGGCACTCCCCAGGACGTCGCACAAGCCCCGTCGACCCCGCCATAGGGTCCGCTTCTCCTTGACTCTCGTAATGAGGATCCCAATCACTAGGATTCTGTCTGCCACCACAGTCAGGTACCAGGTTTGCAACCGATGTTGTCCGCACACAGACGTGGGTACAGTCACCATACATTAACTCTCAGGCAGCTCGCCTTGCTCCCTGCCGTCCCAGACCTGGCTTGCCTTCTCGCTAGTCTCTGCACCTCCTCCACTTCACAGCAGAGTTGCGGCAGCGTCCGCCATCTTGCCCGCACTGGGCACTTTATTTGCAGGCTATTTACTTCGGGAAAGCTGGTCCGATTTTCACTGTCTCTGTGTGTTGGAGCTGGGAAATCGTTTTTTACATGTATAGATATGTTTAGCGTTGCTTAACTCGCCATCCACCACAGAGTTCCAGGATCAAATGAAGGATCACAACGGGAGCTCTAACTAGGCACAACCTCACTCCATGGGCTCAGGCCACGCCCCCCCTCGGGTCATTGTAAAACCACTTCCCTGACTTCCTTATATAAAACTCCAAAAAGTACTAAGACGAGGAAGGGGCGACTGGAAGTAATGATGACTAGTTGCTTTTACCCCTCTAGTACTGGGACGAGGAAGAGGCCTGCTGAGAGCAGTAGAGGTCAGGCCTGTCCCTTTTTAATGATGGTCAGACAGGGCTAATTGTAAACTCACACCTACCGCCTGTTAAGAGGCTGCAGGTGTTTAAAATGCCCCATCAAATGAGTGAGGGAGGAAGCAGTGACAGGAGCAATGGTGGTGGAATGGCAGAAGTAGCAGAGAGGCTAAGATTCACATTCGGGAGCTGCCTGTGTGGAGCACACCTATGGTTCAGGGAAGAGCGGGGCTTTGTGAAACCGAAGGCACCTTGAAATGGGAGCCATGCAGAAAGGCTGCCCCTTTATTTATTGCTCAAAGTGCTCATTCTCCTGGGGCCAGAAGCCAACCCAGTAGTTCCAAAGGGTTAGGAGGTAGAGTGCTGAGGCAACAGCCAGGAGATCCGGGAGATCTGCGCTTCAGGAACTCGCATCGTAGTAACCAGTGGGTTTCTAGTCAAACAGAAACCCGCTATGCAAGTGTTTGATCTTACACGCAAGGTTATTTTGTATTGGAGTGGCAGCGTGAATGGTGAGACACATTTTCGAAGGTCTCCAATCCGAATCCTTGCGAACCAGCGAACACCAGGACTTGTTAACACTTGTTAATCTTTGAACTAGCAAAGATACTTTGTTACGGAGTGGTCGCATGCACATAAAAGCACGTTTTCGAAAGCCTCCGAGTGTTGGGTATATTTAGTTATATTACAACGAAGTGAATTGAAAATAACTACAGAATGATGTACATGAAAACCTTTAAACATTATTGAATGCCAAACTGAAAACAAAGCTTGACAAATCTTCACATTCTAAATACTGTACTGAAAGAAGAATGTTACCAATGAAGATTCTAAAGAAGGAAGCTTTGCCACTTAAATAAATACATTGTATGCCAAGTCCAAATGTGAATGAAGCTTAAGTTGCAAATAACGCTTGTATATATTGAATCCACAAAATCAATTAAGTGTTAAATCAAAGAAACCAATGCATATTTAACTCTAGTATGAATATAACTTTAACAAAGCCAGCAAACCCAATGTGTATTCTAATCCAAAGTGAATGGAACTTTATAGATGAACTTTAAAAGGTGAATTAAAATAATTGCCATTTTCAACCAAGATATTTTGTTGTGCAAAGACCAGCCATCTGCAGATGGTGCAAATGTGGCACAGAACATTAAGAAAGTTTTGAACTCCATAATATCAATACATTATTGAAAGTATGTCATGGGGAAGGGAACCCTGAGGTTATTAAACTATTTTTGACTTGAGGACAGAGCCTTAGAATATTTTGTGTTTTGAACTGTGTTCTGGAACTTCGGGAAGGGAACTCAGAGTACTGGTTGCTCTTGAGTATGGGGTCTGGCATGGATTCACATGCTCATGAATATTCACCGTCATCAGGCTGGGAATCCTCAGTAAAGGGAAAAACAGTTTCACTTTCCCTTAAAAACTGTATTTCTCCTTTAAACCAACCACTTATCTCTGGGCCATGCTGCCCCCATCCAATGACAGTCCTCTCCCTAAGCCTCTCCTCTTGCAGCCATCTTCAGATTTTTACCACATGCTTCAGTGTTGGGAGTCCTCGAGTTTGCTGTCTGGTGTTTTTTCGCGTTTTTGACGGAAAAAGTTCTATTTGTTTTTCAAAGAAGCCCATGTGCTCTTTGCTTCTCCTGCCGACAACGGGGATCCGTTGCCGGCGAAGTTCTGCGCCCCTCAAGGGCAAAGATCGGCAAAGATTCTAGAAGGCCATCGTGCCTACTTCGCACACTCCTACCATGACGGAAAAGGAGGGGAAGGTCCCTCTTCAGGCCCTGCACCAAATGCGGGCTACGCAATGTGTTTGTGGAGGACAAGCACCTGCAATGCCTCTACTGTGTGTACCCTGACCACAAGGAAGTGGCGTGCGTGATTGCCTTGGGTTCTCCAAGAATAATACGAAGGACAGGCACAGTAGACTGCGGCGTGGCTTAATGCCAAGGCCTCTGAACCGTGCTCCGAGCAGGGTCATGCCTCACCCAGGACCGTCCGGTCCGAAGAGCGGTCTTCTAAATCCTTTGAGGGCGCCTCATCCCTGGGGGCACAAGATAAGGCCAAGAGCCACAAGTCTGAGTCCACCGGGTTCGCTGCGGAAGCGGGTCCCAAGGTGGATAGGGCACGATCGACCTCACCTTCCGCCTCCATTGCCAGCTGGCAATCGAGCTCCTCTTCGAAGAGGAAATCCTCTACCCCGGCTAAACTACGTGCGAAATGCGAGAAGCCGCAGACTGAGGTGAAGAAGACCGAACAGCCCAAAGCGGCTCAACCGACACAGGCTAAGACTGCTATTGCCACGACAGGTAAGTTAGCTGATCCTGCAAAGGTAGCCCCCTGCAGATCAGGTGTCCCTACGCCCCAGGAGCGACACTGCAGCAGTGTCACACCTAAAGGGGTATCTGCAAACCCTCTCTAACACAGAAGCCCAAGGGAGTACGACCCTCCCACCTTGGTTGTGCGTGGGTCCCTGATAGGTATAAACGAGGTCACCACAAGACATCCAATGGGGAGAAGAGGGTTAGGGAGAGGTTGTGGATAGGTAGGGGGAGATTAGGATCAAGAGGTTTAGGGATGCAAATATGGATGGGTATGGGTAAATACAGGGAAAAAAACATATCCTATCCATGCAAATGCCAGACAATCTAGAGCCTCTCCGGCTTGTGTCGGATACCTAAAACCTACAAAACTGTCCTTCTTCCTGCTACCCGTCTGCCTCCTGACCTCCCTAAACATGTAAGCACGTACAATGAATATGTTGTAGCCACATAACACACATGGAGAGCAACTCTCCTACCATAAGCCATGCATGATAACACATAATTCATTGAGCCAAATGAACATGAATGATTCAGCATTAGTATTCTTGTCATTCTTTCCCCTACTGGCTTGTCTGATGGGAAGGGTTCGCACTGAGAATCGCCCCATTGGGAGTTTTCCCCAGCTGCTGTCCAATTTTGTAAGCTCTGCAATATTGTCCTGTTGTTCATTTAACAACCTGTGTCAGACCTTCCTGACACCCAACCCAGAATTGAAAGAAAAGTTCACAAACAAAATGCACATGAAATAACCCTGTCTCTTCACAGAGATTTTGTTTCTCAACACTGTACACACATGAAGCCTAACCCTATTCAGCTCACACACTCTGGCTTTGCATTCAGGGCTTGTCCTTATCTTTGGCTCGGGAGCACCATGCAGCGACCTCGAGCGAGTAGCAGAAGGCGAATACACATTTTGGGGTAGGCAGCGCAACGTTCACGCGGCGGCCCGGGGACACAAACACTTATCGGGATCACCGCCACAGCCCGGGATTTCCAGGCCACCGCTGTCTAGCCTCGTTCCTCTCCAAACCTGCCTCGTCTGCTCCAGCCTCAACACGCCACACCTAGCCTGTGCTCCTGAAGGTTGCAACAATCAGAGCAGAGCATGGGAAGTTGTGAGCCTTTTAAAGATCGGCTGGCACATGCTGTATCCACGTTGCCACCAAGCTCTCTGGGAAATGTACTTTGAGTCTCCCCATGCTCCACAGCCCTCCAATCCTTAAAGCAGTGACTTTGGCAAAGTCTGCTGACAGGCCAGAAGCGGGTAAACCGGCTCAGGCCCTGGTACAAGACCCTCAGGGGTGGGGAAGGGGGGTGAGGAGGCCCCAAAGCATCCCCCATAGGCCATTGCCCGAGCCATGGAGGTCTCGTCCACGGACAACGAAGACCAGGAGTCCACAAGAACGTTGAAGAGGAGTACGACTACGGTGCAGACCCTAGTTTTCCTGTTCCGTCTTCTCAGCCGAGGGACATTTACTTGGATATTCTGTCGACCCTGCACACCTTGGGGTCAGAGATCCAGATGAGGATGCCTCCGGCCCTGGCACCTGTTGTCACCCAGGCCCCCGGTCACCCTCTGGCGAAGAAGAGGAAGTGTCATCTGATGCCCCCATTTCAACCTCCGCCACCATGCTGGGTCCCTTCTCCCACAGCAGACCCAGACACGGGAATGGATACGGCCAAAACAGACGAGGAGGATATTGTCGCAGCGGACGGCAAACCTTCACATTTGGATGCTCCACATAGGGTGTCCCCATCGGATGCGGTGGGTTTGCTCCACTCCATGATCTCCAGAGCTTCTGAGCTATTCCAGCTGGTACCATACGAAACCAAGAAGGGGGTTTTCTTGTACCAGAGGCGCAAGGCCAAGAGGAAGACGGTCATGGCGGTGCCCCTTCTGGACAACCTTTGGGTAGAGGGCCTACCCTCCTGAAGAACACTTGCCCAGCTCCAGCCAAATGGGATAGGCTGGAGAAAAAATATTGGGTGATGGACTCTGCGCCCAATTGCCTGGGGTCGCAGCCATTGCGAGGAAATGGTCGGCATCTTCGGTCCCTCCGGACAGCGAGGGGAAGAGGATGGACACCATGGGAAATAAGGTGATTTACACTGCTGCATTCACTATCAAGGCGGACAATGCACTGGCGCTCCTAGCCAGGTGCGACAGGGAGTTGTGGTACAAGCTGGGGCCTATTCTGGAGTTCTTCTCCGATGATAAGAAGATGGAGGCAATCGCTCTCTTCCAGGAAGGGGAGGTAACGTCTGATCACGCCATCACAGTGGCATTGGATGTCGCAGACACAGGGTTCAGGCAAATGGGGAACAGTGTCTGTCTGCGTCGCCAAGGCTGGATGAAGGCCACGAATTTCCACCAGGAGGTCCAAATGAAGGTGCTGGACATGCCCTTCAATGCAGAGAACCTATTTGGGAAAGTCGTCAAAGAGTCCCTTCAGGCCATCAAAGTGGATACAGAGACAGCCCGTTCCATGGGCACCCTCCAGAAGCAACGCTCTTCTTTTCGCTCTTTCAGGGGAAAGTCGAGCAGGTCTTCAAAAGGCTTCTCCACATAGTACTGTCAGCCTTCCAGATCCACAGCTGAGGAAGCCTACAGAGGCCGTTCCCAGGCCTACGGTAGCGGAGGACAGCGTCGCTGTCGTCCACAGGGCAGGGCGCAGAAGCAAGCCTTAACCGGCCGGTACGTCAGGCCTCTACTTGTGCACCTCAGTGGGAGGCCGTCTGGCGAGGTTCGTCAGCAAGTGGAGAAAGATCACCACCGACAGATGGGTGCTGGACGCTCTCGGCCAAGGACACACCCTGGAGTTTCAACTCGGTTGTCCTCGGATCCACCTGGTTACCCATCGGGAGCAGCACATCCCTCTGCTCCTGGAAGAGTTACGGTCCATGCTGCGAAAAGGGGCGATAGAGTGTTAGGGAGAATTCTCTCTTTAGGCTGAATTTCCTAACCTAGTGAGTCCCCCAGCAGCTTTGCTGGATTTCTGGAGTTTGTCTTTTTTCTCCTGCCAAGAGTGAGACTCTTTTTCTCCCACTCTTGGACATGATTTATGGTGTTCCTTTGATTGTTAATGTGTTTTATGGGCTATGGGGTCCTTTACTCCATAGGGTCTCATGTGTTTTTACTATGTGTGTTACACAGCACCCTCCGTGCAGTAACACAGGGGTGTCATAGTGACACCCCACCATAGACTCCATACCCTGGGACTGACTACTGTCTCTCAGGGCATGTAAAGTCACCATTGGCTTTACTAGTCCCAAATTATTAACAGGAACCGGTACAAACCATCATATTGTGGACGTACTGGTCGGGGCAATTCGATTGCCCCGGGGTCTGTTAGTCGAGGGGGCACATCTCCGTCCCCCTGATCGAGTTTTGGCTGGTAGCAGTGGATACTACTTTTTATATTCGACCGCAAATACTTCCCTATGGGATTTTCCCATTGTTCGAGGCTACAAACTTTAATTATTTAATTCTCATCGCCTCGAACATACCGCCGGTTTATTTAATTAATATTCGCTGGTTGGTATTTTTTGCCAGGACTCGATTCTAAAATGGCGTTTGTGTTCTCTTCTGTGACTCCAACCCAAGTCGAGCCCTTTGTTCCACTTTTTGGCGGGCTTCTCCACAGAAGCCTCCAAAAGTGGTGCCACTCTGTCTGGGTACCACAGGGGGTTTAGGCTCCCTGGACTGAGTTACCTTGGTAACTCAAGTCGCACTCTTGTGTGATTGGCCCAGCCGGCTCACCACTTAGCATGTTTGATTGACAGCTAGGCTGAGTGAATGGGGGTATGCTGCATAAAAGCAGGGCTTTTGGGACTGGAACTTCAGAAGTCGCCACAGGACCTGAGAATCCGACGAGGGAGAAGCTGAGCCGACCTACCACGACGACACCACCGATGGAGTCCTGCGGGACCGTCTCACCACTTCCCGACGACAGAGAAGATCTCCAGGCTGGAGAGGCTTCTTCCCCTGACTGGTGGGCACAACCAGTTTACCTTCTTCTCTTCGCACCCCAGACCGGTTTGTGGTCGAACTGCCCGTGCCAAGCACCCCGGCCGCCGGATAGCCACTTATCACTGAACCGCGAATCAACAGACCGCTCCTTGTACCTGAGAAATTCCGCAGCTGGTTTCTTCCCTGGCAGTGCAACAGACTCCTGTCTTCCTCCCCGACGAGATCCTCTCTTCCCCCGGACGAAGCACTGACCTGCATCCACTGCCAGGAACAACTGCCCCCGCTGGAGCGTTCTCACCACTTTAAGGTACCGTGTCCGCCAGGCCTCCCTTTCTAAAGCTTGCTACAAGGTAATAATAACCCCTTAACCTTCTGGACTGGGCTGGCCGCCTCGACCCTCTAACTGGTCCCTTTCTCTGGTCCAACTCCTTTTTGAACCGTTACAAGACTCTTGTGCACTGCAACCGTGTGACTTTGGACACATTTCGTTTTTGATCTTCTTAAAGCGGATCCGGCCTACTGACTCTGAATTCACGGTGTTACTGTGCCTTCCTCTCTTGTGGTGTTCATGAAAAAGTGTTGGGATCTGTTTCAATGTATTCTCTGCTTTTCTCACCCTTTTTAAACCAAATTATTAGAGTGCCATCTACGTTAAGCGCTCACCGCTGCCTGAAAATAAGTGGGGCTTTACTTAAGACTTGTCTAATATTCTTTTAAGGGAGTGTATATCTTTTAGTGACGGTGTTTTTGAATTGCTTACTATTAGTGCCTGTGTGTTTTTCTAGATGTGGTTTTAAATAAATAATTATATCTCTTTTACACCAAGCCCTGGTCAGTGTTTACTTGTTCTATTGTGTTCTCTTGACCTATTGTGAATACCCTGTATACTGCCTAACTCTTCTTGAGGGAAGTCTGACTGCTCAGCCACAGCTACCAAGTGAATCTGTGTGGTACAGACTGCTACCAAGTGGGTTTACTGCCAAACACCTGTAGTCCTAAATCTTTTGCAGTGGTCCCAGATGGAACTGCACAGGTTTCTGCCTAACACAGAGCGCAACTCCAGGGCACTGGAGTCTATTCCAGATACTTTCTGATCAGTTAGAAGGGAGCTGGAGGCCCATCCTAGACCTACGACCTCTGAACAATTACCTAAAGTCCCAAAAATTCAGGATGGTCACATTGCAACACGTGCTCGGCCAGCTGGAAAGAGGAGACTTCTTGAAGTTGTTGGACCTGGAGGACGCCTACCTGTGTGTGACTATAATGATGGAAAGGGATTAAGTATGGTAGTTGTGTTTTTATATTGTAATATTTATGTTCACGGGGAACCATCACAGTAATCGGCCAAAAGGGTCTTGGTCATTTTTAGTCACAGCTTCAGAGAGACACTCTAATGTTCTCTCCTAATATGCACTCCTTTTCTGACTTTTGAATTTAATTTCTTGGTAGTACTTGCTGGCTTGTCTACTATTGGGCATATCTTTGTATTCCCCTCCCTTTGATATAACAAGTCCCCATTGGCCTATCTGCAGGAAGAATCAAACCAAACTCCACTCCTTGCATAATGGGCAATTAAAATCCTGCTACAGCCGATTGAGCAAGAATCAGCAAGAATCAGCTACCAATTTGTCTAGGGTCTCATATGCATCTATGCTCCACAATGGTGTTGAAGCATGTTTAAGATCATCTCAATGCAGGGTAAACCCCTGGCAATTATTTTTCCTGACCGCTTTTAGAGAGAACCAAAATTCCATTTCATGTTTCTTTGCTTAGTACAAATTTCATGCGGTCTAAAGTGATGGTGTCGACATCAGAGTAGATCTGTAACTGTGAAGTAGCTACTTCCAGGTATCTGAGCCTGAGAATAACCTGAAAACGAATCGCCCTATTTCATTATTCTAATGGATTGTGTCCTCCAACAAATTCCTCATCTTAGATATATTTTCACTTGCTTTGCCACTGTGAGAAAACGTTTTCCCAGCAGGGGGGCACCATGTGCTCTGGCATCGATGGTCACTAAATCGTTATCTTCGTAACCGGATGTGACGTCGATGTAGGTACAAATTGCGCGCTCTGCGCCCCGTGACCTCAGTTCCTTTTTTCTGCATGCCTAGCATGCTACTTGGGAACTTTGCCTCAGAGAAATTCTCTGACGCATTTTCTTTCAAAATAAATTCCTTTGAGTTTGTAGATTTCTTCACCATGTCTACTTCGAAACCTTCGGGTTTCAAAAAGTAGGTATTTGGACTTTGCATCGAATGCCTTTCCATCGAATGCATTTGCATCAAGGGATTTGCATCGAAAAAATATGCATCAAATGCGTTTTTTTAAACAGGTAAAGGGTCATTGTTTTGGGGAGGTTTTAAAGGGTAGAGAATAGGGGTTTGGGGGGACCCCCCATTAAAAAAAGTAATAAAAATGCATCGCTGCACATTTTTGTGATAAGAAATTTTCGATGGAAAGGACCCTCGATGGAAAAATTTGATGCAAACACCATAAACCCCAAAAGTGCTGTGATTGTGGCGCCAAAATGTTGCTCACTGAGCCTCAGAATTTTTCTGTTGTGCCTTGGTACCAATCACATCATGGCGGATTGCGGCTCATGTCAAGTTGTGACACCTAAAAGCCTTTTAGGAGAGAGTCTCCAAATTAGCCCTAGGTCGTTTGTCTTTGGAGTCCCCAAATACGACACCCTTCAAAGCACAGACATGACAAAAAGAGCTCCACAGCTGATAAATCGCCTGAGACACAGGGATGCCATTTGAGGGCAACGACCCCTGGCTTCTCCCTTGCTGCTACCCATGCAATCTCGCTTGCTACCCCTGTAAAAAAAAAAGAAAAACCCTATTCTTTTTTTTCCCAACTGCAGCTCCTGGAGTGGCCGGGGCCCCCATGGCCCCTGTGGTGCGGGGGCCCTGCCACACCAGGTGTAAGGGTGCCTCCGCGCAGTTTTCACCCATCAGGTTGAAGGCTGGGTCAGAGCTTGACGCGCGAGAAGGAAGCGCTTAGTTGAGGATGGAGCTGACCGTGACATGTGGCACGTGTCACATGCCACGTTCAGCTCCAACCCCTTCTCCACCAGCATTGTTGTGGCTCATATACAGAAACCTTGAAGCTCTTCCAGCTTCCTGTTTGTGAGCAGCACAGAGGAGCTGAGGGTGGCCCGGAGTGATGAGCTGAAGATGGAAAAACAGGTAATAAGGCTTTTTCTTAAAATGTGATGTGTATTTTGTATGTGTGAAGTGCCTGTCAGATGTATGTATGTGCTATGGGTCAGTAAGTGGTGGTTGAATGAGATAACATGTGATAGTGTGTGTGTGTTCTGAATGTTCTCGGTGGCTGGGTGTGTGCCTATGTAGAAAATGCAGTGGAAGTAGATGTAAGAGAAGGTGTATGAGTGAGTGACAAGTGGGTGAATGAGTATGAATGTGTTAGTGTGTTTCAATGTTCTGGATGGGTGGAGAATGCAGTGTGAGTGAACGCGAGAGAGAGAGAGAGAGAGAGAGAGAGAGAGTGTGTGTGTGTGTGTGTGTGTGTGTGTGTGTGTGCGTGTGTGTGTGCGTGTGTGTGTGTGTGTGTGTGTGTGTGCGCGTGCGTGTATATGTATGTGTGTGCGTGTATATGTATGTGTGTGTGTGTGTGTGTACATATGTATGTAAATGTTCTAGGTAGGTGGTGTGAGAAACCAGAAGGGGCCTCACCCACTAGTCCCCGGGGATCGATCATCCAGGTGGCCAGGGCAAGGCCATCGCTTAGGGATCCAGTTCTTGGGGGTGGACCAGTGCCAGAGGATCACCTGGGTTTGGGATGTTAGGGGAGTGGGACACCGGATGGTGAGACGCGTTGTCCTCTTCCTTTTAACACCTTTACCCCATCCTACCAGGTAGGATATTTAGGAACTCAACACCCGTCCTTTTACAACACACTTTCTCACGGACAGCCACCTCTGAGCGAAAACAGACTAACGCCCGAGTAGTATACCTGACATGTCCCAATACAATGTTCAGGCAATTACTGACCATCACACACACCTGACTTCCTTTACACTTCCCCACATGTAGCACACTCTGAGCGAGGCAAAACACACAATGAAACAGCCGTTCCAAGATTATAGTTTAACGAGAGAAGAAAGACGGCAAAACAGAAGGGGGTCATAAGGAGGGAAGTTCCCTTGACCTTTTTGACAAGGTTTCATTAATTTCATGAAACCTCGAGAATAGAAAGCATCAGACCAGCAAACCAGGCTTAAGAATCCTGCATTGTGTGTCGAAGGTACCCAGGACCCTCCTGCGTCAATCAAGGCGGGAAGAAGCGCCAGCTGCTGTGGTACTATCCTTGGCTCCAAGAACAATGCAGTCTCAGTGGAATCAACACAGCCGGTGAGACTGATACAAGACCGGTCTGTGTTGAAGCCATGGTTGCAAGCAGCAACATTGTATGGCAAGCGCTGGAATGAACATTGTTAAAATACGTGTGATAAAGGACGCAAGTGGAACTACCGATGAGTGATTGAACTTTTGAAGCAAGGTACACTGCCCTTGACAGAGTGGTCTGGCGCTGCGTGGGTTCTCAGTCGAAAGTCTCTCTAAGATATCCAGCGGAGAATTGGCAAAGCGAAAGTGAGAAAGATAGCATATCAAGAAAAGAGCAAATAATTGTGAATCAAAGTGGTCCTGCGATGGTTGAGCAAAATCCAGCACAGTCGAAAGTCTTCAATTTTTGAAGTAAAGAAAGCTTGGCAAAGTAGACAAAGTTGGTCCGAGTCCGGCAGAGGGAGATCAATTGAAAGCTTTGTGCTGAAGTGGGTCTGAGCCCGGCGGAGGAGGGACCCGGGGTAAAGCAAAAATCATCCGAGAGTTTGTACATGTGAAATCCTAAAGGAACTTTAATGTTTGTTGTGTTGCATCAGGCCCTCTGAAGTAAGAGACTTTGAATGGCAAAGAGACTTTGGCACAGAAGGCCATGTTGTGGACGTTTTGAATTGCATTCTCGGGCCAGAGAAGCCAGAGATTGTGCTAAGCCTTGTCCCATACTGAAAACGTGGGGGCAAGGGAAGCCAACGGCTTGATTATCCCGACATATCATTTCCTGAACACTTTTCTTTTGCATAACATTGTTTCCCCACACTATTTGTATTTAGAAGTAAGGATTGGCAATAGGTTTATTAGTGCAGGTCTTTTTTTATTTTGATAGACTCGACTAGGACTACATTATTATTATTTTGATGGTCGTAGCTTGCGCCCATCTTCAGTTTTAGATTAGATAGGCATTTTTCAAACCCAATTGAAGTTCAATAAACACTCTTAAACGGTGGTCACTTGTGTCTGTCTTACTCTTTGATACCATTCCCTCCTTACAGTGGGTGCCAGAGTAAGTGTTTGTGAGAGAAGGTATATGGGTCAGTGACTGGTGAGTGAATGGGTACGAATGTGATTGTGTATGAATGTTCTGGGTGGGAGGGTGTATGCCTGTGTGGTGAATATATTGTGAATGAAGGTGAGAGGAGGGGGGGTTGTGTGTGGGTCAGAATGAGTTTGGACATGTTTTCTTATTGTGACATGTCACGTTTAAACAACTGGAGTATTTTCTTACGTAGGATTACTGGCATATATTGGCAGAGCCAGCTTTGTGCCTAGTGCCAGTAATGACACTATAAAAAACATCTCAAAGCAAACAATAGTATGTTCTTATGAGGGTACTAACATATGTTGTGTGGAGCCAGCATGGAAATGTATGGGCACAGCCAGCATGAAAATGGCATATATAGAAGGGACCGGCATGGAAATGCGCTTGTGTACTTGTGGTGACTTGCATCTGTTGTACTTTTTTTTCCATGAGATACCCTACACCCTACAAAACCGTTTGCAAACTGTCTGGCTTTCTACGCAAATTTTCAGCAAAGGTGTGCTGTGTAATGCACCATTTTAACCCATTATTCAAAACATTTTCTCATGGGAGGGGGGGGGGAGAATCCCCCCCCGAATCCTCCAAAACCCGTTTTCATTAGTTTGGGCCTCCTCGCTTGGTCGCAATCCCATATTTGTGGCAAATATTTAGACCCTCCAATAAAACAACTCACCAGCCACCACTGGTGGCTGGTATATTTTGGGACCAGGCCCTGCCCCCTTCTTTCTGTTCTAGGTGAAACATTTATGCTTTGATTGAAAAACATATTGACTTCTTTCACTTAGAGTAGTGCATGCCAATGCAGCGGCATAATCATCAAGGTCATTGCGCACGTGTGGTGGTCCGGGACGGCCCAGGGTGTGCCGTGACGTGTGCTTTGTTAAAGAGCTTTGGAGGAAGATGCCCTCAGCATGGTTCGGGGGTGGGGGGGGGGAATATTGTGCTACACCACTGATTGAGCTCTGCTCGCCTTGAACAAATTCAAGTGTGATGTGAATGGTTGAGAGGGGCTGCAGACTCAACCAGGAACCTGCTCTGGTGCAACACTGTTTAAGAAAAAAAGCTTTGGACACAAGCCTCAGATGTGAGCGAACCATAGAGTGACCCACTCCACCCATCCCCACTCAAACTTCTTCTTGGAAAGGGCTTTGTGGAAGCTTAATTCACAGGCTGGTCCTGGTGGGGTCATTGAATAACGCACCTCACAGATAGAGCTCTGAAAATCGTAGCTGCATTGAGCCCCACTCTTTAGGAAGTGTAGCCCTTACTATTCCCGTTGAAAAAGATTGAAGAAGAGTCTTGTATCAAAGCCTGTTGTTTTCAGCTCTGGGTTGTGGGGAACAACATGTGGGTGCTTGTCACATAACTTAAAGATAAATGCACACACACAGATACAGATGGCCTCAGTTACAATTGCACAATAGGTTTCTTCTATCGTACTGATAGCTGACTCATAGATATATTTATAACCAGGGAATTCTGTTGATGCTAAATCCTGGTCAATTATTTCATTTTCAGACCTAGCTCATGCAGCATTTTGCTCCTGGGTAAACGGACAGCGCATGCCTCCCCAGGTCAATTCCACAGATAATGAGTACTTCTGTGTCCATTTATCTATAGATGTTTCATAACTAACTCTAGCCTGCATTAGAGATTTCGGTTACCCTCTTACAAGTACTGCATTATGTATGTTTTACATATAGGATCAACATCGAATCTGGAAAATGACATTCCCCAAATGTGTGATCGTGGACAAATCTCGCCTCCCTCTGCGCCTCGGTTCTTAAATCTGGCTGAAATGAGAACGCCTGGAAACACAGATGTTAGATGCATCTCAAGGTTGTGTGCCATCACTTCCTGTGATGTCACTTGGGTGGGGGTTCAAATGACATCACTTCCTGTGATGTCATCTGAGGTCAAGGGCCATGTGATATCACTTCTGCTACCCCTGGCATTTTGGTGAAATGACGTCCCTGCCGAGAAAGAGAAAAAAACGGTCGAAGAAACACTGTAAGAGATTTCACTCGAGGAGCGACTCCCATCATTCCTCTTCTCCCTCCTTGAAGAAGAAGAAGAAGAAAAGGAGGAAGTATTCATCCACATACTCATCTCCAGAAAGACAGGTATGTTTCCTGTCTAAATCCACCTCTGCGGAGAAGTGGGAAGAATTTTGCATCAAAAGGATGCAGGTCTTTGAGAAAGCAGGCCCGCCCGCCCGCCCGCTTCGCTGGAAAAAAGACCAATTAGCCCAACGTGTCAACAACCACCTTGTTCGATAAAGAGCTCAAGACCAGTGACATCCTCGATTCGAGGACTGTCAACACCACCAACAACATTGGCGTCTGATGCATTCTTCAACGTTCCATCTGCTCCATTGGCTTCAAAAAAGCATTTATCGATGACATTCAAAAATCCCTCGAGTAGATTTGCTCTAAATTCTAGGAGGGAGTGTATGTCTCCTTTCCCCAAAAAATGTCAATGAGGATGACATGCCGGTTCCCTTTTGGGTTTGTGTCTTCCTCGACATCCTGAGGAGTTTCAGGTGAAGTAAAAAAGGCCATGTGGTGTAGCCTCTGCCTGCATGACGCAAGTGACTTGAGCACCTCTCTTAGGTAGAATTTCCACAAAGAAATCCTCAAGCCCACTCTAATGTGGCATACAGGAGAATGGTGGCAAAAATAACACATGCCTTAGTTTGGGGTCCCAGAGCCGGTGACTTAATGGAATGTGACTTGACAGACATTCTAGACAAGGGCATAACCGTTGAACCTGTCCTTCCCTTGCTGTAGTACATGCCGCGACTGTTGGCAACAAGTTTGTATCTAGTATTATACATATTGAAGAGGATCAGTTCTGGGCTGGAATTCTTTTTCCAGCTGAATGTTATGTCAGGTGCTGCCTACTATGTTTGGAAGAGGCTAATTCCCGAATAATTTTTGAGTTTCCGATTAGAAAACAGGAGAAATCAAGATAAGCAAAAACAACTTCTTTTTCCAACATTGTTTTTATTGTTTTTGTGGCATAACAAGCATTGCAAATATTCAACTATTACATGCTTTTCACACTTGCCATGGCACTTAAGAGAAGAAAACTGTAATTAGCATAATTAAATCATAACAAAACATGGGATTTTTCCCAAGAACCAAGCTAGTAGTAACTGGAGGAGGGGTGGGGGAAGGGTGGGGGAAGGGAACTATATACAGGGTAGGGGCAGAAAAGACTGCTTCGGTCACAGTTAGCTTATTGTAGACTGTCATTATGTCTCTGTGTGTGGGCTTGGGATGGGTTCTTCCGGGAGAAGCCCCTACAGGTATGTGCCTCTAGACTGCGCAGCCTTTAACGACTCGGTTGAAAGCCGGAGACATCTGCGCATCGACTACATGTTGTATCCCTTTCTTTTCAGTCCTGTGTTTCCATCCAACGCAGCTCCGGGGGCTGTCTTGCCACACCAGGGAACTGCCGTACATAGTCCAGGAAGGGGGCCCAGGTGCGCTCAAATTTAGAACTGTTGCCGAGTCTGATGGCAGTAACTTTCTCGGCTGCTACGATTTCCCAACATTTGGACCACCACATTTGCGTAGACGGGCCCTCTGGGTTTTTCCATAATCTGAAGATGGAGATTTTGGCAGCAGTTAAAAGGTGAGAGCAGAGGTCCGCCATGCATCCTGTTAAGGGGAATTGGCCATCTCCTGTCGAGCCCAGCAGCGCAATTCCCGGATCCCAGGGGATAGTAAGCCCGGTGATTCCATTGATTTGTTCCAGGATATTCTTCCAGAATTGGGTGGCTTGCGGGCAAGTCCAAAAAAGGTGGAACAGAGTACCTCGGTCTGGGCAGCCCCTCCAACACTGAGCCGGGATGGCTGGGTTATACTTGTTTAGAATTTCGGGGGTACGGTACCACCTGTAGCAGACTTTGAACGCCCCTTCTTTGTTCGTTACACATTTTGAGCTTTTTTGCACTCGGGTCCAGATGTGATACCATTCCTCCAGTTCAGTTGTTCTTCCGATGTCGTCTTCCCACTTTAGCATGTACGGGTCTTTTTGGGTGGAGTCTGTTCTAACCAATATTTTGTATAGCGTGGAGATTTTCCCCCTTGGAGGGTTAGCAGTGAGGGTGTGTTCTAATGCTGTCAACTCTCTGCTGCTGTGTTTCATGACCTGCTCATTTGACAGCCAATGCCTCAGTTGCGTGTAGCGAAACCTTTTGGTTTCCGGGATCTGAAATTTAGTTTTGCACTCTTCGAAATTTAATGGGCAGCCATTCTCGAATAAGTTTGCCATGGTCTTCAGGCCCCCGGCTCTCCATTTCCCAAAATGATGTGGTGCAGTTCCCAGGGAGAAGTCCGGGTTGTCCCAGATTGGTGCGAGGGGTCCCATAGTGCTTCTGCATTTCCATAGGCGGGCTGCCTTTCTCCAGCTAGCCACTGTGTTCCTCGTTGATGGTAGAGGGCCCGGTTCTTGGGTCCCCTTGGAATCTTTGCTGTGGGGCAGCGTCTCGATCGGGGTCTTGCTCCAATCTTCTTCTATTTGTAACCACCGGGGGCGGTTGGCGGTAAGTTTCCAGGAAAAAGGCTGGGGCTAGTTGAGCTGCGAGGCAGTACCTAGCCACGTCCGGGACCCCTAGGCCGCCCATTGCGGCACTCCGGATCATGATGCGTTTCGAGATGCTTGACTTCTTTCCTTCCCAGACCAGGTTCAGTATGCCCCTTTGCAGCTTTTGTAAGGCTTTTTCCCGGATCGTCACTGGAAGGGCCTGTGCGAAATATAGTAGTCGTAGGGTTAAATTCATTTTTATTGCCGTGATCCGGCCATACCATGAGATTTCTTGTTTTCTCCATCGACCAATGTCTTTTTTCAGCTCTCTGAAGAGTGCTGGGAAGTTTGTCTTGTACAGCTTCTCCGTTGTGTTGGGTAAATGAACTCCTAGGTAGCTGATGCTCCTTTTTGCCCATGGGATCTGGAGCTCGGCCTCCACTGCCGTCTTGAGTTTTCTTGGGACGTTGATGCCCATCGCCACCGATTTGGAGACGTTTATTGTGAACCCTGAAGCTGCACGGAATTCTTCAAGGGTTTGCCATAAGGCTCCCATAGATTTGGTCGTGTGGGTGAGTGTGAGCAGCGCATCGTCCGCATATAGGGCTATTTTGTAGGATTCTATTTTGATTGTGAGCCCGTGTATCGATGGGTTCAGGCAGACTCTGTCCGCAAATAGCGCCATAGATAAGGCAAAGATGAGTGGGGAGAGGGGGCATCCCTGTCTTGTACCTCTAGTTATGTTGATTTTGCCTGATTTGGCCCCATTTACATGCAGACTCGTGGATGGACTTTGGTAGTTGGCTAGGACCCATTTTACGAAGTTCGGACCAAAGCCAAAATGCAGTAAGGTTTCCTTTATGTAGTCCCAGTCGAGCAGGTCAAATGCCTTATGCGCATCCAGGGAGAGGACTGTCAGCTTCGAGCTTGTCCTGTTTGCCGAGTCTATAATGTTAATGGTTCTGCGGATATTGTCCTGAGTGCCCCGCCCCGGAATGATGCCTGCTTGATCCGGATGGATGATCTGTGGGAGGAGCGGGGTCAGCCTGTTTGTCAATATTTTAGCGTATATTTTCGCATCATTGTTCAGAAGAGGTATGGGCCTGCATGATGCGCATTGTGCCTGGTCTTTCCCAGGTTTTGGGATCAGCACCGTCAGTGATTCATTCATGGCCGCTGTAGTGGACCATGTCGCAAGGAATGAGTTGTATAGGTTTGCCAGGTGGGGTGCTAGCAGGTGAGCGAACTTCTTATAGAATTTTGCGGGTAGTCAGTCCGGTCCAGGCACAGTATTTTTCAGGAGGCGGATCGTCTCGCTTACTTCCTCAACTGAGATTGGGCGCTCCAGGTCAGGCATTAGGGGGTGTGGTTGCTTTTCTGGGATCAGGGCCAGGAATTGTGCAATGGCTGGGCCTGGCGTCGGGGGTCCCGCCATGATATCTTCATGATGCTGGACCATCGTCTCGAGCTTCTCTCGGTCCAAGTGGTGTAGAGAGCCATTTTTGTCAGTCAGGCTTTGGATGTAGTTCCTGGTATGGAGTTTTTTCAGCTTATGTGCTAGGAGCCGGTTAGCTTTGTTACTGTTGAGGTAATAGAATTGCTTGGTATAAGTTAATGCTATGGCGGCCCGATCTGCTAGGTGCATTTCCAGCTCCCTTTTTACTCTGAGTTCTCGGTTCCTTGTTTTCGTGTGGCGCTGCTTTATCCCGTTTTCCAGTTCGTCTAGCCTTTCCTCCGGCTTTCGTTGTTTCAGCAGGTTTTGACGATTGAGCCTGGCTGTTGTGTCCATTGCCACTCCCCGGATTACTGGTTTCATGGCGTCCCACACAGTTGCCGTTGAGGAGTCCGGGGTTGTATTCTCGGTGAAGTATTTCTGAAGCGCTTCAGCGAGGTCAGCGCTGGCTGCTACATCGGCCAGGATGCGATCTTGCATTTTCCATTGCCGTTGGGTGGGTTTTGGGACTCCGTACAGAAGCAGCGTCATCGTAACCGGCGCATGATCTGAGATTGCTATGTGCCCAATTTGGATTTCCTCCACATAGGGGGCCATTGTGTTTGCTGCGAGTAGGAGATCGATCCGCGAGTACCCTCTATGGACATGCAAGAAGGTGGTATAGTCCCGTTCTCCCTGGTTGCGCAGTCTCCATATGTCGATCGTCTCAGTTTCCCGTAGGAATTCGGCCATGGCCAAGGCTTTGCTGTAGTCTTCCCTGGAAGATGGTAGGGTCTTATCGACACTCGAGAGGAGGTTGCGTAGTAATTGGTCTTGCTCTTTGTTTGGACCATAGATTGCCACTAGGGTAATAGGTAGTTCAACTAGGAGGCCTTTTAAAAGCAGGAATCTCCCCTCCAGGTCTCTTTTGATGGTGATCTGGGTTAATGGCAGGTTTTGACTGCCACTCCTCTTTTTTTCTGTGTGGCAGAGGCGAAGTAGCATTTAGGGAAGCTTCGGAAAGGGTATCTGTTTTTCGTCCTCTGCCAACAGGTGAGTTTCCTGGAGGAAGGCGATGTCAGCTGCCAATTGGACTAGTCTATGTTCCACCGACTTCCGCTTTCTTGGGGCATTGAGACCTTGTACGTTCCACGTTGTGATGGCAAGTGTTTTGTTTAACAAACCCATCCTTTAAGTCCAAGATAGATCAGTTCGTAGTCTTCCCTGAAGGTTTCTTGTTCCCAGTCTTTCGGCTCCTTTTCTCCCTGTGCCCCCCCCTCCATATGGGCATCCCCCTTCCTGGCCCCCCTCCCTCTGCCCCCTCCCCCAACAATAACAAGGTTTCCGGGCCAGCCTTCAACCAATGGGGCATCCGGCCGGACCAATGTAGTCACTCTGATGGAGTCGACTGTGCCTCTTCTGTTGCCCAGTAAAGTACAGGTTTATGAATTTCAGCATCTGATCGTTGGCAGGGTTAAAACCAATTTTCGGTGGTGTTCAGGTCTCCCTCCCCAGGCCTGACTGGCTTAAGGGTCATGTTGGTGACTTGACTTGAAGGTCCCGGGGTTGGATAGTCTGTGTTATGGGAACAGCTGTAGCCGTCTCGGTTTCATTTTCCACCGGGAAGGTGGTAAGCCTGGGAGGGGACTTGGAGATTCCCCCGGTTTGAAGTTGTAGTTGGTGGGGGCCTTTTTCTTAGAGATTGTTATCCCTCTTAGTTTTGATCGGGGGGGTCCCGGGGTCTGCGACACCCCTCCATTTTGAGTCCCCTTGGGGTCTTTCCGAAACTTCTGCAGACCCCCCGGATGCCCCCGCCTCACTGTCTGGGTTCATGAAGCGCTTGGCCTCCCTAGGGGAAGGGGGATCAGTCGTGACTTGTCATCCCAGGTGAAGATTAGGGCTGTGGGGAATCCCCATCGATAGGTTGTCTTCCTCTCCCACAGCCATTACGTGAGTGGTTTAAGGGCTTTTCTTTTTGCGAGTGTAACCGCTGCTAAGTCTTGGTAGAGGGAAATTACTGCATCTCTGAAGCCAATCCGGGCCGAGCTTCTAGCTCTGCGCATTATTTCTTCCTTGACCCTGTAGAAGTGGACTCTTGCTAGGACATCAGGCGGGGAGGTTCCATTTTGTTTAGCTCTAACCCTATGGACTCTGTCCAGTTCCAGTGGGGGCATCGTCTGGAAGCGTTAGAATGAAGCGGAATAGGTCGTTGACATAGGTGTTGAGTTCTTCCTCGGGACAGAACTCGGGATTCCTCTCAGGCAGATATTGTTGCGTCTGGATCTGTTTTCCGCTTCTTCTTGCTTGTTTTCAAGAGCTTCACATCTAGCTTCCAACGCGGTGAGCCTGTCAGCCCCTTCCCCAATATCAAAGTTTTGCTCAAACAGAGTAGTTTCGATTTCTTCTGTTCTGGTTTCGACTTCGCCCACTCTCTTGTCTAGATACGAGATTTTGCCTTTTAGTTCTTCTGTGCCTTTTTGGTATTCCTTAGTTATGGCAGAGAGGAGCTCTTGCAGGTCTGCTTTAGTGACTGCTTGGGTCGGCGTATCGTTGTTCGGGTCAGGGGTTGCACTAGAGATGGCGGTGTCATTACGCTCCGCTTTCTTAGACTTCTCCCCCATGGTGGTGGACAGTAGGGTAGATATATCAGTTTGTTTAGAGGGTTTCGGGTTCCTGGACATTGTTCTTTGTGATTGTGGCGGGGAACTGGTCAGCCCCTCCCGTATAATAGGCAGATGTAGCTCGTAAGGGATCCTCTTTGGCTCAGACTCCCAAAGTCGTGTCCTGGAGGCCCCCCGGGGCTATTCAATGTTACTTGGTGGCTCTGCTCTGGGGCACTGAAACAAAGCCATCCTAAGCCCCCTGTCGATATGCTGGAGCCCTGGGGGGGGGAGTAGAAGGGACGGGACCGCCGTCTAGTTGAGTCCGCTTCCCTGGGAAGCCGAGCGAGGTCATCGGAGGGGGGATGTGGGGGGGGAGATGTGCAGGGCTCCTCGTATCTGCAGGCTGAAGCGGGGAGGCTCAGGGGTAGTTTTTCGGGCCCCGGTCCTGAGGTGACCCACGGCGGGGCGGGCCCACTTTGTTCTCCCCTGGGAGCCGGAGCTGAGGAGCCGGCGGGTTGGTCAGCGAGAGAATTCGGGTGGTGCGGCAGGTGCCGCCCTACCTTCCTCCAGGAGCGAGTGTCGCGTTCTGAGTCTGGCCCGCTGGAAGCCGCCTTCTCCCCTCACTTCTGATGCTTGTCAGGGGCGAGCAGCTACGGCGTGGCACACTGAGTCCCCGGCGGAGGCCAGGCGCTGGGAGCCCCGGGTAGCCCACTGAAGCCTGCAGGGGGGCCGCCCGCTCCGAGATGCCGGTGGTGGGAGACTGGTGGGTTTGAGGGGTCGGCAGGGCCCTACGCTGCGTTCTTCTGCGCCGAGTCCCCTCTTGCTGCGGTGGGCCTTCTTCAATCCCGATGCTCCGGCATTGTTTGCCGGAACGGGTTGTTCCGCTGGGTCTCGGCGGGAGTCTGGTCCCATCGCATTCCCTTCCGATCACTGCGGGTGTCGCCCAGTCATAGGCGCGTCCCCCGGGGACTGGAAAGCGGATTCACTCCTGTCGGACTGGAGGAGACACCCTCTGTAGGCCCACGGGATAGTTCCCGTCTCCCCCACCGAGGCTGATCAAGGAAAGGAGGTTCGATTAGGAGCCGCCACTATCCGCCATCTTTGAGCTCCGCTAGCGCGCCGAGTCATCTCGCCACAGAGCTCGGCCAGAACTCCGTCCCCTTGCGGGCTAGGAATGTCGCGGTGGTGGTATAAGGTGCCGCCGCCTCTCGGCTCTTCAGGACGCCGAATTTATCCCCTCTCCAATCCCCCCAACCAATCCCCCGTGTACACTGAATGTTACATTGCATAAGATATAAAGATCAAAGGATAACCAAAATTCCCAAATTCTGCGGGCAGTGCTGTGCCATAATGTCTAGATACAAAAACATCAAGATCAGTGCCCATTCCGTCGAGAACTTATCTTGTTCCCCTTGGATTGTGTATGCGATCCACTCTAAAAAAACAAAATTCCACAGTTTATATTACCAATCTTTTCCATGTGGAGGGTTCAATTACTTCCATTTTTGAGCTATGACCAGAAGTGCAGCCAAATGGAGAAGATAAAATGGTTTCCTCCGAGATTTCGGCCATTATACATTGTCCTGTTGCGCCAAGCCCAAAGAATTTCACCAAGGTGTCTCCCGTCCCAAACCCAAAGATTCATACTTCCCTGCACCTCTTCCCAAAACTGTGACATTTTAGGGCAGGACCACCATATCACCTCTCGCCCCACACCCCCTCCAACATAATACTGAGACCGTAGGAGCAATCCATTGTAATCTTTCTGGGGTATAATGTCACTGATACAGAACTTTTACCTAAAATTCCCCAATCTGTATGGATCTCGTCATTTTCAGGACATCTAACCATAAGCGGAACCATGCTTCTTCTAATGGCTTGTTTTTGCCCAAGTTATCTGAAATGTTGGGTTTTTTAGCGTGGATATGTCGTTTAAAAGCTTATAAACTCTTGAAATCATGTGCCTCGATCCAGAGCTGATGATAAAAACAGCTCAAAGGGTTTGAGTGGTCTTGTCGCTGCCAATAAGACTTAATTTCCTGATCTAAAAACATATCCCGAAACCTTATGCATCCCACCTTTTTCCATTCATGGAACGAGCTAGCGTTTACTCACAGGGTAAATTGCGGGTTTGCAAAAAGAGGGTTTAATGGGGAGGGAAATTATGTGATCCCATGTAGGTCCCACAAGTCCTCCACTACCCCTGTAATTATACTGTGGTGTATATTTCTGAGCCTGTCGAGTCTAGGTAACTGTAATTTCTCCCCCATCCTAGGACCCACTATTGCTCTTTCCATGCGCATCCACCTTTTCCTTGTGTCCTCACCAAACCACTCCTTGATAACCCAGAGTTGAGCTGCACGATAGTACACCCTGAAGTTAGAAAGGCCCACCCATCCTCTATGTGGGGCAAGGATTAATGTGCTCAGTGCTATTCTAGGGGGTTTATTTTTCCATATATATTTTGAAATAGTTTTATGTAGAGTTCGGAAAAATGAGGCCGGGATGCGGATTGGGAGAGCTTGAAACAAATATAGTACCTTGGGTAAAATAACAATTTTAATCATATTTATTCACCCCAACCATGACATCATTAAATGGCTCCACGCCTGAGACAGCCTTTAAATATCATCTAACAAGGGTCGAAAGTTTGCAGAGTATGTCTTCCAGCGAACAGGGTATGTTCACCGCTAAAACCTGGATACTTTGTGGCATCCAACGAAACTGTGTCTCCCTCATTGCTTTAGCTAACTGTTCTTGTTTTAAACCTAGATTCAGGATTTCAGATTTGGTAATATTAATTTTGAGACCCGCAACTCTGCCAAACTTTTTTAAATGTGCAAATGCCACTGGTAACAAACTACACAGATTGGTAATTGTTAAAAGCATGTCATCTGTATATGCCATCAACGTGTGTGTCCCTCCCCCAAATGGTATACCTTCAATCTGTTGCAATTGTCTGATTTGCGCCAGTAAAGGTGCAAGGTGCAGTGCATATAAAAGCGGTGAGAGAGGGCAGCCCTGTTTCGTGCCACGGGATTGAGAAACCTTAGAGGACAATTTGCCATTAATCAACAATCTAGCTAGGGATACACATAGTTAGCCATGACCACCTTTAAATATTTTGAACCAAAACCCATGGTACGTAAAGTGCTAAAAAGAAAGGACCATTCTACTCGGACGAATGTGTTTTCGGCGTCTAACGACACCAGTATCGCTGCATCCCCTTTCTTTCCGACCTTTTCAATTAAATGACAGATTCAACGTAAATTATTGTGGGTTTGTCGCCCTTTTATAAATCCAGTCTGATCAGGATGTATCGGAATGGGCATCGGATCATTAACGCGGTTTGCCGGTTTGCAAGGTTTTTGGAGTATATCTTTGCATCGATACTCATAACCGTAATCGGGCGATACAAGCTGCATTTGGCAAAATCCTTTCCTGGCTTTGGGATCAAAATTATTTTTGCCTCTTCCATCGACGCAGTGATTTTTTCCCCTTTTAGCACAAGAGTTATAAAGTTCCGTTAATCTAGGGGCCAAAGTTACACGAAACATTTTATAAAAAGAATTGGTATACCCATCCGTACCCGCCGCTTTAACAGTTGAGAGATTAGTTAAACTGATCAAACTTCTTCTCGAGTGATATCTGTTTATAAGCTCATTCTATCGTCTTCTGAGATTTTTTCCAGATGGGTCGCTTCTAAATATAGTTTTTGTGCTACCTCGTCTGGGGAGTCTGATTCATACAGCCTAGAGTAGAATGATTGAAACTGCGCTATTATTTCTTCTGTTGCTGTTACTTTATTTCCCCTTGAGTCTTCCACCCCTTGAATTTTCTGTGACGCCAGCTTCTGTTTTAGTTGTCTAGCCAACAAACTGTCTGCTTTATTGGATTTGACATAAATCCTATGCTTTAGATATAATAAACTTTTTTCTGCCCTTTTAGTATGTTATGTTATTTTGCATTTATATAGCGCCTTATATACCATTGGTATGGTCTGAAGGCGCTGGTAGGTTGAACGCCCTTGGGAACCGAAGTTCAGATCAGTAGAGAGAGTCAAAGGTGCGTGTGAGCACCGGCTATGTGTGCAGCTGGTGAGGTATTCGTGTAATAGCCGCTTCTTAGCGGTAGGTGTGGTGATTGAGAGATCAGGAGTATGTGTTCGTTCTGGCAGGATTTATCCAGACCGAGTGTGGCTGCGTTAGGCCTAAGGAGAACGCCTGGCTGGGGGGTGTGTAACCAGCAGTGTTTTACTTGGAATGCTGTGGAGTATGCGGCGGATGTTGGTATGAGAACAGTTATACCGATTGGTGTCATAGTATCTCTGTGTTCTAGTTGAGTGGTGGTGTAGAGGGGAGAGTAAGCATGGTGGTGTGATATGATGTATTATATACTCTTTCAAAACGTTCTCTGCATTCCAAACCATACTATATACGTCACGCAGTTCTATGCGCTCCAGTCCGTTCCATGCACTCCAATCCACTCCATGCATCCCAATCTCCTCCACACACTCCGGTTCGCTCTGTGCGTTCTAGTCTGCTCCATGCATGCACTCGTCTGCCCCACGCGCTCCACTTCACTCGATCCATCCACTCTATGCATTCAGTATCTCTACGCAATTCGTCCGCTCTAGCAACAGGTCAGTTCCACTCTGGGTACTCGTTCGCTCAAGGCACTCGTGCGCTTTATGCCCTCACACACACTATGTATTCACCTGTTTTGCTCACTCGTCCCCTCCATGCACTCATCCCCTCTATGCACTCGTCCCCTCTAGTCTGTTTGGGTTAGTTTGGTATGGGTTGATTTTAGGGGAAGAGCCAGGTTTTCAGCAGTTTGAGGAAAGACACTAAATCCTCGGTTAGGCAGATGTGGGGTGGGAGTGAGTTCCATAGCGTGGGGGCAAGGCTGAGAATGATGATCCGCCTAACCTAGCTGAGTTTGTCTTAGGTATGACTAGGAGGCCGGCTGAGCTTGATCTTAGGGTGTGTGCGGGGTGATAGGGTTTTAGCTTGTCTTGAAGATATTGAGGTCCGGTTTTATGCAATGCTCGATGGGAGATGCATAAGGTTTTGAAGGTCACCCTTCGCGCTACAGGAAGCCAGTGCAGCGTCTTAAGGGCTGGGGAGATGTGGTCTCTTGGGCCGAGCGCAAGTAGCATTTTGGCTGCCGCGTTTTGTGCCCTTTGGAGTTTATTCAGTTGGTAGGCGTGGATTCCGAGGTATAGGGGGTTTGCGTAGTCCAGTCTTGATATAACGATTGATTGGACCGCGGAGAGAGTGTTGGGTAAGGAGAGATATGGAAAGATGCGCCTAAGGGATTTAAGGTGGTAGTGGCAGGACTTTGAGACGTTGTTGACTTGGTGCGAGAGTGTTAGGTCAGAGTCAAGGGTGCAGCCAAGATTTTTCATTGAGTTGAAGGGGGTCAGTGAGTTGCCCATGGCGGGTGGCCAGGGAAGCGGGTGCGGAAGAAGATCGGAGTTGCCACAAACCATGATTTCCGTTTTGGAGGGGTTTAACAAGAGGTTGATTTGGGTCATCCAGAGTTCTATGTCAAGGAGGCAGGTGGCCAGGTCAGGTCGGGAGTTGGGTTTTGAGTTCAGGAGTTTTAGAATTAGTTGAGTGTCGTCGGCGTAGTTGTAACACAGGATATTGTGTGAACAAATTATTGGTGGGGGGGTGATCAAGTAGAGATTGAACAGGAGGGCGAATAGGCATGCTACTTGTGGGACTCCCGTGTCGACAGGTCAGGCTTGGGAGGTATAGGTGGAGAGTATCGTTATTTGGTACCTGTCATTGAGGAAAGGAGCTATCCGTTTAAGAGTGGTTCCACAAATTCCTAGGGAGCGGAGGCAGTCTAGGAGGATTGAGTGATTGATTGTGTCAAAGGCGGCGGATAGGTCAAGAAGGATTAGTGCGGCGCATCCCGCGGAGTCTGCTGTCATTTTAAGGTCATCCCAGATTGAGGTTAGGGTGGTTTCAGTTCCGTGACGGGCTCTGAAACCTGATTGTGCGGGGTCTAGGAGATTGTTGGCTTCGACAAAGGCATTTAGTTGGGAGTAGGCGGTACGGTCAATGAGTTTGGCAAGGAACCTGGTGTTTGAGATGGGGCGGTAGTTTTTGGGCTCGAGAGGGTCGAGGGCAATCGGGGGTTTGACATGGACTGTTCTGAATGCGTCGGGGAAAGATACCAGAGGAAAGGGAGGCATTTATGATGGATCTTGCGTGTTCTCCTGCGCAGGTGGAAGCAAAGATTTCTTTGAGGGTTGTTGCTGGGCAAGGGTCTAGCAGCAGAACAGATGGTTTGCGGGCAGATAGAAGTTTGAGAAATTGCTCTGGTGATATTGGGCTAAAGGATTTGATCGTTGGTTGCATAGTGGTTGCAGCAGGTTGGCAGGTCGGTATGGGGGGGGGGTATTGCCTGGTGGATGTAAGAGCGTCAGTTTGGTGGCTAGAGTATTTGTTCTTTCGAGAGCTGTGGTGTAAAAGTGGAGGGAGAGTGAGTCGCACAGTGATTGTGAGGGGGTCGGGACAGTCGTGGTACAAGCCGGTTTGGTGAATTCGGAGATGATTTTGTGGAGTTCTTTGCTCGGGTTTTTGCAGTTTAGGATTCGGGAGTTGTAGTGGGCTTTTTTTGCTTTCCGGATTTCGGCCTTGTACTGATAAAGGTGTCGGGCCAAGGTGGCCCGGCTCTCCCGGGTTTTGTTTTTCTGCCGTTTGCATTCTAGGTATTTATATGGTTGCTTAGTGGTCTTCAACTCAGGGGTGAACAATTTGGGGAAGAGGCCACGGCGGGGTGATAGTTTGCAAGAGGGTGTGAGCTGCATCAGAGATGCGTTGAGCCATGAGTCAAAGGCATCAGGGGTTAGTTGTTTACTGAGTTGGCAAGTAGGTGGTGGAGACTGGAGGAGTGCGTCGGCTAGGTCCAGGACGATAACTAGTTTTTTCCAGCATTTGCGTAGAATCGGAGGTTCAGATTCAAGTACGGGACGGGGACGGGTGAGCGAATGGCGAACGAGAGAATGAAGTGATCGGACCAGATGATAGGGGTGGGGGGGTTTAGATGAATCCGGGTGTTGGAGCTAAAGATGGCATCAAGAGTGTGTCCTTTATAGTGAGTCGGGCCATTTATGTGGGGTTGGAGGTTAATGGCGTCTAAACCGTCAACCAGAGAGTGTGTCATAGGGTTGGTGGGGATGTTGAGCCATGTGTTGAAGTCTCCAAGAAGGGTGAGGTTGGGATGGTTTAGTTGAAGGGTGGCAATAGAGTCGCAGAGGTTGTTTGCGAATTGTCTATCGTAGCCAGGGGGCCTGTAGATTATTAGGAAGCTGTGTGAGAGCGAGGCGGAGAGGGATAGTTTAACGAGGAGAGATTCGCAGGAAGGAATGGAAGGTTGGTTGTCGATGATTGAGGCGTGGAAGAGAGACTTGAAGACGAATGCTACTCCCCCTCCTCTGGAGGGACGGTTCAGTGGGATGAGGGAGTAGTCAGAGGGGGGGAAGGCTTCATTAGTGATTGGGGCGAAGTCGTCAGAGAACCAAGTTTCGGTGATGAAAACCAGGTCTGGAGGTCAAAGATGCAGTGTCTGTTTTTTGCTACGGATCAGGCATTAAATAGGATGTAGTTCACATTGGCAGGTGAGGTTGGTCTCGGAGCTGGAGCGGAAGGGTGTGGTGGCGGAGAGAGTGGAAGCTGGAGAGGGGGGTTAGGGTGGGCGATGATCGATGGGAATAGTGGGCGAGCAGAAGTATTGACGGGTTTCGAGCAGGATTGGGTGGCTGCGTGTGTTAGGATGATTCGGTCTAGCTCGGGTTATTTGAAGGTGGGGTGTGGGCGGTTAGGAGTTTCAGTTGCAGTTGATGAGAAATCGAGGGAGAGGGGTTTCAGGAAGGGTGAAGCGACAGGGGAAGGAGGTGAGTGGGGGAATGAGGTGGTGGGTCGAGACAGGGGAGGCGAAGAGTGCTGAGAGATTGTGGAGGACCAGGTACGTTTCCTCTTTAGTTTCTTTGTTGCGATTGGAGTGTGTGAGAGGGTAGGGAGTTCAGAGGGGGAGAGGGATGCGGCTTCGGTTCTTGCTAGGGCTAGGCGTGCAGTTTTTAGGGAGGGGAAAGGGTGCGGTCGGGGGGGAAGGTGGCCGGGGTTTGAGGACAAGGCGGTGGGTGGATGCTTGCAGGGCGGGGTGTGCCAGGTATTATAGTGAGGGGAGCAGGCATGGTTAACGTTGGCTGGTCGGTGGTGGAGTTCAGGGGAGGAGTGGTCTTAGGGTGGTTGGCTCGCCATCGTGCCCCTCTGGCTTGGTGTTTAGAGAGATGAATGGCAGGGAGTGCGAAGGAGGGAGGGGTGATTTGGGAAGGGGGGGACAGGAGGGGAGGCAGATCGGGGAGTGGGGGCGGTCCACGGCAGTCGTTTCCGACAAACTGTGGGTTTGTGGGTGCACTCATGCTTGGTACAAGCTTTTAGGTCGATTTAGGAGGGCTTTCTAATTGTAGTTCTAAGTTCAGGCACACTTCCAAGTTCAATTTGCACAGAGATGATATTAGGCTATTAGGTACACGTCTAGGTTCAAATGTACACAGAGATATTAGGTCTATCTCTAGATTCAATTTTGTATAGAGGGATATTAGATTATTAGGCACAGTTCTAGATTCTACGTGACGGAGATATACTATTAGGTATGCTAATAGAATTAATTAGGATATTTAGGCACGCTTTTTAACCTCAATGCTGTCGTGTACACTTCTAATTTGAACTAGGTGCAGAGAGACTATTCTGGACATTAGTCAGTTCATTTAGGGAACGCTAATAGGCACACTTCTCTCAATTCAACTTTATACAGGGAGGGTATTAGGCATGAATGTAACTCAACTTTGCACAGCGAGGTTATTAGGGAGATTAGTCGGTTCAACCTGGCAAGGTATTAGACTATTATGATATTGGGGCATACTTCTAAATTCCACTTTCGCAGAGAGGCTATTGGGCGCTTTCTACATTTAACTTTCCCTCAGAAGTTATTGGGCACACTTCTAAATTCAACTTTCACAGAGAGGCTATTGGGAACAATTCTAAATGCAACTTTCACAGAGAGGCTAATGGGAACAATTCTAAATGCAACTTTCACAGAGAGGCTATTGGGAACAATTCTAAATGCAACTTTCACAGAGAGGCTATTGGGAACAGTTCTAAATGCAACTTTCACAGAGAGGCTATTGGGATCAATTCTAAATGCAATTTTCACAGAGTCTATTGGGAACAGTTCTAAATGCAACTTTCACAGAGGCTATTGGGAACAGTTCTAAATGCAGCTTTCACAGAGAGGCTATTGGGAACAATTCTAAATGTAACTTTCACAGAGAGGCTATTGGGAACAGTTCTAAATTCACAGAGAGGCCATTGGGAACAATTCTAAATGCAACTTTCACAGAGAGGCTATTGGGAACAATTCTAAAAGCACTTTCACAGAGAGGTTATTGGGAACAATTCTAAATGCAACTTTCACAAAGAGTCTATTGGGAACAATCCTAAATGTACTTTCACAGAGAGGCCATTGGGAACAATTCTAAATGCAACTCTCACATGTATAGGACAGAGATTCCAAATGCAAATATGTTACAGATATGACGAGTTTACAGTGGTGATGCTTTGTTAGATGCGTGGTTCGGTAGTATGCGTGAAGTGATTGCTTCTGGCCCTGCCCTTCCCACACTTATTGTTGGCTTCTTGCTTCTGCTGCTGATACCTGCTGATACGACCTGGAGCCGTCTCTGTAGGAGCTGTCCTTTGCCGTGGGGTCCTTAGCCGATGGGGCTGCACGGGCAGAGGGCTGCCCTGCAGTGGCCACTGATGTCCTTGTTGAAGGGCCAATCAGGTCGCAGGGCGGGCTCAGGAGGCGGGGAGCGGGAAGGTGCGTTGGGATGGGGGACGATGCAGGGAGATTCTAGCAAATGGGACCAGAAGTGGGGTCGCAGGACAATTCACTACTTGCAAGGCAATCTTTGATTGAAAGGCTCCAGTGGCCTGGATCCAGCAGGACACTCACCTTCTTCCTCACAAGGAAAGAGGGGCCCGGACACCGCACAAGTCGTTAGACTCAGATGCTATGCGGATACAGCCAATCACGGCCAGGTGGGCGGAGTGGGAGGCGGGAGTAAGAAGGGAACCAGGAAGGGGAGCGGAGAGGGCTGCAAAGAGAACACGGGCCTTGGTAGGCTAAATTTAAACAAAATTCAGGTCGGATGGCCTGGATCCAGCAGGACACTCACCTTCTTCCTCACAAGGAAAGAGGATCCCAGACACTGCACAAGTTATTAGACTCAGATGCTATGCGGATACAGCCAATCACGGCCGGGTGGGCGGAGTGGGAGGCGGGAGGACAAGGGAACCAGGAAGGGGAGCGGAGAGGGATGCAAAGAGAACACGAGGCTTGGTAGGCTAAATTTAAACAAAATTCAGGTTGGATGGCTTGGATCCAGCAGGACACTCACCTTCTTCCTCACAAGGAAAGATGGTACGAAATCTAGTATACCTTTTGCTGTACGATATCGCCTATAAAGTGTCGGGGATGTGTCCAATTCCATTTGTTTTTGCGTGTCCCTTTCTCCGGCTTCCAATTCACTTTCCATATTCCTTGTGACCTTCCCGCTGTATGCTTGTATCGCTATCAGCTCCCCACGCATGGTAGCCGTAAAGGCATCCCAGACCATATCGATACTGACTTCCTTGTTCAAATTATATTCAAAGTACTTCTCTATTTCCCCCGCTATATCTATACGTATAATTTGATCTGACCCAATTCCTTCGGAAATTTCCAGGTCCAGAGTGTGGGTCTTATTTCGGTGAGGTTAAAGTCCATGGTCAGTGGGGCGTGATCCGTGATGGTAATAGCATGTGTATCAATCTGCGTCACCTTCCCTATCAAACCTACTGTAACGCAAAAGTAATCTATCCTAGAAAAGGCCTTGTGGATGTGGGAAAAGAATGTGTATACTCGTTCATCTCCCCTCAATGTAGGCCACATATCCCTAAGCGTGAGCAGTTCAAATTTTTGCCTGAGGGCCATTGAGGGTGAAGGACATACGTTTATAGCTTTAGAACTACTATCCCTAGAGGGATCCCATACAATGTTCAAACCCCCCATCACAATCATTTCTCCCTGACCAAACCGTTCCAAGTTAGTCAAGGCCGACTTCAGGAACCCCTCTTGGCTTGTATTCAGAGCCTACAGGGATGCCAATGCTGGAGTCATCGGATCCAACTGTACAATAATAAATAGAAACCGACCCTCCTTATCCGCCATCACCTTCTCAATGGAAACCTGTAAGTGTGAATTAAGTGATCAAAACCCCCGCTGTCGTCCCCTGTGCATTAGCCTTTCTAATTAGTGGGAATTGCTTTGTTTTTAGTTTGTGTCTGTCTTGAAATCTGATATGCATCTCCTGTAGGGCTATGAGATCGGGCTGATGCATACTCCGTAGTCTCTCCAGTTTCCTCCTTTTCATGGGGTTTTCAGCCCCCCGATATTAAGTGTCAAGCACCTGATTATAAAATCTTATCCAACCAGTCACCTGCTCGATATGGCCTCTCCTTCAATCCTTTCTTTCCCCTTGAAAATGTTTCACTGTACACCCCCTCTCCCCCTCCACCCACAACTCCCCTCTCAACCCCTTGATCAACACACGCCAACTGTCCCCCAACTTGTTTCCCATCTCCCTGGAGTAGACCACCTTTACTCTAAACACCATGGACACGGTCCAAAGAAATGACCTACCACCTAGTCCAGGGATATGTGCAGGGTATCCCAAAACCCTTGTTTTAAACTATTTTGAGTTCCAAGACAAGCAATTATCATGCCCCTCTTCTGTCCACAACCCAAACCTAATCGGTGAAAAACATACCTCATATTCCCATAACCACATCAAACATCTAAGTTCTACCCTTTAGTGTTCTGGAGGCTTCTCAGGTTCTGGAGGGCCTTTCTGTTGCCTCTTCTGGGTCCGTTGAACCGGCATCCATTCCTAGTGCCTAGTGTCACAACGCGACCCAGGACACTGTGGGAAAGATGGAGGCTCACTTAGGCACCTTGCGGTCCTTTTCCCATTCTAGTCTTTTCTGGTCTTTGTCCTTTAAAAGGTAGCCACGCCCACAACGCCGTGCGTTGCAACTCGCATTGTCAGCCTTTCGCTAACATCGCCTGCAGTGCCGCTCCTCGAGCTTGGACCTTTGATTCTTTACTCCGTAGTACCTTGCCCGCTTCTGCTTTCATTCCGTTCATTGGTTCATTCCGTCTCGCGGCCTTCTGTCCGCTCCCTCGTATCTGCTCCCTCTTCCCTCTTGTGCTGGGTTTCCCACTGTTGCTATCCTCCGTGTCCCTCCGCTATTTCTCTCCCGCTTGCTCTCTCTATCTCTCCGCTTGCTCTCTCTCCCTCTTCTGCTTGATTCCTTACTCTCGTTCACCCGCTTTCGCTCCCGCTCGCTCTCTCTCCCTCTTTCACTTCCTCCCCCTTTCTTGCTCACTTTCGTTTCTGTTCGTTCTCTCATTTTCCACTCTCTCTAGCTCACCTGTACCAGCTCTCTCTCTCTCTCTCTCTCTCTCTTACCTGCATATTGCTGATACCTTCCCTCCGGAATGCTCTTGTGCAGCCTCCGCTTCAGTTTACCTTGAACGCAGTGGAATCTCTTCCCATCCTTTCCGACATCAGCACTCCTCGTCCTGATACACTTGGACTTTAGTACTGTATGCTGCATTATTATTCATCGACCTCCTCCACTTCCGTAATCCTCCCTGCCAGCAAGGACTCGCCATCTAACAGGGTTTTTTCTGCCGTCACTGGCTTTTTCCCTGGCATCAAGGGACTGGCTCCCCTGGGTCCACCTGACAGCTTGTTCTCACCACTGTCAGAGTGGCCTCAAGCGGAGCCAGTCCCTATCTCTACGAGCGAAAGAAGGACAAGAAGGAAAGTAAGGGAAGGAAGAGTCCTAAAATGGACGAAGAACCGGAGGAGATCAAGAAGGACAGGAGAAGAAGACCTAAGACTTCTATCTAGGAGGATTCCTCTAAGGAGTCAGGTGAGGAGTCATCGGGGGTGGTAGTTTCCGATTCTGACACCTAGGTCCTCGCAGAGCCTCGGCCTGGTTGTTCTTTCATGTCAATTCGCAAGATTCGAGCCCCCTCCTCAGATGTGATTCATCGTTTGCTTGCCCTCCGAAGTGAAAAGAAGGCCAAACGGGAAAGTCCATCTGTATAGTATCTTGTGTGCATGTAAGTATTGTAGGATCCCCCTTCTATCTCTTCCCCTTTGTAGCGTTCTTGGGGAGAGATCCTGATACGGTTGGATGACACTGCCGTGCAGAGTAATTTGTGTTGCTTTTCTGGCTTCCCTAAGAATAAGCTTTTTCTGTGAGTAAATTGTCAAAGCCACTAACATGTCTCTAGGCCGAGCACCCGGATCCAGAGGCTTCGGACCAACTCGATGGACCCTGTCCATGGGAAAGGGAGTTTCCTCTTCACTGTTCAACAAACCCTTAAATACCCCAGTGACGACCTCTCTCAGGGCGAAATCGGACACAGTTTCTGGAATGTTCTGTATGCGGATACTGTAACACCTGGATCTGTCACACTGCTGCTCGACATTGTAAGTTGTTGTGCTAGTTGTTCCAGGAGTACCTCTGACTTAGATTTATCTTGTGCAAGGTCTTGTAATACCTGTTCATTTGTATCTGTCCTTTCTTCCACGGATGCAATGTTTTTCCTAATGTCTGCCAAGGCTGATTTGAATTCCGTGGTAAAATTGTCGAATTGTAATTGCAAGGAAGCCGCCACTTTGTCCTGAAATACCTGGAAACAGCGCTCCATATCTTCTTAGGAAGCCGTCATCTCTGTGTCAGGGATGTCCTGATGTGCTTTGTCCAATGCAACCCTATGTTCCAATTTCTTCGCAGGTCCACCTAATCTGAGCCAGCAACTCCTAAACGGGTTAACGGTGGGGGTAGGAGGTAATGTGGATGTGCATGCTTTTTTTCGGGCCTTAGGTTCCGACATTGACTACCAGCGTACTCTGGATTGTCCTATTACTAATATGATATGGCATTTGTAACAAGCCTATACACAAGTGTTTCAAGGTGCAACAACCGCGGCGACACTGCAACATTGTGTTTTTTCAAGTCCTCACCTGTCTTATACCATGCGCTGTTGAGCTCCATAGTGTCCCGGTATAGTGAGGAGATAGCACTCTCATGGGAGTTGCCCCACTTTCCTCTGCCAATCCGTCCTTTCAGAGACTGATAATCAAGGTGATTTTCACCTATTGACCAGTATGAGATGGAACAAGTTACTTGTTAAAGTGGGCAAAGTTCCCCTCAACAGGACTTCTTCTATTGACTAGCAGTCTGTGCCCCTTTCCAGTCTAAGCGTTACTTTTCTCTCCTGAAAAACATATCAGGTTCCTGCGCAAAATATCAGTGCTCTTTCTCATCTAATGAGGTGTTGTAGTGGTCAACGGACATGTGCTTTGAGGCTTTGGATTCTTATTTAACAATGTTCCAGCAAAAGAGCCTGCTTGTAATGGGAGGTAAATGCATTGCCCTTACTATAACTTGGTAACTCTGAGAAAGAGGCTTTGTTGCATTGGCTGGGACGAGTGAATGCATTTATGAGGCGGGGGTCTCACAGTGGGGGCATATATGACTTGGAAAAAGTTCACCCAACTAAACCTTATCACAGCCTCCCAGCACTAAAACCAGTGCGAACCTAGGCGGTGTCCCTCAGCTCCCCAAATTCAGATCTGATGCCGGTGCGCTCGGACGTTGCCTCTCAGTCTGGTGTATTCCAAGGATAACCTCTGTGGGTCAGACTGCCCCACCACCCCGGAATCGGGAAGGGGAAACCGCTTCCAAAAGTTGACACGCCAGAACCGCGTCCACTACTTAATTAGTTCTGCGAGAGACGGGCTCCTTCCTGATCCGCTCCGTACCACAAGGGACGGGTTCCTTCCTGGTCCGCTCACAACTTTCGTCCCATCAGGCCGGATGCTCTCCGCGCACCTGCGTCTTCACTCCTTAGCAATCGTGCAGCGCAGTAATGATGTGGTCTGGGTGCTAACGTTCGGAGTGCTCTTGTTTCATTGAAGTCTCAGAGATTCCAAATCACTGTGTTTATTTGTTTGTGAGGCACAGAGCTCGAACTGTAGTGACTTCACGGGTTGGCAGCCATCTTGGATCAGCATGAATGACATTTTTAATGTATATTGACAATATATAGTTTTACTTGCATATTTACTTTGCATTATGTATTTAGATGTGGTGTTTTATCGCCCATTTATTGTTCTTAAGATGATTTGTAGATGATTGTATTGGTGATATTTATATTTCCAGTTATTTTAATGTTATCTTGATATGAATTACAAATTATTTATTTAACCTACTTCAATTGGATATGACTTTTTAAATTATAAGAAATTGAACTTATTGTTTTCCATACATTGCTTGTACTGGAATGTAAAGGAATATATCTGCAAGTAATCTTTTAATATTGTGTAAAGGTTTGTATAAACCAGAAACGCAAATAAATATATAAAAAAGACAAAAAACAAGAAATTTGAATACATTACAAGTATCTTCTGTGGCCGGCTCCTCCAGACTGGTGCCAGGCAGGCAGCTTAAATACTCTTGACTTGGTCATTGGATACTGGCATAACTAATCCAAAACGTTCCTCTTTGCCTTACAAGGGATGCTGCAGTCTTCCTTCTTGCATGGCCGGGTTTCCATTTAGAACAAACTACTAGGCATACTGCTGCCTATGTAGGAATACATTGTAGCTCCTGTTTATCATCATTTGCTATATTATAAACATTTATATATATAAACACCTTCCCGCCATACTCTCCACACTTCACTCAATATACTCCTATTTTATCTGGTCCAGTAATTTTCCTTAAAACCTTGTTTTCCCATACTGTTGCATTGTGTACATGAGCCCCAGCCTGCCTTAGGGTTTTGATGGACAGGAAACAGCTGCTGAGTTACCTTGCATGCTCTGCCAGAGCTAGCGGACACCAGGCAATGCCTGTAGTCTGTTTTTAGCACAGGCTGCATTCACCATGCTTTGAGATTTTAAATCTACATAGAATAGTATTTACAAGTGTTTTCAGCTAATGGTTATTTGCACCTTATATCTAAATACTATCTTCATTTAGTGGCTGGCCACGTCTGTGTGTGATTATATTTGCATGAAAAAGGCTTTGTCGGTGCTATAGTACTTAGATAAGTCTTGCCTAATTGTAAAGCGCTTGGGGGGAGTGCAGAAAGGTGCTAGCCAAGGCGCTAGCTCCTCCACAACAGCTCTCACCTATATAAAAACCTAAACACAATATACATCAGCACGCTCTATTGGTTAGTACATTCTCTGTGACCATTCTAGGTGCAGCCCCCCACAAATGACCTAATTGGGCAGTCAGCAAAAAATACTTCATCCTGATTGGCTAAAGTTATACATGTAACATTTACTACAATGGTATACCCTCATTAGTTAAAACAAATTCATGTAACTTCTGATTTGCAATCCCACCGAAACTACCCAATCATGTAGTGCGTATGAACATTGAAGTCCGCAAATTGGACACAGTTTTATCCTCTACCATGAGCTTAACCAATTTGGCAATCCAGAGATTTCCCAGGCCTAGTAGCAGTTTACTCTGAAACACCTTTTGTAATCATGTTTTGAAACCTGCTGCTATCCCTAGCACACAGTCTTCTGGCTATCTCTTCGGAACCAGGTGGCTTCATAAAAAACATAACTGAAGCTCCACTGTTTGGAAATTAATTTACTATCAGACTATTCTATTGCAGACCCAGTTGTCCCAACACTCCCAAAAGGGCAGTATAACCACAATCTAGTTTGATGCTTTGGCAATGTCTCCACTCCCTTTGTTCACACCAAAATGTGTCCTTCACAACTATTGTACTTATCTTTCGTCGAGAACACAAACCTTTATTCTACATTTCACTCAAAGCTCCTGAGAACGGCTAGGCCCTGCAACAATATCTATTATGTGTGCTGCACCTCACAATTCCCCCAAGTACCTTGGCATGCAGAACACTTGCCGGGGGAAGTAGGAATAAAGTTTAATTAAATGGAAGGACAAATGCTCAGATCTGCAGCCTATTGCTCTGAATTACAGAAATCTACAACTCTGACAGGGCCTAGTTTAAAATGGCCGGACTCTCGGTAATGTGGTAAAATTACCTTATGCTAATAGAAACCAGTAACAATATCTTTTTCTGGTCATCATTCCACCACATACTCGGTAGCCTTGTGATCTCTAGAAAGTGGCAAAACTTAATCCAATTTGAAAATGGCCTCCGAACGTTTCCCCCTTTAGTTAATTAACTACCTTTCTTGCTTCTTTCATTTTGTCAAAATCCGTCTTTGGCACCCATACCTTGTAAACATTACGCAGGTTGCCTCCTTCCTCTAAATATTCCTCTGGGGTACAAGTGCAGTCAACGGGCCTCATTACGACCCTGGCGCTGAGTGTTTAACGGCGCTGTAAAAGGCTGCGGCGCCGTTAAACACTTAACGCCTTACTACAAGGTCCCTTTGCGGGACCCGACCTGAACGGCTGGTCTACACCAGCCGTTAAAGGAGGGACCTGCAAAGGTACCGTACTTAGCGCCTTCCCCATTCCCATAGAGCCCTATGGGGTGCAAATGGGAATGGGGAAGGGCCATGGTTCAATGGGGAATTACTGCCCCGCCAACCTTGGAATGGGGTGGTAATTCCCCATTGAACCATGGCGGACCCGTTACAACACAGGCACCAACCATGGTAATGAGGGCCAATGTGTTCTTCCCAATAGTTGGGTGAGGAGGGATCAGAATGTGTTCCTGCTGGACCAATCATTTGCGTTATTCTAACCATGCGATGCTCAATCTCGCCATTCCATTTCTCTGTCTGTGTGTGTACATGTTTCAAAAGGGGAGTGGCCTCACCTGTTTTAAGTATAAGTGGCATTATAGGCATACCCTTGGCCACAGCTTTCTGCAGCAACCCATTAACAGCTGGCAGGTGCAAATAAGGATAAGCAACAGAACAAGGACAGGAGTCTGCAGGTTGAATATATTACCGTCCGTGATGGTACCCATGAAAACATAGACATATACCAGTCTTGCTCGGTGACCCCCCCCCTTCTTTCTTTCTCCATCATAGTGCTCAAAGTGTGTAGTGAGTGAATAGCTTGGGCCAAGGTGCCGTTCTCAATGTCAGTGGATGGTATGTAAGCGCAGCAGGAAATTCCTATCTTTGCTTAGATGCTATTGGCCATGGCGGTGAACAAGTCGAGTACGTATCTATTCCGGAGGGTGTTGTGAGTAGTTGGGAATAAAACTCGGACACAAGTTAGCCATGTTTCTGGTTAAATACGTTTATTGAACATGTAAGGGTTTGGGAAAAGGCCTCTCTGACCCTGCTCTAAGAGAAAAGTCCCTACCTAAACCAAAACGAAGGACCTGTCTGTGTCAGGATGTCAAAATCAAACTGTCTGTGTGTCCCAATGTTCTATTCTGACCCTCACACTAAACTATAAAGGTGAAAAGGGAAATGTCTTCAACCTTTGATGCTCTTGCAAAAGTGTTCATAAAAGAAGAATAAATAGTTCAAACACAAAGGTTCTTTATGTATGAAGACTTCCTGTTCCAAAATGGGGCTCCCTTACCCTGGATTTCTCTTCAACAAATACAACAGTTCCTTTTGTCTTTCTTGGCCCACAAACGCAGTGTCACAACCAAAGCGTCGTAGCTTTGTAATTTCGTTTGTCAGAACTTGGTTTTTCCTTATATGCTTAACACAGTTCTGATATTCCTCTACTTTGAAGTTCTTGTTCCCTAGACACTTGTAATTGCCTGGTATACTCTCCTGCCAGGAGCTCTCAAATTCACTTACTTTTGATTGCCTGGAGTGCTCTCCTGCCAGGGCTTCTGCTCATTTCACAATTGTAATTGCCTGGTATACTCTACTGTTAGGGCTTCCTGTTCTCACACACTTTTAATTTCCTGCTATACTTGCTGCCAGGACGACTTATTCTCACAAACTTGTAATTGGCTGCAACACATTCCTGCCAGGTCTTCTCATTCTCGCACGCTTGTGTTTGCCTGTTTTTCTTTACTGGCAGGGCTTCTCATATTCACAAACTTGTAATTGCCTGGTATATTCTCCAGCCAGGGTTTCTTGCATTCACACAGGATTTCTATCCTTTTCTGCAATTTTATTTTCACTTGGTTGGATAATATATCCTCTTGGTATATATTTAGATTTGTGTTCCCATGTATTTTCATTCCATGCATTTACATACTGACAATGGTTTTAATTATGTTCCTCTTTTTACAGTTGGTCTCTTAGTTTTCTCTTTTTCTGTGTTTCTTGGTATTGTTATTGGTATCTGTCGTGATCGCCAATACGCCCTGGTGTCCCCACTGTCTTTGGACTGACTCACTTGCTCCTGCTGGTTTTCTTGGGGTCGTTCGCGGGTCGTCGCTGAAGGTTCGCCACCTGGTTTCCCTTTGTGGCTGTTTCCTGTTCGTTTTCGGGTCTCTCGCAGCGTTTCTCACACATGCCCGCTTTGCCGCAGGCTCCGGGTTAGCAAGGTGTTGCTTGTGGCGGTCGGCGAATGTCCAGGAGTCTTCACCTGGTTGCTGGTGTCCCGGCAGCACAACATGCTCTGTCGGCGTCTCCCTTCTTCTTGCTGGTGAGCCATCCAGCTCCACCACACCTGCTTCTGCTTTCCGGTCCTTTGAGCCTCGTGCAGAGGTGAAATGTCGTCTCGCCAACAGCAATCTCTAGCATCTCTGTTTCTGTCCTTTTAAATTTTCTGGGCACAGCTGTCTGCGGATAAACACTAGAGCGTTCACTGGGCTTGTAGCTTCTCCCATTCTGCATTACTCTTTCCCTCTTCTTCATCCCAGTACTTGGGTGATTCTGGGACAAGAAGTCCATTGTTGGTGATTGATTTCCAAAGCTTAAATTATCACTTTCAATATTTTTAAATGCTAATTTATTTTTGCATGGTTGAAATATGGTCTAGTTCAGAATGGGTGTGACCTAGCAGTTCGGACTGGACTGCCCCTTTTGGGGTGGGACCAAGCCTGATTTGCATTTGGTCATTACCCTTCTATAAGGCTTGGCCGGCGAAGAGCGATAGTTTGGAGGGTTGTCCAGTGCAATGCCAGAGGTTAAGATTAATTCTAAACCTTCCAGCCATTACCTCTTGTGTTTTGCTTTATAAATTGCGCAGACACCTCCTTGTGAGGCTAGAACAATCGTGGCATGTGAGTGCTGCACTTTCATACCCAGTTACACAAGTAATATTGCTAACATTGTTACCCTCACTGTAAACCTCCTCCATACCAGTTAGAAGACTTCCTGGTTGTTTGGTTCTTGGATTGAGCGTGTATTAGTACCTCTGTGTGCGTCTATGGTCCGATCTTACTCTTTGCATTAGTCATGATTCTAATTCGGTCTTGTCTGATGATGACTTGTAAGTGTCTCTATTATTGAGCATGCACCACCTGCTCTGAAATCTTGGACTGCCTAAGTACTATAATGTCATGTCACTGAAGAAATATGTTCTGATATGCCTGAATGAGATGTTTGTTTTCCCTAAAGATGTATGGACTGAGACTGGAGTGAAGGTCTCATAGGAGGGGATTGTGTGTGGAAAGTATGGAATTGAAAATTGTATGTACTCCCCTAGCATACAGCCACATTGTAATATTGAGTAGGCACTGCAAACCGCCATGTTTAAACACCGGTTCTTGCCCATGCGAGGTGAGGTTTTAGGCTTTACTGCGCAAGTCCTTGTGATGAAGGCTCTTCGCCCAGGTTGTAGTTATGATCGCCTTCACATCTCTCTCTCTCTTCTGATCTGTTTCCCTTTTGGCATATGTAAGCGTGTTTTAGGCTCCCGCTTCTTAGGAAAAGCGGCTTTAGCCGACAGTCGTCATGCTATAAACGTCCTTGCCTGCCTCAGACCGCATGCAAACCTTTGAGGAGTATATTCAGCCGAACTAAATGTATCACTTTATATTCCTTCCTGATAACTCAGTCTTAACATGTAAGAAATCAGCTGGTATCTAAGACTTGTATAGTGGGGTTTTGTTCCTTGCTTGAAACATTTCATTATGATTCCTTGTCCATTATGCCCTGTCTGGACCTTCCTCCTATTGAAATGCATGTCTTCCTTTGGGTATAAGAGAAAGGTGCATGGAGGGAAGAGGATTCTCACTTGCGTCAACATTTTATTGTTGTTGGGTTATGCTGTCCTGTTGCTTGCTTTTTACTAATTTCTCACCAATCCACCAGGATAGTCAGTGGCCATTTTTCCTTGACATACGTTTATAGCTCATATGGAAAATTATATTCCAGTATCAGCACTTTCATTTTGATTACTTAAGCTGTGGCCCCCACAACATCACTTGGGTAAGATTCCACTTGCATGGGCATAACCATTTACAAAGGTGGGGACATTTAGGGTGTATGCTACAGGGCTACATTCTCTCCGGGATTAGGATAACAAGAGGGGCACAACCTTAAATTTATGGACTTTCCTTTTACAAATGAACATGTATGGGCTCTACCTATAGCACATTGCATAACATAACTGACACAGATAAGCAATTGTAGTAAGTAAGCTAGGGTCAAAGCTTGTGGTAATGTAATCTGAGTTAAGTTAAATGTTTATCTAAGTAGCTGTTAAAACATTTTATTACGAGGTATTTATTTATGCTCCCATGCTGGCTCAGCAGTAATGAGGACATTTTCCTTTTACAAAAACAGTTGCACTGACCTGAAGATTAAGGGTTTTTTCCACTTGTGAAAGGCATTGGTGTTTTTCTTTTCAATTACTGCTGTCTTTACTTCCTAGGGTATTCTGAAGCTTTGCGAGCTGATGTACAGGATCTGGATGTGCAGCAGAACCTTCAGCTGGGTCGCCTCTGTGACATAATAGGTACAGTGCCAGAGAAAGAAGCGGTCTGTCTTTGTTGCATGCAAAGGATAGAGCTTGATTTGTTTTTTTGTGACTTACTAGTTACAGGACCTGGCGTCAAGAAATAAGTAGTCTCTGTGCCATACTACACTGTGTACAGTGCTGGTCAAATGAGCTCTGTTTTTGTGATGCACTGTATTAGGTAGAGAGCTGACGAGAAAGCTGTGTATGTGTGTAGCACACTTATTGCAATGCAGACACAATGATCGTTTTTTCTGATATCTACGTGTTACATGGCTGAAGAAACAACATATTGCTGTGACATACTGGGCACACTGCTTTGCATTTGACATACTAGGTACACTGCTGGATAAACATGCTGTTTATGTGACCCATTGGGTGTTGTGATTTAGAAACCTACTGTATTTTTCTGTGATTTACAGGGCATAGTACTTGGTAAAACAAGCTATATGTCTGAAATACTAAGTCTATTGATGGAGAAATTACATTTGCAGCATGGTTGGGAAATACTTGGTGAAGTGCTGAGGAAATGGTTCAGGGTTTATATAACATAGTAGATGGCGTTTGGAGAAAGTACATGTGCCTCTCTGAGACAACACAATTTGACTGAGCAGTGCCATCTGTAAAAAAGAAATCCAGCTTACCCCAGCCCCCCCCACCCTGCCCACCCACTGAACAGAAGAATAGGATCCACCCCACCAACACAAACCCAAACTAAAAGAAAGATGAGGGAAAATAAACAACAAAGGGTATATATTTATCAGAGCAACCATCCATGGAGTAGTTCAATCATGAATCCATTCTAAATATCGGCACTCACAATGCATGCTAATGTGTCATGCCTGCTGTGCCACCCGGCCCCCTCTCCAAACCGGTCCCACCAATGCTTCACAGCGTTTCCGCCATTGAATGGCATACAGATCAGCTGCCAGCCCCTTCTATATGCGGTGGAGAGTGTTTGGGAAGTCACCATAGCAACGCAACCTGATCACCAGATGCCGTTTGGCAGCCCAGTGTTAGGCAGAAACCTGTGCAGTTCCCTTGGGGACCACTGCAAAAGATTTAAGACTACAGGTATAGCAGTAAACCCACTTGGTAGCAGTCTGCACCACCCAGATTTACCTGGTAGCTGTGGCTGAGCAGTCAGACTTCCCTCAAGAAGAGTTAGGCAGTATGTAAAGTATACACAATAGGTACTCAAATACAATAGCACAAGCAAACACTGACCAGAGCTTGGTTTCAAAAGTATATAGTTTTTTTATTTATTAAACACACATAAGTTGAAATCACTCTAGCAAGATATAGTGAAAACACTTCAAACACAGTTATAATGAAAGCAGTTTCAACCCTTACTCCTATCTAGACAACTCTAGGTTAACACCACATAATTAAAACAGAGGTGAGCGCTTAACGTTAGATGACACTCTAGTAGGTTCAAGAAAGGGATAAAAAGAAACAGAAATGGGTTAAACACACCACTCTAAGGTCCAGAACACTTGCAATAGGCTCAAAGAAGCACAAAGTTACAGGTGAGCAAAAGTCACTAGGCAGGGCCCACTCTTAGAGTAGCCGGAGCGAAAATGTGCCCAAGATCACACTGTTATTAGGGATTCAAAGTCTTGCAAAGAGTTAGAAAGAGTTTAGGGTGGCTTAGAAAGTTTAGCCAGGGTGTTCCAGGCACTCCCAGGTTCGAAAGCCGGGGGCTAAATCTACCCCGTACAGTCGGTGGCAAGGGAAGCCAGGCGGAACACGGTACCTTAAGCGGAAAGGATCCTCCAGCGGTGGCAGTTGTTCCAGGCAGTGGCAGCAAGGCTCGACGTCGGTCAGGGGAGAAGAAGTTCTCGCTGAAGAGCAGAAGAAGAGGGTCGTTGCACTGCCCGGGAAGAAACCAGCCGCGGAGTCCTCCGGTTAAAGGGTTGTACCGACTTTCGTGGTTGGGGTAAAAGTGGTGGGGTTCCGGTTGCCGGGGTGCTTGGCACTGGCAAGGCGGCCACGAGATACCTCCAGAAGCGGAAAGAAGGTGAAAACTGGTTGTCCCCACCAGTCAAGGGAAGGAGCCACTCCGTTAAGAGTTCTCCTCGGTCGTCGGGAAAAGTGGTGAGACGGTTCAGCAGGGCTCCACCGGGTGGTGTCGTCGAAGCAGGTCGGCTCAGCTCTTCCCTCGTCGGATTCTTGGTCCTGTGGCGACTTCTGAGGTTCCAGTCCCCAAAGCCCTGCTTTTATGCAGCAAACCCCCATTCACCCAGCCTAGCTGTCACTCAAACATGCTAAGTGGTGAGCCGGCCGGCTCACCACTTGGGCCAATCAGGACGGAGTGCGACTTGAGTTACCAAGGTAACTCAGTCCAGGGTGCCTAAATCCCCCTCCACCCCTCCTAAGTACCCCAGACAGAGTGGCACCACTTTGGAGGGCTTCTGTGGAGAAGCCCGCCAAAAGTGGAACAAAGGGCTCCACTTTGGGTCAGAGTTACAGAGGCGAATGCCAACGCCATTTTAGAATCAAGTTTTGGCAAAAAGTCCCAACCGGAGTTATAATAATAAATATATAAACCGGCGGTATGTTTAAGGCTACCGTAAATAAATAATTAAATGTGTTAGCCTAAAACAATGGGAAATCCCATAGGGAAATATTTGCGGTCGAATATAAAAAGTAGTTTCCACTGCCACCAGCCAAAACTCGATCAGGGGGGACGGAGACGTGCCCCCTCGACTAACAGACCCTGGGGCAATCGAATTGCCCCAGCCAGTACGTCCACAATATGATGGTTTGTACTGGTTCTGTTCAGGATTCAAGACTAGCAAAGTCTTTGGTGACTTTACATGCCCTGGGAGACAGTAGTCAGTCCCAGGGTATGGAGTCTATGTTGGGGAGTCCCTAGGACACCCCTGGGTTACGGCACAGAGGGTGCTGTGTAACCCACATCACAAAAATACATGAAGCCCTATGGAGTAAAAGACCCCATAGCCCATTCAACACAAGGTTTAACCAAGAAAACACACTTCAACATGTCCAAGAGTGAGGGTAAAAGAGTCTCACTCTTGGCAGGAGAAAAAAAGAAACCCCAGAAATCCAGCAAAGCTGCTGGGGGACTCACTAGGTAGGGAAATTCAGCCTAAACAGAGAATTCTCCCTAACACCCAGTACGCCGGACTCAGGCGTGGTTACGTGACACAGTATGCTGCGTTTCCTGGTCCGCATCCGTTCCAGAGTTCCTATAAAGCATGGCGCATCCAGCACCCGGGCACTTCTGATTAAGGTTTCAGAATTGAAGTTCCTAGTTTTTGCCTTGCATGTATCTCTCCAGTGGAATTTACTTTTACCGAACCTGCCTGTTCCTGTATTTCCTGCCTGGCTCACTAACTGTTCTTGTTACGCTCGGACTCCTTGTTTGACCACGGCCTGCTATCCGTACTCCTTTTGCCTTGTGTTTTGTCATTGTTTCCTTCACGCACGGATCTGACCTCGGCCTCCTTGTGGACCTTGCTTGCATATTCCAGTGTGAGTCAGACTACTCGCTCCTGCGCGGTAAGCCATCCTAGTCTGTTATCCCGCTACTCACCTCATTGCGACCCTGGCTCCTCTCCTCCTTGTTTGTTCATGTGCACGGGACATTTGGGATGCCTTGCTGCAAACCGTAGTGTGCTGATTGGGTTAGTCTATTTACTAACCTACCCTTCCCTGATTCGTTGCCCAATCTCTCTTCACGCCAGACTCTTCCTTGAACTCCCAACCTGACGCTTGGTAAGGATACCTTGACCTATAGTGATTGTAGTTTGGTGGGGAATGAGGATATGGGGTGGGAGTGCGGGGGAAGGTGGAAAGAAGATCGATCTGACTCCTTCCTCTCTCGTTCTTGTCCTCTTGGAGAGACCTAAATGAGGTCATTTATGATACATCAGTACCCAGGTTAGTGGGGGCTCTGCTGGGTCTTCTATCCTATCTTGATGAGATACTGATACTCTCCTCTTTCCTTACCTCTAGCCTGATGTATCCTGTGGTTTATAACCTCGCCCTTTCGAATGAATGTCTCCTTTGGATGGTCATGTTATAACAGTCGGAGGTGTGTATCATTAGGAAGGTCTCCATTCGTCTGATGGGATCGGGGAGCATTGAGTCCAGGTGTTTTATACTACCTGAACGATCGCGGTACCACACACACTTCCTGGGTGAGTGCTTGTGTTACGTTATTATTCTGTGTTGTGACGCTGGATTACTGCACTTCATCTTTTGTGAAGTACGTATCTTGATTCATTGCTCCAAGTTGTGACATAATGTCACAGCAGTGGAATATCAAACAAATAATGGATATAGTGCTAGGGAATACAATTTCCAGAAAACAGAGCAAACCAAAACCACTAATGACAACGTAAATCATTCTTATCTCACCACCCTCGCACCAGATCCCAACTAGGGGAGCTCGATCCCAGCTTAATCCCATTCCATCCCTCCAGGTGAGAAAGCACTCAACACTAAATATATTGTTCAAATAGGTCCCACATCTGCTCTGGGAGATCCATGGCGGTTCCTCTATGCCTGTCTCTCGAAAGAGCATAGCCTAGTCATCGGGCCCTCCCACATGGTTCAATCAGGTACAGTGGCTGATTTCCATTTAAGCAGCATAGCCTTACAAGCAGCAAATAGTATGTTATTTAACAGCTTCCTAGTATGGTTATCATCATGCCAGTCTTCCACCTCAGCACCAAATAACATTGATCTAGGTGCAAGAGTTGGAGCAATCCCTGAAACGTGTGTGAGTCTGTTGAACACCATCCCGCAGAACGGCTGAATTTTAGGACAAGACCAAAATAAATGTCCCATTGTTTCCAACACCCCTCCAGTTGATTTCATTGCATGCATCTTCACTGGGGTATAATAGAAGCACTGTATGATTTTTAAATTGTATTTCCCTATTATGCACATTACACAATGCTTCATTAATCAATCAGAAGAATATATATCCGCACTATCTAGTTGGATCCTCAGATCCTCTGCCCATTTAGCAGCGAGTACAGAGTTTCTTCCCAAATTATTTGGGATGCAGGGAAGATATAAGGTCTTAATTCTGGGGAGGGTAGATGGGTCCCGGGCTAGCTCCGACTCAGTTTGATGGTTCTTGAGTAAATGTGGCTTCTGAAATTCATGAAGTCAGTGTGTGATGCACTATCCATGTGGTAGCTGCCAAGCCCAGAACTACCCTAGCTTCCGCTAATGGCATCGGAGTGCGACCATCTAAAAGATCCATGATACTCACATGTTGCCATTCTTCCTCCCAACTGAACCGTGGCCGTCTGTATGAGCACGTTTGTAACGAGCTCGAAGACTAAGCCTTGGTGGAATAGTGTTTTTGTCAACCCCAGCACGTTTTAGTGTTTGCGACCAATGTGTAAGTGTAGCCCCCACGATAGGATGCTTTATGATATGTTATGTTATCAGAGCGAAGTGTAGCGCGGCTGATACCCAGAGGTGTCTTGCCGCTGTTATTGAACACCACATAGGTTCATCAAAAAGGTGACGGAGAGAGAAAAATAGGCCATACTGATCAGTGCATGTATAGAAAAATTGCAAAATTTAAAGTAGTTGTCAGTAAGTCTCATGGGCGGGGAGGTTCCAGAGCCGAGACCCTGCCACAGAGAATGCCTGGCCCACAACCGTGCAAGTACATGTAGACGACGAAGACTAGTGGAATGCAGAGCGCTACCAGGCCAAGCAGTGCACAGTGAATGAGACATAAAGCCTTAAACTTCACTCTGCCTTCGACAGGAAGCCAATGGAATTTAGTCGGGTTTGGGAGGCATGGTAAAATTTGGGAAGGCCAGCCACCAACCGGGTTGCTGGATTTTGAACGACCTGTAGGCTTTGAAGATAGTATTTGGGTTAGTCCAGTAGTGTGGCATTGCAATAGTCTAAAATACCCATGACTGCACAATCAACCACTGGGACCCTTCATGCTGACGGGCATTAGTGGCATCAGATTTTTTAAAGTTCTCAGTTTAAATAAGCCAGAACTACATCTGCCACTAATCGGAAAGTCAGGAGAAAGGGTGGCAGATGTCTTTACCCCTACGTTTTTTACTGATTCAACAGGTAAGGGGAGATTACCCAAAGAGGGTGGCCAAAATGCATCAGTCCATAACAATGAGGCAGGTCTGAGCCAACCACCAGTACCTCGGTCTTATTGCCATTGAACCTGAGCCAATTTTGTCTCCTGCAGGCACCAATGTCTGCCAGACACCCTCGTAGGTGAAAGGCTGCTTGCTTGAAAATTAGATCAACTCGAAGAATGATTCGCATGCCATCTGCATATGAATAAAATTGGCAGCCATGGGTTTGTATCAAATCAGCCAAAGGGCGAATCTAGAGATTAAAAGGCAGGGGTGAGATTGCAGATGCCTGCGGAACTCCGTGAGACTGGGCCACAGGAGCTTAACTGAACTGGGGAAACGTTTGGGAGTGATCTGGTAAGGGTTTAAGACACTGCAGGGCTGCACCAGTAATTACGACCTCCTCAAAGCGCTGACACAAGATGGTATGATCAATCGTGTCAAACGCTGCAGAGAGGACTAAAAGGATAAGAAAGTCTATCCCATCCTGGTCTCCGATTTTAGCCGAATCATTCATCACCGACACCAACACAGCCTCCGTTCCCATCAAGGGACGGAAGCCTGATTGCTGTGGATGTAAGACTGCAGCTTTTTCAAAAAAAGTATGTAGTTGTGGCATCACAACAGCCTCCATCACTTTCAGAAGGAATTTGAGGAGGGAGATGGGATGGAAATTAACTGGCAGTGTAGAGTCGAGAGTCGGCTTCTTTAGTAACAGTCCCAAGCGAAAAAAATGAATTAACTGCTGACATTATCAAGGGCGAGATCTCGCCACTGATGTTCTTAAGAATTTCCAGAGGCATAGGGTCCAATAGTGAGCAAGATTTCAACTGAAAAATTATTTCGTCAACCTGATCATTAGTGACCTGGCCAAATGATGAAAAGGTTGCCTGATTTATTTATTTATTTTTATTTATTTTATTAATAAAATAATAAAATTGGCCGAGAGATTTGATTTATGATGGGTTATTTATAACGGCTTAATACCCAGAGGTTTCTAAGCACGGACGCGTGGATCGAACTTTTGGTGCTCTGTGTCGACTTGCTTCCAAGGCAACCACGTTGCTGCTGAGCTATCCTCACGAGAGACCAAGAGATGGCTATGATAATCACAATATCTCTCAGAATTATCATAATCTTCTCCCAAAAGAAGTGCGAGACAGTATTACAGAAGGAAGCACATTGGAAGAGATCATGCTTGAAGAAGAGAGTTCTCTTACTACTGAGAACAACTCTTTGGTATGGTTCAGATCTCACGATACTCACAGTGCCAGACTCTCTCAGCTTGTCTATATAAAAGTCTGCAAGAGCGTAGAGAGTCTGTAAACCAGGGTGCAGATTATTTCCTATTTTAAGGGGAGCCAGGTCATCGGCTGCAGCTATAAAAGCTTCTTCCAAGATGGATAAATAGTCTGGACTAAGCAGTGACCCATCAAAGTAAGACTGACTTAATGAGGAAAGGGCTGTAGGACCCACTTTCCGCCAGGGTTGTCTCGGGATGTTTGGCAGGATAAGTGAGGATAGAGTTATTATAGAAGGCACTAAAGAGTGGCCGGAACACACCACCGGTAGGCAGACATGTACAATAGCTGCTTTCTCAGTAGCAAGATGAGATTAAGTGTGTGGCCTTAGTACGTGTTGGGCCAGTCACAAGTTGGAACCATTGGTTGTCTGCCAGTGAGTCAACTAGTCTATGGCCATGAAGATCTAAACGATCATCAGGCCAAGTGTTAAAATCCCTCATAACCTAAACGGAAGGGTACTTCAGCTGCAAATCTGCAATCCAGTCTGAAAAAGTCTCTACAAACTGGGAATCGGAAAGTGGTGAATGATACGCAGTTAATACATATAGTGTCTGGGAGGGGGAAAAAGAAACTCCAACTAGCAGATATTCTATCCCCCTACAAGGAGAGATAGTTATGCAAGCACATTTTAGATGTTGCTTATGTAAAAAGGCGACTCCACCACCATGGTGGGTTGCCATTCAATCAGCACGGATGATCGCGTAGTCTGGAGACAGGGCTTCAATAAGGTTGGGGGCAGAGATGTCAGAGATCCATGTTTCCGTAATACAGCCTATATCAGGGTCATGTGCAAGTAATAAATCAAACGCATCTAGACAGTGGCTAACTAAAGACCAAGCATTAATTAAAAACCCATACAACGCAGGGAAAGATGTAGGACAGGTTAAGGCTGAAGTATCATCAGTCCAATGTCTCGACTATACTGTATTCGGGGGAGGCCAGGGTACAGATCATGCTACGCGTATAATGATACAAATCCGACTTACCAACAAATTAGGGGCCATACATGGATTGTGTAATAATTTTTCGAAGGGATTGTGTCCTCCGACGTATTCCTTATCTTTGATAATACGTTTCCAGCTTGCTGGCCTCGGAACTTTTTTCTGTAGAGGGTGCTGCGCGTCAACATCCGCCGAGTCGATGTCCCTCGGCGGCCACCGTATCGGCGCCGACGTCACTATGCCCATAAATAGCCACGTGCTGCGTCCGTTGCTCAGTTCCGTTTTTCCGCGCTTCGTGGGGCCTCGGAACGTCGTTGCTCAGTTCAGTCAGGATAATTATCTATTTCTACTCGAATATACCTTATAGTTCTTGATGGCTTCTTCATCAGAACCTACGGCGCCGCAATCCGGCTTCAAGAAATGTCGAGACCGCGGTAAAAAAATGTCAATAACGGATCCACACAGGATCTGCTTATGGTGCTTGGGATCCGAGCACCATTGTTCGGAGTGTGAGGACTGCATGTCCATGACGGCGAAAGCCTTGAAGGAGCGCAAGGGGAAGCTCGAGATAGATAAATCAGCCAAAACCTCCTCGAAAGTTTTGTCGGCTGAGTCGAGGCATTCGTCTCCTCGCCGTCGAAAACATTCCCATTCTAGATCTCGAAGCAGCTCCCATCATTCGTCGAGATCAAGACACTCAAAAAAGAGACGTCAAAGGTCCCATTCCTCGTCGTCTTCTGTGTCCCCAGAAAGAGTTTCCTGTCCCACCAAACACAGTTCTCAAACTGAGTGGGAGGAATTCAGAAAGAAAATGTTAAGCGTCTTCGAGAACGCGGCCTCGACCCCCTCGAAGACAGCTGAGGGTGATACCCCGGGTGAAAAACCCCAAAAATCAAAACGCCGTGAGTCGCAGCACCCGGCGAAACATTCTACCCTAGAGCGCCATGAGCCATCGGGTAGGAAGGCACCGTCTTCGACACCATCGTCGAAGATTCCTTCGACGCACGGATCGGCGCCATCGACGCCGTTGTCGAAGGGTTCCTCGACGCATCGGTCGATCGACTCGACGCCATCGTCGACGCCGATGAAAGAGAGGACCAAGGCCACCCCTCAGCCAACGGTGATTTATGGGCCTCCGGCACGACGCCAAGACCGTTGTCGATGCCCTCGAGTAGGATCCCGATCCTCTCGAGTTCTTCGAGACCCCTTCCAGTTTTTTCGACGCCGTTTTCGGCGCCTTCGAAGCCTGTTACATCGGCGTCGATGACATCAACGTTTTCTCGTCCAATAACGACGAGTTTGGCTCCTTCTGCCTTAGAAATGGGTTTTACTCCATTTCAGAGGTCAGAATACCCTGGACTTTCTTCAATTTATGAGGAAGGGGAAGATTCTGACCAGGAAACATTCGGGTTACAGAGGACCACACTGCCTACTGCAGAGGATTTCACCTCTGAGGAAAGAAGGCTGAAGGAACTACAGGAGTCACTACATGAGGCAAGTGGGCTGGACACTTCCCCAGAAGTGGAATTCGTTAAGCCAGACCCAGGGGAACAGGCCGAAACACCATATAGAACCCTGATGGCAGGAATAATTGAGTTTATGGGTTGGTCTGCGCCTTCACCTGTTTTCCAACAGGATGACCTAACAGATATATTGGACAAAGGCCCACAGGATGACCCGGTGGTCCCCTTCCATGCAGCCTTACAAAGGAAAATTGCATCTAATTGGGAAAATCCCGAAGTTATCCCTGCAGTCAATAAAAGATTGTCAACCAAGTATAGGGTAGCGGCTGCTGACCCTGAATACCTGTCAAAACACCCGACCCAGAGAGCCTGGTGGTTCAAGCGGCAACTTCATCTAGTAGTAGGACCGCTTACCCTACTGTCTCATAGGATAGAGATGACAAGAGGTACGACTCTATGGCAAAGAAAGTCTTCTCTGCTTGTAGTATGGCGTTGAAGTCCATCAACGCCACCTGTACGCTCGCCAGGTTCAATCACACACTATGGGAGTGTGCTTCATCAGCGGCTGACTGCATACCCGAAGGAGAGGAAAAGGAAGCCTTCCTTAACATTATTAAAGAAGGCAAAGATGCCATGTGCGAATTACTTCAAACTGGCATCGATTCCGCTGACAGTATCAGCAGGGCCATGGCGGCAAGTACAACAATCCGCAGGCATGCGTTGTTGCGAAAGTCAGGCTTTGCCCCTGATGTACAGGCCAGACTTTTGAATATGCCCTTTGACGGCTCTTCATTATTCGGGAAAAAGGCTGATGACAGTCTGGAAAAGTTACAGACTTCTAAAGCAGCAGCAAAATCTTTAGGAGCTGCTATCCGCCAAACTCCTTTTCGCCCCTCAGGAACCTCTGGGAGAGGAAAGTCCTTTCGCTATTATTCCGCATTCGGGAAAGGCAGAGGACAGCCGGCTCAAAGAGGCCAAAGGAGATCCACCCGAGGTGGATGGGTCAAAAGTACTAAGACCGCAGCAGCAGCAGGTGCCTCTTTACCCTCGGTATCTGCATCAGCCGCCCCCAACCCACTCTGAGGCCTTCCCACACAATACACCTGTAGGGGGCAGGTTAACTCACCATCTGACGAAATGGCAGGCTATAACGTCAGATGCTTGGGCATTGGAGACAGTTGCCCAAGGTTACTGCCTACCCTTTCTACACATCCCTCAGAGTCATCCACCGGGGAACAGCTCTCTAAAAGTTCCAGATCAGCCCCTCTTGCAGGAAATTATAGACCTGCTAGAGAAAGGTGCCATAGAACCGGTACCTGTAGCGGACAGGAACAAGGGCTGGTACTCCCCCTTACTTTCCCATACCAAAGAAGGACAGTGGACTGAGACCCATCCTGGACTTACGAGAATTGAACAAGTTCCTCAGGAAGGACAAGTTCAAGATGGTAACTCTCTCTCAGATCCTTCAGGCCCTCCAGCTCCAGGATTGGCTGGTATCTCTGGACCTTCAGGATGCTTATTTCCATGTGCCAATCCATCTCAAACACAGGAAATACCTGAGGTTCGCAATTGGCTACTCTCGTTATCAATTTCGAGTTCTGCCATTTGGGCTGACCTCCGCCCCGAGGGTCTTCACCAAGCTGATGTCGGTAGTAGCGGCGAGTCTAAGGAGGGAAGGGATCCACGTCTACCCCTACTTGGACGATTGACTGATCAGGGCTGTATCTTCGGAACAGGCCCAGGCCCAGCTAGATTATGTCTGCCACTTCCTTCACAGACTGGGCTTCTCCCTCATTTTAAAAAAGTCACAGATGATACCATCACAGAGACTCCAGTTCATTGGAGCGGTCCTGGACACTTCCCTGGGAAAAGCCTCGCCACCAGAGGTGAGGGCTCAAGATATTCTACATATGGTCACCAAGTTTCAAAATGCCCAACGTCTCCCAGCCTTTGACTTTTTGAGGTTGCTAAGCCTCATGGCATCCTGCATCTTCCTTGTGCCAGAGGCTTGCCTGAGAATGAGATCTCTTCAGTGGGCACTGAGAAGTCAGTGGTCGCAATTCTCAGGGAGAATGACAGATCTCCTCTGGATTCCGGACAAGGTAGCCCGCGATCTGCAATGGTGGGCCTATCCAGAGAATATCTTGAAAGGAGAACTGTTTTGGCAACCATGGCCGGAGATAACAGTAGTCACAGACGCCTCACTCACGGGGTGGGGAGCCCATGCCAACGACTTGACCATCAGCGGTCGTTGGTCTCCATCGGAGTCCAGACTACATATCAACCTATTAGAGCTGAGAGCGATCAGACTAGCGCTGAAAGCTTTCCTGCCATCAGTACAGGGGAGAAATGTCCTGATAATGACGGACAACACGGTGGCCATTCACTACCTCAACAAAAGAGGAGGCGTAGGATCACTGCCACTGTGCAGAGAGGCGATGCAGCTCTGGTTTTGGGCAATCCAAGAAGGAATCTCTCTATCGGCAGTCCACCTAGCCGGAAAGAAGAACTTGACAGCGGACGCTCTGAGCAGGCAGAGCACAGTCTCCCACGAGTGGGAGCTAGCTCAGGAAGTCCTTCAAGAGATCTTCGACCTTTGGGGAACCCCTCAGGTGGATCTGTTCGCCACAAGCACCAACAGGAAGTGCGATCTGTTCTGTTCAAGGGAATTTCCCCGAGAGGAGCTCTAGGAGATGCGTTCGTAGTGGACTGGGAGTTTCCACTCCTTTACGCGTTTCCATCAGTCCCTGTTATTCCTCAAATGATCAGGAGGTTGAGAAGATGCCGGAAAACCATGATCCTAATTGCCCCGGATTGGGCCAGGAGAACGTGGTAACCGGACCTTCTAGATATGTCCATCTGTCCTCCAATCCGTCTTTCACTCAAAGAGAATCTTCTCTCGCAGAAGGGAGGTCAGGTTCTCCATCCAGACACCAGAACCCTCAAACTTCACGCTTGGCTTCTGAAAGGTTGAGGTACAAGGATTGGGATCTCCCTGATGACGTCATGGAGGTGTTGCTTTCGGCCAGAAGACCAGCAACAAAGTCTTTATACCGCTGCCATTGGAACAAATTTTGCAGCTGGTGTAGGGAACAGAATATCGACCCTTTTTCATGTGGTACACCAACGGTGTTATCGTTTCTACTCTACTTGGCAAACTCAGGCCTTCAAGTGGGCACTCTAAAAGGCTATCTTGCAGCGCTTTCTATCTTGAAGCGCACTGCTAAGGAACCATCGTATTTCAAAATTCCTCTAGTGGTACAATTTCTCAAGGGGCTAACTAATGTTTACCCTCCAAAACCATTACAGGTTCCCTTATGGGACTTAAATTTAGTCTTAAACTTCTTAATGGGCACTCCATTTGAACTACTTCACTCTTGCGCGCTGAGATTTCTCACGCTTAAAACTGTCCTATTGGTAGCACTAACATCTGCTAGGAGGGTGAGTGAGCTACAAGCTATCTCCTGTAAACCCCCACATACAATCTTCCACAAGGACAAAGTTGTCCTACAGGTGAAGCCTAATTTCCTCCCAAAGGTGGTTTCTGAATTTCTTATTACTCAGAAAATTACCTTGCCTTCGTTCTACCCTCCTCCCCATCCGGGGAAAGAGGAGGAAAGGCTACATAGGATGGACCCTAGGCGAGCTCTCAGCTTTTAGATCAGCAGAATGTCTAGGATCAGGCAAGCAGACCAACTGTTTGTAGGATACTCAGGTCGCAAGTTGGGACTACCCATAACAAAACAAACCATCTCCAGGTGGATTATTTTGGCCATCCTGGAATGTTATAGACTAGCAGGGAAAGAGCCACCCCAAAATCTCAGGGCTCATTCAACCAGGGGTATCGCAGCCTCTTCGGCTCTCCAGAGAGGGGTACCGGTCCGGGACATATGTGCGGCTGCCACATGGTCGTCCGCACATACATTCACAAAATTTTATAATGTGGATTCCTCCACTGCTCAAGAGACCAGATTTGGCAAGGCCGTATTACAGTCGTTCCATCCCTAAAGGGATACATAACACTATCACTCCCACCTCCAATTACATGCCACTGCTATGGGAGTCTATCAAAGATAAGGAATACGTCGGAGGACACGATCCCTTCGAAGAACAAGTTACTTCTGACCTGGTAACGTTCTTTCGACGGGATGTTCCTCCAACGTATTCCTTATCGCCCCTCCCAACCATCCCTGCAGTGATAACTTCCCGTGTGGTTGCAGCTTACGCTCCTTCAAGGTCACGAACCAATTCAGGCATTACTTTTCTTATGCTACAAAACAGAACTGAGCAACGGACGCAGCGCGTGGCTATTTATGGGCATGGGGACATCGGCGCCGATACGGTGGCCGTCGAGGGACATCGACTCGGTGGACGTCGACGCGCAGCGCCCTCTACAGAAAAAATATCCGAGGCCAGCAAGCTGGAAACGTATTATCAAAGATAAGGAATACGTCGGAGGAACATCCCGTCGAAAGAACGTTACCAGGTAAGAAGTAACTTGTTCTTTGAGCCCAAAAGGGCACAGGCGGCCTTGCGTTTTGCACACATTAGGTGCGTTGGCCTATTGCGTGAACGTGCTTCCCGGCAGATAAATGCAGGGATATATATGATTCGGGAGCCGTGCCCGAGGAAGAGCGATCATTTCTTCGGATGTAAAAGGTGGAAGAATGGCCAGTTCCTTAGCTTGCCAACCGGATCTATCATCGAAATTAAGCCATTTTTTAATCCAGCACACTTGTGCAGCCAAGAAATAGGATTGCCATGAGGGGAGTGAAAGTACCCAGTCTTGTTTGGTCACCTGCAGTAGGTTATTATTCAACCTAGCCTTTTTATGTTTCCATATAAATCTCCCAATCTGCTTATCCAACTCCCGACGCATCTTCGCGGGCATAGGCAAAGGAATAATCTGGGCCAAAAAAAACAGTTTCGGCAATATATTCATTTTAACTGCATTGATTCTACCCATAATGGACAATGGCCGAATGTTCCACCTGAGTAAATGTTTTGAACCAGGCCATCAAACTGAGCGCTGACACACCCTCCAAGATATGCAATTGCTTGCATCTACAATCTAAATTGTGCAATACCGCTCGGATCCCATGCTATATCATTTCTTAAGGGCGACACCTCTGACTTGTCAAAGTTAATTTTGATATCCTGTCAGCGGTGAAATTCCTGTAACATACTAGAAGTATGCAGATTTGCCTGCCGCTCCTTAATGTACAGCAGAACAATGTCTGCATACTTAGAGAAGTGATGCTCCACTCCAGATCGAACGATCACCCCTCAGATCACCATTAATTCTGACCGTGATCGCCAATGGCCAAAGCATACAGTATTGGTGACAGAGAGCACCTTTACCAAGTACACATATATTGCGAACTGAACCGAACTGTAACCATTAGTAATCACTGACGCCAATGGATTTGAATATGTCAGTTTAACCATATCTATAAAGTATCCCTCAATGCCGAAAATGTCCATAGGACTTAAAACATATAGGGCCTCAACAGAAGTTGGGCGGGACGGTAGATATGTGGGGGTAACGCTATTACCACTGCATTACCGCTCAGCACCAATCCCAAGTTTGAGGGAAATTCGAAGCATTCACCTCCAGCTCTGAGCTTTAGGTGAATGCGCTGACTTTTCATCCATATTTTCAGTGCAATTATCGCCGCGCAATTACTGCTGCAGTAATTGCGCCGAAAATGCCCCATTGAGTCCCATGGACTCTCAAAAAATGGGGACTTACCTCACCACTGCAACTTGTGATCTGGCGCTTATAGCGCAGGACCAAGTTACAGTAATGCTAATTGCGTTAGGCTGTATCCTGCCCACCTTGTGATAGAGCCCATAGTCCCAACAGACCTTATTGAATTCTTTTCGCCATTGATGGATAACACTATGTCGTCGGGTTCGGCATAACTAGTAGTGATGTTCAGCAGTCGCAACCTTTTATTGCAAGAGTGTTAAGTATAAAACCCATCTGGTCCTGGTGGACCAGATGGGCAACACCCACTCCAGACACCTCACCAAACAGCAAGTATTTTTGATTTAGAATTGATGTGAGAGATGGGCCTATATGCGCTACATTCTGTGTGATCCCTTCCAGCCTTGGGGAAAACCAGTATGTTGGTAGTGAGCATCAAGCTTGGGAGGTGTTCTGCTTCTCTAGCCCCATTAAATACCTCCTTCAGCCTCTGTGCAAGAGTCTCTACCATTGCTTTTTATAAGTCAGTCGGGTGACCATCCGGCCCAGCCGCCTTCCCACTGCAAGTCCTGCAATAGCAGCCGCCACCTCCACTTCAATAATCAGGGCATTTAATGGAAGCAAGACCTCATCAGAGGCTCTCAACATCTGAAGTCCTTGTAAAAAGATATGTATCAAATCATCAGGGATACAGAGCGGGAGAGCACATAGCTACAGATAAAATTCTACAAAGTGATTATTTATATCGGAGATCCCAGCCAGCATGTCCCCCGATTTGTTTTTGATTTTCTCAATGAATTGGGCACATTGGCAGCCCTTCAGAAAGATAGCCATTGAACAAAGAGGCCTGTTCCCTTCCTCATAGAAGGGTCGGGCCCATCAAGAGAAACATTGTTTTGCCCTAATAGTAGTGATGATCTTAATGTCTAATCAGAGCTTCTTTACCTTTGCGAGGCGAGAAGTATCCCTAGACTTTTTATGTACCTGTTCTGCCTGCTGTAGTTCATGAGACTTGCATTGTTTAAGTTTGTACGCCCATATTGAGAAGCACTGCCCCCTGAGGAAAGCCTTAAAGGCATCCCAAAACTTCAATGAGTTAGTCGCCCACCAAAATCTCTTACCAGAATAGATCAGAGAGCTCCACTAAGTATACCACAAAATCCAGGTATTGTAGTGACGCTAAATTCAATCTCCCTGGCGAAGCTTGTTGACACACAGATGGTAAATTAACCTACAAGATGACTGGGGAGTGATCCACAATCACAATAGTGAGAATTTTGCATTGATCAACCATAGATAGCTTAGTAGAGCCAGTAATCTAGGCGGACAGAGCTTCTGTGAGGGTGTGAGTAGAAAGAGTCCCTCCGCAATTCGTGGAGTTTTCTCCATACATCCCTCAGTCAGAGATATTCCATAAGGAGCAGGAGTGTCTTTTTTTTTTTATTTTTATTTTTTAGACCTATCAAGGCTCGTAGCAGATTGCCTATCAAGGGATAGTGCAAGTGTAATGTTTTGATGCACACCCAGGAATGTGAGAGAGCCCATGTAAGGTGCGCATTTCCTGAGAACATGTTTATAAAACCCAGCATTATCCTCTATAGGCCCATGAATATTCTGGAGGGTAATACGTTGTTGAAACAGTGTATCCCAAAACAAAAAATACTGTCCCTATGTATCCACCAAGGTATCTAGAGCTATAACTCGGATATGCTTGTGCAGCAAGATCCACACTTCCCTCTTGTGATGGTATGGCGCGTGAAACACCTGGTTCACCCATCCCCTCGCTAGTTTCCCAGATTCTACCTTATTTAGGTGAGTTTCTTGCAGAAATATGTAAGGGTGCAGAAGTAAGGCTCAGAGACAAATGTGACATAATTTTGGTCACAGACTTTTATTAACCAGTTAAAGGGTTGGGAAAAACAACATCCCCCTCTCTCCCTAAAGCAGGGTTTCCCTGCATCAAAGAAATATTAGGAAAACATCGGGATGTCTCAAAAATAGTCAGTCACTGTTGTGTCCAGAAACCCTAATTCCAACCCTAACATTATTAACTTAAATCTAATGTGCAAGGATGCTATTTGTTCAACTTAACGGATGATGAAAGTTCTTTGCCAACAGAAAGTTTCCAATGTCTCGAATTGTCAAAACAAATGATCCTTTTCCACAATGCAATGTTCAAATGACCAGGGATTAGCTTCTTCTCCTGGATTCCTTCTTGTTCTACTTCACGTTAGTTAGGAGTTCGTCTCCTCTTTAGGTGATTTTCTTGACTTTGCAAATTAACACAACAGAAAAGGTCTTTAGGCCATGGGAAGTATTTCTCAGAACCAGGCTACTTCTATGTCTTCACAGAGTGCCACACAATGTTCACTCAGCCAGGAGATTTGTCGCCATTTCCCTCGACTTTCCAAACGTTCCCAATGATGCACAACAAAAGTTCCCAGGTTTTCCTTGAACACCTTCCTTGTTTACAAGGGCTTATGTCTGGTTCACTCTCCTATCAAACAGACCCCAGGAAGTTATAACTGATAGTCTCTGCTAATCTCTTCCTCTCATCTCCTTGGGTCCCAGACCCCATGCTTTCTTGAATGAGCTTCACCGTCTTCTTAGACTTTCTTATGGGTGCGGATCCCAGACTCTCAGTGATCTATTATACCAGCTTGGTGTACTCTCCTTCCAAGCATATGTTTCTTTCTTGTCTATCTCTTTTGTTCTCAGGGTCCCAGACCCTCTAATTCTGCTCTTCGTGCTCATTCCTCAGCTTTCCTGGACCACTATGCCCTCTCTGCCTGCCCGCGTGCCTTTGTGCTTGGTTTGCGACTTCCGAGGAGCGGGATGTCAGCACGAGGCTCCGGTAACATTTGGGTGCCTCGACTCGTCGGTAGAGGCTTTGCCAGCTTCTGCGTCTCTCCCGGCTATACCTCTTCTCCATACAGCAGCTCCTGTGATCCTGCGATGCCTAGAGGGCTGTTCAGACAGCGAGTTGCGTAGTCCACACGTCCTGGACTTTGCTCTGTACTTCTCCCTCCTCTGTGCACAGCGTTCTTCTCTCCCGTTCTGCAGCACTCGCTTCAACGTACCGGGCCGTACGTCTCAGGAGGGTGGATCTCCTTCACTTGGTTCCCCTCCTCTATTTTGTATTGCTTTGGTCCAATCGAATACAGCGGAAAACTAGAACGCTCACAACGGTCCCCTGGAGTAATCTTCACACTCCTAGCCATCTTCTTCACAGTACTTGCATTAACAATGTTTGGAAGGCAAGTTTGTTCATCTTGTGCGTTGGTTGTGTTCATTGTATTGGGTTGGCTTACTTTACAATAAAAGATATTTGCACTGATTGGAATGAGGGATGGAGGATCTGGCTTTGGCAACGAGGGAGGATGTAACAAATACGCAAGTATACCGCATTTCTCAGAGGATGGTAGTCCCATATCCCATACGGAGCTTCCTCTCCCAGATGATCCTCCCCCTGTGCACCACCCCCAGGGGAACTATTGTACTGTGGATGCACAACCATGGGTGGGAAAGGTCTCCCCTTAGGGGAGAACAGACAACAGCCACAGATTTGTCACAAATATGATCTCTTCAATGGATTGTTTTTCTCGCGCAGATTCCTCATCTGATAGATATTCCTACCAGCTTTGTTGCTTTGGAACATTTTCGACAGGGGGCGGCATAGTGCACCTCGGCCCGGCCGTCGACCATCGATTTGTCTTGCTCTGCATCTGGTTGGCGGCTCTGGACGTGGTGCCAGGTGTCGTATAACTACCACGTCACTACGCCCCAACCTCGGTTCCTTTTTTCCACGCGCTAACACGCTGCCTGGGAGCACAGAGCTTTGACTCTTTTGACGTTTTCATCATAAAATGTATTTTTTTGTGAATTTCTCGACGCAAGATGTTGGTCGCACAGGGGTCCGGTTTCAAACGGTGTTCCAATTGTGGCACCAAGCTGTCCCTCACCGACCCACACAAGTTGTGTCTCTGGTGCCTCGGCCCGGGTCACGGGACTGACAGGTGTCCGTCGTGTGTCAAAATGCAACCTAAATCCCTTCACGACCGAGCTGCTAAACTCACGCTGAGTCGACTGCCCTACAAACCCACGCGGTGGACAGTTCGGTCTTCGGAGGCCGAAACCGAGGGGCATACCCCCGAGAAACACCGGCGGAAGAAGAAAAGGTCCCACTCGAGGAGCCACTCGTCTTCGTCCTGAAAAAAGTAAAGGCGCCACCGCCATCATTGGGATTCTGAGTTGTCGACGGAGCAAGGTAAACCGTCAGCTGGGCCCATCACCTTCCAGGAGTGGGAGGATTTCAAATACTTGATGCCTGCAATGTTCAAGCAGCATGCTGCAGTCGGTGTGGCCCCCAGCCGTACGCAGCATGCCTCGGAGCCAAGAGTGGCGCTCGGTGTACCCGGCCCCTCTAGTGCCCCGGTACCGACTATGTCGGCGCTGATAGTTAGTTCTTTTGAAATAAATGGTTTGAAGCCGGATTACCCCTGTGCGTCCAAGGATGTCGATGCTACAGCGTCTCAATCTCGGTGTACACCGACATCCACCATGCCGGTGCCGAAAGACAACCCCTCAACATCGACGGTTGTCGAGAAAGTCTTTAGACCACAGCCCTGGTCCGAATTTTTCGGGTCCGTGACGGCTATCTTTGGCGATCACGATGCTGATGACCAAGATATCGACCCGATGTTCAGGAGGGTTCGCCTATTTTGATGACCAGAACAAGCTGCTACAACTATCTTGCGGCCTCCAAGACGGCAGTGGTCTGGACACTTGGCCTGACCTAGAGTTTCATCAGTCCCAGCCCTATCTTCACAGTGTATCTAAATACAGGGCTCTGGTAGAAAGGGTTATTGACACCCTGGGACTAGATTCAACAGTGGCACTTGCGCAAGGTTACAACTTTACTGACAACCTAGAGGAAGGACTCGCCACAGAACGTAACATGCCTCTGAACCCGGCCATTGCCGATCCTTTGACAGCTCTATGGCAAAACCCATGTTCCATTACTCCCGTCAGCTCCACCATTTCCGGGAAGTATAGGCCAGTTAGAGGAGACCCCTCAAACTCTCCTCTCACCCTTCCCTGGAGGGGCATGTTATGCACGCTTCTATAGTCTCTCCTAGACCTGCATCTTCTACATCCACTCTGCCCCTAGACAGAGAAACAAAAAAAGTAGTTGCCTTGGCGAAGAAGGCATTCACCTCAGGTAGCATGGCCCTCAAAGCTGCAAATGTGGCAAGCATTTTAGCGAAATACTCCTTCGGTCTATGGACAGCAGTGGAAAATGCTGCCCAGTATGTCCTGGAAGGAGAGATGCGCGAGGGCGTCCTACAGCTAGTGGAAGATGGGGAAGTAGGTGGCCCTGCAGTCGCTGCGAACTGGCCTGGACATCGCCGACTGTGTGGGCAGATATATGGCTTCAGCCATAACATTGAGAAGGCAGGCCTACTTGAAAACCTCTGGTTTCTCACCTAATGCCTCAGTAACACAATTGGACATGCCCTTCAAGGGCGATCTTCTTTTTGCCCAGAAAGCCAACGATTCCTTGGAAAAATTCAAGGAATCAAAATGCGCTGCCAAATCCTTAGGCCTAGCTGCGCAGCTGGCCAAACTTGCTTTTAGCTACGCCTTTAGGGCACAAGGATAGGGGAGATATGCTCCTTATTGTAGAAGAGCACAGCTCCTACTGGCTAGGCAAGGCAGAAGCGTTTCTCTCGCTGCGGAAGGTGCAGAGGGGCTTCTAGAGGTCAACAGTTAGCGGCGGGGGCGACCCAGCCTCCGAAGCCGCTTTGATTTCCCCTCTCACAGCCCACCGGTTGGAGTACGGTTGACGGAGCACTTGCTCCAGTGGCAGGGAATTACTTCAGATGCCTGGGCTCTACAGCTCATTCAATGGGGTTATTGCCTGCCATTCCTAAGAAAACCACGAGCAGACCACCCGCAATCCAACCGGGACAGGTGCTCCAGGAAGCTGTTGCTGGAGGGTGCCGTGGAAGCGGTACCTCCCTAACAGAGAGGATCTGGTTGCTATTCCTGTTATTTCCTGGTGCCCAAGAAGGGACGATGTCCCATTCCCATTCTAGACCTCAGGGCCTTGAATAAGTTATTGAGGAAAGACTAATTCAGGATAGTGACATTGAGAGATTCTCCACGCTCTCGAACTTCAGGACTGGCTAATGTCTATAGACCTACAGGACGCCTATTTCCATATGCCAATCCATCAAAAGCACATGAAGTTCCTAAGGTTCACCATAGGAGATATGCACTATCATTTCAAGGTGTTTCCCTTTGGTCTTACTTCCATCCCAAGAGTCTTCACCAAGCTCATGGCGGTAGTTGCGTCTCACCTCAGGAGATCCTAAGTCCACGTATTCCCATATCTGGATGACTGGCCGATCCAAAGGAAGTCTGTAGTGTAGTTCTTGTCCCATCTGCAGGACACCTGCTCGCTGCTGCACAGGATGGGTTTCTCCCTAAACTTAAAGAAGTCCCACATGACACCAGTCTAACTACTCCAGTTCATTGGGGCAGTCCTAGATACCCGGCTTGGAAGGCCTTTCCTCCTGAGGGAGAGAGTAGTCGGCTTGACACAGATGGTGGGCTTATTCCGTAAAAATGTCACTCTACCAGCGGCTTCTTTCCTCCGCCTTCTAGGCCCCATGGCTTTCTGCATTTTGCTAGTGCCAGAGGCCAGATTGCTCATGGATCCCTGCAATGGTTACTAAGGGATCAGTAGTATCAGTACCTTGGCACTCTCTCGGATCTCCTCGGAGTGTCTGCGTCAGTGGTCAACGACCTGTCCTGGTGGTCAGACCACAACAGTCTTTTTGCAGGGAAACACTTCTGGCCTCCTTGACTTCAGACCCGAGTGGTCACGGATGTGCTCACTGCGAGGATCTGCAGGTGAGCGCCCTCTAGTCAATGACGGAAGCCAAGTGGCACATCAACAGGCTGGAGTTGCGAGCTATTAGGCTAGGCCTGAAAGCATTTGCCCCGTCTCTGCAGGAGAAGCATGTCCTCGTCCTGACGGACAACACAGTGGCGATGCAATACCTCAACAAGCAAGTTGGTGTGCACAAGCCCCCCCACGCCCCTCTGCACGGAGGCGATGATGCTTTAGTTCTGGTTGCTGGCGAACAAGATCTCTGTCTTGGCAGTTCATCTGGCGGGCACAGAGAACAACTTTGCGGGTGCTCTGAGCAGGCAGAGCATGGTCTTGCATGAGTGGGAAGTGTGCCAGGAAGTCCTAGAGGATTTCTTCACTCCCGGGGGTACCCCAGCAGTGGATCAGTTCGCAACTGAGTCCAACAGTAAATGCAAACTATTCTGCTCCAGGGAATTCCCATTGAAATGTGCAGTGGGGGGATGTGTTCCTGGTGGATTGGACCTTCCCTCTCCTTTACGCGTGCCCTTCGATTCCTGTCATTCCATGTGTTCTCGGCGGTTGAAGAGGTTTTGAGCGACCGTGATCTTGATCGCCCTGGACTGGGTGAGGAGAACTTGGTACTCCAACCTCTTGGATCTGTCCACCTCACTGGTTGCCTCTGCGTCCGGATCTCTTAACCCATTTGGAAGGCCGGATGCTCCATCCGACCCCGGAATCCCTCAACCATCGTCTAGACCCTAAGAGGGCGGTGAGTTACTATGTCACCAGAACAGCTCCTTTCAGGAGAGCTGACCAATTCTTTGTGGCTTTTCCTTAGCCCGTAAGAGCCTGCCCATAACAAAGCAGATTTTATCCCATTGGATAATTCTCTGGATTAATGAATGTTACCAGGCCGCTGGGAAAGAATTGCCGGCAGGCATCAGGTCCCATTCTACAAGGGGGGGGGGGTCTCTGCAGCCACTGCATTGCAAAGGCGGGTCCCTGTCCAGGAGATTTGACGTTTTGCGACATGGTTATCTTTGCACACCTTTGCAAAGCAATATAGCCTGATGTGGCTCGTACTTCTCATGTGTGTTTTGGCAGGGCGTTACTGCTGTGGGAGTCTAACAGATGAGGAGAGTCTATCAGATGAGGAATCTGCAGGAGAAATGCAATCCATTGAAGGGGAAATTACCTTACCGTAATGTTCTTTCTATGGATTCTTCTCCCGAAATTTCCTCCTCTCCCTTTCCATCCATCCCCGCTCAGTCGGTGGTTGGTTGCGCATCTTTCTATTTTACATTGACGTGGTGATGGTCCTCTGTGTCCTTTTTCTGTCTTCCTGCTATAGTCTTAAAAAAAAATAATAATTCTAACACTACCATTAGTGTTCTTTTTTCAATTGTTCCTCCTTCGGAGGTATATATTACTTTCTTTTTAAAGGGATCATTAGCCTGTTTGTTCTCTCTGTTTTCCTATGCATTGTGATGCTCTGGAAGAAAGGGGGAACTGGGGCGTAGTGACGTGGTAATTATACGACGCCTGAAGTCGTCTGGAGCCGACGAGCAGACGCTGAGCAAGACGGAACGATGGTCGACGGCCGGGTCGAGGTCCACTACGCCCCATGTCGAAAATTTGCCGAACCAGCGAAGCTGGAAGGAATATCTATCAGATGAGGGATCTGCGGAAGAAGAATCCATAGAAAGAACATCATGGTAAGGTAATTTCTCCACCTCGCACATCTCTCAAAAGGTTTAGCAATCTGCGCTGCTTAATCGGATCGCCCAGGCTCTGAATATTCACAGTTATAAGACTGGGGTTAGTCATGCCAAAAGATGATGGGTGTTTCAATCAAAACTACTTCATCTCCATTGCTTGGGATCCATCCCAAATGATTAGCATGCAACCAAGTACGTCCATGTGAGCGAGAATCTCCAATATTCCCTACAGGTATCCCATAGGCACTGCCTTTTCCAATCACTGTAGCATCCTGTGAATACATTCAGAGCTCAAATACCCAATCACTGGCACATTTCTCCAACTTAAGCAACAGAAGAACCCCAGACAGAGATAACCAGTAGAAAAAAGAACAGCAGAACCTCTCCAACATTGGGACCCTATTGTAGGAACCCAATAAGAATTGAGTATAACCAATGCACAGAAAGCAAGCGAGACCTATGCAATGCCACCTTTGCTGTACATACAAGTGTTACCAATATGGTAGCATGTCCAGCTTTAGCAGCCGCGGGAGATGAGCCACCAAAAGCTAGACTTAGAACAAGGCCGTTGCCTTATTTAAAGAATGTAAATTAGACTCAACAGAACACCGATCTTGAAGAATCTAAGTATCCTCCTTGAGCATCCCAACCGGAAGTGAACATCTCAACGTATACCATGTTGCCTGTCCAGTGTTCAGATAGCGCAGACACAACAACACAAGAAGAATCAACCCATTCCATACCACCAGGGCCAAGAAACGCTGCCTCTTCACATGCATTTGGCCGAGTGGGTCAATATCCAACACAAAATGTCCCGGCAATGAGGTATGTGGCCTTCCTCGTGCGCAATACAGCACCATGTGGGGAGGACCCCTGGGTTGTCGTCACAATTTCTTCCATAGATTCTGGGGTCCTGATGGCTCGTGCTGTCGAGCATCCACTTCAACACTGGAGGAGTGGGCTTTGCATTTCAGATTACAGTCTGCTGTGAGAATGTTATGCTGCCTCAGGAATTGCCACGCTTCAGCCTGGGAGTCAAACGTGTGCCACTGTTTGTTTACTTCGTAGCACCACACCGCTGGGAATTTCAGATAGTATTGTTGATCTGACCCCTTAAGAGCTTCAAAGATCGTTTTGAATTCCCTGCATGGCCTAGACACCTCTGCCAAGAAATCTTTGAACAGACCAATCTGTACCCCATCTTTTTGCATTGCACCCTTTGTTCAATTGGTCTTCAGCACTATCAATTTGTTTTGGAAGTTCAGGACCTGTACCGTTCTTATTCTTGGCCATTCCCCTTTGGCGGGTTTGGGAATGGGTACCCTATGTGCTCATTCAATTATGCATTCTCGTGGGTTCTCAATATGTAGGTCTGGCTGCCATAACGAGTACAAAAAGCCTTCATGTCAGTGCCTTCAAGGTTTTCAGGAACGCCACCCACTCTGTTATGTCAGGGTCGATTTTCCTGATCTTTGATCTTCATGTCAAGCCGTTGAATGTCCTTAATGGCTGCATCTAGATCAATCACCATGGTCCATTGTCATCTTCAACAGCGCTTATCCGCTGCTCTTTCTCCCTGGTGCGCTCGGCCTGCACAACTATGTATGCCCTTGATCTGTCATAATGTCCTGGACTGTCGTATTAGTCTCTTTTGTGCGCTGATTGATAGTCTTCCTCTCCGCCAATATAGCCTGCAGCTGCAAGGAGGTATCCATCTTGTCTGTGTACCTGACTGACCTTCGCGAATTGCATGTCAAGGTTCTACACTATGTTCTTCACGCTGTTAGGGGTTCAGGTAACAGCTGGCGTTTGAGGCCCTTGTCTTGGAGGTGTGGAAGGGGAGGTCTATCGAAGTATTAGGTTGGTTCAGGGAGGGAGCTTGGCTTTGGGTGGTTGAATTGGATTTAAGAGTTTGTTTCCCTTAATTTCCCTATATCAGGAAGCCCTTTTTTCCCAGGCCAAAATGGAGGCTCAACATTACAGCAGTGATTGGCTCTGGCTATTGTGTTGTCACTTAGAACCCCCAGTGGGGTTCTAAACTGCCTTTCATTTTAGTTTTCACCAAAGCAGGTCATTGCCTTTTTAGCTCCAGCTAATAAAGAGTTTTAAGTTCCCCAGAAAGACTAATACTCTTTATTTTTAGTGAGATATCCTTTAAGGACAATCAGAGTTAATGCTAAGTAAGAAGTTTGCAGCAGAAATCATCTGAAAAGCAGAGAAGAGGAAGCAGAAACAGCAGAGGCAACAGAAGACCAGACTCAACCTAAGTGTTTCAAATCCTTTTAGAGTGATTACAGAGTTTAAAGAAAACCGAATGTTATAGTAAAAGAGACAATAGAATTTAGCAAAAGACAAGTGTGTAAATATAAAGAAGCGCAACAGTAGTTGCATGTATAGGAAATGCTGGGCTTAGCGGAGTGTGCAGAGAGCAGGATATCTTCAGTAGCCTATGCACACGTAAAACACTAACTTTGCAAGCGGTAAAGTGCATCACGTAACAGTAGTAGTAATCTAAAAATGTATATACTAACAGTTGTTTCGGGCAGCCTATAATAGAAGAGTTTGTTCAGGAGAGGCGCAAGGTTTTCTTTTGTCGGCACACGAGTTCGAGTAAAGGCCCCTACGACGTAGTGCGTGCGTCGCATTCGTCTTCTGAAAAGAACATTGCAGCATGAGAAGGTCAAGGTAATCTGTAGCGCGGTACACAGATTTTTGGAACTGAACTTTTTCTTCGCGATTCGGCAATTGGGCTTTGTGGTAGAAGCGAGGGAAGCTTCTGAAGCAGTATCTGAAGTAAGTGAGCCATTGGAAAAGACATTGCACATAGTCAAGCATTGAACCTCAGTGACAGTTAAATTAGAAACCAGGTAAAAGCACTTATGAGGTTAAGCTAAACGCTTAAGACTAAACTAACCATAGACTAAATCAAATTCAATTGAAGGTTAAGCTAGAGAGAAAAAGGAGTAAGCGCTTGTGAGCATTCAAGAGCAGGACAGAGCACATCTGATGAACTACTCTTCACAGCATTACCACAGTCTGTTCCAATCAAGAGCCTAAAGGCAGTAAAGCTTAGGCTGCAGGTATGAGAAGGAGCTGGGGGCGCCTCACCCACCTTCTTTTTTGTAAAGAGGGTTTTAGTCTGAAAAAAGAGTAACACATTGTAATTCATTCTTTTAGGTTCTCTACTGACCAGACCACATCTTGTGAAGGCAGAAGTCAAGGGCAGCAGAAGATTCTCTGTTTATTTTCTCCACTTCCCCTTTCCCCTTGGGTTTGCCAGCTAAATAGTTCTAACTTACAAGATTGTTAAACTGGCAGGCTTAGGGGGTCTGGTGGGCTATCATCATTCCTGCAGGATACTTCGGGCAGACCTGACATTGAATGACCTAGTGATCCGCTTTTCACATCTGGTTGACTTTGCTGTGGTTAGCCCTGATGGGTGTGTGGACATATCTGGCTGTACCCGTCTACAGGCTACACTGCCACCACCTGGATTTTACCGGGCTACAGGAAAGTAGTGAAAGCGCTAGGAGGTATGCAAAGTCCTAAGCTGGGGCTTGGAAAAGGGACTCGTAACAGCCCACAGTGCTCCTGACCTAGGCGTTCCCTACTTTCATGGGTGTACGGATAGTGGAATGATGTTCTTCAGAATATTGAATACAACAGGCAAACAAAACCATACAGTCCAGTAACATGGAGTCCAGCCCAGGACTGCACAAACTGTCTACGATACCTCATTCACTTTTTTGTGTCGTTATGGATTAAGCAGTAAAGCCTCACATCCAATCTGATATGTCAGATAGTATTCAGCGCATTCTCATACTGTCTCCTCCATGTAGCTCCCCAGCCTCTATGGATGCGGCCGGCATGGGCTGAGACCAGCCGCGTGACGGAAACAGTGCAATGCAGCTGACACAATGTGTGTGTAATAACAGCTCACCTGACCGCAGCCATGTAATTCGGTAGGCTCATGACCTCCAATGGCCCCCCATGCTCCGAGGCTCTCAGGCATCGCTGCTGCAGCCCGGCACCACCGCACAAATCAGGGATTCACGAGCGATGGTCCGCTCCATTGCCAGTTGCTATATGCAAGATGCAGTCATGAAGAATTAACCCCTACCAATGATGTTCATAACGCCTGAATTTCAGCTCTGTGGTTCCGCTTCCCCAGAGCTTTAATCAATGGCAGCATTCTTGCTCGGGCTCTTGAGCACCACACCCCACCCCTTCAGCAACTTTCTTAAAATAATTTCAGAATCATGTTTGTAATGTACTGTCTTGCTCTGCCGGAATCGAAGTGTTCTTTTCTCAAAGCTAAATGCACATTAACTAGATTCTACCCGAGTGCTACTTTGCGTACCCATTCACTCCTTTTTGTGAATGGTGGGAGGATATGATGTCTGTTTCCTTTTATACAAGCTGGCTGGGTCATGTTATATTATGTTGAGGTTACATTATTATGTTTTTCTTAAAATGTCTAATTTTCAAGCGCTTTTGAAGCAGCCATAAAACACCAGGTAACAACCCCCTGAACACGCCAAAAAAAAAAAACTCAAGGTAAACCCAGAACTCTAATCTGTCAACTTGACCATACACCCCTGTTTTGACCTAACATTTGCATGATGCCCTCTATTAACAATACACAGTAACTGCAGCCCAGGGTGAGAAGGTTAGTCAAAAGCTGTTTGTAAAAAAATGTCATGTGATACAGTGAATCATAAAAAGAAATTACTTTTCACATAAAATTACAAAACATTTATACAGAATTTCATAACATTTACTTAATTTACATTAATTGATATTAAAACAAAATATATGTTCCTAACCTGTCCCCTGAGAATATTAGTCGTTTACAATGTACAATTGAAGAGACCAAGTTCGTTTAACAAATTGATAATCTCCAGTGCCAAGAGTTTCATGCCCAGAGGACAATCTCAACCAGAATTTCTCATTTTCCAACCATTCAGCATCGTCCACAATAAGTTTTAGCAACCTAGATCTTGTATGTAGAGTTCCTGGGCATTTTGACAGAAAAAGATGTAGTGTCTGTTCTGAAAGCCCATCGCACCAGTTACAACCAGTGCTAGCTTCTAGTTCTTTCTTGCGTGATGCTAAAAGTTGCTTAGTTGGAAGAAAGTTCATTCGAAATCTGAGGAAATCACTCCGCCTGTTAGCATTCTTAAATACATTGCCAAGGTACCCTAGGTTTATCCAAAATTGAGAAGGAAGGTACCATGTAGCTTACACATATGTACAGCATCAATCGTCTTGATCTAATCCGCTCTGAGCAACGCTTTCTTTACACCAGTTGGATTCTCCACCAGATCTTCAAATGTTTTGTCATAATTCGATAGTAATTCCGACACCTGCTTTTGTAGGGCTCCCAGATAACTACTGGAGCCCTCCTTCAACATCACATGGACATTTTCATATAAGCTGTATAGATCTATACAGTTGAACCAATTTCTAATTGGAATGATTCTGATCTTAGTCCGTTCGTTTTAACATCCGCCATTGGGTTTGCATATAACAAAGTAATCCATGCGATATAACTCTAACTCGTATTCTGTTTGTCAACCAGATTCCCAATTGACATGGTCAAAAGCCTTTTCGCCATCTAGGGAAAGAACCGCAATATCTTCATCAGATTTCATGGCCTGATACACTGTTTGAAACAACCTGCGAATGTTGCTCGAGGTCCGTCTGTTCATTATAAATCTAGACTTGATTGTCATGAATCAGTGATGGTAATTTCTCAAGTCTCATGGCCAGGACCTTGGACAATACTTTGTTATTGGTGTTAATTAGGCCAATGGGGCGATAGCTCGAAGCCAGGTTACTATCTTTCCCTTTTTTGAGAAACATTGAGATTGTAGCGTGATTGGTTTTTTTGGGCAGTAAACCGTCCCTTCGTGAAGTCACAAACATGTCTATCAATAACTCATGGGCAGATTCCAGAAGTATTCTATAGAATTTTACTGTGAGACCATCCAGACCCGGAGACCTACCGGCATTCAATGGGTACCAGGCAGGGTTGCCCTCTTTCACCGCTCTTATTCATTATCGCAATAGAGCGTTTGGCTATTGTGCTAATTTTCTAACCCAGTCTTAGTAGAGCGGATTGCTGGGGAGTTGAACAGAGGGTATGGTTCTACGCTGACGATCTGCTGGTATTCCTCGAGACTTTGGGAAATCTTTACCCACTTTGATGCAGCTTTTGTCCAGATTTAATGAAGTTTATGGATATAAAATAAACTGGGTTAAATCAGAAGTTATGCCTTTGAAAGGAAGCGCCCCCAATTTCAGCACGATCCTCCCCGCAATGAGAGACAATAAGGGACTCTCCCGTAGTGGGAATAAGACCAAGACAGAGTGCGGGTGAGCGTAAGTGGGAGTTTATCCAAAGAATAGGGCATGCAAAGAACTCTGCAACCTCCGAGAGCGCTCTGTCTGACAATAGCAAAGACAGGCGTATTTCTAATACAAAAAACGTCATCAGAACCTACACACTATAGGGGGCACAAGTTAATTGGGATTGGGTGGCGTCGACTAACTATAGGTGTTGCTGCAGCGTGGTTGGTCTTGGCGTGAGGACGTCACTGGTCAGCCTCGTGGGTTGGGTTGGGCCTGGCAGGCCAGCTTGAGGTCATCCGAGCGGTGTTGGTATGCTGGGGCAGCCTGTGACAAAGATGAATACCTTTCCTGACTCGTTTGCCCTAGGCCATGCACACTGCAGTTATTCAAGAAACGACATCTAAGTTCATCAATAAATCGCTCAGCAGTTTGTCTTATAAAATAAACGCAACACATGAGGAATGCACCTCGTGAGAGGTCCGGTGGTTGTCGGTTGGGGTGAGATTTACCTGTGTCCTATTGACCGGTATTTTAGGTCGAGGGGCTGGGCTCTGGGGCCTGAGCCGAATGATACATGTCTGTCTGCCGCGTTAGAAGTTATTATATAAATGGGTCTCTGTGTCTTGTCCCAGTGATGGGGGTCGTCTTTGCACGGGGTCATGATTCTTGGGGTGGTCTAGGGGGGGTTGTGGAATTTACGAGAGGGTGCTGGTAGATCAGTGGATTTAAACGTGGGTTTATTACCGTGCTGTAAATAACACAGGTGGCGGGCTGTGGCCTTGGGTGCGGTACCGGGGCCTCTGACTCTCTGAAGCGGCTCCAGCTTGGTTGGGGGAGGTGAGGGAGCGCGGCACAGGCCTTAGCTTCTTTATCTGGCAGGCTTGGTAGGGTGGGAGGGAGAATGGCCTTGCATATATTCACAAAGGTTTTTTCCTCGTGCGTTGCTAACTTTTGAATGCAGAACTTTTATAATGTTCCGCCTTATTTTGATGTTATTTAAACACACATATATATTTCAATTTCGTTACACATTTCTTTAATACAGTCGGTCCGAGTACCTTTTCGTTACTTAACATTATATTTACTACATGGTGTGATTATTTTATGTACATTAGACGTTACACGAGGTAGTTCTAGGTTATGGCCTACAGAAATTGATGCTCGCTGCTTTAGGTGATTAAGAAAACATATATGAGTTCAGGTTTCTACATAAAATTGTAAGAACACTTATACAGATAAAGGCTATACATTTGGTCGACATCTTTCTCTGTGGTTATAGCAGCACTAGTCCAGACCTGGGGTGGTATCATGTAACGTTACATCTTTATGGTTTATTCACAGTTTACAGGATCTGTTTAAACAGAGGTAGTTCGTTAATACCAATACTTGAATTATTTTCTACTTTCTTCAGATAGTGATGCTTCAGCTTTTTTCCCGTCACCCCGGCCTCGCGGACCAGGTCATGCGGGGTGCAATATTACATTGTGAACGATAAAATGTTACAGTGTTAGCATCTCGGGTTAGCTCATACCCGACTTTCTCATGGGAACGCGCTCGCAGCGGATCTACCAGGGCTACTGCGGCGGCGGAGATGCATGAAAGGCCCTCCAAAGGTGGGGGCCTCGTTACAGTGTGCTGAACTCACGCCATGTTTGCTAAACAAGATGGCTTCTAGGCCTAACTGAATTTTGGTATATGCAGGGAACGGATATGTGTGGGCAATGTCGTCGGCGGGTGACCCCTCCTCCACCTGGGCCCGGGTGGCATGAGGGGACGGCCACCGAGTCATGGTCATCACCTGGGGAGAAGGCTGCAGGTGAGGAGGGCCTCGCGGCCAGTCCTCCCCTACATTTCCCCCCTTTCGTTACTAAAGTAACGAATTCTTTAGCTCTTCTAATCTTCTACATTCTTGCTCCTCTATCACTGCGTCATCCCATGCAGGTGTTCCTTTTCTAGGCATCCAGGCTCTGCATACCCCCCTCAAGCTCTCACCTCTTCTAGCATACTCATCTGGGGTACATGTTAAATATATACAGTCACCAGTTTCTTCCAAGTCTACCCAGACCTCCTCATACCATTCCAGTTCCACATCTCGGGGTTCTTTGATAGTGGTGTGCCATAGTTTATCTACTATGTACTTATCACGGCACATAGGCACTAACTGGTATCTGGGAGTGTTATCTTTTCCTGTCTGTACATGTACTTCTTGTGTCGCCTTAATTGTACCACCAGAGTTGCCCATTGTCACCATCATCATTGCACCGTTAGGGACTGCGTTAGCACAACATCGGAGGCCCACCTGGCACAGGCAGAACACCACGAGGAGGACCACCACAACTGGTATCAAGAACTTCATCGCCATTCCAAGCCATGAGGGAACCCAGGAGAAGATATTGTCAAACCATGAGCTATCTTTAGCCCCACCTTCCAGCTTCATCTTCTCTCCCAGGTTATGTACTGCTTCAATGACGTGAGACAGGGATCCATTTTCTGCGTCTTCAGAAGGTACGAACGTGCAGCACGCACTTCCTATTTTTCGGCAAACACCTCCATCGATCGCTGTTAGCAGGTCCAGAACATACCTGTTCTGCATGGTCATTAGTCGCAGAGCTCGTAGTTCCACCTTTATTATGTTGAACCCTTCTTCAGTGTCATTGGCCAGCTGAATCAGTTCCCACCGTGTGATCTGGAGCCATTTTGCATTTGCTCTTGCTTGGACACTTGAAACTAGTGAGGCAAAAAATGTTTCCACGGAGCTGAACAGGCGATACCTGTCTGGGATCTGTGCCAATAAATCGGATGATGCTTGTGATATGTAGTTTGATGCTCGCTTGTTCCGTGATAGCTCCTCTTCTTTCCCTCCGGAGGACAGGACATAGAGGTGCGCTTCTGCAGTGGGAGACGTCGCATCCTTGTTCACGTTTCCTTGCGTCCTTTTATTTTCGTCGACGTGACTTTCTGGAATCACCATTAGGGCCGAATGCAAAGTGGCCATTGAGCAGCTGCCACTCCATGCCTGGGGAAGGTGCAAGTAAGCCTGATTCCCGCATACCCAGTATGTGTCCATTAGTGCTGCTGTTCCTTTTTTCATGTCTGGGATGGTGAGAGTTTTGTTACAGTTTTTATTCGTTCCCATTGCCACTTTTCCTTCTCCCTTGAAACATAGTTCGTTTTGTATTTCACTTTGTAGCTTGAAGGGTTTCTCCATCGCTGTTACCCATGTTAGTTTAGAGATGTGTTCTTTCCATATTGGTAAGCACGTTTTTTCCATCCACCGCAGCTTGTCTGGTTGGACACCTCTCAGTGCTTCCGCTTTGCACAGTACTTCTTCATCTTTCCATTTGTTTTCGGAAAACAGCGTCCCTTGTATTGCAAAGAAAGGTTCTTTAAGACAGACCACTCCAGACGCTTTTGAATAGCACGTTTTGTTGTCCTGTATCATTTTGAAAGAGACATCGTGTGCTTGGAAGGTGTTCTTTATTCTACACAGTGTGAGATGAAGGAGACATTGGGCATCCACAATGGGCAATTCTCTTGGCAACAACACTTTGGGTGTACCTGATGCATGGGGGATGAGCGAACAGACATAGCAGCTTTCATTGGTTGTCTGTTTAGCTGTTGTACTCATATCTGCATACCATTTATTTGCTTGGTGGGGGTGTCGTGGGTCTTCCATCTTGTCTAATCCTAACCCATAATACTCATCATACCCCCTCCTGCTTGTCTCTCTTCTTCGCCTACTTCTCTCCCCCCTCCTATACCTTTTAGTTTCGATAGGTGAAATAATAGGCCCCCCTCTCTCATTCCCACCCCCCTTTTCCAATTCCTCATATAGGAGCTTGTGTTCTGTCATCGTAATTACTTTTCCATTTTCCTCAATAAACAACAAATCGCTGTTTTGTATCGGGGCGGGAAGGGTAGTGGGGCTGTTATATATTTCAGGTAGGGGCATTGTGTCATTTTCCATATCTTTATATCTTGATTGTGACGGGGCAGCAGTGGGTGGTGCAGTGTAGTAACCCCATACAAGGCGTGATCCATCCCAGACCAAAAAATCACCTTCTTTAATATTCATACTTGTAATTGAATTCGTGCCAGGGGCAAGGGTGGTGTTACTCCCCCCTCCCCCCTCGTTCATCTCGGTAGAGATGAACGCTATGACCCAATATGTCACTAGGCAAAATATTGAGATGAAGAACACAATAACACACATTGATAAACCACATTCGTATGAATATGTCAATCTATCTACTAACATTTCTCTAAATCTAACAAATCTATTAGTTGCAGGCTGCCCATTCGATGCCATAGTAAATCCTGTTTGAAACATAAAAGTGCATTAAGTACAAGCATGTAAACATTTATAACGTTGTGACATTTTTTCGACAAAGTATGGGAGTGGGTGAGGGAGGGGGTGTGTCCACAGACAAGGTAACTTTACAATCATTACTATCCGTACATTATTTCATATATAAAGAGGAAAGTCGAGAGAAAAAAAAAACTTCTCCAAAACCAAAAAAAACCACAAAAACCTTCAAAAGTTGTAAAAAATTATATATATATATACACATATTTATTTCAGTACACTTGTCGTGCGCCAGTCGCGTTCAAGGTTCATCACTTAATGCACACAAAATTCCCATCATTCATTCTGCACAACTTCATTGTCCGCAGTTGCCTGTGCCTCGTCCTGTACCTCACCTTCCACGGCGCTATAGGCTCTGCGTACGTCTGTCAAATGTACCCAGTATCGTAGGCCCTTCACCTTTACTGCTGTGGGTGTGCAAAACACTACCTCATAAGGGCCATGGAAACGTGGCGCATTCCACCTTCGCACAAAACTTCTCACATATATGAGGTCACCAGGCATTAGTTGGAATGGTTTTTCAGGCAGTGTCTCTGTTTCTGTTGTGTTCCCCTCCTCTCTTGTAGAGGGGGGGGCTAGTTGCTTCGCAATTACGCGCGCTGCCCGTGTCAGTTTTTTCAAATACTCTGTGAACTCCTCTCCCAATATCGCTGCACTTCTGTGTGCATCAGAACGTTCACGGAGAGGCGAATGCACTGTGTGCATTCTCCTTCCCGTGACGATCTCATGCGGGGACAAATGGTGGTCTTTACTTGGCTGATTTCGTAACTCAAACAGGGCCAAAGGCAGGCAGTACATCCAGGTCTTTTTAAGGGAAAAACACAGTTTTGACAATCTGCTTTTTAACAGACCGTTCATCTTTTCCACTACGCCATTACTTTGAGGATGATAAATCGAACATAATTTGTGCTTTATTCCCAGTAGCGTAGTCACTTCCTTGAATAGTTCATTAACAAAATGCGTGCCGTTGTCTGAGCGAATAACTTCGCAAATCCCCCAGCGCGGGAACACTTCCCGCACTAGGAACTTCGCGGCGCCCTTCGCATCAGGGCGCGCACAGGGGCCTGCCTCCACCCACCTCGAAAATGGACATACAACCACAATCATGTAGCGAGCCCCGTTACATCTTTCTCCCATGTCTACATAATCAATGTGGAGCTCTCTGAATGGGCCATTCGGTTTTGGTATCGTTCCTCTCAGTGTGCGCAATGTCATACCTGAGTTGTAAATCTGACATGTCGTGCATTCTAAAGCCAGCCTTGTGATGTGTTCATGGAGGCAAGGTGCAAACCAATCTTCTTGTATGTCCGCCATTATGTGTTGCTTTGCGTTATGTGCGGGAAAGTGTAGTAGAGCGGACGTCTCAAAAATTATCACCCAATTTTATTCACTGCGCAAATCCTTTCTCACTCATCATAGCTCATCTCCTTCCCATTCCCATACACTCTCATGTGATTCCGCTTGCAACTGATCAAGTACTAGTTATGGTCAACACTCTCTGGCGCCACCTCGCGGTCAACCGGTCGTCTCCAACACTCACACGGTGCGCGCACCCTTCACAATGCTTTTCCACTCACACCTCGTCTTTTTTTTTTTTTTCCCTTTCCTCCCTGGCCAGCTGTCCCTGTTTTTCTGCTAAGGTTACTATGTTCACGTCTGTACGTGCCACTACTTAATCCCCTCTCCTACAAATGTGCTCCCTATTTTATAGTTCTTCTACGAGTATATTTACCTTATACCCTTTTCGCTTTCTCCCCCTGCCCCGTGGAATGGAAAAAAGAAATAGAGAGAGTAGCAATCACTAAAAAATATTCCCGGTGTCTCCCTTTGCCAGACACCAATAACTTATTTCTTACTTCTTCATATATTCCCAGTACTAGTTTAGATAGCACTATGCGGCGCCGCCTTCCACCCCCTTTCGGAGCTAGGTTTCCGTCACTTCTACCACTTCACTTATTTCTTACTCCTAATGGCCATATGCAAAGAAAAGATAAAGAAAGTTTCAAGACCCGTCTTTAGTAGACCCCCGTTATTCTTCTCCTCTACCTGTCCCCGTTCTTCTGTTCACAATTTCCCCTCCCTTCCCCTTTACGATCGCTCGCACTCAGTACTCACGTGCCCGTCTTGAACCGATAGTCTCCGAAACTGGGTCCGTCCAGGCAGTGTCACCGGTAACTCAACGGTCAGCCCCTGGCTCCGGCGAGCGGCACTCAAAGGGGATTTTTTTCCAATCGGGATCCCGTACCCTTTCTCATTGAGTGCGCACTTCTTATTGTGCCGGTCGCCGTTGGCGGGCAGCCTCCCGGAGCCGGCTCACCGTGCGTATCCCTTCTCGACCGGAGATTCTCGTGCCACAAGGGGGTCGTTAAAAAGGAGTTAGGAAAAATAATTTGGAGATATCACGCTATCGGGGTCACCACTGAAAGGAAGCGCCCCCAATTTCAGCACGATCCTCCCCGCAATGAGAGACAATAAGGGACTCTCCCGTAGTGGGAATAAGACCAAGACAGAGTGCGGGTGAGCGTAAGTGGGAGTTTATCCAAAGAATAGGGCATGCAAAGAACTCTGCAACCTCCGAGAGCGCTCTGTCTGACAATAGCAAAGACAGGCGTATTTCTAATACAAAAAACGTCATCAGAACCTACACACTATAGGGGGCACAAGTTAATTGGGATTGGGTGGCGTCGACTAACTATAGGTGTTGCTGCAGCGTGGTTGGTCTTGGCGTGAGGACGTCACTGGTCAGCCTCGTGGGTTGGGTTGGGCCTGGCAGGCCAGCTTGAGGTCATCCGAGCGGTGTTGGTATGCTGGGGCAGCCTGTGACAAAGATGAATACCTTTCCTGACTCGTTTGCCCTAGGCCATGCACACTGCAGTTATTCAAGAAACGACATCTAAGTTCATCAATAAATCGCTCAGCAGTTTGTCTTATAAAATAAACGCAACACATGAGGAATGCACCTCGTGAGAGGTCCGGTGGTTGTCGGTTGGGGTGAGATTTACCTGTGTCCTATTGACCGGTATTTTAGGTCGAGGGGCTGGGCTCTGGGGCCTGAGCCGAATGATACATGTCTGTCTGCCGCGTTAGAAGTTATTATATAAATGGGTCTCTTTGTCTTGTCCCAGTGATGGGGGTCGTCTTTGCACGGGGTCATGATTCTTGGGGTGGTCTAGGGGGGGTTGTGGAATTTACGAGAGGGTGCTGGTAGATCAGTGGATTTAAACGTGGGTTTATTACCGTGCTGTAAATAACACAGGTGGCGGGCTGTGGCCTTGGGTGCGGTACCGGGGCCTCTGACTCTCTGAAGCGGCTCCAGCTTGGTTGGGGGAGGTGAGGGAGCGCGGCACAGGCCTTAGCTTCTTTATCTGGCAGGCTTGGTAGGGTGGGAGGGAGAATGGCCTTGCATATATTCACAAAGGTTTTTTCCTCGTGCGTTGCTAACTTTTGAATGCAGAACTTTTATAATGTTCCGCCTTATTTTGATGTTATTTAAACACACATATATATTTCAATTTCGTTACACATTTCTTTAATACAGTCGGTCCGAGTACCTTTTCGTTACTTAACATTATATTTACTACATGGTGTGATTATTTTATGTACATTAGACGTTACACGAGGTAGTTCTAGGTTATGGCCTACAGAAATTGATGCTCGCTGCTTTAGGTGATTAAGAAAACATATATGAGTTCAGGTTTCTACATAAAATTGTAAGAACACTTATACAGATAAAGGCTATACATTTGGTCGACATCTTTCTCTGTGGTTATAGCAGCACTAGTCCAGACCTGGGGTGGTATCATGTAACGTTACATCTTTATGGTTTATTCACAGTTTACAGGATCTGTTTAAACAGAGGTAGTTCGTTAATACCAATACTTGAATTATTTTCTACTTTCTTCAGATAGTGATGCTTCAGCTTTTTTCCCGTCACCCCGGCCTCGCGGACCAGGTCATGCGGGGTGCAATATTACATTGTGAACGATAAAATGTTACAGTGTTAGCATCTCGGGTTAGCTCATACCCGACTTTCTCATGGGAACGCGCTCGCAGCGGATCTACCAGGGCTACTGCGGCGGCGGAGATGCATGAAAGGCCCTCCAAAGGTGGGGGCCTCGTTACAGTGTGCTGAACTCACGCCATGTTTGCTAAACAAGATGGCTTCTAGGCCTAACTGAATTTTGGTATATGCAGGGAACGGATATGTGTGGGCAATGTCGTCGGCGGGTGACCCCTCCTCCACCTGGGCCCGGGTGGCATGAGGGGACGGCCACCGAGTCATGGTCCTCACCTGGGGAGAAGGCTGCAGGTGAGGAGGGCCTCGCGGCCAGTCCTCCCCTACACCTTTAACTCAGATGTGTAATACGTCCCTGGTCACGGCCCTGGGCTTTAGATGGTGTGAGAAGAGAATACGCTACTTGGGCATCTGGTTGACCCCTTTGGTTGATAACATTGTGGATGAGAACTTAAAGGAGCTTTGTAGGGACTTCAAGATGGATTTGGAGAGATGGGCATTGTTAAACGTATCATTATGGGGTAAGGTTAATGCCCTCAAGATGACCTCAGCCCCGAAAGTGAATTATGTAATTGGCATGCTGCCTCTGAAGATCAGGCCGCATATTGGAAGGAACTGGACAGATTGATGCAGGACTTTATTTGGGATCGCAAAATCTCCCAGACTCAAATTCTGGAAGCTCCAATTACCGGTAGATAAAGGCGGGCTTGGGGGTCCCTAACTTTCACGCATATCATTTGGCGTTCTCCGCTCAATCATTTGTCCCATTTCTTAATGACGATCCTGATGTTTGGGCAATCGCGGAGGCGGGTTTGCTGGTCCACTGAGCCCAAGAGCAATTTTGACTACTATGATGAATTTGGGAGGTAATAAACTCCCTACTATGGACATTTTACGGGAAGCTTGGAAAAACCTGCTTGAACTACTCAGAGTTAATGCTCTGAAATCGCTGAATGCTTCCATTTGGTTTAATGCTAAGATAAGAGAGAACGGAAAGACACTGTTCTGGTCTGAATGGTTTTTTGGAGGGGTGAACTGGATTGGTGATCTTGGGAGAGAGGGAAAGTGGCTTCCAGCTGATGAGGTAAAAGTGATATGCGATATTTCGGGTTTCTCAAATGTGGATTACAGGCGCTTGAAAAGGCTGTTGTGGAGGTTGATTGGGCTAATGACTTGGATTTTTACCTTTTTATGGCTAAATCTAAACTGGGTGAAGGAGGACCGGCGAGCAGGATCTACCAGTGGATTGTCGCAAATTACTAGGAGAATGATTATTTGCGGAAAGAATGGGGTAGAAGATTGGACCACTATATTACTGCTGAAGCTTGGCAGAGAATGTGCAAGAATGTAATTCTTTGTTCACTTAATGTGGGGGAAAGATCCAGGCAGATTAAGATTTGAAATGGTGTTTACTGGAGCCATGAGCGTTTGAAGAAATGGGGTCTCTCAGATTTGGAGGAATGCTGGAGCTGTGTGCATCAGGTTGGTACTCTAGAACATATGTTATAGAACCGTTTGAGAGTATGTGGTTTTTGGATGGAGGTTTGCGTAATTTGTGTCAGAGTGCTTGGCGAGAGCATTGATTTTGATTTTAAAATAATGATCCTTGGTGGGCATGAATTGTTTGATGATATAACCATTTCACAAAAGAAATGGCTTTTTAGAGGAGCTATGGTTGGCAAGTGATTGATCTTATGTGGGTAGAAGTCCAAGGTTGTTCAGTCTACTGTTGAATGGGTTGATGAAATGAATAAACTTGCACAAATGGGAAAGACAATTTTCAGTAGGGGCAGGACAATGAATCTGAACGGGATCAAGGGCGTGGGTGTTGCAGCCTGTTTTCCCGCCATTTCCAAGCCAAGGAGGGCCACCGTAGCTCGGAGGGGAGGCCACGCCCCCTCCTCATAAATCACCCGGTATCAACCCGCAGGGCCGGAAGCCTGCGGGAATCAAGCGCACGGGTGTTGCACACCCGTAGGGTGTTCGACACCTGGAGGGTGAGGCGCAAAACCACCCCAGCTAGAACAGAGTGTTCTTGTGTACTCTGAGGACGGTGGGGGGTTCAAGGAAGTGTCTGAGCCCAAAACCCAGACTGAGGTCAACTCGATCCAGCTACTGCCAGATGCCACCGTGCGCTGGGAGTGGGGAACCTGGAACTCATAGCGGGCGCACACAGTGCTCTGTGTTGCAGCCCAGAACAGTGCGATTTCCATTTGGTGTTGGGAGGTGAGACCCCTCTCTGGAACTGACGTCTCCCTAACAAGGCTATATTATGGTTGGCCCCCCACTGGATGTTGCCTGTGGAGCCTTGGATGGAGGAGACATCTATTCCCCCTTTCCCCCCTCTACCTTTATACATTCTTGCTTCTGTCAAACCTACAGGCCCCCCAGACTCTTTGGGGCAACAGAAGCAAATCTTGGGCAGAAGACTGAGGGGGGGCCATGTCGCTTAAAGCTCCGGGTGTCATGCAGGGAATGAGAGCTCAAACTGGGAGCGTCTGCATGAATGGAGCCCCTGTCCATCTGTACTCGGCCTTTGTGTGCGCTAAAGAGGTAGACTCTGTGGACCTTACTTTCAAGCTACCCTGTCTGTTTGCACCAGAGACTACCTCTAACACGGCCCTGTGTGCCCACTGTGTGCCCACTTGTGGCCACTGCCACTCTCCTGGACACTTTGACCACCGGGTGCGGGAGGATTTCTATGGGCATTTCGAAGCTGACTGGTACGAATGTGTTGTTGGCCCTATCTTTGGTCCCACCTTTGGCTGCTTTCCTGGGACTGGCCCCTCTATGCCCATCTACTGGCCCAAATTCCGGCACCACAGTCCCGCAGCCGCCATTGGTTGCCCCAGTTGCCGAAGCACACCCTCAAGCACATTCCCCTGTTCCTTCTGTGTTCGTGTCTCTGGTTTCGGGGGGCGAGGGTTCATGTGCCTTGGGTGGCGGGGAGAAGTCCAATGTTCCATCCAGCATCGGGAGCATGTTCACGATTGATGCCCCCTCAGGGGCTACTTCCTTCCTTTGTCTCAGCCCTCTTTGGGCTTCCAAGCCCCCCTCAAAAGGAGAACACAGTCCATCAGCCCGCCTCCCTGCGAACCTGCAAAACTGTCAAGCTGTTCTTGTCACCTCCTGCTCACTGAAATGGCCGAGATCAAAAATCTTCTATTTGTTTTGATCAAGGAGGTGTTGGGGGTCAGGGGAGAAGGTGGTGTGAGGAGAGGTGGTGAGGGTTTATAGCAGGCGCTGGCCCAGGGGAGGTCCGAGAGACCCAAGTTAGTGCCCATCAAAGGGATTCAGCCCTTGTACCCCTGTTTATCCCCTGCCTCTGTGGTCCGGACTCTCCCACCCACAAGGAGCCGTCTAGAGGTGGTTCCCCCCTTATTCACCCCACTTCAGAGGGAGCACACCGGGTCCTAGTCCCGGGCGCTGAGCACCTATTCTCTCGGAACTTAGAGGGGATAGCCCAGGGCAACCCGTATTCAGCGGGGAGGGGGGGTGTTAGTGCTCCAATCCCTGGCCAAGGGAGACCTCCATCAGGGTACAAGTCACACCAAGGCTACAGCAGTTCGATGATTCTCCATGGTGTCCCAAAACTACTGCCAGCTACAAGAGAACCAAGGGACCCCCCTCAGGAACAAATGTTATTGCTGGTTACGGACTGTTGGGGAGTGTGGGCTTGTGTCTTGGGTCTCTCTGCTGAGCGCACCAGATTTACCAATTTTCCAGCTAAAACGGACATGGTTAAACTGGTTTTCGGGAACGCCTTTATGGCTAGGAACGTTTTGGAAAAATGCAATGGCCTATGGCAGACAATGAAAAGTAGCATTAGTCAGTCCACTCTCCATCCCTGCTCCTGTGCGCCCCATGGGAGCCCCCTCTAGAAATAGCCCCCTTTCAGAGGCTAATCGGACTGTCATGGGTCCGAGGCGCTATGGGAGTCACCTGAGGCAAGGCGATGGTAGTGCTTGATCTTTGGCCAAAAGCACTGTTCGGGGGTACACTTGGAGGGTGGTGCCTTTGCATGACTTTGTTTTTCTTTTTGTTGTATCTACTTTAACTATGTACTGGAAATGTTTTTTTAGGATGCACTTTGATGGCCTTTTTTTTGGCCGAAATAAAGTCGGTTGACTTGAATCTTTATGATAAAATCTGGGGGAGGTTTACAGAATTGTACTAGTCTCATTAGGTACCATGTTTTTGGGTGGGAGGAGGCTTGGGGTTTCTGACTTTGTATATGTTTTACTGTGCTTGTATATAGTTTGTTGTGCTGCAATTTTGGAAGATTTATTATGTTTCCTTGTTGATTCTAAAGTTGATGTGTGCTTTCTTGAACAAAATGTAAATAAATAATTTAAAAAAACAGTTGAACCAATTTCCACTTTAGGTAAGCACTCAATGAATTAATTCCATGTTAATACCCAAGAGAGTCCATTGGCAACGATTGGGGGGGATTCAGCATTTTTTTCCATAATCTCCCCTCAAATTTTGCCCAGTCCAACTGCCACGCTTGTGACTCTATATCCATACCATAAATTAGTGTCGGAATTACTTTCCCCTTATAAAATCAAATTAGGGGTATTATGGAAAACCTGCAATATTGTTTCATCAGGCTTTTCATTTGACAACTAATTTGGTCGATTTTACCAATGAATCTTCTTTCTTCAACTAGTGCTATTATCAGTTGAGGGTTTAACATAAATCACAAATATTTTATCTCATATGTTTTTTCTAGTTTCTCCCCGTTTAGAAACCATTTTGTACATATTGTTTTTTTCAAGCAAGTGCTAAAGCGGATTATACTCTACTTTATTGGGTTGATAATCAAATCATTTTTCTCGGTGTAGATTTCCAAACCCAAATGCTGTAGACCACGTGGAGTATAGTCCTAAAGTAGAATGTCACCCGCTTATGTGATCCATCAGACCATATGGACGCTGACCTTAAGACTTGCCAAGTCCCGATCTTCCAGAGCATCATTCATGTCTGCTAAATAGAGGTTAAAGAGGCAGGGGGCAAGAATGCACTCCTGTCTCACCCCCCTTTTCTGTTGGTATTGATTTGGTTAGGTGTCCTTCCCCATCTAAACGTGCCTGTACATATGAATGCGTATGCAAATGTATTATTAATGAGAGGAGGCCAGATGGAATACCCCAGTGTCTGTTTGCACCAGAGACTACCTCTATTTACCGTATCGAAAGCCTTCTACAGGTTTACTGAAGAAACATATAGGGGTAAATTACCTGTTATCCATTCCTTTCCCCTTACTATGTTTATTAACATTCCGTTAAGTGAGGTAGACATACATTTCCTAAACCCAATCTGTTCCTTGCACAAGATCCCATTCTGTTCTGCCCATCCTTCTAGTTCTTTAAGAATAATGCTTGCATATATCTTCCCATCCAGATGGGCAATCTGGCAATAGTTTTCTTGGTCTGCCCGATTGCCCTTCTTATAGATTGGAATAATGATTGCTACTTTCAACTTGCTGGATAGGTTTCACTACAAAGGATGTTCCTGAATAGTGCCAATAAGATTTGGGACCATAATATCAAATCAGACATCAATATGATATTATTAAGTCCATTTGGACCTGCAGCTCGCAAAGCCGATGACTTCCTAATGAGTTCCATTATACCTTCTCTAGTCAATTTTAATTATTACAGAACACAGTCTTGCTGCTCCTCCTCCCCTGTCTGGGAATTTTATAGAGATCTTGGAAATGTGTTATCCAGTCTCCTTCTGACACTGAATTACTCGGCAGTTCTACCTGAGTTCCTCTGTCTTATTTATGAGTGACCAGAAATTCTAGCATTATTACTGACCAAAGTGCTGAGCATAACTTTGCATCTTTTTGATACCTCAGATATTTTAACCCTCTTATCCAGTTTTGATAATCTGACAACCTTTTTTTTAGTTGTACAAATTCCAACTCCAGTTTACATAAATTTCTATTCTGTTATTTTTCCTCTATTCCTTCTTTTTTTTGCCATATCTCCTCATCAAAAACAGAAATGTTAAAGGTATTTGTACCGCGCACCGTCACCAACGGGGTTGGTCCCCAGGCGCTCAGGTGGATCTGCAAACGAGGAGGCGGGGTGGGTTAGTAAGGAGAAGAGGGAGTAGAATAGTGAGAGAGGTGGTGTCCTGTTGGCAGCTTCAGTTCGGTATACACCGTGCGCTGAGCTTTGGTGCGAGTAATGGATCGATGATAGTCCTCGTGTGCTGTTGGTGCCGTTTATGTGTGTGTTTGTTTGTTGCGGTTTGGTGAAGTGCGTGCGGCTTGGTGTGCGAGATGTGGTTGTGTTAGTTTTTGTGCTAGTTAGTGTGCAGAAATCTTGAGCTTTTGGTTAGTGGGTTATACGCTTTGCAGCTAACCTTCACAGTATGGCTGAGAGCCTGGATTTTGAGAATCCTGTATGGTGGGGGAGAGGCCCTGGTCCCACAATACACTCTGTTTCATCATACGATTGACAAAGGTGTAGGCCACACCTAGACTTGAGTGTCCTGCAAAGTCATGAAAAGGTCCAGGCCTCACAATACATAACGTTTCACCATATAGTAGACAGGGTCGGAGGCTAGACCTAGACATGAGAGTCCTGCACAGCAGGAAAAGGACCAGGCCTCACAATAGGTGGATTTCAACATATTATAGACAGAGATGGAGGTTACATCTAGATTCAAGAGTCTTGTAGATTGGGGGAAAGGTCTAGGTATCTTTATGCATTACGTTTAACCATACAATGGACAAAGGGGAGGCTATACCTAGATTTGAGAGTCCTTTGGAATAGGTGCGATGCAGGCTAATGTGTAAATGAATTCTATCTAAGTGTGTCACTTGCTAACATTCACAGATCTATCCGAGCAAGGCACTTGCAAGAATCCACAGATCTATCTAAGTGTAGCACTTGCTAACATTCACAAATCTGTCCAGATGCGACGCAGGCTAACATTCACAATTCTATCTAAGTGTGATGATTGCTAATATTCACATTTCTGTCTAGATGCGACGCAGGTTAATGTGTAAAAATTCTATCTAAGTGTGGCATTTGCTAACATTCACAATTCTATCCTGGTATGGCATTTGCCAACCTCCACAATTCTATCCAAGTGTGGCACATGATAACATTCACAATTCTATCTAGGTGTGGCATTTGTTAACCTTCACAATGAAACACGCTGTGGCTGGCGTCCAAGTCAACGCAGCCCCCCAATCCCAAAAAATGCCTGTCTGGGCGCTTTGGCGACCAGTTTACCTCACCTTTGGGTTGCTTTCAATTTGTGCGCTTGTGGCAGTAGGATTTTATGTGACGGCTTGTGTGCCTTTTAGCCAGAGCACAGCCAGCTCTTAACCCCCCGCTGCCCTGCACCCCCACACACAAGTTTCTATAACGCCTGCCTTGATGCTGGATTCCAACCGCTTCTAAGCACTGTGTGCTAATGGTTGGTTCACCGCCTGCCGCCCCCGAGCGCTTCCCTGGCAGTGCTGCCTTACATCGCCTGTACTGTGCATTTAGCTGTGCCCCCAGAGTTTTCCCCCTGCCGGCCCATCGAACTTGTCAAGTAGGGTGCGTGACTCCTTGCGCCAACCCCGAGATCCCTATTTGAGATCATTGCCCCTATGTTTTCCGGGCGATGGAATAAAGTAGGGCTAGCTAGGCAAAGCATGCAAGCTCTTGAGTGGAGGTGGTGAGCGGCTCTTAAGAGCATTTGTTTTTTTTTTGTGCTGGGAGCTGTGGCCTCACTTGGCTCTGGTGTACTTGGTGATGGCCTTGGTGCCCTCGGACACGGCGTGCTTGGCCAGCTCGCCTGGCAGTAGGAGTCGCACTGCGGTCTGGATCTCCCTGGAGGTGATGGTGCTGCACTTGTTGTAGTGAGCCAGGTGGGAGGCTTCCGCGGTGATGCGCTCGAAGATGTCATTGACAAACGAGTTCATGATGTGGCCAATGCTGGATTTGACTTTTATGGACTTCATTCATTCACGATGCGTCAACCTTTCTCAACTCTCATGCTGGACTTTCTTTGCATCTTGTACTCATGGTGGCCCTGAATCATGCTGTTCCCATCTTCATCTTGTATCCTGGCTTGCAACATTGTGTTACTATTAACTTCTGCAATTGTATTCACTCTCCCCTCTTGCTTCTCCACTCTTTTGACTGCTAACTCTCTGTTCTCTCCTCCTTTACCTTCTCCCTTTTCCTATCTCCTCCCCTTACTTTCTTCTATCAGAATTGTCTCTGGACCTAGTATGGTAGCAATCTCGTCTGTCTCCTCCCCCCTCCCCCCTCCCCTTACTGATTATTTCCCCCCCCCCTCCCTCCAGCACTATCTGAAATGTCGTCAGGCCTAGTACGGTAGTCGCCTGTCTGTTTCCTTTTCCTTGCCACTCCCCCCTCCCTTCCTTATCTATGTCTTGGCACTTGCACTATCTGAAATGTCGTCAGGCCGAGTACGATAGTTAATTTCACATCCTTACTGTTCATGGCCTGTAAGAATGTCATTGTATTTTCCCTTGTTCCCTCCCTTGCCTTGAAGTGCTTTGAAACACATTGTGTATAGGTGCTATATAAATAAACAATCACATTATCTAAGTGTGGCACATGATAACATTCACAATTCTATCTAGGTGTGGCATTTGTTGCAACACCGGATGCGCCTAGGAGAGGACAATTGTATCCTTCTCCCAGCTTCTGAACTCTCAAACATCTTCTCTTTAAGGACAGTAAATCCTAAAATCACATCAAAACACCCAATTAGAACAACATGTCAATTGGAGGGAATGCAAAGACTGAGAGAATACAAATACCTTGTGAGAAAATACAAACACCTTGTGAAATAAAGCATTTTCACAAACATTTTTTCCCCAAGTGTGGTAATATCTATCATGGCTCTCACCGACAAAAATTGAATACTTTGTCTTGGATTGGCGCAATTGGGAAATGTACACCTTTACTGTGTGGCATTTGTTAACCTTCACAATTCTATCCAAGTGTGGCACTTGATAACATTCACAATTCTGTCTAAATGTGCCTCAGGCTGATAACAAATGTATCTGAGCATGAATTATGTAAGTGATGTTCACCTGTGTTCTGAGGTAAGGTATTGTAGAGTGGCAGGGCTTTTTGGAGTAGAGTGATTGCTCTACTCCCCAACCATGCCACACTTAATTTTGGTGGTTGCTGCTGGTTGATCGCTGGCCACTGGCTTCCCCTGCTGACCCCCCAGACACATCTTGGAGCCGCCAATGTAGGAGCTGCCCTTTGCCTCGGGGGCCCTTAGCCGTAGGGGCTGCCGGGCAGAGGGTTTTCCAGGGAAGGCAAGTTAAGACCCAAATTTCCACCAATCAGGGCCGGGGGGAGGGCTGGGAAGTGGGAGGGGCATGAACAAGGAAGTGGGACCAGAGAAAGGGGTCCGGTCACCGAGGGCACGGAACGGGGGATCCAAAAAATGCAAGATGCGTTTGGTGAAGACCCAGGAGGGTCTCCTTGCCGCTTCGCTCACCTGCTTCGCCTAGGATGTAGATGGCAAGCAGGGAGCAGTGCCATTCTAAGGCACAGAGAAAGGCCACATTTTCACCAATCGGGGCCGGGGGAGGGCTGGGAGGCGGGAGTATGCGTAGGTCTACCTTTATTACTCATAGCAATCGGTTTGTCCTGATCCATTATTAAGTTTTGAAAGTTTTCTGGAGTGCAAATTGATTGTAGTCGATAGGCCTCCATACCTAACCTGAGAGGATTATGATTTTTATTAAATTTTGACCCGCCTGCCCTAAATTTTAGGATCCTCTTACCCCCCTCCACCGCCCCGATTCACTTCCAATTTCTGCAAAAGTTATTTTCCCCACCTCAGTACCTGTCAAGTGAAACTTTGCAGTTAGCATATTTTGATCACTTCTATCTGTTTCTTTAATTTCCATGCATATACATTGCTGAAACATTTCCCTTGACAATAGTAGTTAGTCAATAACGGAAAGGCTGGACTATGCATATTAATTTCCATAAGCACTCAGCCTAAGAGGATTCCTGGCTCATGCACTAATATAACCGTTATTACCTTAAAGTCCCTAGCAGGTGTGAAGGCATCATGAAGCAAGACACAAGAAAGGAGGGTGTGGGTGTGCCGATGAGAAGAATCTCTGTCTTACTGGCATTAAGGCAGAAATCATTGGTGGCACACCACTCCTGGATGGTGGACAGTCCGAGATGAGAGAGGGAGAAGAGGTGGCTGAGGGTAGCCTGAAAATTAGCTGAGTGTCATCTGCATAGCACTGGACGCTTGGGCAGAGCGCTGCAATGCGGTGGGCAAGAAGCGCCAGGTATTGGTTGAACAGCCAGGGAGAGAGGTTAGACCCCTGGGGAGCACCACAGGTACAGATGGAGATAGAGGAGAGGAAAGACCCAAGTTGAACCTGGGAGGGTCAATCAGAGAGGAAAGAAGTCAGCCACGCTAGGGCCTGACCGGTGATCCCCAGGTTATCACGGAGCCGGTTGAGCAGGATGGCATGGTTGACCATGTCAAAGGCAGAAGAGAGATCAAGTAAGATGAGCACACAGGGGGTGTTGGAATCCAGGTTGGAAAGCAGGTCTTCACAGATGTTCAGGACAGCAGTTTCCATGCTTCTGGCAGCTCTGAAGCCTGACTGATGATCATGGAGACAACCAACAGATGCAGTGTGAAGATTGAGCTGGGAGATGGGTCAATGACTCAAGTCCCTTGTCTACTTTTTCAGTCATACATGTAAAAACAGATTTCTTAAAACAATTCCCTTCAGAAATATACCAAGTATCATCTTAAGTCATAACAAATGATCTATTAAATTTGCATTATTAATTTCCTTCCTTAATTTCAGACCGCTCGTGTAATTCTTGACAATTTCAACATTTTTGAATTATTTCTCCACTAACAATATTGCTGATAGCTCCTGGCCAGCCTGTGTGTCTCTCAGTGCCGGCTAGTCTTGCACGTCATTAAACTCAAACGATCAACTCCCCTCCCCTTGCACAAAAGATGTTTCTACTGCTGTCTGATACAGTGATCCTGCAGCTAAACTGCCTAAACACAATCAGTAACATGGATGCACATCCTCAGCACGCAGAGGATGGGTCAGATGAGGCTTGCAAGTACGCCTCGTTAGAGTGTTTACACTACCCGAATATAGAGGAGCAGCAAATTTCCTTCTCCCCAGGTACCCACCAAATGGTAGGAGAAAACCTATCTCAATCACCTTCTCTATTCCCTTCAGAGGCACCGCACCACAAACAATCGGCCTCGCAATTGGATTTATCTCTTCAGGATTTTTCACATGACGAAGAGCGACTGATAAATATGCACACCTCAATTCAAGACTGTCCTAACACCACAGCTTCGGCTCTTCATGCTTTAAATTTTACTTTGTCGCAGATGGCAAACTCCTTTGATGAAATTGTGGAAGAATTTCGAGAAGAACGCACTCTCTTAACCACAATGTCTTCGAAACTTGCTTTCCTGGAGGATTTTATATATGGAAGAGCTCAGCCTAGGGCACACAAAACAGGTTCTATGGGCAAACACCGCTTGAGCAGGGGGTAGAGGAACTAGTGATAAATATCACTACTGACACTGATCCTCAAACACCAACCACAGATGCTGTTACTAAACCCACTCGAAACCAAGGGCCTGTTACAGCAATAAACTCGGTGGAAAATAAAACACATCTCGAGTCTTTAAAATAAGAAATTAAAAAACCAAAAGCTCCCCCCAAAATGAGGGTGGAATGGATCACGTAACTTCATGAGAAATCTGTGGAGGAGCCAAAGCCTCACCCCTACAATTGAGAAGGAGGTTACGCCGGTCAGCTCCAAAACTCCTAAATCTAAGACTGTGACCGAAAGCGAACCTGCAAGTCCACCTAGAAAGATAAACAGAAAATCAAAGAAGTGAAGAAATAAAATCAGCAGAAGTTCAGAAGGGCCCCTTGGACAAATTTGTAAAACTTATACAAAAAATACTGGGACACTTGGATCAACCTATTATGGAAGTTTACTCGGCGATGGAAAGTGGGGACGAACCATTAGATTTGACCTTGCCGTGTATGGGTGAAGATTCACCTACCTCTGCGCTGGTAAATGTTATGATCTCGGTACAGAGACAAGAGCTGGAAATCCTTCAGGTAAACCAAGAATATTGGCAGAGAAGAGCCACCAAACCGCCACCAACACTCAAATCACCTGGCTTGGGGCCGATAATACCCCTACAAAAAAGTCCTGACGAAATGATAGAGTTTAAAGAAAATGTCTTGCCTAGTAGATCAAAGGATGCCAAAGCCCAACATGTGTGCAAGGGCAGATCAATCTTCCCTTCGGGTACTGCTGTCTCTCTAGAAAAAATGGCTTGCTTCAAAACGGGACATGGAGCAGCAACCGTTTTTCACATTAGAAGAGAGAAGGAAAAAACTGTTAGAGGCTCAAAAGGACACGCTTGGGCCAGCCAAAGTGGGGGATTGGGTTTCATCAGTTAAGGTACCTAGTCGAGTAGAATTGCCAAATCTCCTAAACAAGGAAAGTTTTTCCTACATAAAAGCTAAACCAGCTAGGAAAGATTCTCGCCGGAAGGTGGGCTCTGGTTTAAACCACAACGTATACCTTATAGTAGAAAAGGCCAAATAGCAAAATGAAGAAAGGAGCAGGCCCTTTGCATCAATATAGCACACCCTGACCGAGGTGTTTCCAAACAAGGACTCGCTCTCGCTAAATCTCCCCCAAAGTCTTGCCTTGTTCCAAGAGATACCAAGCTTAAGATTGATCTCCTCAGGAGACATTGCATTGGTGGAATTTCAAGTGAAGGGCAGAGTAAGCTTGGCCAAACTCCACTTTTGCTCTCGTATGATCAGGGTCCTCGTTTTATCCAAACTGGAGTCTTTCTTATCTTTAGGGTATGACGTGGTGCAATACTTAATAGATCCAAACACGCCACCAAACGAGAGCCCATTGCTTCAGTCTTCGATCCTTCGAGTCTCCTTGTCCTTTCAAGACCAATTAGCGTGGAACCCGCTGTCTGTAGTAATAAACACTCAAGAGCGGGGCACACAGAGAGCTGTACAGACAAATCTCCCAAAACATCAGATCGATTATGACTGGTCCATGGTTCTTGCGTCATTACACACGGGTCAAAAATCAAAACCCCAGCAGATGATCAGCAGCATTTTTTTTTTGGCCTGCAGAGGTCACAGATTTTTAGAGGCAAACTTTGTTTCACTACCTAAACATGCTCTCTCTTGTCTGCAGGAGACATGGCTAAATGTTTGCCCATTAATAGATGGCTATTCGGTTTTAGCCCTTCGAAGGAGGCTGATATAAGGTTTGAAAAACGGACTGGGGCTGACAATTTTGACTATAGATACAAGAAGGAGAGACATTCAGATAGTAAGGATGAAAAACGAAAGAAAAACGTCTCAATGCTTCTGCTGTTATGTTTGTAAATTATATTTTAATATGCAATCTGTTGAGATTGGCATATTTCTTGAAGCATTCATAGCCTTGGTGGCAGAAATAATAGTACTGGCAGACTTTACCTGTGAACGCTTCGATGCTAAATGCTATAGCATGAAAAATTGTTGTGGGGCTTCACGGATGGCTAGGAAGAGGGGGAAGTTGGTAAAATCTGAAATGAAGGCCTGGGATTTATTTTTAGTGAATGGAAATATTAAGGAGGATAATCCACCTGTATTTACTTGGACTAACAGCATTTCAAAATCCACATTGGATTATATATTTATGGCCGAATCTCTGTGGCTTAAATGTGATTCTTTAAAGATGATCCCTCTGACCTCTAGCGATCTCCTTATGCTTACCTTGTCACTGAAATATACCCCAAAGTCCCCAGAAAGTGTAAATGCCCAGGTGATAGAAGTAAATCCAAGAAACTATGCATTGGTTTGGAAGCCGGCGTTATCGCACTGATTTAATGCACTTGTTTTTGGGGATCAAATGAAGAGAAAGATCTCCTAAACCCCAACTCATATGATAGTGCTATGAACTTGGCTTTAGCCCATCTCTATAAGCCAAGTGGGACAAAGGGTGGTCGTAAAAGAAATAATAATAATTTTAGACACAAATACGACACGCTATTGGCAGAGAAAAATAAAGAACTAAACAAGGCTTTAAGAAACTTGAGGAAACATCCTTCAGAGTATGAAACTGGAGCATGAACACCAAGATGTAGGTATAAAAAACTGGGTAAGAGGCCATCAGTTTCTGCTCTACATGACTTGGAGGCAATGCTACACTCAATAATCTGTAAAACTCAGCTTCCTTCTGAAGACTGATAAAGGAGCCATTAAACCAGCCAGCACTTCAATGGCAGCCTATCCCGCCTCTCACGTAGGAAACTCATTTTAGTAAACTTTATAGCTCACACGAGGGGGTAGAGGAAAACATGGTGTTAAATAGTAGCTGGTTAAGCAAAGTAAAGATTGACATGGGAACCATAAGAAGAGCCATTATGCAAAGCAAGCTCTCTAATGCCCCAGGCCCAGATGGATTGGCAAATGCCACATTTAAGTCCGATCCTAACCTTTGAGCAGCCTATTTATACGTACTCTTTTGTGAAATTATAAAAACAAAGATATTGGAAAAAAGCAAATATTGTCGTAATTTACAAAAAGGGTGACAGTGCCCTTCCATCTAATTACTGCCTTTTTTTTCTACTTCACACTTCCAGCAAGATCTCTGGGTCTATAATTCTGGAAAGATTACAGATGTGGGCAAAAGAGAATGATGTCATTGATAAATTTCAATCAGGTTTTGGGAAGGGACTTAGTACATTCCATAACCGCTTTGTGATAAACCTTTTGCGAACTCGGGCAAAACAACAAAAGAGGCCGCTTTACTCTACCTTTCTTGACATCTCTCAGGCGTTTGATCAAGTAAATAGGAAACATTTGTGGGCAAATGTAGGAAGATTGAATGCCCAGTGGCCTTGATTGATATACTAACCATGTTTAGTTATTTTATTTTATTTATTGCATTTGTTAATACGCCCAAACCCGAAGGTATCACAGCGTAAATTGCAGGATTAAGGTAGTACTTGCTGGTTACAGAGCAGGATGTAAATACTTAAAACAAAGAGCAGTGAACATTGTAGTTGCAGAGGAAATTACCAGGGTTTGGCCATTTGCAGTTACAGAGTTAAGTTATGCAGTTGGAGTTACATCTGCAGTTACAGATTAATACAGTTAGGGTTTCGTCAGAAACCGTTACATTAGCCCTATGGTTATAGGCAAATCTAGTACGGATAGGTTAGAATTTATTAAACAACCTTGTTTTTATGAGTTTTTTTAAATGAGAATGAGATGGCTCATTGCTTATGTTTGCGGGGAGTGAATTCCACAATCTGGGAACTGCTACAGGGAAGCTGTGTACTCCTGTTCTAGAATTCTTGAAGCGGTGGATGAGTAATGAGTAATAGTGTTTGACCTAAGGAGTCTGGTCGATGTTTTTCGAATGAGACATTCTGGACGGATGCTTATAGCAAAGTTCCTCTTTTGCCTTATTGCCATAGCTATTTACTATTCAAATTACCAATAGTTTCTTCTTACTATCCTTTATATCACCGACTGTCGATACACCAGATGCCGGTGAAGGACAAGAAAGATGGCCGTCGAAAGACTCCTGCGATTGATCCCTTTCGGCCTTGTAAGGCCATTATGGGCTTCGGCCCACGCAGTGGGGAGAGAGGTGGGAGGTCATTTTAGAATGTATATGCCCCTTTTCTTACACTACATTTGCCTAGCTGCCATGTCATTCTGTTATGGACAAGACCCCCTTTAAATTTTGCCCCAAGTCCAATAGGAAATTTCTGTGGGCTGAAAAACATCTTGTGTGTAACCTGTGTCTCCTGCGAGACCACGTCGAGGGTTCTTGTCGAGCGTGCAGACTCTTCAAGCCCAAGACTTTGAAGGCCCGATCTACTAAACGCTGGGCCCACTATGCCAGGCAGCTTGAGGCCATGGAAGTACAGGGTGCCTTAAGCGATGGCAGCAACACTGCAGTAGCTGGCGGCAAAGGCGACGGGGTTACTCCGGCACACCCGGCGGCAGAAGCGCCATCACTTCATCCTCCACTAAACACACAACCCACAGCCAAGACTCGACACAGGTGCCGAGCAGACGGCAGCGCATGACGTCTAGGGAAAGGTCCGTTGAATCTCTGTCCTGTGGGCACTCTCGATTCAGATCGCCACATGACAGACCCCGGCCGTGGAAGGACGGTACAGACGTCGTGCAAAAAAAAACCAAAAAAACACCGGGGGCCGATCATCCACAAACGAGGCTGCGGTTCAGCCCACACCTGAAATTCGACGTTCTGCGTTGATTCAGGTACAAGAACCCATAGAGTCGGGATTGGCCCACTTAGTCAAGAAACACGCTACAGGGGGCCAGGGAAAGGAGAGAGAGTCCAAGAAAAAGTCCTCTAGGACCCTGTCAAACCCTGAGGTCCACGTGGATTAGTATACCTCTGTACCCAAGTACCAGTCAAAAAGGAGCAAGAATACCCACTAACCAGTTATTGAAGCCACAGGTGGGGGGTAAAGGGGAAACACCAGGTCCCGGGTGGCTGCAAAGAAAATACCAAGTTAGCTAGTGGCTACATGGTATTCACAACAAGCATCAATAGATATAAGGAAAAAGACACCTACCCTTGGGATGAGTGATGAATGCTTTGAACCTAACTGTTTCCCCCCTTGGGGTCAGATGGGTGTTGCAGAAGAGAGGATGGGACCACAGGATCTGAAGGGAGAGGAGTGGGTCTGAATAGAAGGCAAGCAGTACCTGATACAGTTCCAATATAGCTGAAGGTTTACCATACGCCAAGTCCAAAGGTTAATCCATAAGCAACCCAAGAATCAGTCCAAAGTCCAGGTAAACAAGGTATACGGTCCAGTAAAAATCCAGGCATCAAAATCGAGGGCAATCCAGAAGAGAAAACAAAGTCCAAAATCCAAGAGGATGAAAACCATGAAGTCCAGAATGCAGAAATCGCTAAACGCCGTAAGATCAGCTGAATGCAGAAATCGCTAAACGCCGTAAAATCAGCTGAGAAGCAATGTGTGTAAAGGCCAATCCCCTTTTATTTCAGTCTTCCTGGTTTGTTGGCCAATCGTGGACGATTTCCTGGTCACGTGATCATTCCCTTGATCACGTCACCAACTGGTTCATCTGGCGCCTGCTTCCTGGAGGCGTTTGCTCGTGTCACGTGACCCTCCTTCGTGACTTGCCGTGCCGAGCGGAGGACCGCAGCATGGAACGGGACTCCCCTCCGCGCCTGCAATCTTCAAGGCAATCCCCAATGCAGGTGCGGAAAGCGGCACCAGGGATGTCTCGGAGCACAGCGTCCCCCCAAAGGTCGAGCGGATGTGGCCGCGGGAAGGGTCCGCATTTCGCTCCGCCGCCTGTACACCACGCGATCGTGATGGGGTGAGTCTGAGGGCATGACAGACCCCTTATAGGGAGAAATCTCAGGATGTTAGGCCCACTCATAAGAGTAAAGTACCTGTATCTCATGATTCTCTGTCTTCCACTCTGAAAAAGAAATGTAATGTAGAAACGAAACAAGGGAAGGGGCAGAGGTTGACTGATGGGAACCAACAGACAAGCTCTGTACAAAAGGGTCTACAAACAGTACAAGAGAAGATACTACAGACAAATCCAGGAAAGGAGGTGATAGCAAACTAGCAGAAGGAAATGAAGGGAAAGTCGTGTAACAGGATAGGATAGCAGAGGACAGTAAGGAACAAGGTTGAGAGCTCAGAGGAGCAGGAAAGCAATGAGCAAGCCCACATGAGCAGGGCTGTAAGTTAGAGACCCCAGATGAAAAGGGCTTAGGGCAGCAGAGTAAAGCAGGCTGCACGGTAAGGAACCCAGAAGGGCCGGACAGCAAGGAGTGGGCCCTGAGGGGCAGGGCCGTTGACCGTAGAAGGTAGCAGAGGACTGTAGCGGGCTGCTAGGCCGAGAACCCAGCGGAAAAAGATAGGTAGTAGGCAGCGGAGCGTGATAAACTGCAAAGTAGGAAGGCCAGAGGACAAGGGCTGTAGGCAACCGGAGTGAGGTAGGCTGCAGAGCAGGGAGCCCAACGGACAAAGGCTGAAGGCAGCCGGAGTGAGGCAGGCTGCAGAGCAGGGAGACCAGAGGACAAGGGCTGAAGGCAGCCGGAGTGAGGCAGGCTGCAGAGCAGGGAGCCCAGAGGACAAGGGCTGAGGCTGGAAAGCAGCAGAGCGTGATCAGCTGAAATGTAGAGAGCCCGCAGGGCAAGGGCGGAGGCTGGAAGGCAGCAGATCGTGATCGGCTGCAATGTGGAGAGCCCAAAGGAGCAGGGCTGTGAGGCAGGGAGCCTGGAAGGCAATGGCAGGAGGCAGCGAAGTGTAACAGGCTGCAAGGCCGGAAGCCCAGAGGAGCTGGACTGAGGTAGGGAGCCCAGAAGGCTAGGGCTGTAGGCAGCAGGGTGTAGCAAGCTGCAAGGCAGGAAGCCCAGAGGAGCTGGACTGAGGTAGGGAGCCCAGAAGGCTAGGGCTGTAGGCAGCAGTGTGTAGCAAGCTGCAAGGCAGGAAGCCCAGAGGAGCTGGACTGAGGCAGGGAGCCCAGAAGGCTAAGGCTGTAGGCAGCAGGGTGTAGCAAGCTGCAAGGCAGGATCCAAGCAGGAGAAATGGTAAACAGCATACAAAGATCCGTAGAAAGACGCGAAAGGTGGAGGAAGGACTCTCAGATGCAAGAGGCTGAGCCACTGCAGGCAGCAGCCTTTATACTGCCTAGCCCAGCACAGAGGCAGGCTAATTGGTTGAACCTGGCTAAGCACACCTGCAGGCAATCGGCCACCTCCCTTTCTGTTCCTGGGCTTGTGGAAGCAGGGCAAGTCCCTAGGGCTTCTGGGGGGTGTAGTTCCTTTTATAACCAATAGGAACAGCCAGGAATCGATGCTTGTAGCCAGGTGCATTGTGGTATACGTAGTTTGTTGGAAAAAATAATAAAGCACCAAAGTCTTGCAAATGGGAAATAAAGTTCCCAAAGTAAATATAGATGGATCCAAGAGTCTGTTGTAAATAAATGATAAACAAATAGTCCATATTGAGCGTAAATGGATGCGCCCGTGGCGCAGGCATGACAGTATGCCCCTCTCCTGGCCCCTCTCCAGGCTCCCCGAAGACCGACCTACAGGAAGAATGTCTGTCACACCGTACAAGAGTCTTAATCCAAAAAGGCACATCATGAAGCACCAGAAACGGGTTGCAAGGTGAGAGTCTTGAATGACGGAGACAGTACCAATGTTCTGAACTTTTGATGTAGAAATCAGAATAGACGAAGTCTTTGGAACACAGACCCCAACTGTGTGTGCATGAAGAGAGGAACTGCGAAAAACTGCTGCAGGCTCCATGATAGATTTTGCTTTGACGGGCAACAGTATGGTGCTGGAAAGTGGAGCCATAGGTACAGCAGAGTTGGTAGCTTTTAGAAGGTTTTCCAAGACATCCGGAGCAGCAATGACAACGTTAGGGTGAGCTGCAGAGAGTTCAGGAGTCACAGCGGCAGTTTTCCCATGATTAGTAGACAGTTCAGAGGTTACAGCAGCAGTGAGATCTTGAATGGCTGTAGAGAGTATCAAGGCTGTAGCAACTGGGTGTGTGGGTGCCATGAGAGAACCAGCAGGCTGGAACGCACCTGAGACTGGTAGAGTAGAGTCTGGCAGTCTTAGTGCTATAGATACACCAGCAGGAACAACTGGAACAGTAGTCTTAACAGGGAACCCCTTCGCTGACTTTGCAACAGTTAGCATGGCGGATGAGGGATCAGGAAGAGAAGGTGCTGCAGGATCAGGTTGTGTAGCAGAGGATTCTGCTGCAGCGAGCACAGCTGCGAAGGAAGTAGAAATCTGGGCATCGGGAGCATCAGAAATAGCGGTAGCTTCAGGAATCACAGTAGCTATAGCAACCTCAAGATTCGCAGCAGGGACTTCAGGTGTCTCAAATGTGGCAGGGAGTTTAGGAGCCATAGCAGCAGGAAGATCATGAATAGCAATTGGAAGTTTGGGTGCTGTAGCAGCTACAGACAGTTCAGGTGTTGCAACTACTGGTAGATCGGGTACCACAACCACTGGCGATTCAGGGGGTATCGAAGAAACTGAAGATGTTGATTGCTCAAGAGTGTTGTCTGATAGCACAGCCACACTTTGGCAAGCCCCGCTTGCCAACTCAGCATGCTCGGTGTGAACTGCGCCAGTCTCTTCAGCTGCCGTTGTCATTTCAGAAGAGATTGTAAGTGTGAGTACTGGACAATAGGCAAGGGTGAGGGCGGAACCATCCTTTGACTCAGAGGGATCTCCAATTGGAAGACCACCCTTGTTTTGTGGTGTTATGGCTGTGTGAGTGATTTGAACCACCGGAGGAGTTAATTCTTTTCTGTCAGTACAACAACCTGAGTTACTGTGGCTGGAAGATGAAAGAGCTGTGTCAGTCTTTAGAAGGGATACATATGCTGCATTTAGGTCTTCCATCTGCTTGGTATAAGTATGTATCCTTTTCTGCATGGCAATTCCAGGCCTTAGCATGTCGATCTCTAAAGATAAGATGTCAGGTGTTGGACATAGTGCCAGATGGTCTGGTAACTTGTGTCCCTTCATAAGATTCTGATAATGCAAATAAACAAAGTCATCATAGAGGTCTTCGGTCTTTCTTTTAAGGCGTAGGAGTTGTTCTTGTAGCAGGTAAGTATCATTTGTTTGATCTAAAGCTTCAGAAGCTGGTGTGGTAGAAAATTTGGTTGCAGCAATGGGAAGACTGACCTTAGGGTTATTGTGGTTAGTAGATACTGTGGAAGCATTTAGACAACCGATGGTTAGTATAGGTCTTTTGTACCCAGGACCAGATGCACAAACCTCAGGATAATGACTGCCTTGTCCTGTCAAATAAGGTTTTCCAGCATTCTGGGGGGCTTGCCAAGCTGATCTTGCGCATATCACTCTGGCAACAGCGTATTCTGGTTTAGAGTCTCCCACAATGAGTGATATATCCTTAGCTGTTGCGGTTTTAGAAGGCTTGTCAGAAGACGCAGGAGAGTTTTTCACTGTTTGGTCTAACAAGATCTGTAAGAATTCATTATCTTGCTGTAGCTCTGCAACAGATAAGGACTGCGGATCATAGTCGCAAATGTCATAATAATTGTACATGGAAGAAGGGTCAGCAAGCCAGTGAGTATAGTACCGTGCTTGTAAATCTTTGTTTAATAAGGCAAGACTGTCCTTTAGACTAAGGTTCTTGTTTGCTGTCTTTAGGGAAACCATAGGTTTATGCAAAGGTTTCTTAACTCGAAAGGAAAGCATCTTTGGTCTGTGTGCGCCTTTCCGGCCTATGGAACAAGAAATATTTTGCTCTTGCATTCTGTCAGGGATGGCACTCTATTAAGAGTAGCACAAGACACCCAGAAAGGGTTTGGGTGGTTGTGCCAAAATAAAGTGGACAGATAAGTACACACACAGCAGAGAGGAAAGAGAACAAAGAGTAGGCCAGAGTAGCAAGGGAAAAAGGTACAGAATGAATTCCCTCTTGGGTGTATGCAGATCTAGGAAAAGAGTATTCCATGAACCTTAGGAAATACTCTAGCCTTCTACACAGTTTGCTATAACAGAGGCCCACGCTGTTTGCTCATGGCTTGGAACAGCAGCTATGGGTGTCTGTAATGTAGAAACGAAACAAGGGAAGGGGCAGAGGTTGACTGATGGGAACCAACAGACAAGCTCTGTACAAAAGGGTCTACAAACAGTACAAGAGAAGATACTACAGACAAATCCAGGAAAGGAGGTGATAGCAAACTAGCAGAAGAAAATGAAGGGAAAGTCGTGTAACAGGATAGGATAGCAGAGGACAGTAAGGAACAAGGTTGTGAGCTCAGAGGAGCAGGAAAGCAATGAGCAAGCCCACAGGAGCAGGGCTGTAAGTTAGAGAGCCCAGATGAAAAGGGCTTAGGGCAGCAGAGTAAAGCAGGCTGCACGGTAAGGAACCCAGAAGGGCCGGGCGGCAAGGAGTGGGCCCTGAGGGGCAGGGCCGTTGACCGTAGAAGGTAGCAGAGGACTGTAGCGGGCTGCTAGGCCGAGAACCCAGCGGAAAAAGATAGGTAGTAGGCAGCGGAGCGTGATAAGCTGCAAAGTAGGAAGGCCAGAGGACAAGGGCTGTAGTCAACCGGAGTGAGGCAGGCTGCAGAGGAGGGAGCCCAGAGGACAAGGGCTGAAGGCAGCCGGAGTGAGGCAGGCTGCAGAGCAGGGAGCCCAGAGCACAAGGGCTGAGGCTGGAAAGCAGCAGAGCGTGATCAGCTGAAATGTAGAGAGCCCGCAGGGCAAGGGCGGAGGCTGGAAGGCAGCAGAGCGTGATCGGCTGCAATGTGGAGAGCCCGGCAGGGCAAGGGTGGAAGCTGGAAGGCAGCAGAGCGTGATCAGCTGCAATGTGGAGAGCCCAAAGGAGCGGGGCTGTGAGGCAGGGAGCCTGGAAGGCAATGGCAGGAGGCAGCGAAGTGTAACAGGCTGCAAGGCAGGAAGCCCAGAGGAGCTGGACTGAGGTAGGGAGCCCAGAAGGCTAGGGCTGTAGGCAGCAGGGTGTAGCAAGCTGCAAGGCAGGAAGCCCAGAGGAGCTGGACTGAGGTAGGGAGCCCAGAAGGCTAGGGCTGTAGGCAGCAGGGTGTAGCAAGCTGCAAGGCAGGAAGCCCAGAGGAGCTGGACTGAGGCAGGGAGCCAAGAAGGCTAGGGCTGTAGGCAGCAGGGTGTAGCAAGCTCCAAGGCAGGATCCAAGCAGGAGAGATGGTAAACAGCATACAAAGATCCGTAGAAAGACGCGAAAGGTGGAGGAAGGACTCTCAGATGCAAGAGGCTGAGCCACTGCAGGCAGCAGCCTTTATACTGCCTAGCCCAGCACAGAGGCAGGCTAATTGGTTGCACCTGGCTAAGCACACCTGCAGGCAATCGGCCACCTCCCTTTCTGTTCCTGGGCTGGTGGAAGCAGGGCAAGTCCCTAGGGCTTCTGGGGGGTGTAGTTCCTTTGATAACCAATAGGAACAGCCAGGAATCGATGCTTGTAGCCAGGTGTATTGTGGTATACGTAGTTTGTTGGAAAAAATAATAAAGCACCAAAGTCTCGCAAATGGGAAATAAAGTTCCCAAAGTAAATATAGATGGATCCAAGAGTCTGTTGTAAATAAATGATAAACAAATAGTCCATATTGAGCGTAAATGGATGCCCGTGGCGCAGGCATGACATCAACTCACTCGCAGAGTCATTGAGCAGAGGTCCCATACCAGAAGAACACGAGTGGCAACTACACGCAGATGTCGTAGAACACCTCTTCTCTCAATGGGGTTTCCCCACAATAGACTTGTTCGCTACAAGCGAAAACAGGCAATGCTCAGACTTCGCATCCAGGTTCCCCCAGCCAGGTTCCAAGGGGAACGCCCTATGGATGAACTGGTCAGGGAAATTTGCTTACGCTTTTCCCCCCCAACGCCTCTAATGAGGAAGGTTGTGAACAAGATCCACAAGGAACAGGTGACGCTCATCCTAGTTGCTCCTATGTGGGCAAGACAACCCTGGTATCCACATCTGCGCAAACTGGCGATGTGCGATCCCATCAAACTCTGTGCCCGTACAATCTGCTCACTTGCACGGGGGACTAACAGTGCACCCTCAGCCTCACTCAATGAACTTGGCAGCATGGCTCCTGGAGTCATAGAGTTTGGACATCTTAATCGGCCACAGATATGTATGGATATCTTGAAAGAATCAAGAAAGCCTAACACCAGGCACTGTTATTTTGACGAGTGGAGGAGATTCGTAATTTGGTGCCAGTCTAAACAAATGAACCCCATAGAATGCACTCCTTCCCACATTCTAACTTATATACTCCACTTGCTAGATGCAGGGTTAGTATTCAACTCTTTAAAGGTCCACCTGGCGGCTTTGTCAGCCTATACCACTTCCCACAATAAGGTCTCATGGTTGAAGGTACCTGTCATCACAGCATTCATGGAGGGAGTAAAGTCTCCACACTCCAATTTCAAACCCCCACCAGGATGGGATCTCAATGTTGCAATTGCTAAGCTCATGGGACCCCCCTTTCAAACCAATGCACAAGTCTAGTCTCTAACACCTGACTTACAAAAGTGCCTTCTTAGTGGCTATCACTTCCATAAGAAGAGTTAGTGAAATACAAGCATTGTCAGTGCAGGATCCTTTCTTTGTTGTACTAAAAAATACAAGCTGGTTTTACATACTTACCCTAGGTTCTCCCGTAAGTTCATCTCTAAATTTCACGTAAACCAGTCTATTGAGCTACCACCTTTCTTTCAGGAACCCACCAGCTCAGCTGAGGTAAAACTCCAAACACTAGATGTGAGGAGGGCAGTCCTCTTCTATGTAAACAAGACCAGACTGCTAAGAAAAACAGATCAACTGTTTGTCTCCATATCACCAGGCAGAGAAGGTGACTGCATTTCAAAGAATGCCATCTCCAGGTGGATAGTCAGATGTATACAATTGTGCTATTTCCCATCAAACAAGACACTGCCTTTTATGCCCAGAGTTCACTCCACAAGGAGCACAAGAGCCACTCTGGCTTTCATTGCAAATTTCCCTCTAGACAGCATTTGCAAAGCAGATACATGGAGCTCAATACCCCCTTTCACTCAGCATTACTGCATTGACACTCTTTGCAAGACAGCTACACGGGTGGGACAAGCGGTTCTAAGTCATCTGTTCGCCCATGAACCTTCTCACATACCACCACCTTCTTCTAACAATGCTCGCTAATATATGCACAGCATGTGATCTAAGCAGATTCCACAAACCTCAGAAGGGATACATTACTCACCGTAATCGTATTTCTGATGCTTGGATCTGCTTAGATTCACATGCGCCCACCCTTCCTAACATCGGAGAGAAGGTGCATGGATGCTTATGAGCTTGTCTGATACGTATCTGCTTGGATACAACTGTACTCACACTACACTTCATGCTACCTCATGTCAACAATCTGATGTACAGCGACGCGTGAACAATCATGGGTACAGTGGACCTTACACTAGGGATAGTATTACTGGCACGCCCTGTCGACGTCCCTTTTCGAGTATCGAAAACAGCAACTGTAATACTCTGCAGCTTCCACTAGATGTCGGCCTATGCACAGCATGTGAATCTAAGCAGATGCAAGCATCAGAAATACGATTACCGTGAGTAATGTATCCCTTATGAGCGATGGTAAGAGTTTTGTACAGTATTCTGGCTTGTTATTTATTAATTTACACACTGACACCAATGTAAGGGTCTGTTTAGATGAAGACGCAAACTATACAGGGTCGGTGAGTAGCCGGTGTGGGTTGCGTCAGTGCAGTGTGCTAGCCCTTTTCCTGCATAGTTTATAAACCAGTGATTTAGGTGAAGTATTCAAAAACACTAGAAACTTTCTCCCAAGGCTAGGAAACCTGCGAATAAATTGGCCTATGCCGATGATATGGTTCTGTTTGATCTAACACACATAGGCCTTCAAAGAGCATTGGTAGCAAAAAAAATGCATGTTTTTTCAGCTCTAGACTTGCGACTTAACGTGAGAAAATAAAAAGTTTTAGGCTAAACTATGGTGGAAAAATCATGCCCAAATTCAGATGGTCTACAGCTAAAGAACAACTGGAAGTCGTCCAATCATTCAAGTATTTGGGCGTAGATATTGAGTGAAAGAGATCAAATCAGCGTGACTTCTGTTGGCTGACTACAAAAGCGAGGCTGAACACTACCGAAAAAATGTGTATTTGACAGGAAGTTCAGGAGATACTCAGCTATCCCCATGATCAAATATTAGAACCAAAAGGTCATTCCACGGCTGTTGTACGGAGTGGAGTCAAGCGTGCTAGCAAATACTTGGGATAAAGTGGAGTCAAGGGTATGGAAGGGGTTCCTTCCAATTCACAAGGGGACACCTATGTCAGTTATTATGAACGAGGTAGGATTGGTATCCCTACAAGCACGGGTAGACTTGAAACAATTGCAATTATATAGTGCCCTCTTGCTCCCTCCAGGGAATTGTATTCTTGCAAAACTTCAAATTGAATTGTTCAATAGTACCTCAAGAGTTCTGCTAGAATGGTTTGAAACGTGTACAATTATGAAGTAACTATGACTTGAACATAGACAAGCTGATAGCGGCTCATGTCAATAAAAAGAAAATTATTTTCAAAATTGATTGGATTATAAATAGAGAGGCAGCCTTGAATTACCATCTCTTTTACAATCTACAGTATGAAACAAGAGCACATAATGTCTTACCTTTCTATCTAAAAAAAATCCTTCTAGTAAGCATTGCTGTGATTTGGTAACTTTCAAACTAAATGTACTGTCCACTGGGGAAGTCAAAGGTGCAAGAAAGGGTATTGAACGATCCTTGAGAACGTGTAGACACTGCTTTCAATATATTGAAATGAGTCGCCATCTCCTGTTGGAATGTTCTGCTCTGGCTGATCTTCATTCTAACGTCTTTAAGCGCTTTGTGCAGACTGTGGACTTTCTCAATACAGATTGGTTCTGGGCCAAGATTTTAAATAGCCAGGATTTGGCTTTAGATGTGACAATGTTAAGATTCTTGGAGATTGCACTATGTGAAAGCTGGAATGAATCAATCAATTAATATGATGAGTTGGCAGTTTTAAATCTGTATGCTTTTAAACCTGTTTTAAATGTGAAAATGTGAAATATGTGTAATTTTCTATTTTTGTCTATTTTTGCAAAGGTTTGTCTGTTAACCAAAAGCAAATAAATAAATAAATAAATAACAAATATTGCTGATAGTTGCTTGACTAATGAAAACGTCATTGTGCAAAGGACACTTGCGTGATGACATCACACGCATAATCAAATAGTGGCCATTTTAGAATGCTGCATCCGAAAGGATCGGCAATCGGAAAGCAAACGGCTGGAAGAAAACAATCCAGCATCTATTATATGCTCAATGGTCATTCCACCTTGCCAATAACAAATAGTTTCAAGGCATTAGGGATGCTAAAATGTGCTTATAAGGCACCTAACAAGGTCAATTACCATTATTTTTGTATTGTATCTCACAGGGGCATTTTCCCCTGACCTGTGAATCCCCTCAAGTTCTGTTGGTATAAAAGACCACGAACAGCTTTGGGGGAGTCAAACTATTTTATATTCTTTTTCTGTTGATAGTCGTAACAGTATACTTTAATTTGCAATATTAAATTAACATTGTCTGATGCTATTGGATTTTTTATCAACAGACAATTAATAAGAAGCCATACATTCTATTGAATCTACTCTAAATATAGCAGCATTGCATTTCGCCTCCTGAAGAGCCTTTCAACACAGGACGGTGAAACACTTCTAGAGGATAGTTATGAGGATAACCAAATGACAAAGATTTAAGAAAATCAATCAATTGGACACATGAGGATAACCTAACGAGGATAACCAGTCAAGAAAACAAAGCACAACTTGATTAACTGAGAATTGTAAAAGAAGAAAGCTGATTCAAGCTAATAAATCAAAACATGTATTATAATCTTACTAACATTTGAATCCTCATTTCATAAATACTAAGTATACACCCATTGGGACAATGTTTTTGGGTACAGGCACAGAATATTTAACTCTATTTAACTCTTGATTATTGGGCAGGCACGATAGCAGAGGGCAACCTGTGACAACCAATCCTCTTAGCGCATAGGATTTTTTTTGCCAAGGGTCTGTACTATGTCTGCAACTTACTGTAACTTTCTTCCACAACCTGCAAGCGCCTGCACTTCCTCCGGGCCTTGGCGCACTTAGGGGATGTATATGTAAGCCTACAGCCATTCATCCCCCCACCCCCGTACTTCCCTAGCTGGCTCCCCCGGCTGCACTTACCCAGAGCATTGCTGCCCCGACCGCACTTCCCTTCTCCCTTCATCCCAGGCACTTCTCCTCCCCACTTGCACTTGCACGATCTGAATGACACAAGACCTAGTAAGATCTTTGTTTTGACCTCCCTGTCTCCCTACCTTGTCTTGTCGTGCCTAGCCTAGAAACACTTGTCCATAGGCGCTTTATAAATGACTCATAATATCATATCATAACCCTGAGGTACTCTTTCTTAGAACAGTACATAGATCTACCATCTACGGCGTGGCCAGCCGCAATGTAAGCATGAAGTGATTGTTGCAAGCTCCCTGCCCGATCTTGTAATAAGAGATCCTGAGTGAGACAGAATGAATCCCTGACGGCAGTACACACCTAGCAGATGTGTGAATCCATACAGCACATGTAGAAGTGTTTCTGTGAGCCCAAAGCGACGTGGGGCAGGGGATCACAGCCGCGAGACACTGACGAAGAAACCCAGCAAAATGGGGGCCGCAACCTCTGGAAGCTAAGTGAAGTGAAAGGAGCCCAGACTCTTGTCGAACGAAGCCTGCAGGACCCCGAGAGAAACTGCATGATTGGCGGCGCCACATAGCCACGATAACAGTAAGGCAGATCATTTGCTGCCGTTGTATTGGCTGAGCTACCACTGCACTGAGGGGGACCAGCTCGATTGAGTGGAATAGTGATAGGGAGGAGGAGCGGCACACGTCTCCCCTAGGGGGTGCGCTCCCAGCCAGCCGGTGTTAAGACAGATTTCTGAACTCTGACCTGGTGGGCAGAGGTTCAGAAGGCCAGTCTAGTTTCCTGGAAAAGGGGAACCTTCTGGACAAGCCAGACCAATCAAGGTAGCATTGGCTGCGGTAAAAACTAGGTCTCAGGAGGGGTGAGGGTGACTGAAAGATCTCAATGAGCACACAGAGTAAAGGACACTTACAAATCACTCCCAGTCAGATGTGTATATATATATATATATATATATATATATATATATATATATATATATATTACAAATATATTTATTTCAAGGTTTTTGATGTTCAACACAATCCTATCAAGATACATATATACAAGACCAAAGGGGCCTAAAGGGTTCATGTACGAAATGGGTCCACAACCTGAAAAGGGAAGGAAGCAGGTAGTGCAAATAGCCTTTAGGCAGTTCTGCATCAAACACAATCTTAACTGAAAGGCAGTCCCATCCCTAAGATGAGAGGAGCCTAGTGGTCAAATGTACTTGTGATGTTGGCGGACGTGGTAGTGCAGATGGGCGAAACAGGGTCTTTTGTAGGGGCTGTAGCAGCTCAGAAAGTTGGGTGAGGTGATGCAGAATAGGTTCCCACTATTCGTGGAGTGTCTCCCCTTGAGGGCAGAGCAGGTTCCAAGATTTGGAAATAGTTTGCTAGTACGCACTAGCGGTGGAAAGGAGAGGGGACCTCAGGGGCCACTCGTGTGTAAAAAAAAAAAAATGGATGGATGCGCTAGGGGCCACCGGGAAGGGATGCAATTACTCACCGACTCCCGGCGCACTCCATACCAAACTTTGGCAGTTGAGTCAACTTCAGTTGCAGGTTCAAATGCGGCAATCTCGCGGCTCTGCGGCTTTCAGCGATGAAGTTACAACATTGATTCCCAAACAGGACAGTGGCAATTTCTCCGCTCCTGGTGGATGGATCAGGCCAATTCCCCTGTAGCAGGCTTCAGGGCACAGAGTGGCGCAGCTGCAATGAACTTGCGAAGTTCGTCAGCATGGCTGGGCGACACAGTAACCGCGTATACTCCGGTTCGGGTGCTCTCTCTTTACTCCAGACCTGGGAATGTTAAGTGTACGAAATTTAGTGTGAGAGTTCTGTGAACACAGAGCTTGCAATGTACCAAGTCTGAAGGGCCTCTTTGAAACGGCTTTGGTATCAGAGCAAAGGTCCTGCGCAAACTAGTCAGCCCACTTGTTGGCCCAGGGACACTTTCGAGAAGGCATACTTGCAGGGTTTGATGAAGGTGCCGAGAATAGTTGGTCCCACTATTCCAATGGGTCAAAATGTCTTTGCGGACCTTCTAGGATGACCAGATGCAGAGGGGTCCAGCGGGACGACAGCAGGCTCATGGTGCCAAACCTTCCAGCGGGTCACCAGCAGTTCCTCGACTCAGCTTCTTAGTTTCAGGATACTTGGATCCTATCTTTCGTTCAGTGAGAACTCCAGAGATCGATATGGTATGGGTGTTTGGAGCATTCTCTTAGCTCCTTTGCGCCAAAACGAAGAGGACCCAATGGGAGATCTGCTCACATAAAGGCACACCATATGTGGACCAATCATGGACCACTGTGGTCCCAGGCATTCACAGCACACCAGACTCTCTGGCACCCAGGATGTGTATTGGAACCAGACAGTCCAGCCCACATCCTGGAAGCACACACAAGGCATGCAGAAGCCTGCGAAAGCTTGGCGCTTCGCGAGGGAATGCATGCCCAAATAAGGACTGACCCAGGTCGACCTGGGAAAGGTGAAGGGGCAAGATGGCCAAAGGACAGGACAAAGAACCTCGTGGCATGGCCATTTTGGAGCCAGGCCACCTATTTGTGCCAAACGCAGTAATAGCGGTTTACCTGGCAGGAAAGGGTTAAACATATATGAAAAGATAAGCTGCCACCAGCCCTGTCCAACGCAATCCTGCACTTCTCCTATAAAATCCTTTGAGCGTATCTAGGGCCTTTGGAAATGACAGGAAGACCCAAGAGCACTATACTGGAAGGTAAATTGTGCACTTGCAACATGTTGCAGAAAAGTTGCAACATTGACAAGGACTAAGTGAAACAGTCACCCAGTACTGACTGTCTTTAAGAGCACGTCAGTTTCCCCATAATAAAGTGAGCGAAAATCCCAGGGGAGTGCAGCAGAAGGCTTTGCTCCTCTGGCAAAGTCAGACTATGGTGTTTAACATCAGCAAAAAGTTGGGGGGTACACAACTGGAGGGAAAATTACACGTGAAATAGAAATCTTTCCTAACAGCTGGCATCTGCAGAAGAGCCCAGCCCGCACGCATGTATCCTGGTGGTCCGATCGGTAGGACACTTGCCGTTGCTGACAGGAGTGGCACATCTAGGGAGGCGACGACCGTAGAAGAAAGAGCAAGCCGGAAAGGGGCTCCTGCTTCAGTCCTGCGAACAGAACGAGCAGACAATGAGAACCTGGGAATACGTGAGGGACGACCCCGTGGCAGCCCATAATACATAAGGAGACCAACAGATTACCACATTGGCACCTCAGTAGCAACTGCCGTGGGAACGGTGGGCAGGATAGGCTGCACAACTGAAAGGGGCAGGCCTGCCACCGGCACCTCTTTATCAATTGCAGAGAGCTCACTGAGCAAGGAATATTGAGCGTTAAAGGAGGCAGTCCTGCAAACAACAAATCCGTGGCACAGCCATCCAGCCTACCGGCACACAAGGCAGTACACGGCCACAGGAGCAGGGATACATCCCCCACTGGCCCCAAGCTAACTACGAAAGGCATCCAGGTGTCGGTAGCCACTGGCTGATCCATCAGAGCCATCAGACACCTCACTATTCCGCTGGCACAGAAAGCAGAGCCCACCTCCAAGCCAAGCAGAAGGACAACTAGAATAGGCAGCCCAGGAGCCACTTCCGCCAACGTAGTTGGGCAGAACACTATTATATGATATATGGTGATAGATATGCTAGGTTATTTATAACGCGCTTAATACCCAGAGGTTTCTAAATGCGGACCTGGGGATCAAACCTGTGGTGCTCCATGTCGTCTTGCTTCCAAGGTGAACACGTTGCCCCTCAGCTATCCTCCCAAGACGATTATCAAGCTAACGGGCACAGTAACAAGCAAGTACTCCCATAAGAACCACAATATCTGTCAGCAGAGAACTGCCACACACCTTTGAATCTTCCCCATAAGGGATTAACAGCCCAAACACACGCCCTGCACTGCTTGGCAAATCTTAAGACGAGGATCTGCCCAGATGCCGGAGGGGAAAGGAAGGAAAATGGCTGACCAGCCAAAACAAACAATGATTGACTCTTATGCCAAGAGAAATGCCCCAAAACTAAACTCGGCACAAGCAGAAGAACATCCAGGAAACAGCGAGCAGGGTACACAGAATACAACCAATGAGAACAAGATCCTTGAGGCAATAGCGGTTATGAGAACATCAATGCAGACCCACATAGGAGAAATAAAATGCGATATGAGTATCCTACGCTGAGATGTGCACAACCTGGCTGGCAGAGTAGGAGAAACAGAGCAAAAACTGGAAGAGACAGCATCCACCACCAAAGAACTACAAGCAACGGTCCAGGACCTAACAGCCAAAGTCTGAATGCTGCGAGAGAGAGCCGAGGATGCAGAGGGGTGAATACGAAGGAGTAACATCAGGATCCTGGGGCTACCTGAGGGAGTGGAAGCCAGAGATCCCACCAACTTTGCTGAAAACTTCCCCCTTCAAGAAATAGGGTTTGCACCCTGTCACAGGGATTCACAATGGAGATCCCCACAGGCCACTTATGAGAACCCCCCCCCCCCCCCAGGGAGTGCCCCAGAGAGCAATTGTAGCAAAAATTCTCAACTATCGGGACAAAGAGAGAATCCTAGCCCACTCGAGATCAGGTGGAGTGATCCGAAGGGATTCAGCAACCCTAGCAATATACCCTGACTCTGCCATCCAAGTCCAAAAGAGGAGAGCCTTGAACATACCGACCAAAGAGAGACTCAGAAGACAGGTTATCAAATACATGCTCCTCTACCCCACCAAACTTAAGATTCTTTTTAAAGGGAAATCACTCTTCTTTGAAAACCAGAGGCAGTCAATGAATGGATGGACAAGCTAAACCTGGGACAGATGTTGGAAGGACAGGAAGGCTCACAAAGAGACAATGAGGACATTATGGAAGACACACTGATACAAGTAAGGAACTGTCAACACTACCAAAAAGGGGGGGAGCAGGCAGGGACCCAGCACACCCGGTCTCCAAAACACTCACGTGGAGCAACAAATCCCAGGCCCAGATAACAGTGAGAGATACGGCAATCAAGAACCATCACCATCGTCCCTGGTTCTTCTGGACAATGAGCCTGGTGACCATGTTCCCCTAATCCCGATCACACTCTGATGAACTAAGAGTACGTCCTAGTACTCAGCCACCAAGCCCTGAGAAGTATCGGGGCCCACTGGTGGTTATGCCTCTACGAGACCACACCGGTGGGCAATATGTTAAGAGTTATGTTAGAGTTCAATCTTTCATAACACAGTTGAGGTTATATCATGGTCAAACCAGATAAGGAAGTGAGAACTATGCAGGAACCTATGGGTCAATATCACGATCTGAGAAGCCTGAGAGGGCACCCCAGAAATCAAAGGCAATAAGGAACAATGGGAAGCGAATGGAACTAAGGGCAAGCTACGACATCAGAGCCGCTTACCTGCCAGACCAAATGCGCTCCAAGGCAGGGAGTGGAGATAACTGGCGGAGCCCACGAGAAAGGAACGAGGTGTTATCGCCAAGAGTAAGACCCCAATGGCGGACACCTTAAAGATTGCCACGTGGAACATCCGTGGTCTCAACAAATACATCAAAAGACTGAGAGTAGTGGCATATCTGCGTCGGAAAGGAGTCCATATAGCTCTGCCGCAGGAGACGCACCTGACACCAGCTAAACTGACACACATACTGGGAAAATGTAGAGGCAGAGGGTTTGGGTCTGCATATTCCAACTATGCCAAAGGGACCATCACATGGATAGCACCGGGGTGCCGCTACAGATAGTAAACACTCATGCAGACCATGAAGGGAGGGTTATCCCAATTCATGAATTCCTTGAAAGGAAAGAGATTTGTATAATCAATACCTACGTGCACAACCACAATGCTGCAGCTTTCTACCAATCCCTTAATGCCACCCTAACCCCCTGTTAGGCAGATTCCTGTGCAGTTCCCTTGGGGAACACTGCAAAATGATTAAGACTACAGGAGTAAGCAGTAAACCCAATTGGTAGCAGTCTGTACCACCCAGATTTACCTGGTAGCTGTGGCTGAGCAGTCAGACTTCTCTCGAGAGGAGTTAGGCAGTATACAGAAGATACACAATAGGGCTAAAAACACAGAACAAGCAAACACTGACCAGAGCTTTGTATCAAAAGTATATAATTATTTAACACACACTTTAGAAAATACACTAGCACTATTAATCAAAGCAAGTTCAAAACACAATCAGAAAAGTATAGACACCTCTCTTAAGAATTATTAGACAAGTTTAAGTCAAAACACCACTTTTTGTCAAAACGGAGGTGAGCGCGTAACCTAGATGGCACTCCAATAATTAAATAAAAGGGAGAGAAAAGGCAGGTCATAAAGATAAAACAGCTCCCAACACTTTTAAGAGACCAAAACAAGTTAGTGAAGGCAGAGTCTACTGTAGAGCCAAAGTTCATAGGCCAGGGCCACTTTAAATGGAGCAAGGTGAAATGTGCCCAAGATCACACAGTTTCGAAATGCATTCAAGTCTTTGTAGAAATGTTCAAAAGAGGTTGGGGTGGTTCAAAAGATAAAGTTAGAAGGTCTGGGGGCCAACCCAGTTGGAAAGCCAAGGATTTAAGGGTCACCTTGAGCAAACCGAAGAAAGGGCGGCCAGGTGGAACACAGTACCTTTTAAAGTTGAGGAAGCTCTAGCGGTGGCAGTTGTTCCTGGCAGCGGGTGCAGTTTGTGGTTTCGACCACAGGAAGAAAGGATCTTGTCGAGGAGGAAACTTGCAGTCGTTATACTGCCCAGGTAAGAAACCAGCCGCGGAGTTCGTCGTTTAATAGGTCCGTTCCTGGTATTCGCGGTCACAGTGGTGAAGCTTGGTTATCCGGCCGCCGGCTTCCTTGGCACGGGCGATTCGACCAAGAGACGTCCTGGAAGGCGAAATGGTGAACTGGTTGACTCCACCAGCTCAGAGGAAGAAGACTTCTCTTGTCATCGGGCAAAGTGGTGAGGTCGTTGCAGCAGGGCTCAGCTTCTCCCCTCTTCAGATTTCTTAGGTCCTGTGGCGACTTCTGAAGTTCCAGTCCCAAAAGCCCTGCTTTATGCAGCAAAACCCCCATTCAACAGCCCAGCTGTCACTCAAACATGCTAAGTGGTGAGTGGGGCAGCTCACCACTGGCCCAATCAGAACAGAGTGCCACTTGGGTTGCTAAGGCAACGCAGTCCAGGGTGCCAATTCCCCCACCCACACATCCTGTGGAACCCAGACAGAGTGGCACCAGTTGGAGGGCTTCTGTGGAGAAGCCCACCAAAACGTGGAACAAAGGGCCTGACCTTGGTTGGAGTTACAGAGACGGGCTCGAACACCATTTTAGAAAAGAGTTCTGGCAAAAAGACCCAACCGGTGTTTTAATATTAAATAAATAAACCGGCGGTATCTTTAACATTGCACCAAAAAGTGGTGCGTTTAAAATCAATGGGAAAATCCCATAGGAAATATTCCGGTGGAATATTTTGCGTGGTAATCGCTGCCACCAGCCAGAAACTCAACAAGGGGGGACTGGACAGTGCCCCTTGGAAACAGACCCAGGGGCAATCGAATTAACCCCTTCCAGTACTTCCACAATATGATGGTTTGTACTGGTTCTATTCACAATCCAAGGCCTTAAACACAGTGACGCAGGACTTAAACCTACAAGAAATATGGAGGTGGATACACTGGGACAAGATCGAATTCTCATACTACTCGAGTGTACACAGAATCTACACACACATAGATTATATATTCACGGGAAAGGAGCATTTGAGGAACGTGGTGGGGGCCTCATATGAAGCCAGGACATTAACGAACCATTCACCCTTGATACTAGAATGGTTACTCTCTAAACATCCTGCCCCCATACCCACCTGGAAACTAAGGGCAGAATCACTCCGAAATAGTAGCTTTAGAGAACTAAGGCACCAAGTGGAACTGTACTTTGAATTTAACCCGGGGTGCGTAGAAGACATGGGAACTGTGTGGGATGATTTTAAGGTTGTCTTGAGGGGGCGGCCATAGCCGAAGCAGGCGCAACTCAAAAAGACCTAACAGGCAGATAGCGAAGATAGAGGCAGGATCAAAAAGTTGGACGAGTCAGACCTGGCAGCGTAGGGAACTGTAGGCAAATTCATAACACTCAGGCAACAGTGCCTGGAACAGTGGGACAAACTGGGTAACTTTAGCTATGCGAGATACAAAGAAAAACTCCACGGGCAGGAAGACAAGTCGGGCAGACGCCTGGCCTGGCTGGTCCAGGACAGGAATAACAGGGGGGAAGAAGTGGTAGAGATAGTAGACAAATGTGGGACTCTCTGGAGGTCACAGCAAGAGATAAACAATACATTTAGAGAATTCTATAGTAGCCTATATAGAGACAGCTCGGAAACCAGAGAAACAGAAATACTAGAGACCCTAGAAGACATAGGCCTCCCCACGCTGACAGTAGAGCAGAGAGACATGCTATATGCACCCCTCACTACAGAGGAGATTCAGGAGGTCCTAGCAGCACCACCCACCGGGAAAACCCCGGGAAGTGAGAAGGGAAGGTTACCAGACACAATGGAGCAAGCAGTGATAGTACCCATCCAAAACCTGGCAAAGATAACAAATTATGTGAATCCGTCAGACCAATAGCATTGATAAATCAGGACACCAAAATCAACACTGCTGTCCTGCCGAGAGGCTTAAAGTAGTGAATACACTGATACACCCAGATCAAACGGGATACGTCCCAGGTACAGCCACCACAGAGAATCTTGGGAGACTCCGGTCGATTATTGATAGAACACGCAATCGAGCCAAGGCTGCGCGGTGGTGGCGCTGGAAGCTATCAAAACATTTGATTCGGTGTGGTGGGAATGGCTATTTGCCTCCCTAGAACAATACGGCATGGGAAGCCCATTTTATGAGGTGGATATGCATGCTCTATTCAGAGCCATCTGCGAGAGTGCAAACCGGGAAGCATATCTCAGACCCATTCCCGATCAGTAGAGGTACCAAACTGGGCTGTCCTTTGTTGCCCTTAATGTACATCCTAGCACTAGAACCCCAGGCAATATGAATGAGCAAACATTTCACAGATATGGGGCTGAGGGTAGATTGGATCCTACATGTCATATCTCTCTATCCAGATCATATGCTGTTATATATTAAACATTGAGAGGATAACCTTGAACGATACCTAGAGGTACTTGAAAACTTTGCAATGCTGTCAGGGATTGTGATTAGTAAATCGAAATCCTGCCTCTTTCCTCTAGCAGGGTGGATAGGAGAGGAGGAAGATCAGCTCCCCTGCCTAGGACTCCAATGGAATCCTCACACCTTTTGCTATATGGGCATAAATATGGGCAGAAAATAAATACAATTAAGGCAAGAAAGAGGGTTGGAAACATCCACCAAATTGTGGGATAAATTACCCCTCTCTGTAATGGGCAGAATCTCCTTGGTGAAAATGATAGGCCTCCCCCGCCTATTGTACCACTTCATAAATACACGATACCTAATACCAAAGAACTTCTTCAAAGAGCTCAGTTTGTTGCTGAGTAGTTTCATCTGGGTGAAGAACCCGAGAAGAGTTGCAATGGAAGCACTGGCCAAAGACTACACAGAAGGCAGAGTAAGCCTTCTGCATTTCAAACTCTATTACTTAGCAGCTCCAACACGTAGCAGGTTGGCTGGCAGATACAGTAACAATTGACCACACTCTGATGAGTACCAAAATAGCCCCCTACCTCCTAAAAGAAGTGCTTTGGCTCGAAAAGGCTAGACTCAAAGACCCCCCGCTTTTGCAACTAGGCAGATAGATATGGCTGAGTACTAAAAAAATACTGAAATAGGTAGAACCTTACTGTCCCCAGCTCCCATTAGCAGCCCTGCATGGATCTAGTAGAGAACCCCTTCTGCACAACAGGAAACATTGGGAGGAAATAGGGATATTCACAGTAGGAGACCTATGCCTATCAGGGAAACTACCACCCTTCCAGGTACTAGTAGAAACACATGAAGTACACAATGGCCAATACATAACATATACCAGACTGATCAGGAACCTTAAGAGCAGATGGCCAATCCCCCCTGACCCAGACACTGAAATCCCGATATTAGGCCTTCTGTACGATGTGACCGAAGGGGGACACATGGTTTCCAGGATATATCAAGCACTCCTGGAGACGATCCCCAAAAACCTACACAGAGGGAAATCACCCTGGGAAGCTGAGCTAGACAGGGAAATAACAGAAGGGGAGTGGTCAAAAGCAATGCTATACCCAAAAAAGGTTTCAAGAAACTCTAGGCTAAAACAGATACAATTGTACGTACTCCATAGGGCATACATGACACCCCGGAACATTTCCCAATGCCCAGGAGCAGGGACAAAGGGATGCCCAAGATGTGGAGAACTAAACGCAGATGTGGGGCATATGTTCTGGTCCTGTCCAACAATCCAGAAATTCTGGCAGGGATTAGAGCAGCTATAAAAAGCCAGGAATGGTCAGCGGAAGCATGCCACCTAGGACTATACAAACACCCAGGGAAAGATTGAGCAATGAGGAGAATGATCGACCTAGAATGGGTACTAGCCAAAAGGAGGATCGCGATGAACTGGAAATCTGGAGAAGGGCCGAGATTAGAGGCAGGGTGGAAAGACTTGAAAAGATGGTCCATGGCAGAGGCAGCAATATGGTACGAGGCATTAAGAACGGGCGGGAGAGGGAGCTCTGTAGATATCACAGCATCAAACGCAATGGTGCATGAACTGTTCACCCCACCAGATGATAAACCCCCCTGAACCTGAATCCAGATGCATGGGCACCTCCAGGAAACTATACTGAACTCACACTATTGATATCAGTTGCCTCTCGACCAGAAAGACCCGAGGATCATATAATCCTGCAGAGACTGAGACCGGTTTGTAGTAATTGTTTGTATTGGGTTTAGGGAGGGAATGGGAGGGAGGGGGGTAATGAATTGGAATTTTACTATCCTGATGATGTTTGTTTCCCCCCCCTCTTTGTGTTTTTTTTCTCTCTCTCTTTGGGGTTTCCTCAAAAAATGTGTGGAAACCTGAATAAAGTCTTTCTTTAAATAAAGATCTACCATCTACAAATAGGTTTTTAGAGGAGGGAGAGGCTAAAGTATGTGGGGTGTGAAGTTTTTATAAGGGTTGTATCCTAGATGGTCGTCCTTGTTCCCAGAGGGGGAGTGGAGTTCCTCCCCATTAGACCCTCCCGCATTATACCACCCCCAGGGGGACTATCAGGTACCCGACTCACCTCCCTGGCCACATGGGAAAGGGCTCTGCCTCGGGGAGAAGTGACATTTACTGAATCATCACAACACCTATAGGAGAAAGTTTCAACAGGTGCAAACACTGTGGGAACACCCAGTCTACTGCACCCTCGGAAACAAACATGAGGACTCTCCAGGCACATTCTGAAACTAGGAAAAGCCAGTGGAAGATTTTGTGTGGGCTATTCCGCTGTGCTTTAGCCTCTTGTTATTAAAGATGGAGTTCTGCTGCTAGACTATTACTCTAGAATGAAACTATGCCATGCGTTATATTGAAAAAGCAAAAATGAGGAGAAATCTTGAACTTCAAATGTCTACCCAATCTCCAAAAATTAAAAAGACAGTGTAAAATAAATCATACCCAATTGGTAATAGATATTACTTACAAAATATGTTTAGGGGCAAATAGACATTTAAAAAAGTTATAATCACTTATTTTTATTTTTTGATGAAGAGGCGTGTAAAACCTGTTCTTATAAGCTGATTTTCATCAACTGTGGATCCCAACTATTACGCTAACCAGCATGTGGCCATATGAAGACTTCCTCAAGTACCTTTGTGCATAGTGGATTGTTTCTCTGAGGGCTTTGGGGGGCTGTGTCTGCACTCGGAAGAGTAAGGCTGACTCAGGCACAGTCAAGCCGCTATGCATGAAGGCAACTGAAGAGTTATTTATATGGCGACATGCCAACATGGCCAAGATCCGGGATCCAAGGTGGGTGAACACGACACCTATTTGCAGCGATAGGCTTATCTCCACTAGACGCTGTGCTAAGCTTTTCCTTGGGCTAGGTAGCAGCTGTAATGTTTGTAAAATTCTCTGGGGCAGCCTGTCCTTCTCGTTTTCCTCTCGGGGTTCTGGTGTTAATTCTTTTATTTTGAAAGCATCAGAGGGTGAAGTGATCTCATCACTCAGCGAGACAGAAGAAATGAGAAATGGGGCAAACTAATTATACAAAATCAGGGCCTCCCCCGATTCCTGTATGGTGTGTGCGGGTGGACTAGCACTTAAGTAGGCAGTACCTCTGCTCTTGCGGGGACTAAAATATAGTAAACTGTGTGCAAATTTAACACGCATTGTCCTCTGACTAGCTAATGCTCACAGAGTAATCACCTTATGTCCTGCGGTTGTCCTTAAAGATTACTGAACAATGCTATTGAGAGTATAGTGATTGTTTTTTGATACTCATGGCTTAGATGGCAGGATTTAGACCAATTGACATTCTGTGGGAGAAGCATCTGCCTTTACTATGATCAAAGGTGTCTAAGGATGGGAAGTTACAGGTACAGTTGCATGCTGGTGTGTTGAGCCTCAGGAACTAGGAAATCTATAGAAAATGACCACCGCTATAGTCTCATGCTAGGATTTAGCAATTGCCTTTTGTAGATATGGGTTTGGTGATTCATCAATCACAAGACCTGCAAGCAGTGTGTTTGGAAATGGAATTAAGGGACAGCGATCGAGGGGCTTCAGACACTGTGATATTTATGAATAATATAATTCACAAGGGATCTGAACCTAGTGCAATCTTGTTCCTAGGAGCCAAATTAGCACCTGTGATGAATCCTACAGAGCCATCACTAAGCCCCAGCCTAAAGTCTCAGATAGCACAGCGAGTAGAGCGCTGCTTTGACATCCGTGCAGAGCCTGCTGATGCAGGTTCGAATCCCGGCAGGGCCAAACTCAGCCTTTCATCCTTCCGAGGTCGATAAATGAGCACCACACACCGTGGGAAATAAGCAGCGCTCAGATACCTGAGGGTTTGTAGTGCTATATAAATACCCAAACAAACAAGGGGAAGGCAGCCGCTACCTTATCCTAACCCTGGGGGTAGAATCATGAGGGAGGATCACATGGGAGGAGATGGCTGTCAGGGGAAGTTGTGACTCCTTTGGAAGAGACCCAGTATTCATCATTTTATGAGGATGAGATCCCCAAATATTTAATGTCATGCCGCCAGTCTACAAATCCCTCCTATGAAATTACCCACAGAACAGGTTGTGAAGAGTCATCTTATCAGAATAAGCTGTATACTTTGACGGTTCAAGAATTGAATGCAACACCCTCTAATTGTCAAGATTAGGTCTTAAATAGAGGTTTAAAACCCAAGATTAAAACACAAACCTTTTAAACAAATTTCCATAACTCTGACAATGCTAATTTCACAAAACAATCCAAAATAATTGAACATTAAAATCAAAAAACCATTATGGACTTCAGGATCCATAATGCCCTTTGTAATGGGATGAAGAAGTGGAGCCCAGAGTTATTAAGGATCAACAATGCCCTTAACCAGACTATGCGGTCTAGTTGTCCTAGACCACAACACCTGAGCGGGACATTTAAATTCAGGCTGAAAGAAGGGTGAGAATAGAATGCTGAAGGAGTAGCTGAGGCAGAGGCAGTCCTTAATGCTTGGTCGGTCGCAGAAGCAGACAGAGAAACGCCAGCTGATGCAGACGAGAAACATGAAGGGTGATGGCGTGGCACGGAATGGGGTTGAAAGACTGAGTTACAATTGTTTGAGGGAGAAAAGACTGAAGACAATTATTTTTAAATAATCTTCGGTCTTTTCTCCCCTGAACATTTCTGACCTGGCCAAATCCCTGGCCACACCCCCAACATACCCCAACCATACCCCCACCCCCAACACACACCCTCCCCCCTACTTACCTTGCCTCCGACTCGTTGGTCCCTGCAACGCCTGTTCCCTTTCACTTCCGTGATCGGGAACCGGCACAGCAGGGTCGCGATGGACACACCTTTTTAAAAAAAAAAAAAAGATTTTTTGGGGATGACTGCGGGGGACACCCCTGCTCACAATATAGAGAGCAAGGGTGTGGGGGACACCCCCGCAGCCCTCAGCACCGAATGCGTGATTTGGTCAAAGTTTTCGGGCGTTCGGCCAAATCACGCATTCAGGCAATTTTTATCACTTTTTTAGATTAACCTGCGTGGCGTGGCAGAGTAAGCGCAGCTGGAAGTGGTATTGAGAAGAAAAGCCCCGTCAAGAGGGAGATGTGCTCCCGACCCAACGCGCAGCAATTCAGTGTGCAGGAGGACTGCCGGAGCTGTCAGAACTCTGGGAAGAAGCTGTGCAGACCGCAGGAGTTATGCGGGAGCCAACCGGAATACAGAAAAAAGATAGAAGGTCCATCGCAGTACATTACCAAGAGTCAAGAGACTATAAAGAGAGGCAGACATTGTTCAACCCTCCATACAAAGGATACAGATGTGGAGGATCTTGGAACAAATATTGCCACAAAGCATAACTAGAGTTGTAGGAGTTTATATCCTGGCAGGTGAGTAAACCAGGAAAGGGATCAATAGTATTTATTCCTGGCAGGCGAATGGACTAGGAAAGAAGAAGATGTTGTTTTTGTGGCAAAGTTCTATAGTGAAAATTTTGAAGAACAAGTGTGACAGTACCAGAAGTAGTTGCTGTGATATCCTAAACAAACTCGGCTATCACCTTTATAACTGAGTACATATTTCCCTGCTGTATTCACGTCCATAACCAGAGAAACTAGCAGAGCTCACAGACATTTCTCTCAATATAGGATACTAAACTGCCTTGAAAAAGTCCTTATGCTCGAAACACATGTTGGCTTAGTTATGACACTATATGACTTTGTGAGCACTGGAAAACTGAACTAATACCTTGCCATATCAGAAGCCTATCATCCTGACGCTGCCCCCTTTCAGAGGATGACTATTGACAATATTGCAAACTGGATAGCCGCTTTTTCTCTGAAACGTGAATCAGCTAGAACTGAAATAGTTAGGATTGACCAGCCTATGACTAACTGGTATGATCTTGAAATTAGGGATGCCAAAAGAGCACTCGGAGCAGCAATTCGAAAAGCAAAGAAGTCCTGTTTCACTTTACTTTCCTACCGTGCTACCTGCAGGTAACTTAAGAATAAATACAATGCATGGATCAAACAAAAAAAATACTTAAATAAACTTAAATAATGGCAGGACACTATACGAGAATGTTGTACCAAGAACACCCGTAATATATGGGCTCTACTGCGGAAGCACGAGGGAACAGGTTAACCCTATGATTAATCCCATCGGAGCTCAAAGATGGGAACGTTTTTTGCAGGAAGCTAATATCCCTTGTGGCGAGATAGGGAGCTGTGCCATGGTGACTGACCCTCCTTGTCCTCCATTTACAATCACGGTAGACAAGCTTATCATCAAAATAAAAGAATTAAAATCATCCTGTGCACTGGGGCCGAATGGCTTGGCAAACATCGCACTGAAGAACAAACCGTTGTTTTGGGCAGAGCTCCTCAAGATTCTGTTCGATAAAGTATTTAGTGAAGGAAGAATTCCGAGCTCATTGCAGAAGGCTATACTTATTCCCATACACAAAAAGGGTGACAAGTTTGATCCAGCAAACTATAGATTATTATCTATGCTAGATTGCACCGGCAACATTTCTGCCAGCTTTCTTCTTAATGAACTCCAAAGATGGATTGATATGAGGGCGCTCCTTAACCGCTTTCAGAGTGGTTTTAGTCCAGGCTCCTCCACCACGTATAATCTGGCCATTCTAGACACTCTATGCATGAATGCAAGGAAAATGTGTATGCCCTCTTTGTGGACTTTAAAGCCGCTATCGATCGAGTTCGCAGAGAGCTATTATGGTCTAAATTAGAAACACTTGGTTGCCCTCAGGGTCGCCTGTATTATTTAAGACTTCTCCATGAAAATAACTCTTTGAAACTAGACTCGCAAGGCAATATGACTGCACGAATAGGTGTAGATGGATGCCCAGTGCTTGCTTACGCATATCACTTGGTCATTCTTGACCAGACTTTCAGTGGTCTACGATGATCAGCTGAAGCATTATGGCTCTACACTAAAAGAAACGATCTAATAATCAACTTGGAGAAGACCCAAGTTATGGTCTTCTCCGGCAAAAAGATCACTTAAATAAGTCTTGAAGTGCAAGAACTGGCTATACTTTACACACTCAACTATAGATATCTTTGCATCGACTTTGAGACTACAAATGATTACTTATTATGTATTCAAGCCAGAGAAATTAGAGCTGCTCAAATTACGGTTCTGCTCTATCATTTCACTAGAACCCATGGGGGTTTCAGTATATGGGCGGCACAGCTTTTGTTTCAGCAGGTTCCCACCCCTATGATGATATACAGCTTTGAAGCTCTTCAACAGATTGACGTTAAGTGGCTACAGGTAGTGGAGGGCAAATTTTGGAAAAATATTCTGGGCCTCCCTGCCTGTATCCCGATTGCTATCATCAGGTTAGAACTGGGGATGCAATCTTTGAAATCGATGGTCCTTAAGAGAAGGGTGGAACTCTACCCAAAGATTAGTAGTACCTCTAATAACCAACTAATGGTCTCGCTTTGACATGAAGTTTGTAGGGAATCCAAGAAGTTGCCTCTAAGGACCAATACTGAAAATGTCTTGCCCATGATAAACTGGAGTAACGGACAGGGAGAATTCACCTACTCTGCAAAATCTGCTTTGTCAAAGAAAATAGATCTAAGTGATTGGTGAGAAAACTACACTTGCCTTGAACATTTAAAAAAATATGAATTCATGAAACACATGTTCTATACATTTAAAAAGCCACAACATTACTTGAACCAGTTCCCTGGGATAAGACTTAAACAATTTATCCTGCTTGTTAGGATTAACCATCTCCCAGTCTTGGAAAACACAGGTGTAATACAGTAACTTGCTCCAAGCGCAGCTGCAGAGTATGCAAGGATAAAGAACCGGTTCAATTAGGGAAACATTTACTAACTTGCTGCCCGAAGATGACAAGCACCTAGTACAGACATGATAAATATGTACATAATGTGGATCATATAAAGGAGTACATCGTTTGGTGGCGCCATATTAATTCTGTGAACCTGAAGTGTTTCATAGCAGTGTATAACTTGTGGTTAGTGATCAAGAGTTTATTAGGTATTTCTATTTGAACACAAGTGACTTGTTTAGTTTTTATCTTGAATTTATCTAGTTTTATATGGAAATAGAATGTAGAATGACTATTGTATATACATTTGTTTTCAAATTATATGTTGTGACTTAAGTCTGTATATGCATTATTTCAGATTTTTTGAATATTTTTATGAGGATGCTTATATACGATTTGTATTTATGTGAACAGTTTATTTATGAACTGCAACACATTAATAAATTAATCAAAACTGAACTAATATTTGAATATTAAATTGTTAAATCAAATTTGGACATAACGCTGAATCATTGGTGTTCTTACAAACCTCCCATTATCAGAACTAGTTGCTGTGCTATCCTGCCAACAGTATTTCACTTGAAGAACAAGTGTGGCACTACCAAAAGTAGTTGTGTTATCCTAACAAAAGTATTCCATTTGAAGAAGAAATGTGATATGCTCATAATTGCTTTAATATATGAACTTATGTTTTGAGAGAAAGACATTTGTTTTGCTTTACCAAGAAGGATGTTGGGAAAGACCGCCATTGCTGTGATTTGTTGAAGAAGTGTTTATGAAAGAGACATTTTCTTTAACAAGTGTAAGGACGCATTGGAAGAGGAGGATATTGGGAAAGACACCCGTTGCTGTGATATGTGGAAAAAGTGTTTATGAAAGAGACATTTACATGATCAAGTAGAAGATCACAATTGAATAAAAAGATCTTTTGTGTTGAACTGAACTGAACGTTGTTGAATCAGAACTTCTCTGAGGGTATTCTGCCTTTATCAAGGGTAAGGGAATACAACCCTGGTCACAAGGAGTGCTTTTACTTGATCTTTTTTGATCTCATATTCTATTGTGTTGAAATGAAAACAGCCAAATATTCCATGTTATTTTGTTGTGTTTATTAGTGTGAAGGTCAGAGACATTTGGACACTAGGTCATCTTTCTTTAGTTTAGTTTGCTAGGTAAGGGACATCCTCGTTCGGATAGGGAAAGATGGGTGTTTATCTCACCCTTTTTCATTTTCTAAAATGCAAACTTTACCTTTGTGTCCGTCTCGAATTTCTGACCCCTCACACACCTCACTGGTATGTAATGTCAATCCTCTTTTTTTCTTTCAGATCCCAATGTCGATGTGATCTATGTCTCCCCCGTTGAGATGAATGACGAGATGTTGCAGTATTACTCCAAGCTCCTTGGTCTGCAAGCAGCTATTCGGTCAGGGAACCCCAACGATGAGGCCGACATGCAAAACAGATTTAGAATCCTCACACCTGAGGCGATAAACAGCTTTCCTGTGAGTAGTTCCTCTAATCACTGCAGCTTCAGCATCTGTTAAATTAAATTGGATAATATTACCACTTCTAATGCTCTGGCAGATACCCATAAAATATGATTACAAATTTAATTGTTCTGTTGGAGATTTCACTGCTTTATGTCTAGGGTAATATAGCCTTCTGCTTAAGGATTTAAGGTTTACCCAAGTAGAGGGCTGCTTGTGATTTCACTGATATCGAGTTCTTGTGGGGGTAGTAAATCATGTGGTGGCAAGAAGATCTTTTTTTACCATTGGCCATTCTGATGCGAAGACCTCACCTCTAACTTTGTTCCCAGTGGAGCTATTTCAGAGCTTCTGGGAGAGTCCTAGGACTAATTTGCAGTTGCCTGCAATTCTTCACACTAGCCTATGTTATCCATGGGTTACTAAGTGGGATAGTGCACAGGAATGCTTTCTGCTAATAATCATACCCAGCAATTATTTGTTTAACAGATGTACATCTCCAATGAGACTGCAACACGGTATTAAGCAGAGGCAAAGCCATGCACCTCTATTTGATGTTTGCATGGGAGGATGATCCAGGATGGGAGAGTCACTATTTAGAGAGTCGGGCCAGGGGTTCTGAGATAAGACCTATGGCCTCATGAGATATGCAATCTTTGGCCAACACAGTTAGAGAGTTTTGGGGGTTTTCTTCACTTATAAATTCCAACTGTGCTTCAGGAAACAAGTAAAACGTTTTTATTATATGACCGTTAAAGTAAGCCAGAAGTTGTCTTGTCTGAATTAATATGTGTACCTTAGTTCAGTACATGAAGGAATTTGAGGTCCTGGTTCTCGCTGCAAAGTGTGCTTCTTTCTAACTTCCACCGTGTGCTGGTACTTATTATCTTCTTTCCTCCAGATTGCTGGGCTGTCCCCGATGGAGGACCGCATACCGTAAAAGTCTTTGAACAGGGAAAATAGATTTTGAAACATTTGAGACATTCACACATACTTCCTACACATTTGACAGTTTCTTCCACTTCTTTTCATATCCTATGGTCACTCTGCTTAGTGTCACAAATGAGCCACAAATTACTCAGAGTCTCATGAACAGGCCCGGGGTCTTTATTGACAATTTGTGGCCTGACTCCTTTGGGTTTCCCTCTCTAACCCTGGTGTCTGGAGCCCCGGGTTAGTACTACTGTTCTCTCTCTGTCCCTACTACTCTTCTGCTACTCCTGCTCTACTACTCCTCCCTCATACATACGCAAACACCCTGCTTTCAGTACATGCGCTTCACAACCACTCCTTAGACTATATTTCTGAAACCTCTCACCACGCAGACACGCCGACCCACGCTGTACAACTGTTTTCTCCAAAACCAATACTGTGCCTGCTGTACCACCCTTCTCCACCAACCGCCGCTGCCATTTTCCTCCTGCTGGTCTCTTAGTTTGTCTCATATTCACAACTCACATCACCCATACAACCCACAACCCCCTTTTTCCTTCTGCTCTTTTTATCCTTCCCTCCTTTTCCTGTGATTGGATCCCTTGCCATGGCCAGTCCCGTTCGTCTTCCTTTTCCCAGGACGTGTGTGTGTGCTGGGTCAAACAAAGGAGGTTAAGGCGTGCCCCCTTCTCTGGTGTGGCATTGTTAGCTTCAACTGAGCTTGAAAAAAAAAAGTTCAGTCTGTGGTTTGGGAAGTAGGATCTGTTCCTTCCTGCCGAACCCAGGTTGGCTTCGGGAATCCTCTAGTAGGGAAATCTAATTCAAAGAAATGATGCAGAGAAACATGCTATGTTCAAAACAAACATGTAAACTGCGGCCTGCATCAAGCATTTCAAAAACACATGCACAATATTTTCAAGTCCTCTCACATCAAAATATAGTGACAAGGCCCGAGATTAACAGTTGAAGTGCCAGAAAGCATTCTGCAACTTTTATTAATATAGGTAACTGCTTAATCTTAGGAGAAAAAGAACACACATGATGAAGTGACAAAGAAAAACGGATTTGGGCTTGCATTTTATGCTGCTGTGTATGTTTAATTCCTTTACAGAAATCAGGCTTAATTGTTATGAAACCTACCGATGTTGAAAATGTGGACTTTTGATGGGAGTTTTGAAAGACCAGTGCAATGGATAAACAGCTGTGTTTTGTTGAAAATGTCAAATCTAGGGACACAGAAAAATGTAACTTTAAAAAGTGGCAATTGGGAGAAGCCAACCTGAACAAGCATCAGCTATAGGTTTGAACTCTTGACAGCCGCTTTGCTGTTCAATTCAACACCCCCAGGGAATCGACAACAGAACTGATCTTCCTTGCACTGTCATGGAGTTGTAATTCATTTGAAGTTCAGCAGCGGGGATATTGACTGGCCTGCAGCTAGGTCACTAAGGCACAATTCTTATGGGCTGCATCTGTGTATGGTGGGTTTAAGATAATGAAGAACTAATGGGGTTTCAGCTTGACCAGCAGATCTGTGTTACCTAATCTGAGATTTCCATCTCCCTGGCCTCTCTTGAAAGAAAGAATCTTGATAACTGGAAAAATAAAGTGTTATCTGAAAATCTACCAGATCTGGGAACTGTACAAGTGGGGCAGGACAAAAGTCATAAACCCCTGAGTACTTCAAACTTAAAAAGACCATATCACTGCCAGGCATCTTGGTCATATATGCTTCTAGCTCTGAACTACCAGCTAAAGAACTGAAGACACCAGATGCTATGTTATTGGTGAGAATATGTATAAATACAAAAATAAGTTGTTTAAAGGTTACATAGGGACTATTTCACCCATAATTCTGGAAAGGAAAGTTGCAGCAAAAAGAAATCTTTTTGTAAAGCATTCAGCTTGAAATGCTCTTTTTAGTCGTCAAGAACAATTGTTCTAATGTGTTTTTTCATTACGCAAATTAAGCGAATTTGTATTTTGAGGCAAGCAAATAGAACACAACATTGAATTATATATCATAGCATCTGCGGGGATAAAACCATCACTTTTAGATGGTAAAATAATTTGAATATAAATATAGAAGTGAGTTAAATGGAAACATCTATAATTCAGTACCCATTTATGCTCTAAAGATGAAAATTGTATTTGTTTGACTAGCGCAAGAGAGATAAATCTGGCGAGCCTATTAGTAAAGTGGTCATATGTGTGGAAATTACAAATTCAGAATTTGACCATATTTAATGCTAGAAATCCCTGAGATGACATCACATTAAATGGAAGGGAAACTGCAGGGACTCCCATCAAACTGCCCTCTTCATTAATATGCACAATGACTTCTGAGGGGTATGTCTACTATGATGTCACATTTGGAATACTGGCCAATCACATACATTGACCAATTAGATTGTGGAAAGTATACACACCTCAAAAAGGTGGGGTTACTGTTCTATAAAGGATTAACACACACTCAATCAGGATCAACACTGACAGACTCACTGACTGATGGAAAGAAGAGAAAGAAGAATTGAAAACAGGAAGGAGAAGGAATAGGTTTCGAGTGGATTGTGTCCTCCAACGTATTCCTCATCTTAGATGTATTCCATCCAGCTTTGCTGCTCTTCGGAAATTTTTTTGGCAGAGGGCGCTGTGCGTCGGTGTCGTCGAGTCGATGGTCCCTCGAAGGCCTCCGTTGAGGGTGACGTCATCGGGTGTATAAGTAGCACGCACGGCGCCCGTTGGCCTCAGTTACGTTTTTCCGCAGTTAGGTTGCTTCGGACATTCGGCGCGCCTCGAGTTCTGTGAAGAAATATAATATAATAAGAAATATGTCCTCGTCATCGACGCCGACCACGATCCCGAGATCGGGTTTCAAGAAATGCAAGTCGCGCGGCTCAAAAATGTCGATCACGGACCCGCACCGCGAGTGTTTGTGGTGCCTCAGAGAAGGCCACGACATGGAGGCCTGTTCGAAGTGTCAGGCGATGCGAGAAAGAAGAAGAAAGCTACAGGTAGGTTGGAAGGATCGAAAAGCCTCTAGCGTCGAGTGGAGACCCCATGAGGAGAAATCTCCTCGACGCGAAAGGCATCGATCTAGATCCCGAAGCGATTCTCATCGCTTGTCGTCTTCGTCAAAATAATCGAAGAAACGACACCACAGGTCTCCCTCCACCTCGTCATCAGACGAGTCTCCGAAAAAGATGAAATGCCCCACGAAATATTCGTCTTCCGAAGAGTGGGAAGCATTCAGGGTCAAAATGATGGAGGTGTTTGAGAAGGCGAAGCCTCGGTCCGCGCCTTCTTCGGAAGCTGGCCGGGAGCGTCATTGCTCTGACACTCGCACGCCCTCGAGCCCGGGTGATCGTAAAAGGAAGGACAGGAAACCTTCTAGGACGCCGAGCGATAAACGCTCGAGTCGAGTCGACCGCTCGAGGTCACCAACGCCGTCCGAGACCTGTCACAGCTCAAAGGGAAAATCGTTGAAGACTGCCTCGACGCCCTCGAAGCAGACCCTGTCGACGACGCCTTTATTGACGCCGAAACCCTCGGCGCCAAAGGCTCCCGCCAAGCCAGGGAAACCAGAGAAGGAGAAAGTTACAAAACATGTCATTTCTGCAGAGTCTGGTACTACACCTCTTCCTCCTCCTCTCCCAGAGAAGGTTTTCAAGCATCTCCCTGGGAAGGAGTTTTTCAAATCCTTGACCTCAATTTTTGAGGAACAGGAGAAATCCGATGAGGAAAATGTACCTTTTGGATTGGAATATGGCACCCCAAATGTCCCAGAATGGTTGATCTCAGAGGAAAGCAGAATGAGGGATTTGGTGGAGTCTTTACATAATGCAAGTGGCATTGACACTTTTCCTGAGAATGACTTTGGTAGACCAGATCCAGGAGAGCATGCCAGTCGATCTTACCATCAGTTAATGACCAAGGTGGTAGATTACTTGGGATGGGCTAGACCACCAGCCCAATTGGTCCAAGACTATTTAACATATATATTGGACCATGGTCCCACTGAAGACCCAGTACTACCTTTTCATGTAGCCTTAAAAAACAGGGTAGCCAAGAATTGGGAAACTCCGGATTCTATTCCTCTGGTAAATAAGTCCCTCGCATCAAAATACCGCCCAGCCAGTAGCGACCCCGGCTATCTGTCAAAACATCCAACTCCCGAGACTCTGGTCATACAGGCAGCCACAGCTTCCAACAAACTTGCGTACCTGTCTATCCCTCCAGACAGAGATGATAAGCGTGTGGATGGTTGGTGTAGGGGAGGAATGGCCACGAGGCCCTCCTCACCTACAGCTCCCTCCCCAGGTGAGGGCCATGGCTCGTTGGGCGCACCCTCATGCCACCCGGGCCCAGGTGGAGGGGGGTTCACCCGCCGACGACATTGCCCACACGCACCCCGTCTTTGCATTTACCAAAAATTAAGTTAGGCCTAGACGCCATCTTGCCCAGCAAACATGGTGTGAGTTCAGCACACTGTAACGAGGCCCCCACCTTTGGAGGGCCTTTCATGCATCTCTGTCGCCTCAGCAGCCCTGACAGATCCACTGCGAGCGCGTTCCCATGAGAAAGTCGGAGATGAGCTAAACCCGAGACGCCAACACGGCAACATTATATTAGTAACAATGTGATATTGCACCCCGTATGACCCGGACCGCAAGGCCGGGGTAGCGAGGAAAAAAGCTGAAGCATCACTATCTGAAGAAGGTAGAAAACAATTCAAGTATTGGTATTAATGAACTACCTCTGTTTAAAATGTGAATAAGCCATAAAAATGTAACGTTATATGATATCCCTCCAGGTCTGGACTAGTGCTGCTATAACCACGGAGAAAGATGTTGACCAAACGTGTAACCTCTATCTGTAAAAGTGTTTTTTCAATAGTATGTAGAAACTTGAACTCATATATGTTTTCTGAATCACCCAAAGCGGCGAGCATCAATCTCTGTAGGCCATAACCTAGATATCCCTCGTATAACGTCTAATGTACATACAATACGCACACAATGTAGTGAATGTAATGTTAGGTAATGAAAAGGTACTGGAACCGACTGTCTTAAAGAAATGTGTAACGAAATTGAAATATATATGTGTGTCTAAATAACGTCAAAATAAGGCAGAACAGTATAAAACTTCTGCATTCACTGATCAGCAACGCACGAGGAAAATACCTTTGTGGATATGCAAGGCCATTCCCTCTCCCACCCTACCAAGCCTGCCAGATAAAAAAGCTAAGACTTGTGCCGCGCTCCCTCACCTCCCCCAACCAAGCTGGCGTTACTTCAGAGAGTCAGAGGCCCCGGCGCCGCAACCAAGGCCACAGCCCGCCACCTGTGTTATTTACAGCACGGTAATAAACCCACGTTTGAACCCACTGATCTACCAGCACCCTCTCATAAATCCCCCAAACCCCCCTAGACCCCCCAAGAACCCTGACCCCGTGCAAGGACGATCCCCATCATTGGGACAAGACACAGAGACCCATCCATATAATAACTTCTAACGCAGCAGACAGACATGTATCATTCGGCCCAGGCCCCAGAGCCCCGTCCTGCGACCTAAAATACCGGTCAATAGGACACAGGTAAATCTCACCCCAACCGACAACCACCAGACCTCTCACGAGGTGCATTCCTCATGTGTTGCGTTTATTTTATAAGATAAGCTGCTGAGCGATTTATTAATAAACGTAAATGTCGTTTTCTGAATAACTGCAAGGTGCATGGCCTAGGGCAAATGAGACAGGAAAGGTATTCGTCATTGTCACAGGCTGCCCCAGCACACCAACACCGCACGGATGACCTCAAGCCGGCCTGCCAGGCCCAACCCAACCCACGAGGCTGACCAGTGACGTCGTCCTGCCAAGACCAACCACGCTGCAGCAACACCTATAGTTAGTCGACGACACCCAATCCCAATTAACTTGTGCCCCCTATAGTGTTTAGGTGTTGATGACGTTTTTTGTATTAGAAATACGCCTGTCTTTGCTATTGTCAGACAGAGCGCTCTCGGAGGTTGCAGAGTTCTTTGCATGCCTTATTCTTGGATAAACTCCCATTTACGCTCACCCGCACTCTGTCTTGGCCTTATTCCCACTACGGGAGAGTCCTTTATTGTCTCTCATTGCGGGGAGGATCGTGCTGAAATTGGGGGCGCTTCCCTTCATTGGGCACGGAGGGTATTTTCAGCCGGGAGCATGGCATTAAAATCTGCCAACTCCACATGTGCCTTGGCAAAACCTTCGTACACTCTGTGGGTGTGCATCGCAATGGCGGCAGAGCACATACCAGAAGGGGAAGAAAGGGAAGGTTTCCTAGCCATCATTAGAGATGGAAAGGAAGCCATGCAGGAATCCCTTCAATCTGGGTTGGACACTGCGGATAGTGTAAGCAGGTCCATAGGCACTAGCACGGTAATGCGCAGGTTTGCATGGTTACTGAAGTCAGGTTTTGCACCGGACATACAGAACCGTCTTCTGAACATGCCTTTTGACAGGTCTCACCTTTTTGGCAACAAGGCTGACGAGAGCCTTGAGAGGTTGCCGACCTCAAAAACAGCGGCAAAATCTTTAGGGAGCTGCTATTATTACACCTCATATGGAAAGGTGAGAGGAATGGCTAGTCAAAGGGGCCAAAGAAAGGCCACTCGCGGTGGACGAGGAAAACGTGCTAAGCCAGCTCCAGCTGCAGCCTCTCTGCCAGCAGAGGCTGCAACATCCGCCACAAAACCACTTTGAGGACTTGCACCACAAAACACCTGTAGGAGGCAGGCTGTCACAGCATCTGCAAGAATGGCGAGCCATTACTTCAGATGTTTGGGCTCTAGAAATAATAGACCAAGGCTACTGCCTTCCTTTTCTAAAGCAACCTCAAAGCAATACACCAGGGAGACACCCGTTGAAGTCTTCAAACCTGCTCCTACAACAGGAAGTTCTAACCCTGCTGGAGAAAGGTACCATAGAACCAGTACCTGCAGCGGAGAGGAACAAGGCATGGTACTCCCCATATTTTTTGATCCCCAAAAAGAACGGAGGACTGAGACCCATCTTGGACTTAAGAAACTTGAACAAGTTCATCAGGAAGGACAAGTTCAAGATGGTAACTCTCTCTCAGATCCTTCAGGCCCTTCAGCTTCAGGACTGGTTGGTGTCATTGGACCTCCAGGATGCTTATTTTCATGTGCCGATTCATCTCAAACACAGAAAATACCTGAGGTCCGTAGTTGGCGTCTCACACTATCAGTTTCAAGTCCTGCCATTCGGGTTGACCTCTGCCCCGAGGGTCTTCACCAAGTTAATGGTAGTGGTGGCAGCGCACCTCAGAAGAGGGGGGATTCATGTCTACCCCTACCTGGACGATTGGTTGAGCAGAGCGTGTTCTGACGAACAAGCACTGGATCATCTGAAAGTTACCTGCCACTTCCTCCACAAACTGGGCTTCTCCTTCAATTTCAAGAAGTCACAGATGACACCTTCCCAACAGCTTCAGTACATAGGAGCTGTACTAGACACATCCTTGGGAAAGAGCTCGCCTCCCAAGACGAGGGCTCAAGACATTCTTCAGATGGTTTCCAAATTCCAAAATGCCCAAAATCTACAGGCTTACGATTTTTTAAGGTTGCTCTGCCTCATGGCATCCTCCATCTTCCTGGCGCCAGAGGCACGCTTGAGGATGAGATCCCTTCAATGTGCTCTAAAGACTCAGTGGTCCCAGTTCTCGGGTCAAATGACGGATCTTCTTCAGATTCCGAACAAGGTCAGACAAGACCTTCTATGGTGGACCTGTACAGAGAACATGTTAAAAGGAGAACCTTTTTGGCAACCATGGCCGGAGATCACAGAAGTGACGGACGCCTCACTCCTGGGGTGGGGAGCTCATGCCAACGATTTGACAATCAACGGTCGTTGGTCTCCATCGGAGTCCAAGCTACATATCAACCTTTTAGAGCTGAGGGCAACAAGACTAGCGCTGAAGGCCTTTCTGCCGTCTGTCAGGGGAAAGAATGTCCTGATAATGACGGACAACACAGTGGCCATGCACTACCTAATCAAAAGAGAAGGTGTGTGGTCAATACCCCTGTGCAGAGAGGCAATGCAGCTCTGGTATTGGGCAATTCAGGAAGGAATCTCTTTGACGGCAATTCATCTAGCCGGGGAAGAGAATATGACGGCAGATGCTCTGAGCAGGCAGAGCACGGTGTCCCACGAATGGAAGTCATTCAAGAGATCTTCGCCCTTTGGGGAACCCCCCCAGGTAGACCTATTCGCAACCAGTACCAACCGAAAATGCGAAAGGTATTGCTCAAGGGAATTTCCTCCGAGAGGAGCCCTGGGGGACGCGTTCGTGGTGGAGTGGAATTTCCTACTATTGTACGCGTTCCCTCCGATTTTTGTCATTCCTCAGGTCATCAGGAGGCTGAGAGGCTTCGGGAACCGCATGATCCTAATTGCCCCGGATTGGGCCAGGAGAACGTGATATCCGGACCTTCTAGATATGTCCATCTGTCCTCCAGTACATCTTCCTCAGAGAGAGAACCTTCTCTCTCAAATGGAAGGTCAGGTTCTCCACCCAGAGGTCAGAACACTCAACCTTCATGCTTGGTATCTGAAAGGGATTGGAACCTTCCAGGTGGTGATATGGAGGTATTGCTTTCGGCAAGAAGGCCAGCAACAAAGTCTCTATACCGTTGCCATTGGAAAAAGTTTTGCAACTGGTGCAGTGAATAGAATGTTGATCCTTTTCTGTTCTATTCCGGAAGTACTATCTTTCCTTCTGACCCTAGCACATAGAGGTCTGAATATCGGAACAATAAAAGGTTACCTTACGGCGCTTTCTATTTTCAAGCGCTCATCGGAAGAATGCTCCTACTTCAAAATGCCTTTGATAACACAATTCTTAAAAGGTCTCACTAATGTGTTTCCTCCTCACCCATTTCAAGTACCGATTTGGGATCTAAATCTAGTCCTACAATTCTTAATGTGTGCCCCTTTTGAGCCTATGCACACGTGTCCATTAAGATTACTAACGTGGAAAACAGCCTTTTTAGTTGCTCTAACATCAGCAAGAAGAGTGAGCGAATTGCAGGCACTGTCTTCTGGGCCACCCTATACTGTGTTCCATAAGGCAGAGTTGTATTGAGGGTTACACCACAATTTTTACCAAAAGTAATATCTGATTTTCATTTAAGTCAGAAAATTGTTTTACCCAACTGCCCTCTGGGATCTTGGTGTGTCGCCAGATATGTCTGGCAAGTCACGCGGGGCCAGCAAAACCGGGGCAATGGACAAATATGCCAAAAACCTCTCTAGACAAGAGCAGGGAGGAGCCGCCTTGCCTCAGGATGACCCCGATGCTCCCTCGCCTTCCTCTCAGCCAGACCTTACAACATTGATGGAGTCTATGGCAAAAAACTTTGCGTCGTTTCATGAAAAATTAGATGACATCAACGCCAGTGTCGCCTCACCAGACACCAAATTGGACCAGCATGGCGCCAGGCTGGTTGAGGCCGAGACCAGGATCGGGGCCAATGAGGATGAGATGCACGCGCTCCAGAGCACGGTGTCTGACCTGGTGCGCGTTATCAAGCAGGTCAAGGCAAAGTGCGACGACTTAGAGTCCAGATCCCGCAGGAACAATATCCACATTGTGGGGGGTCCCGGAGGCGGCCTTCAAGGGCAAAATGGAACATGCTGTCGAAAATCTCCTGAAAGACCTTTTGGGCAATCCTCAACTCTCCCCGATTTTCAATATTGAACGCGCTCATCGCGCACTGGCCCCCCGTCCCAAGCCGGGCGATTTCCCCAGACCGATCATCGCCAAGGTTCTCAGCTTTAGAGATAGGGATCACATTCTACGTTTGGCTCGAGAAAAGGGTGAACTGAAATTTGAGTCCCAGACAATCCGCATTTTTTCCCGACTTCTCTGTCAATGTCCAAATGGAGCGCAGACAATTCAATGGTGTGAAAAAACTGCTCAGGGAGAGGAGGGTGTAATACGCCATGTTGTTCCCCGCAGGGCTGAAGCTTACCCACCGCAATAAGTTGTACTTCTTCACGGTCCCAGAGGAGGCGGTGAAATTTTTTGAGTCCCATATTCCTCTCCCTGGCCTAGTTGACGAACCATCGGAGGAGGGTTGAGCTGGTCGGTCTCGCCCCGAGGCCTGAATCCTCTACTGTACTGATGGCCTCCTCGCCATCTGCATTTGCCTCGCAATCTCATGAATCCTTGTCTTGCATATCCTTTGTTTGTTGTAACTTGTCGGAATGTCTCCTGAAATTTAATATGTGACACCGGAGCATGAACTACGGTATATTCCACCGACCATTGGGGACTTCTATTTCTATACCCTCTGTTAACCGTACTCTGTTGTTGTGTCTCTTGGAAACTTACCATGTTTACCGCTGTACGGTATACGGTGTATACCACCGATCTGTCATCTCCGTTGGGCCCACGGTAGCAGCAACCCCCGCTGCAGCTGCAACGCCGAGTTTGGCTTGTTTTGATCTTTGGTTGCGCCCCAGTTGGGTTGTGAGCAAGTGGTGCCCTGTTGGGTTTTGCACGCTCGCCTTGGTTTTCTGGGTGGGTATATGGGCACTGCTGTGTTGGGGGTGGCAGTGAGGGAGGGGGGGGTTCAGTTGTGGGATGTTATGGTAAAAATGGCAGGATAGCAGTGGCTCATGGCGCGATGCAGCGTGTTACTGTTTGGGTGACCGACATTTATTTAACCGACTATGTCATGCGTTACTGGAATCCCCCTTAAAACGCTACTGAATGGCGGTTAGGCTAATGTCATGGAATGTCAGAGGGCTCAGCAACTTCACGAAGGCGCGTAGGATTACTGCATATGTCCAGCGACACGGGGTCAAAATACTTCTCTTGCAAGAAACCCACGCCCTCACTCACCTCTCGTCCTCTCTTGCCCCGGGATGGGGCCCCAACAAATATTACACGGTGTACTCCTCACAGTCCAGGGGTTCCTTACCTTGATTCACAAGTCCTTGGAATTCTCCCTGCGCACCAGCCACATAGATACTGAGGGCAGGTACGTGATCCTCCACTGTTTCCTCGCTAATACTGAATGCCTGCTCGTTAATACATACGCCCCAAGCATCGATACACCCGATTTCTTTGATCGCATTATTGACATCCTCCTAAGATATGCCGGGGTTCGAATTATTTGGGGGGGGCATGAATCTCATCCTAGACTCCGAGTTGGACAGATCCGGAACTGCACCCAGGGTGGTGTCCAGGGCTGCTCGCCGCCTCCATGCAGACATGGTAACAGCTGGTCTGGTCGATGCCTGGAGAGCATTCTACCCATTGTCTAAAGAGTTTACATTTTACTCCTCTGCCCATGACAGTCACTCCAGAATCGATCTCTTCCTTCTCTATGCCGGGCTCATGGCCAAAACACTTACCACACAGATCCTGCCACGCACGCTGTCCGACCACTCCCCGATCACATTGGACATAGCTCTGCACCCGGCCCTCCCCCGTCATTCTAACTGGCGCTTTAAGTCAGAGGCGCTTCAGGATATTGTCTTCAGGGCCGACATCCTCGCCGATATCACCTCGTTTTTTGATAATAACAAACGACATGACACAACGGATGGGGTGAGATGGGAGGCATTCAAGGCTTTCATTAGAGGCATGTGTATCTCCAGGGAGGCTGGGGTCCTGAAACATATTAGAAACTCTTTACGCCGCTCTGAGTCCAGACTTAGGGGGCTTGAGCGTGAGTACGCTGCCTCCCCTTCCCCGCCGAAGCTGGCAGAGATACGTTCTGAACTGGATACGTTTGAGTCCCTTGCCCTCAGCGAGATGAGATACCTTGCCCGGCCGGTTGCGGCCCGGAGGTACGGGGAGGGGGAGAGGCCGGGTCGTACCCTTGCCCGTCTTGTCCGGTCCGAGGGAGGCAGAGCCCGGATTGATAGTGTCATCGACCATAACGGAGTGCGGCACTGGTCAGATCGGACCATTCTTGAGACCTTTGCAGATTTTTACGCTACCCTCTATGCCCGACAGCGGGAGCACAGCCCGCAGGACCTGAATGCCCTCCTCGATCGCATCCCAATGTCCCTCATATCTTTAGCTACTAAAGAACAATTAGATACACCTTTCACCCTCGATGAGATCGCCTCGGTCATCTCCGCCCTCCCTAAGGGGAAAGCTCCCGGCCCAGATGGCCTAACTGCCGAGTTCTATCAAGAGCACGTTGCCCTTCTTGCCCCATGACTTCATGAGGTTTGGGTCGAGTCGCTGCGCCTTGCCACCCTTCCCCAGCCCCTGCGTGAGGCTGTCATCACTGTGCTCCCCAAGCCGGGTAAGCCTCTTGATGAATGCGGCTCCTACAGACCCCTGTCCCTCATCAATACCGACACCAAAATTTTCGCCAAGGTCATAGCAAACCGGTTCCTCCCCATCATGAAATATCTGATCCACCCGGATCAGAGTGGTTTTGTTCCTGCCCGCTCCACTGCCTTAAACATCCGGTGGTTATTCAATGTTATCTCTAGGATAGACCCCAAAGCCAACGCGGTTGCCGTGACGCTAGGCGCCCAAAAGGCGTTCGACATGGTCTCATGGCAATACCTGTGGGTGGTGCTGGAGAAGATGGGGATCGGCCCATACATGATGGCCTGCATTAAACTGCTATATACTAACCCCGTCGCCAGAGTCCTGTTTAACTCTCACCTTTCAGCTCCCTTCACCCTCCATAGAGGGACGCGTCAGGGCTGCCCATTTTCTCCCCTCCTTTTCGCGATGGCTATCGAACCCATGGCGGATAGTGTCAGAGACGACCATACCCGCAAAGGGATACGGCTACGGGACACCCCCGAGATCATATCACTTTATGCGGACGACGTGCTCTTGTACATTAGAGACCCATCGGTCCATCTTGACCCGATCATTCGTGAAATAATCAAAATTGGCACATTCTCGGGCTTCACTATAAATTACACCAAATCAGAAATATTTCCCCTCACACCCGCAACTTCCCAACCTGCATGCGAATTCCCGCTCAAGTGGGCCCCCGAGGGCATCAAATACCTGGGGGTCCAGGTGTCCCTCACGAAGTCCTCTCTATTGGCTGACAACTATGGGGCGGCCGCGCAATATACTGAGACTAGGATGAAAAGATGGTGTAACCTTCCCCTCTCACTATCAGGGAGGCTGTCCCTAATCAAGATGATCATAGTCCCATAGCTCCTATATATATTTGCTAATGTCCCACTCTGGCCCGGAAAACAATACTTTGCGGACCTGCATGCGGGGTGCGCTCGCTTCCTGTGGCATTCCGGTGTCGTGCGTAGGAAGTGGCAATTTATGACTCTGCCCTACGAGAAGGGGGGCTTCAATGCGCCTGATCTTACTCAGTACTGGATAGCCGTACAAGCTCAGCACGCCACATACTGGTACCAGCACCAGGACCCTCCTCCCCATGTTAAGCTTGAGAGCCTCGCGACTGCGGAAGTAAATCTCATGTCTCTTATACTTTTCGACTCGTATCGCTCGGACGCCCCCGCTGACCCGGTGGCCTCCACTATCAGAGCGTGGCGACAGGTTCTGATGCCCCACTCTGGCTCCCCCCGTACTATAAATTGCTTCCCTTGTGATCGTTCCCTGGCCTCACCCCCACACAAGATAAGCTGTTGATGCGTCACTGGTTGGACCTGGGATACAGATCATTCTCCGACCTGTTCCCGATGGGAAATTTATCATCCCCCATACATGGAGGCCAGGGCACTCCAGGTCCCCTCTTGAGCTGCTGCAATACTTTCGACTCAGAGCGGCTGTCCAGGACATGTGGCCTTCGTATCCTGATGAACCCCCCCGAGTCCCCTGAGATTTGCTATATTGCGAATTCCGCTGGGGGCAGGGGCATAGTGTCCCCCCTGTATAAAATGTTGATGGCGTGAGCTGCGGAACCCTCCCATGCTGTCCGGGATGCTTGGAGCCGCGATCTGGGGTTGGACATCACAGATGATATGTGGACCAAAATGTGCATGCATACACGCAAGTTTTCTCTCAATTCTAGGGTCAGATGCGTTCAATACAAGTTGCTCAATCGCCTGTATTACACCCCTCACACGGTTGGGAAATTTGCACGGGACCACTCCCACTCCTGTCAGAGATGTAGATCCAGCAATGCGGACCACGCACACATGTTCTGGTCTTGTGGGGCTTTGGCTTTGTTCTGGGAGGCGGTGCTTGGGGCTCTCTCTGAGATGGTGGGGTTCCGTGTTGACCCTGACCCCCTGTCTCTACTATTCGGCTCTGGGAGGGGACTGATGCGAAGCGGGCTGCTAGATTCCTGAATGTGGCTGCGATTGTGGCCAAGAAATGCATTCTGCAGTGTTGGAAACGGCGATCCCCCCCTTCACTAGAGATGTGGTTGAAAGCCCACACCTGGATACAAATGTGTGAGGAGGACTACATCAACATGTTGCCTGGGAATGCTAGACCTAAAAATGTTTGGACTGAGTTTTGTAGCTACCTGAACAGAAGGGTTGATTTGGAGATTCTGTCTTCTCCCCCATCTCCTGAGCAGGGGATTGATCATGCTGTAAAATGAATGGCCCTGCTGTAATATACATACTTTTATGTGCCTGTGTGATTTCTCTGCTGCGCCTGTGCATTGTCACCTACTCTTTTAACATGAAATCTGTGTTGTTACTGTAACATGTACCGTGCCAACTACTGCTTCTTGCCAATAAAGAAAAGTTTAAAAAACAAAAAAAAGAAAATTGTTTTACCCTCATTCTATCCTCCGCCGCATCCTTCTAGGGAGGAAGAAAGATTACACAGACTGGATCCAAAAACAGCTTTAAGCTTTTACATCTCTAGACTTTCTAGGCTTAGAGTGGACAACCAGTTGTTTGTAGGCTACACAGGAAGGAAACTGGGTCAATCGGTAACAAAACAGACAATTTCACGCTGGATCGTACTTTGCATTTCAGAATGCTACAGACTAGCACAAAAAGACCCACCAGAAGGGTTAAGGGCTCATTCCACCAGAGGCATCGCCTCTTCCACGGCCCTTCAAAGAGGTGTCCCAATAAGATCCATTTGCGAAGCAGCAACTTGGTCTTCACTTCACACCTTCTCAAAATTCTATAGCCTGGATGCTTCCCAGTCTAGGGAGCTGACTTTTGAAAAAGCAGTGCTTTATTCCACCATCTAAAAGCATTGGTGGGGAAAAAATCTGACCCCTCCTCCAGAGAAAGTATACAAAATACTGCTTTGGGAGTCTATCTAAGATGAGGAATACGTTGGAGAACACAATCCACTCGAAGAACAAGTTACTTACCAACTGGTAACGTTCTTTCGATTGGATGTTCCTCCAACGTATTCCTCATCGCCCTCCCAACCTACCCCTCTGTAGATTTTTTCCAGCTTATTGCCATCTCAAATCTCGCAAGGCTGATAGCTGTCTGCCAGCACTATCTACACAGTATGAGATCACAGGCAAAAAAAAGGGGGAAAAACAGAACTGAGGCCAATGGGCGCCACACATGCTACTTATACACCCGATGACGTCACCCTCGCGTAGTTCTTCGAGGGACCATCGACTCGACGACATCGACGCACTGCGCCCGCTGCCGAAAAAATTTCCGAAGGATGAGGAATACGTTGGAGGAACATCCAATCGAAAGAACTTTACCAGTTGGTAAGTAACTTGTTCTTCTCTCCTTTTGGACCCCTTGATGGATTAGCAGAGACTGTGAGGACTACCAGTAATTAATCCCAAGGCCTTCTTCAGTGGAAGATATAGCAGACAGGCTGTGGAGGAAAGCGGATCCCATCTTGCTGACTGAATTGAACCAGTCCTTAAGAGGGTGCCCACCTGTCTGTGATAAAGCCAAAATCAATTAATATGTGAGTATGATCTAAAGGGGTAATAATCCTGAGGGGAATGATACTCTAAGGGGAATTAGATTAAATCCTGGTTCCTGTTATTTGTCAGTACTTAGGTTTGGGAACACATTAAATTGATTGTGCATCCCGAGAAGTTAGGGAACATTTCAGAAGTGTATGTGCTTCTGAAAGAAAATATGTTTTATAGACTAGGTACATGGTGTCCACAGTGAAATCCCCTCTTTCTCTGTGTAATGACTTCTAGCACAAAGGATTTCTCAGGAAGTTAAATGTGTGCATACCTAGAATAAGAATATAATTGAAGTAATTCCTGTGATTTTGTATTTATCCCTGTTTCTGTGTTTTTCTTTCTTTTTTCTCTCTCCCACCTTTTGAATGTTTTGAAGAAGGATGTATTAGTATTTGGATGGATTTTAAGGATTGATTATAATTGAAATGTTTGGTTGAGAGGGTGATGAAATGTGTTTTAAAGGTTCAGGATAACGTATGAAAAGTTTGAAATAAACCAAACATAATACATAAAACCATTTGTTTAAAGTAATTCCTGGATATACCATCAAGCAGAATATTGTTGTTAAAGCTAAAATGTTCCAGAAACCAGGGAGAAGGTGATTATTTGCTACCCATTCTCTCACTGTTTAAGGTGCCCATTGATAGTGAGAGAGGTATGCGTTTACCCGGTAATTAAAAATAAACATCACTGAAGGGGAATCTAGCTTACCTACATGTTGAACATATATTTTCCTTTCTACAAACCATTTACATACATGAAGGCCTAGTAGTCTGATGCAATCGAATTGTTAGAATGCTGCTGAAATTCAGACATGCCTATTGAATAAGAAGGGTGGTATCTATTTTGCATAAAAAGTAGAGCGAATTGGATAGGCAGGGATACTTTAAACTAGTTTGTTGTTTTTCACAACTGAAAGATTCCTTCCGGACTCTCATGCATTCAACCCATGGTGCATGTGCGTTCAGGGTGAATATAATGCATAGATACCTATGGTGATATGCGTGGTGCAAAACGTTCCATTTGTATAACTGTAGCATTGGAAACTGAGGTGAATAGTGTGCTGATTATTTCTCATCATTGTCCTTTCATAGGAAACCATTTGTTTATCTTTAAACTGATTAAATTATTTCTATTTTGTTAATAAATAGACTGTGTGCGCAACCCTGTGTGTTTCTTGCCCCAAATGAGATGGATGCTGTAAGGAATTGATGCTATTAAATTGAGGGTCCCAGATTTATGAAAAGAACTTTATTAAATAAAGGAAAATTCTGCGCATTAGGTTTAGGGTGGGTGGAAAGTTCCCCTGAATTAGATGTTGCCTGATTAAAACATCCTACACTCTGCATTGTAGGCAGACGAGCAGATTAGCTGTTCCCATTCCGTGGCACAACGTTCAACAGAGGGAGCTAGGGGGAAAGAATACCTTTAAATACAGAGTCACTCTTAATTGTGACTCTCATACACACCTGTACATGCCCTTGTCTCATGTACTCCTAACACCTGTATCCTTGTTACTGACTTGATTTTATTCCTAACCTATCATGTCTTACTCTGGAGGTATTGACCTCATACCCCATGCAAACAACACAGTACATAACATTGACATGGACAATGAACTGGCATGATGAAATGGTGAAATGATAAAATGTACAACATATAATGAACGTCTTGACCGTCACTTGGGTAATCACTCGGTACGCTTATTTCTTTCCTCCCCTCTGTGTTCACATCACACACAGAGGGCAACCATAGTTCCTCTTAATAGGAGCCAGTATTATCAGTAACGGCTCTGCGAATGCACTTCCAATCATGTCCCATACTAGTGTGTTCCACATCAACTTTGTTTTCGTAACTCATTCACATAGCTCCTAACATCGCCTCATGATGAGTTGATGCCACAGTGTATGATGCGATTATGCATAAACATTCAACAAGGCCACTTATCTGAGACTCGGGAGCCCCGTGAGCACTCCAGAGTGAACGTTGCTAGGCAGAATCCAACTCTGACTCCCCTGTCCCTGCACAAGTCCTCAGCAACTCCCGGACTCAGCACCGCAGCCCGGGAAGCATCACCGCTGCGGCCGAGGAAGAATTGGTCCGAATGCTTGCCACGTTCCCACGGCCGGAAAAAACGAACGCTACGCTCTTCACCATGAGCTCCCAACAACTCCCTCCGCCGGTGCCTCCAACAGCCAATCACCAGCACCTGGCCCGGGCAGAGGTGTGCCTTATCAAGCCAGCCCTGCGTGCCGTATGCCCTTAGCAGTGAATCCCCGGCCTTCTGGGTAATGTAGTCCAGGGCCCTAAAGTACAGCAGCGCCAAGGCTTGCTAGCTCTCTCCTGATGGCTATGGCCACAATAACAGTAGAAGGCCCCCACACTCCCAACAGGTTCCTAGAGCCCTTTGAGGTCTCAAAGAGTGAATATCCAATGTGATTTTATACCATACAGTGCTAAATGGGAATGTTAAGGAGAGGTACCTCTGCCTGCTGGACAAGCACTCTTTCTGCAAGAATGAAAAAATGAACACGTATTTCTGGTCAGCTGATGTTGGTTAGTACCCATAATACTCAAAGGGAATTTGTCCCCCACCTTTGGTCACGCTTGTGGCACTGGTGTGCTGTGCATGACAAAGACTCCCAGATCTCTGACTGGCTTTTCGATGGTTACATCTCAAACTTGGACTATGGAATGCCACCATGTTGCTGCCTTTCACGAGGGAGACTGCTTTGAGGAGTGGTCTGCTTTTACTTCTCCAGCCAGTTCATTGTCAGTGTTCTACAAAACCTATTGCACTGTTTTGTCTCTCATGTGACTTCAGTACCACAGTCTCATTTGAGGTGCCTCAATCAAGAACAGTCCAATCTATGGAAGAATTTCCAGATCCTAGCACAGCTCATTTCGGCCCAGCTTCCATTCCTCAGTAGTGGATTGAGGAACTGAATCAGGCCGGCCCTAAAGGCACTCTAGCTTCTTTTTGTAACCCCCTTTTCGAAGGGATTGGTTCCTCCGACCTATTCCACATCTATGACAGGTAATCACCACAGCTTTGCTGCTGAGTGGCATCTCGTCAAATGAAAGGCCTATACTAAAACGAAAACGATTGACAATCCTTACTGCTATGTTACAAAAGAGTTTGGGATAATGTTCACAAGAAAAGAAAGAAGTGTTCACAAAATGATAAGTCAGGATGTTATGGACAGGGTTTCCCTTCCCCACATTTTTTAGCATGGGACAAGGCAGGGCTCTCGAGCACAGCAGACTCCTGGGCTTCCCCAGCACGAGGTTACAGTTCCTCTTCCAGCATCGCGGCCTTCTGTGCTTAAGTCTCTTCTCACGCAAAGTCTCTTGCTTCGGAGGGCCTGATACGCCAAAACAACAAAAGTTCCTTCAGATAATCTTTACGTGTGGTGAAAACCCGGAAGGTTTTTTCTTCGGGCAGCATGGCCTTAAAATCGCCGAATGTGACTTGCACCCTTGCAAGGTTCACTTGCACCCTGTGAGATTGTACGACGGCAACGGCTGAACAGGAAGGTTTTCTTGCAATCGTCAGAGATGGAAAGGAGGCTATGGGGGAATGCCTCTAATCAGGATTGGACACTGCTGACAGCATAAGCAGGTCCATTGGGTCTAGCACAGTCCTGCGTCGATTTGCATGGCTGAGGAAGTCGGTTTTTGCACCGGATGTGCAATCCAGATTACTCAATATTCCTTTTGATGGCTTGAGGTTGTTTGCCAGCAAGGCGGACGAAAGTTTAGAAAAGCTGCTGAACTCGAAAGCAGCAGCTAAATCAATTAGCGCCTCTATAAGAGCGCCTCAACAACACTCCTACTCAGGGTCATTTTCCTGGAGCAACCGTCCTTTTCAATTCTACTCCTCATTTGGAAGAGGGAAAGGACAGGCCAATCAAAAAGGACAAAAAAGAAAATGTCCTTGTGGTGGAAGAGGAAAGAGTGTTAGATCAGCCCCAGCAGCGGCAACTGTCCCCTCAGCCGATGCAAAGCCACTGTGAGGCCTTGACCCACAAGACCCCGGTGAGAGGCAGGATCACTCAGTATCTGAACGAATGGCGGGGCATTACTTCAGATGCCTGGGCCCTAGAAACAGTGTCCCATGGTTACTGTCTTCCGTTTCGACAAAAGGCCTCGGGTCCATCCACGGTGAGCCAGCTCTATCAAAATTCCAGGCCCGCTCTTTGTGCAGGAGATTGTAACCCTGCTAGAGAAAGGTACAATAGAATATGTACCTGTAACGGAGAGGAACAAGGGTTGGTTCTCTCCTTATTTTCTCATTCCCAAGAAGGACGGAGGATTGAGACCCATCTTGGACTTAAGAAATGTGAACAAATTCCTCAGGAAGAACACGTTCAAGATGGTGACCCTTTCTCAGATCCTTCAGGCTCTCCAACTCCAAGACTGGTTGATTTCATTGGATCTTCAGGGTGCTTACTGTCATGTGCCGATTCATCTCAAGCACAGAAAATACCTGATGATCGCGATTCGCGGTTCTCATTATCAGTTTCGAGTTCTACCATTTGGGCTGACCTCCGCCCGAGGGTTTTCACCAAGCTGATGGCTGTGGTGGCAGCGAGTCTCAGGAGAGGGGGGGGGATTCAAGTCTACCCTTACTTGGACGATTGGTTAATCAGGGCAAGTTCAGCCGAACGAGCCCAGGAACATCTGACCATGACATGACCTGCCACTTCTTGCACAGACTGGGCTTCTCCCTCAATTACAAGAAGTCACAAATTATTCCTCTCCAAAAGCTGTAATTCATCGGAGCAGTCCTGGATACTTCCTCGGGCAAAGCGTCGCCTCCCGAGGAGAGCGCTCACCACATTCTGCAGATGGTTACTAAGTTTCAGAATGCACAACATCTATTATGCTCACCTGGTATCCACGGGGGCGCCACACGATAATGGATGGAGGTCTAAACGCTATCCCGGGCACCTCTCTGCTTGGTTATGTGCCAGACATTGGTTAGCGCCTATAACAGGAGAATGGAGGGTTAAGATACTGGTTCTGTGATGGGTGGATTCCCACCACCCTCTGGTCCAAAAACCCTCCCTTGGTGTTATTGCTCACCTTAGGTTTTTGTGCGTTGAACTCTCCCTCCTGCGTATCTGTGCAGGGGCGCGTAGTTGGTGCGGGTGTTCAGTGGACCTAGTTGCTTCACTGGTCCGTGTGCCCTTATGTCGGGTCCAGACCGGCTGTGACTCTGACTCTGCTTGCTGTCTTCCAGGTGAGTTATTATGTCTTTTCCGTCATTATTCTGTCTCTTTCTTTCCCTCCGTTTTCTCTGTCTTCTCGGCGTCTTACTCCACTACGCTGTTCCCTAACAATGTCTTTTTGTTTTCACAGGGATGGTTGCGATCTCGGAGTTGCTGCGCCGATGGCGAAGACCACAATGAGTTATTGATGCGCGGAGCGCTGCGCTGTTTATTGGTGTTAATTGCTAACCTGTGTTCTTCTCCCTTCTTTGTACAGGTTGCAGTGATGTTCCGAAGTGATGAGCAATCGAAGCGCTGCTTGCCCAGGTAAGTCCTTTTGTTAATGCTGTCCTTCTCCCTTGCAGGTTGCGGTGAAACCCGGAGATGGGCGAGGTAAGAGAAGCGCAGGGTGCTGCCAGGACTCGCTGCTTGCCCAGGTAAGAATTGTTATTAATGCTGTCCTTGTTTCTTTACCTTTGTAGGTTGCGGTGAACTCCGGAGATGGGCGAGGTAAGCGAAGCGCTGGATGGATTAAAGACTGGTTACTTCACAGGTAAGTATTCTTGCTCACTAATGCTGTTCTTGTTCTTCCAGGTTATTAATGGAATCCGGATCTAGGGCTTCAAGATCGGGCGGCCGGAGAAGCAGATGAGCAGGAGCTGGACACGGTGAGTGTTACGCTGCAGGAGTGCAGAATAACACAAAGCGTGTTCTGCTGTTTGGGTGTGGTTTAAATAGCCCAGGTAAAGTAGTTCCAGGCCCAGCCACACCCAAAGCACTAGACCACATGGCTTGGTTCTAAAGAACTGAGCTATGTAATAGGCCTCCATGTTGGATTAAGGTCCAAAACTGGTATTGCTCTATTCCTGATAATGAGCCTGGCGCCAAAGGCGCCAGGACTGACTCCATGTATGTTTCTGATGGAGTTTTAAGGCCCTTGGGACCAGTGTGAAGGGCTTTAGCCCCACTGCTACCAGGGGGCTGTTATACCTGAGGGGGTCAGGGGCATGGATCGTGACATCTGCCAGCCTTCGATTTTCTGAGGTTGCTCGGCCTCATGGCATCCTGCATTTTTCTGGTGTCAGAGGCCAGATTGAAAATGAGATCCCTTCAATGGGCCCTTAGGACTCAATGGTGCCAATTCTCGGGGGGAAATGTCAGATCTTCTGAAAGGACTTTCAGAGTGGCTCAAGATCTTCTATGGTGGGCTTGCAGGGAAAATATCCTCAAGGGAGAATCTTTTGGCAACCATGGCCGGAGATGACAGTAGTGACGGACGCCTTACTCACGGGGGTGGGGAGCTCATACCAACAATCTGGCAATCTGCGGTCGTTGGTCTCCATCAGGGTCCAAACTACACATCAACCCTTTGGAGCTGAGGGCAATCAGACTAGCACTGAAGGCCTTTCTGCCCTCTGTATGGGGAAAGAATGTCCTGATAATGACGGACAACACAGTGGCCATGTACTACCTCCACAAGAGAGGGGGCATAGGGTCACTACCACTGTGCATAGAGGCAATGCAGCTCTGGTTCTGGGCAATGCAAGAAGGAATCTCTCTGTCGGCAGTTCACCTAGCAGGAGAGCAGAACACTGCGGCAGACGCTCTGAGCAGGCAGAGCACAGTCTCTCACGAGTGGGAACTAGCTCAGGAAGTCCTTCAAGAGATCTTTGCCCTTTGGGGAACCCCTCAAGTGGATCTGTTTGCGACCCGTGTCAACAGGAAGTGCGAACTGTACTGCTCAAGGGAATTTTCCCCAAGAGGAGCTCTAGGGGATGTGTTCGTGGTGGACTGGGTATTTCCACTCCTATACGCATTTCCTCCAGTCCCTTTGATTCCTCATGTAATCAGGGGTTTGAGAAAGTTCAGGAAAACCATGATCCAAATTGCCCCGGATTGGGCCAGGAGGACGTGGTACCCGGACCCTCTGAACATTTCCATCTGCCCTCCAAACGTCTTCCACAAAGAGGATCTTCTCTCGCAAGAGGAAGGTCGGGCTCTATCCAGAGGTCAAGACACTCAACCTTCACGCATGGTTTCTGAGAGGCTAAGATAGAAGGATTGGGACCTCCCGGATGACGTAAGGGAGATTTTGCTTTCGGCCAGGAGGCCAGCAACAAAATCCCTGTATCGGTGTCGTTGGAACAAGTTCAGTATCTGGTGCAGGGATAAGAATGTGAACCCTTTCTTAAGTAATACTCCAACAGTCTTTCCTTTTACACTTAGCCAATTTGGGGCTCCAAGTTGGCACTATTAAAGAATACTTAGCAGCGCTATCTATCTTCAAGCGCTCCTCGGAAGAGGTTTGTTATTTTAAAATACCTTTAGTTACCCAGTTTCTAAAACGACTGACAAATGTGTACCCTCTAATGCCTTTTCAGGTTACCACCTGGGATTTAAATTTAGTTTTAAATTTTCTAATGTGTGCCCCTTTAGAGCCTCTACATTCTTGCCCGTTAAGGCTCCTCACTTTGAAAACAATTTTGCTAGTGGCTATAACATCAGCCCGCAGGGTGAGTGAGTTGCAGGCACTCTCTTGTAAGCCTCCTCACACCATTTTCCATAAGGTCATTCTAAAGGTCAAACCATCCTTCTTACCTAAAATAATTTCTGATTTCCACCTGTCACAGAAGATTGCCTTACCTTCTTTTTAACCTCCTCCACATGCAAGTAAAGAGGAGGAGAGATTGCACAGACTGGACCCAAAAAGGGCTCTCAGTTTCTATATTTCTAGACTGGCAACTTTCCGACTATGTGACCAACTATTTGTTGGATATACAGGGCAAAAATTGGGCCTTGGAGTGTCTAAGCAAACTCTATCCAGATGGATAATTCTAGCAATCTCGGAGTGCTACAAATTGGCTGGGAAAGAGCCTCCAGATGGGCTAAGGGCTTATTCAACCAGGGGCATGGGGGGTGTGGCTGGATGGTGCCGTGAGGAGACGTGCTCTTGAAGAGCTCCCGTCTATCCGACACTGATCCTGACATTAATGCTGCAATTATGGCGAAATGGCATGCTGTCAACGCATCCCCGGATGGGGGAAGGTGCGGCACGGAAATGGAGCGGATTAACCGGACGAATCATGGCCACCGGAGTGTGGCTGGGCTCCTGTGACTCGGGAAAGAGAAAATGGTGGCGCGCTGACAAAGGGTCATAAACTGACCGAAGTGCCAAGGACAGGAGCGTGATCCTGCTTTGCCCAGACAAGCCTGCCCCAGAACTGTGGGCGAGAAAGCACCCGGACGGTGTGCGGTTAACAGACCCGGCAGCGGGAGGTCCCGCGGGTACGGGAGGTGGACCCCGGGACTAGGATAGGAGGAGGAGCGCCACAAGCACCCCGGCTCCTGGACATCATAGGGGGCCGCGTCGGGTCGTCTTGAAAGGACTGGGTGCAAGGAGCGCCGCAGGGGCACACCACTTACAGTGCGGTGGCCGGGTGGCAAGCCTGTGGTGCGTGGAGGCGGGCAAAACGACGGCTTCTGAGAGATCGAGGCCAGGCCGGCCACGAGTCGTGACCCCCAACGGAGATACATACAGACGGCGGTGACGAGGCCGAGATCGGGCCGGTTCCCTCGGGTGGGGGCCCTGGAATGCTGTAGCAGGGCCTCACAAGGAACACTGTAGGCGAGTGCGCAGGGACGCAGCGCTCCCCCGAACATCGTGGACGCTGCTGATGATAGTAAGCGTACTCTGAGAGTGACACTTGGTCGGCTCCCCGGCTGTGCCACATCGAAGTGACAAAGGTCGGTCTCGGCCCGGGAGTGGGCCAAGGAGTGGGGAAAGGTTACCCGCTGTACGGACTGGTGGCTGCTGGAAGGAGAGAAAGACCCGGACACGAGCAACTGGCTCCACACTGCGGCCTCAGCTCCGGAGTGGATGTTGGCTAAAACACAGGCCGGTGAGTGCAAATTGGGGCACCCAAGTTACTGGGTGCACTGGTACTGGGCGCACAGGGCGATTGGGAAGAGGCATATGAGGCTCAAATGGGGGCAGGTGAGTACAGGCCCCCACGGGGCACACCAACAGCGGCACACACGCAGTGGAAGCAGCGGAAACAACAAGTGCTGACAAGGGGGAAATCCGCACAGTGGGGTCTGCGGCTAAAGGGGGACTGGCCCGTTGCTGGGCATATCTGCAAGTACTATGGAGCTGGAGGGAAGCACCCCACACAAGATCGCGGGTTGGTAGGCCCAGGGGCCAACGAAGAGCCGGAGTGGGGGAGTGCAGTGAGAGGCTCCTAACCACTGGCCGCTAGAAGAACCTCGGCATGAACTGGCTGAGTGACACTGCCTGGGAACTGGTGCGTGGGAGGACACAGTCCATTCTAGCGGTGCGGGAAGGGATATGGACATACTTGAAGAAGGCTGAAGTGGCCTCAGAGCACTGAGAGGGGCCTGACTCTAGGTTGACTGTCGCAAATGGGGCAGCTCAGCTGGCTTGAGCCTACACAACACGGAAGAAGTTAATTTGCTGAGGCAGAACGTGAGGACACTTGCAGAGCGCACTGGAACCTTGGAAAAGGAGATGGCCCCAAACACGGCAGCAGGCGCTGCCCACGGATCGGAATTACATGCCCTGGTGCAGCGTGTGGGCAACCTGGAGAACAGGGCAGAGGAGGCGGAAGGGCGTGCGAGACGCAACAACATCCGCATAGTAGGATTGCCAAAAGGAATGGAAGGGCCGAATCCAACAGAATACGTGTAATCCATGCTCTTGCAGGAAATAACTGGCGGAGCACTGACCCAGGGCTTTGCAGTTGAGAGAGCGCACAGGGCCTTGACAAGGAGACTACCCCCGGGATCCCCTTGCGGCCGCTGATCGCAAAGATCCTAAACTACTGTGATCGAGAGAAGATACTTGAATTCTTTCGGAAGAGAGGCACGATCGAAAGAGGGCCGGCGAAAATCACAGCGTACCCGAACTACACTTTGCACGTGCAACGTAGCAGGATGAACTTTGGGCCGGTGAAAAGGAGATTGAGAGATGCTGGCCACAGATATATGCTGCTTTATCCGGTTAAACTGAAAGTGTTCCATAAGAACAAAACCCTGTTTTTGAGATGCCGGAGGAAGCCATGGACTGGCTGGACATAAGCCATGGACTGGCTGGACATGCAGGGTCGCCCCCAAGAACCGGGTATCCAGACCGAAGCTGCGGAAGAAAAGTAGCATGAGGCTGGGGCATCTCCGGTCAAATAGCACAAGACATTGGGACTCGAAATAGTACTAATTGAAGCATGCGGGGAATGTGTTGTAGGAAATATTGGCTAATGGAATCCGCCAGCAGCAAATATTTCTAATTAGACAAGAGGGAGCTACTGGGAAGCATCCCTTGAACCCCATAGCATTACGCTTAGTTAGGTCACTGTTAGTTCGGTGACGCCCCATGGGGTCCTAGTCTTCGGTTCACGGGACAGGACCAGACGCGGGTGGGCCTGAGATCCAGGGATGGAGCTGGGCATTCGTTGGTGCTGGAGAGGGTTGGGGAGGGGGGTGGTTGTGTGCAGTGGGGTGGGGTGGGGTAGGGTTGGGAAGGGGGTGGAGTTGTTAAGGTTGGGTGGGTTAAGAGTCGTAAAACGGGCCATCATGGAAGACATCAGCGGGAGTGGAGCGGGGAAGAACATCAAACTGATGGCATCGGGTAATCTCAGGGTCGTGACCTGGAATGTGCGGGGCCTCAATAGTTATCTAAAACGTAATAAGGTGATGATGTACCTAAAGAGGATGCGGATCGATATAGTTTTGCTACAGGAGACCCACCTCACCAAGGAAAAGTTGGAGGTGGTCAGTAGAAAATGAAGGGGTAATGTCATAGGGGCCACTTACTCTGCGTATGCAAGAGGGGTGATTACATAGGTGGCACCGCACGTGCCTTTTCAGCTGCTCAGCTCAGTGACAGACCCAGAAGGTAGAATGGTGGTGGTGGTGGGACTCCTGGAGAATAGAGAAGTGAATATCATAAATCTGTACACCCCTAACCACGATACAGTGACATACTTCAGGTCCCTATACAGTAAAATCAGCCCCCTAGTGGGTGGCGCAACAATCTGGGGAGGGGACTTTAATTGCACCCTGAACTCCGGGGTAGACAGGTCGGATGACAAATCAGAAAAGCCGGCGCCAGCAGCCAAAGCCCTGATGACACTGCTTACGGACCTCGGCCTGGAGGATGTGTGGCGACGACTGCACCCTGTGGACAGACAATACTCGCTTTACGCGGCGCCACATGACCTGCATACTAGGTTGGATTATGTGTTTGCTGCGACCAAGATAGTGGGAGAGATGGTGGGTGTGGAATACAAGGCCCAAGTGCTGTCTGACCATTCACCTTTGGTCGTAGAGTGGCGCCACCAACCCCCCAGAGCGAGAATCCTGACATGGAGACTCAGAACTGAGGCTCTACAGGACGCGGGATTCCGGGAAGACTTGCGGGAGGCCATTGAGGAATATTTTGAAATTAACATGGGTAGCGTACGCTCTGTGGGAACAGTATGGGAGGCATTTAAGGTAGTGGTGCGAGGGGTGGCCATATCAAAATGCAAGGGGCTCCAAGGGGGCATTGAGAGGGAACTGCAAGATACAGAAAGAGAGCTAGAGGCCCTGATACAAAGTGAGGGGACCACCCAAGAGGACAGCGCCAAGATAAAGGATTTACAGATGGCCTGTAGCGAACTCTGGGAAAGACTATGCAGGCTAAATTATAAGAAATACATAGAGAGGCTACATGCAGGGGGGGGGATAAGCCAGGTAGATTGTTGGCTTGGTTATACAAAAATGAAATCCCCCGCCTGGTGAGCAGAGAGGTCAGGGACGCGGATGGTCACATCTGTAACACCCAAGAAGGGGTAAAAGAGGAGTTCCTCAAGTACTACAGATGACTATATGAGGACGTAGGAGAAGAAATGGGTCAAGAGATGCAAGAAACAATTGAGGACATGGAGCTGCCCACCTTAGATGACCTAGAATGTGCAGATTTAGATGCCCCCATCACCCTGGACGAATTGGAGATGGTGATTCAACATCTGCCCACATGTAAGGTGCCTGGGTCGGATGGGCTACCCAGTGAGTTTATAAAACATATAAGCAGGAGCTACTTCAGCCGCTGCTTGCCATGTTTAATGAAACCTATGAGCAAGGGGAATTGCCGGCGTTAAATCAGGCAAGCTGGATGTGGATTGTGGGTCTTATAGGCCCCTGTCTGTGCTCAATCAAGACAGCAAAATACTCACAGCAGTGCTTGCCAATAGACTGAAGAGGGTAATCGGTAAACTGATACACCCGGACCAAACATGCTATGTCCCCGGTAGAAATATTACAGACAACCATAGGAGGCTGCACTCAGTGCGGTGGCCATGGTTGAAGGCAACCCTGAAAGGATACGGGATGGGGCCAGGTTACATCAGATGGGTCCAGATGTTATATAGCTCCCCCATTGCGAGAGTTAAAACAGGAAACATAATTTCAGATAAATGCAGCTGAGCAGGGGGACCAGACAGGGGTGCCCCTGGTCGCCCATGTTATATATTCTGGCCTTAGAACCGCCGGCAATTTGCCTGCGGCAACAATACGGAGAGGTGGGGATCAGCACGACAGGAGGCACACACCTGATATCACTGTATGCAGATGATATGCTCCTCTATTTGCGCTACCCGGAGTAGAACCTGCAATATGTGCTGGAGGTGATGGATCGCTATGCCACCCTCTCGGGCATATCTGTGAACCCCGGGAAGTCCAGTTTGTTTCCTTTTGGGAAGGTATAGGAGCACCCCTCTGGAGAGATTACCCATCCTGCGGATACCCCGGCAGCCCGTGACATTCAGGTACCTGGGTGTAAACATTTACCACAAGACAGAGACGGAGCACACACATAATACAGAGAAAGCAATTGAGGGAATTGGGAATAGCATGGCGTTCTGGTCATGCTTACCCCTAGCCATGATGGGAAGAGCGTCCCTGCTCAAAATGGTGGTTTTGCCCAGACTCTTGCATTTTTTTGTGAATGTCCCGTAACTGATCCCCAGGCGCTTTTTTGTGAGACTACATAGCATGTGCAGGGGCTTTATATGGGGCAACTCGAGGAATAGAGTGGCCCTGTGGAAATTGAATTACACATGTGATGAGGGGGGCATTAACCTGCCTAATTTCGAATTGTATTACTTGGCGGGACAGTTGCTGTATGTGGCTAGGTGGTTGTCTGCTGAGGACTCGGCGGAGGCTGGGCTCTTGAGGGGGATTTAGCTCCATACTTCCTGAAGGAGACAGTGTGGCTGCACAAAACTAAAATGGCGGGGATGGGGAGACTACTGAGAGTGGGCTGGGAGGTCTGGCACAGAGCATGGAGAACGGTGGGCGACACGGACCCGCTTTCTCAGCAGACCCGGCTGGCGGTGTTATGCGGGGATGGCTCCCAACTGTTTAAAGGGGTCCGCAGATATTGGGAACCGGTGGGCCTGGCTACCCTCGGAGATATATGGCAGGAAGGGGAGCCACTGGAATTTCAGAGGCTGCAGGAGGAGACTGGGGTTCATAGAGGCCAATACATTACTTCTCCAGCATGGATTCACATGCTCATGAATATTCCCAGCCTGACAACGGGGAATATTCATGAGCATGTGAATCCATGCCAGACCCATGCTGGAGAACAGCAGTTACAGGTAAGTAACTTGTTCCTTATACCAGGCTCATGAAACGGGTGAGGGAGAGTTGGCCTGAGACAGTGCTAGCGGGAGAACCTGATGCCACCCTGGAAATGATGTATGATGTCTCTGAGGGTGGGCACGAAATATCCAGGATATATGAGCTCCTGAGTGCGAATGCAGGGAGGGAGCTGCTCCAACTGAGGAATGATTGGGAGGAAGAGGTAGGAGAACCCATGGCAGAGGGACAGTGGGATAGAGCTCAAATGTACCACAAAAAGGTGTCCCGGAATGCAAGACTCCAGCAGATCCAGTTGTATGTCACTCACAGAGCCGATTTGACCCCCGGCAGAATAGCCAGGTTTGGAGGCTCGGCAATACAGAAATGCCCCAGATGTGGGGAGGAGGAGGCAGGGCTGCTGCACATGTTCTGGGCTTGCCCCGAGGTGCGGAGATTCTGGGAAGAAATAAGGACGAGAATGGCCAGCGGGGGAGAGGTGCTTGATGTGAGGTCTGCCTGGGCATGCATGCTTGGCAGTTTTCCCAGGCCGCGTAAATCAAAACATATTAGCAAGATGAAGGACCTGGCCTACATCTTGGCCAAGCGTAGAATTGTAATGTGTTGGAAAGCGGCTCATAGGCCCAGAGTGGAGACATGGTGGGCAGATCCCTTGAAGTGGGCAGAGGCAGAAACTGTGGGATGGTTTGAAGCTGTTACCAGGGGGGGCGAGGAGGAAGTGGGCCCCCTGGTAGCCTGGAGGCAGCTGGTGACCTCATTGGCTAACCCCCATCAGGTCAATCATGAAACGGAACACTCAGGTTCGTCATCAAGCGCTGAGACTCCTGAGAATGCTCTTGCAGATGGCACGAATGAGACCGCTCGAGTTTATGGGGAGGGGGGGCGGAGAATAACACTGTATAACAAGATGTTTTGATATTGTTTATGGACGTCCTAAAAGGTTGTAACTTTTGAGGTGGTGTTTGTTTAAAATAATAAAAATTGTTTAAAAAAAAAAAGAAACAGGGGCATGCCAACTTCTACGGCTCTTCAGAGGGGTGTTGCGGTGCAGGATATTTGTGCTGCGGCCACCTGGTCGTCAATGCACACTTTTGTGAAGCATTACTGCTTGGACTCTACATCATATCAAGGAGGCCTATTTGCAAAATCTGTCCTTCATTCAGTCCATGATTGAAATTTCTGGTACTCCTTCCTCCAGATTCTTACTGCTTTGGGAGCCTATCTAAGATGAGGAATACGTGGGAGGACACAATCCATTCGAAGAACAAGTTACTTACCAACTGTAACATTCTTTCGACTGATGTTCCTCCTACGTATTCCTCATCGACCCTCCCAACCTACCCCTTTGTACAGTTTACGTCAGTTGCACTTGAACTTCCTTAAGAGCCAAGGGACTATGAAAGCCTGATCAACTGATGCGACCATTAACACCGTCAAAAAACAGAACTGAGGCAACGGGCACAGCTCAAGCCCTTTATACTACGGATGACGTTGACGGCCCTCAAGGGACTTCAACTCTGCGGCTTCGAGCACAGCGCCCTCTGGTGAAAAAATGTTTCCGAAGCAGCAGTGCTGGGAGACAAGATATCTAAAATGAGGAATACATGGGAGGAACATCCAGTCGAAAGAACGTTACGGTTGGTAAGTAACTTGTTCTTTGCTTTCGGCCAGTACTGGTGTCGTTGGAACAGGTTCAGTAACTGGTGCAGGGATAAGAATGTGGATCCATTCTTATGTAATACTCCTACAGTACTTTCTTTCCTTTTACACTTAGCCAATTTGGGACTCCAAGTTGGTACAATAAAAGGATACTTAGCAGCGCTATCTATTTTAAGCTCTGCTCAGAAGAAGTGTCTTTCTTCAAAATGCCCTTGGTTATTCAATTTCTGAGAGGGCTCACAAATGTGTACCCGCCAACACCCTTGCAGGTTCCCATCTGGGATTTAAATTTAGTTCTAAAATTTCCCAAATGTATCCCTTTTGAGCCATTATATTCTTGCCCGTTAAGGCTCCTCACTTGAAGACAATTCTGCTAGTGGCAATTACATCAGCCCGCAGGGTGAGTGAGTTGCAGGCACTCTCTTGTAAGCCTCCTCACACCATTTTCCATAGGAACAAATTTACTCTTAGGGTCAAACCTTTTTTTTACCAAAAATAGTCTCTGACTTCCACCTGTCACAGAAAATTAACTTACCTTCTTTCTATCCTCCTCCGCATGCAAGTAAGGAGGAAGAAAGGCTACACAGACTGGACCTGAAAAGGGCTCTGAGTTTCTAAATCTCCAGATAGGCCTAATTTCGACAGTTTTTCTAAATTCCTAAATTCCTTAAGAGCTGGAGGTCAATGAATGCCTGGTCGCCTGATGCACTTCAACATATCGTAAAAACGGAACTGAAGCCAACAGGCGCGGCTCGAGCCCTGTATACTACGGATGATGTCGGCACTCGACGGCAGCCCTCGAGGGACATAGATGCTGTGACCTCGAGCACAGCGCCCTCTGGTGGGAAATTCTTTTTCCCAAGCAGCAAAGCTGGAAGATAGGAATATCGAAGATGAGGAATACGTGGGAGGAACATCCAATCGAAAGAACGTTACAGTTTGTAAGTAACTTGTTCATCTACCCCATCAGGATAGGTGTGAGCTCTTGTCATTCCATCCACCCACCATTGTTGCTATTGAATGGATGTCTTGCATAATGAAAGGTTCTGTGGTGTTCAGAAGTTAGCGCTGAGAAGTGCTGGGTCTTGTGTGCGGCCTTATACTAGTACCTCCAGTGAGAGTATGACCCCTACAGCATTGGGATGCACGCCCTGTCCTGCAATCTTCTCCTGAAACTCTAGAGGCATTGTTGTCTTTGCTGGGCTGAAGCTTAAGGTCCGGACGCCTTGAGTGTTTCAATAGACTACCTTAAGAGGGTGCACACTTTACAAGAATGCATTCAACGTTTACTTCAATTTAACTGTTAAACCTGGGAGCATCCAGTTTGCTCACCTTCCTTTTTTATTTATATTTTATTTGCTATGTTATTTGGTTAAATGTTGTTGATGATTTTAAATGACCAATATTATAATTCTTTACTTTCAATGTGTTTCTAGAGTGTCAGATTGTACCTTATGACCACTCCATGCTACTCTTGAGGTTCATACTAA